>NC_091286.1:56115081-56717581 GCF_032444005.1 Ranitomeya imitator | reverse complement strand
GCTGCTTAAAAGGTATGAATGCCGATCTCTTTATTCTAAAAGGTGTTTTATGTGCACTACTAACTTTGCAAGGCTGGAAGAATTAACTTTTATCCTATGGAGTCTCACATGTTTAATAAGGCAAGACTAATCTGTAGGGGGAATCTTTTTCCCAATAGACTAGTCCTGCCTTGGTTCTTCTAGGCGCACCTCCAATGGGCATGAGTGACAGGCTCCAAACAGTAGGACAGTTATGCAGTCTGTCAACCAAGCCCAGGAAGGCCTGATAAGGAGGTCTGAGGCAGGACTAGGCCATTGGAAGAGACACCTAGTCCTCACTCATTAGCCTATGCTAGTCTGGAGGATTAATAGTCCATTATGGTGCATAAAATGCATTGTTGGAGTAAAGAAATCAGCTCGTATACTAATAAAGTAGCACTTGGGGACAGTCCCGGTGGGCTTATCCCACAATTAGTCTGCACAAAGACTGGCTAAGCAAAAATGAACTTACTGTGATCTTTCATTGCATGTATTTCAGTGTCTTTTCTCACCTTTTGCTTTATTCTTTAGTCTCCAAACTGGATGGTCCTGCTGCCGATGACCTCCTAATTACCGGTCTCCCCCGGCCGCAGGCACTTGTCCTCCTACTGTACTGCTGTGCGCTGCTGACATTGCCACTCCTTTCTGAAAGTTCCTGTGCTGTATAGTGACGGTAACCGCAGCGCACAGGAGTCAAATTATAGTAAAAAGCACAAATTGTTTTCATACTCATAAATAAAATATCTCCAATTTCTTTACCGCCCAGAAATAATGCAGTTCAGTCCAGATTCTCTCCCCAGTTATGTTCTACCCTTCTTCTTTTCATGTAATGGTTTCATTGGTTGTTCAGGTGCTTAGTTCTACGTCTATTTGTCACAGAGTCTGGCTGCACTCGGCTATACCGAGCATGGAGAGCTATCAGGGTGTGTCAGTATGGAAGCCCACTCAGCAGAGTCCAAATAGACCCCAAACCTCCTTTTTCCCATGGAGTTAATTAATTTTATAGTGTAGTAAAAAGGAACCAATTTTTATTCTTCATTTCATTTTCAGTTGTAGAAGAACGGAAACCCTTTGACTTCCTTACCGTTGACGGACAGAAGTACGCTGTAGTTGGGTATGCGGCTTCTTCCATTCACATGTATGAGATTTGGCTTTTTGTGATATTCTCTCCAAATATTCATATATTTCTGTATTTTTTTCAGCACTGTTCTGATTTTAATCCGAATAATTCTGGAGTATTGCAGCTGTGTGGACGACATCCCTTCTATCACCACAGACATGCTCACCCGTCTGTCTGAGCTATTGAAGGTGATCATTTCATTCCATCTGTGTTTTTAGCATCTGTGTTTTACTTTTAGTAAAACTTCAAAGATATACACTTTTATTATTGTAATTTTAAATCAACCTGTTTTACTTTCTGAAATTTACTTGTTGCATATTAAGGATTTGAGAGCGAGCCATTGAGTGATGTGAACTCTGTATATTTGTATATATGAAGGTCCAATTAAGGGCCGTAGGTCACCCATCTATAGACTTATCACTTTCCTTCTAATAAGCCTGTAAAGCTTCAGCCTCCCAGTCATGTGGGTGTGTATACACAATATATACTGTATGTGTGTGTGTGTGTGTGTGTGTGTGTGTGTATATATATATATATATATATATATATATATATATATATATATATATATATATATATATATATATATATATATAATCTCTCTCTCTCTCTCTCTCTCTCTCAAAACATGTCAATGATCATGGACTAAAAAGGACTTTCTTTTTCTTTTTTTTTTTCTCTTTTTTCATTTTATGCAAGGTTGACATCTTTTTGTTGTCATTTTTTTTAACACATTTTGTAATAAAGATGGATGTGTTTTTACATGGGCTAGATCTCTATTTTTGACTTTTTTGCCACCTCCGGTCCCCACCAGTCCCAGCTTAGTTCCTTCCTGCGTCAACTTTTTTTTAGGTTTTTTATGTGTGTGTCATTTTATCCATATAGTCCTCAAGGCCTCAAATGTAATTGATAATTTGTGATGAGAATAAAGTCTCTGCGGAGATCTACTATGATGACAGTTGAGCTGATAGTCTTTATCTTTTTGCCTAGTACTTCAACTCTCGTAGTTGTCAGCTGGTTCTGGGAGCCGGGGCTCTTCAAGTTGTTGGATTGAAGACAATAACCACAAAAAATCTTGGTAATTTTCATTTGCGTCCCTTATATAAATACAACAAACTTGCTTATGTATGTACTGCTGTTTTACATAGGACTGCTGATTAACCTGCTGCATTATCTTTAGGGCGAAAGTATACATTTATAACTGACACTTTCTGTAGTGTCTTGATTAGAATAATTTGGCATGTTACCCAGAACCAGTAAATTTTCATGGATTTTACCGATTTGGTGGTGTTTTACAAGACTAAAAAATGTTCTAAAATAAAGAAGCACTTTAATTCTTGTTGTCCGTGTCATTGTTGCAATTTTGACGCCTCAACCATCATTCACATGACCACTACCGTCAATCACTTGCGTCAGTGGTCATATGCCATAGGTGGTACTTCTAAGACCAGTGATTGGCAGCAGTGGTCATATGAATAAGGTATAACACATGAGGACTGTCAGAGCAGCGGGGGCTTTACAGGAAAGTAATAGCAGCGTCTTTATTTTAAAACATAAGTTGTGTAAAATCATGGAAAAACTCTTAAAATTGTAGCTTTTATTTACGTAGAGGAGAAATGAACCAAGTTGCAATCTGTTCATGTCACGTTGCAGATCTTTGTCGGTCTTGATTATGCACCCTATACCTTTAACTTCTCTAAATGCCACTGATTTCCTTAATCTGTAGGTGGTTTTCTTTTGGCCCCGCTCATCTCCATTCCTGAGATACAGCCCCCTCATCCGTGTATGTAACTCTAGTCATGTTATCCAAAGGGGTGTGGTCCTCAACTCTTCTCTGGGTGATTTCATGAGGACCACACCTTCTTGGCTTAGAAAACTAGCTGTACATACAAGGAAGAGGGGGCTGTATCTCAGGAATGGAGAGGAGTAGGAACTAAAAAAACAAGTCCACATTTAGGAGAACAGCGGCATTTACAAAATGTTAAAAATGACAGATTTATGGCAAGTGACAGATTTTCATTAAAGGATGTCTTTACTGTGGCCAAGTCTTTTCAGCCTTTGGAGTTTTAAGAATCTATTGGTATATAATGACTAGATGGTGGCCCGATTCTAACGCATCGGGTATTCTAGAATATGTATGTATGTATATAGCAGCCACATAGTATATAGCACAGGCCACGTAGTATATAGGAGCCATGTAGTATATGGCAGACACGCAGTATATAGCACAGCCCACGCAGTATATAACACAGGCCACGCAGTATATAACACAGGCCACGCAGTATATAACACAGGCCACGCAGTATATAACACAGGCCACGCAGTATATAACACAGGCCACGCAGTATATAACACAGGCCACGCAGTATATAGCACAGGCCACGCAGTATATAGCACAGGCCACGCAGTATATAGCACAGGCCACGCAGTATATAACACAGGCCACGCAGTATATAACACAGGCCACGCAGTATATAACACAGGCCACGCAGTATATAACACAGGCCACGCAGTATATAACACAGGCCACGCAGTATATAACACAGGCCACGCAGTATATAACACAGGCCACGCAGTATATAACACAGGCCACGCAGTATATAACACAGGCCACGCAGTATATAACACAGGCCACGCAGTATATAACACAGGCCACGCAGTATATAACACAGGCCACGCAGTATATAACACAGGCCACGCAGTATATAACACAGGCCACGCAGTATGTATATAACACAGGCCACGCAGTATGTATATAACACAGGCCACGCAGTATATATAGAACTGTAGCCACGCAGTATATAACACAGGCCACGCAGTATATATATAACTGTGGCCACGCAGTATATAACACTGCCCACGTAGTATATAACACTGCCCGCGCAGTATATCGCACTGCCCGCGCAGTATATCGCACTGCCCGCGCAGTATATCGCACTGCCCGCGCAGTATATCGCACTGCCCGCGCAGTATATCGCACTGCCCGCGCAGTATATCGCACTGCCCGCGCAGTATATCGCACTGCCCGCGCAGTATATCGCACTGCCCGCGCAGTATATCGCACTGCCCGCGCAGTATATCGCAGTGTGGGCACCATATCCCTGTTAAAAAAAAAAATAAAATAATTGAAATAAAAAATAGTTATATACTCACCCGCCGGCGTCCAGCGAAGCTGTCACGATGCGCGCCTGCTGCCGCCAACTTCCGTTCCCAGTGATGCATTGTGAAATTACCCAGATGACTGCATCACTGGGAATGGAAGCTGGCGGCAGCATCGCGCGCATCGGCGGACGACGCAAGGTGAGAATAGCACAATTTTTTATTATTTTTAACATATCTTTTTACTATTGATGCTGCATAGCCAGACCGCTAAGACTTCTGGGTAATTTCGCAATGCATCTCTGGGAACGGAAGCTGGCGGCAGCCGAGCGCGCATCCGTGGACGACGGAAGGTGAGAATAGCAGGTTTTTTGTTTTTTTGCATAGGCAGCATCAATAGTAAAAAGTTGGTCACACAGGGTTAATAGCAGCGTTTACGGAGTGCGTTACCCGCGGCATAACACGGTCCGTTAACACTGCCATTAACCCTGTGTGAGCTCTGACTGGAGGGGAGTATGGAGCGGGCGCCGGGCACTGACTGGATGGTGCCAATCAGCGACGCGGGATTTCCGTTACAGACAGACAGACCGACGGAAGTACCCCTTAGACAATTATATATATATATATATATATATATATATATATATATATATATATATATATATATATATATATAGATCATGTATTTCACCTTATTTTTTTGTATAGACTGTGCATAGATATTGATAACTGCAATGATGTTTTAATGGTGATAATGGTTGTTTTCCAGCATTGTCCTCCCGGTGCCTGCAGCTCATTGTACATTACATTCCGGTTATAAGGGCACATTTTGAGGCTCGAATGCAACCAAAGCACTACAGCATGCTTCGCCAATTTGACCACATCACTAAGGTAATTATTGCTTGGTAAAGTGCCCAAAAATTGTGTCCCTCTTCCCTATTTGCCAGAAGGTTTTTTTTAGAAATTTCTCATTTATCAAAAAAAACTCTCTAGAGCAAATCTGGGTAAAGTCTGGGTACAGTGCGGCCCGCGGGTTACATCTGGGCTTCTGACTGTTCTAGTCTGGCCCATGGACCAAGACAGCCGAAGGGCTGGAAACAGTAGCCCACAGGCCGCATCATGCCCTCCACTTCCCTATTGCTGATATCACTATCTACATCCTCAAGATGCAGATATTGTTGAATACCTTGGTGGAGGATGGAGCCGACGGCGACTTTTTGCCACCAATCAGCGTGTGCAACTGAGCGGATTCAATGGCATCACTACATCGCATCTGCTGTGCAGAGTCAGTGCACCCGAGATAGTGGATACGGATGTGTATGGAATGTGTGCCTGTATATAGGGGGCTATATGAGGGCTCATACTGTGTATAGGGGGTTGTGTGAGAGCTCATACTATGTATATGGGGCTATGTGAGGGCTCACACTGTATATAGGGGGCTATGTCAGGTCTCGTACTGTATCTTGGGCTATGTGACGGCTCATATTGTGATGCAATTAATATAAAATTATTATAATTAATATTGAGGAAACTTAATTTCAGCACTCCACAACAGTCATGGTGTCTCTTGTGGCCCCTTGGGAAAATTAATTGACCACCCTTTCTTTAGAGCAATATGGTAAATAGTAGACACGAAGGAGGGGGGTGCAGCTGCAGTTTGTCTTGGTCTTTTTCTGAGACTGCGTGCTGTGAGAGGGGAGAGGGAGACAAGTGCGGACACATCTGAGTGCTCAGAGAACTGAACAAAGCACCACATCTTGAAGAGCCAGTTCACAAAAGAAAAGGGAACAAGACACACACCCAAAGGAAAAAAAGCACTATGTATTGTGATTTTTGTACAACTTGAACTGAAAACTTGGCGTAGGATCTTACTAACCTGCAACATATATAGATTTGTTTTTTTAACTTTTTCTTATTTAACAGGACTACAATGACCACATAGCAGAGATTTCTGCCAAACTGGTGTCCATAATGGATTCTTTATTTGAGAAACTTCTATCCAAGGTACCGGAAATTATAAAAAAAAAAAATGAAAAAAAAAATCCCCCTCTGAGAGATGTCTTCTTACCACAGCTCTAGGAGCCCTTTAACATCCTCCATGTAGGAGTGTGGAATGGGCAGTGCTGGTGGTATCAATATTATCTGTACTTGTAATGGTGACCGCGCCGGGTCGGCTGAAGTTGCCAACAGAAGCTGACTGGCCACCTTTACTGGTTGCTAGGCTGTCCCATGAACCTATATTCGTCTGCAGTTGTAGAGTGTGTTGCTTGTGAATATTAACTATGGGAAATACATAGGAACTGAAAACAGTTGTTTAAGAAGTTTTCCCATCTTGTACATTTATAACGTATCAATAAATGTATGGAAGTTGTGAGTCCACCAGTGATTCCATCTTCTGGCTCGAAAACAGGATTTCCATCACACACTGCATTCTGTGGGGAGATGGTCAGATTTCACATACAAATGAATGGGAATGCCAACTATCTGTCCACTGCCTTGGTCTCGTTCTCAGGATAGGTGTATGTCCCACTGATGAGACCCACATCTATACATTTATTGCATAAACCAGGGGTGTCAAACTGCATTCCTCGAGGGCCTCAGACCATGCGTGTTTTCAAGATTTCCTTTGATTCCAGCACCTTGTGTAATGCATTCTGTGCAGGTGATTAAATTATCACCTGTGCAATACAAGGAAATCCTGAAAACATGACCTGTTTGCGGCCCTCGAGGAATGCAGTTTGACACCCCTGGCATAAACCGTAATCTTTCCATAAATCTACAATATAGTATGCCCCTTTAATTACTCCAAAATGTTCCATTATTGGAAATCTCTGACTCCACATTCTAAACTTCAGTATCCGAATGGTTATAGGGGTTTTTCCATAATTATATACTACATTTCTCTATTTTATTAATGGAATAACTTTAAAAAAAAACTCCTCCTGTATCTCGATACTATTACTGCATACTTGTTCTGTCGCCCCGAGGTGTTCTTTTATATCTTCTTTCACAATGTCTCAATAAAGTGTCCAGTTCTGGTGAGAAGGAGCAGCTTTTAATGCTCTGAACAATATTAGCCGGTCCGCACAAAATTAGGAATCGCAACACCACCCGATCAGTAGGACTTGTGTACCGGGGTACCGAGCACCTGATCTGTGACCCCCAGAACTGGACACATTAGAAGAACAATTAGAGAGGGGATTAACATAACACCAGAGGACCATAACAAGGGGGCAGCAGTAATACACAGATACATAAAACAAAAGTGGAACCAGTTAGTTTATGCCATTTGTTAATATTGAATTTTGGGACAACCCCTTTAAATGCAGAAGCTTGGGCCCTGTGGAAATGATCCCTCTAGTTTTCCTGGCAGTTTCCAAAAGACGTATATGCGTAGTCATAAATCCATCAGTATGTGATGTATGCCACTTATGTTCATAGAATTATTACTGTCACTCGCATGATTGCTGTCACCCGGCTCCTCCGCAGTGCAGCAGGTCCCTAGGATCACACGTCTGATGATTGCTAGTGGTGAACATAATGCTACATCTAAAATAATTTTCCGTGTTTCTCTCTTGCAGTATGAGGTCAAAGCTCCTGTTCCATCAATGTGTTTTAGAAATATCTGCAAGCAGATGGCAAAAATGCATGAAGCTATTTATGATCTTCTACCTGAGGAACAAACGCAAGTAGGTTTTTTTTGTTTTTGTTTCCCCCCCCCCAAAGTGTCCAACATCCATTAGTAAAATAAAAAGTATCACATTGCTTAAAATTAATTCCTAAAATGAGACTTGCTTTATCATAAAGCGCAACAGAATTTCTTGGCAGTGAACAGAAACGAAGGCCCCGATTAATCAAAGCAGAACTCTGCTGTAAAGACTTTTGATTTCTTATAAGCACCGCTTCCCAGACTCCAGCTTACTTGGTGCAGGCTATCCTCAGAGTGGCCGGACCGCTCTGCAATAAGCTGCAGAATATATATGTAAGGATATAATATATGTAACGTAAATATAGAATAAGAGGATGGGGATTTTAATTAATACGAAGTTTGAACGTTTCTTGTTTTCACAAGCACTTACCAACTATAAACCCATCTTTGAAGATGGTATCGACCTCTGAAAGATAATAGAGATAAAGATTTTCAGTATCGTGAAGAGAAACCTATAGATATTAGACAAGTTTCTTTACATATTTTTTTCTGTCATAACAACTTGTATTGCATCAAAGTGGAAATTGATGGATATTCCCTCTTTTTCTGATATAATTGATATTATGATCTCTCATAACTCCTTTGAAATGTCCTTAGCTTTAAGGAATATCTCTCTACCTAAATATAATTCCAAATGGTCCTGTCGGAACGTAATTTTTTCTCCAAGCAAGAAAAGCCTCTTTATTTGATGTCTTATTACTTTGCCAGAATATTTTTTTAATTTATACTTTGTTGTTTTTGCACGTGATATATTGTTGTGGTGCAACTATGTTAATATGATCTTCATTTCCCTTCATTTTCCTTCTCTCCTCTTTCTCCCTAACCCATTTCCTCTTTTCCTTTGTTGGATTCCTTCCTTTCCCTTCATTACCTTCCTAACCCATTATCCCCTATATTGTAAAAATACCCTAATAAAAATAATTTTGAAAGAGAAACCTATAGATTTTCCATTAGACAAGTTTCAATACCTGTCTTGCTATCCAAATATCTCAATAAACTTGATGTGACCATGGAAAAAGATGCATTTTGTAGGGCTTAGAGTAATATATAATGATGTTGATGTCTATTAAGCTTTGATGGTACTAATGTTTTGGGTTTCTGTTGAGGTTTCGGACTAGCGTTCCAATATTGTGGTGGCAGTAATAGGTGTACATAATTCTTGTATGAATACCGGTCCCCTATAAAAGTCTGTGGAGCTTAGTGTTCATTTCAATCTGTCATAGCATCATGGCTTTCGTTACAAAGACCAGGACTCTAACTTTGTGTCCTGGAAATGGACCCGATACCGCTCCTCACATATCTGGTTTAGGAAATGCTCACCTTTAGTAATACTCTCCATAATATTCTCCAAGTCTATAGCTTTTTTTCTTAGGCTAAGTATTGGATTTTTCATTGTTCTTTTGATTCCTAAATGCAAAATTTGTCAACTCCAAATGAGTCTGCGGCGCTGCAGCATGATCGCATATGTAATGTGTATGTAACTCATTTGACGTTATCCTTTAAAAAAAAAAATGTAAATGGCGTTGGCAGCATCTACGCAGTAGCAGCTATCGGCGATCCGACAGCTGCTACAGACTCTGCTGCCACCTGTCTGTAGAAGGGAATTTGTTACAATGCGACTTATGAACAGAGCCTTGTACAACAATGGTTGTTCCAATTCTTATCTGTTTACAGTTTCTAATGACAAAAATTAGAGTGATAGATCAAAAATTGCCTTTCGTGTCCCTTCGTTTGCTATGTCGTCCGTTTCTTCTGTTTCAACAGAGTTCTGATATTATTTTCTTTTTTTTTTTATGCAGAGTCTGTTCCTTCGAATAAATACCAGCTGCAGGCGGCACGTAAAAAATCAGCTGTGTCACCTAAATGTCACAAATGACGGAGGTCCACAGCATGGGTGAGTATCCTCTCTGTAATATATGTATAAATGCTACATTCATAGGTCCCAATTCATTAACGGGAACCTTATGGCTGATATATGCTCCCTGATCCACAGACACACAATTTCAGCCATATAGGTATAACTCTGAAACACTGCTGCATTTCTGAGAAAAACATAGTTTAATGATGGCGCTGGAGACAAGTTGGACAGCTAGGTCGCCGGCGACTTCTTCCCACCCGTTCCCCTGGATTGACAGGTCTCACCCTATACACACAGACCTGTCACATCAAGGCAGTGGGTGCGGAGAAGGGCCTGGCTGTTGAATAAGTTTCCGTGTGGCTTGGTCCCCTACGACTCACTGCAGCGTTTCATAGTTAAACTTCTATGGCTGAATTCCTGCAGCCAGTGCCTGATACATGCTGCCCAATCCCCGGCACCATGTATCTGCGGTCCGGTTCCCTTTTCAGACTCGCTGCGCACATTTTGTCAGAGCTGGTTGGGACTAGCATAAAAATCACCAAGTCTCAAAATGTTCACACAACTTTGCAATACGCAAAAATTTGCCAATTTTTCAAAGTGTAGTATGCGAAAAAAAATGATCAATTGCAGTTTTATGACTGTAAAATACCCCAACTTGCATGAGCTTTTGGCAGGATTTCTTTGCTCCGTGCAGAGGACAGGCTGCCGTGGTTTGCTGGTGGTTTGAGAATACAGGCTGCCATAACCAGTGTCCGTATTCTGCTCACGGATTATAAGAATTGTGCAATTATTATCTGCAGGAAGAAATTCATATAATCTGTTTCTGCTGTTTTGGTGTAATGCTTTATCTTTTCAGAATGGTGGCTGCAGATATCGCCTTTTACACTGGAAACGTCCAAGCTCTGAAGGGTCTTAAAGAATTGGACCTAAATATGAGTGAAATTTGGGAGCAGAAAAGGTGATGTCTAACTAAAGCAGAAAAAAGGCGCTGATCTCCCAACTCACTTATATGTGTATGACTGGAAGTGTTTACACACAAGACCTTAATGATAAATTCCAAAGTGCAAGTCAGGGGCTGGAAGATGCCGGTACCTGGACCCAGCCCGGCTGTCAGGGATTACCCTTCATTACTCCTTCCAATGAAGACCCAATGAACTCTTCACAGGAGAACGTTTTTCCTTTTTCATTGGAAGCAGCCTCAGGTTTGTTTTTTTGGGGGGTGGGGGACCAAACAAGTGCAAGGCTGTAGCACAGCTCCTCTTATGTCCGATCCCCTGTATTATTAAGAAACCGGATCCCCTTTCCGCAGAAGACTTTTAAAGACTCCTGTAATGTATAATAATGGTACAGATTCCCTGTCGCAGATGCAGAACACTATGAATTGAAGGAACGGTCACTGTAAATTGTGATTTCTCTATTTATATCGGTATTGGTTGTGTATATAGAGATAATGGATTAAATAAGCTTTAAGGGGTGTAAGGCTGTCGAGCAGTTGTGGGAGCGAGGATAAAATCCTTTGTTCGGTCTTCGAACTGGATACTGAGTTTACGGTTTCAAAGCCCTTCTTACCTGCCCTGAAGCACAGTGGAGTGATTGACCCGTGAAGCACAGGGCCGGCTTCTCGGTGCGAGGCTCGCCGTCATGCTCCTGCAATAGCTGGCTCCCCGGAGGAATGGCGGGGGTGCAATGGTTGCCAGATCTCCTCTGCGCCTTGCGCTGCTCCCGTAGAATAACTCCGTAGTAATGGTGCTTTGATTCGTTGACAACCTTTGGCTTGCTTGGGGACAATGCTATAAATTGCTGGTATTTTCAATCAGTATTTTTGTAAAATATTATTATTTTTTTTTTTTAATTAAGGTATTTTTGCTCTTCTCTTATTTGGTGAGGGGTGAAAGTATTTATTTGCAGAATCTGCTATTGATGTGGATATTTTCTGATTGCATTTTTAAGTAAATTTCAATCAATTAAGAATGATGCTTGTTTTTGTTTGTTTTTTTTTCTTAAAGATGGGTAGGAGCGTATATAGTATATCACACATACATTCCCCTATATTCCTTCATAAAAATTATACCGTACTTACATTCCAGATCAGTGTTTTAATTTGGTGGAAACATCTTGATTCTTCAAAGATCGCATGGAGTCTAAAATATAACTTTAGTTTTGATGTGAGAGGTTTGCCTGCACAGGTACGTGACATCGTTGGCACCAGTGAGGAGTGGGTTGATCCTTTTTAGATAATCCATTTTGGCTTGAAGATATCAGGCTGAACACACAGAACCTGTTGCATTTTCCTTCAGCGCCCCCACTGGGGAAATTAATCATTACACAATTGTTTTAATCCGAGAGACAGGAAGGATTCTGACTGTGAAACCATCATTCTCTGTTAAATCGGAAAACCTTGAAGCGGGATGTCTTCTACAATTAAAGCCCTCCCGTCAAAGTTTTTATCTTAGTATATTGCAGACATCATATTATATAGCACTATGTACTTACAATTGCTCATTTTGCCTTTCTACCCAGCAAATTCTTCTCTTTTCCATTAGGTATAGGACATCATGCCATTAAAAACTGACTAGCTGAATCCTTCTAAGCTATGTGTAGAAACAGGAGGCCTCATGTGTCACCATTAGAATTACAATTCTACATCACTGCAGTAGTGAACGTCCCTCTGAACTCAAAGAAACAGGGGTTTTTTTCCAGCTCAGACAGAACGTGACCACTGCAGCCAATCAGTGAGCGCTATTGGAAGAGGAAACCATGGGGAAAACCAGCAGGAGTAAGGCGCGTCAGCGGTCTGGTAGGTGAGCTTGCGTTGTTTTTTTTTAATTTATTTTAGGACCATCATTTGCTTATTTTTAAAATTAATTAAATGTAGTGGACAACCTTTTTAATAACACCTACACAGCCCATTTAAATGCCTGCATACTTCAAAGACCATATGAGTGCCTACTACAGATGAGCAGATCAGGCAAAATTCAGAGTTCATCTGTTTTTTCCCCCCAGAAATTCGATTCATGGAGTAATTATTCTCAACCAATTTAATGTCCTTATTATGCTTTGGGGCCTCGGCCGATTCCTCAGCATAGTAAGCGTCACGTCATATGTACGAGAAAATCTCTATACTAACCTTTCTGCTTATCTCTTCTCTCCCCTCCGCTACTCACTGCCATCCATCAATTCATCATAGCATCTTCTGATCCCCTGCCACTGAAATACCCAGGGTTCTCCTGCTGAGTCAAAGCTTTTTCGGAGGTCATAGTGCCCAAGAGGGCTCTGCGCAAGTACGCGGGAGAACACAGCGTCATGACGTGCTCCATGTCTTTCTGCATGCATGTGCATAACGCCCGAGGACCAGATGGGTGGTCATTAGTGTTGAGAGAACGTCCTCGGATAAGGTGTTATCTGAGCATGCTTGGGTGCTAACCGAGTGTCTTCGGCATGCTCGAATAATATGTTCCAGTCCCCGCAGCTGCGTGTCTCACAGCTGCAAGACCGTGGCAATGCATCCAGTTATTGTCTGTTTGTTCGGCAATCCCTGCATGTGTTGCCACTGCCAAGATGAGCGGTAACGTGTGTATAAGGATTTTTATTTTAACCTTTTATTGACCCCTTGTGGTTCAGAAAAATAGCTGCCTCCATTTCGCTGAATCCTTGTTGTACCAAATTAAAAAAAAAAAAATCTGCATTTTTTTGCTTTCGACTCAAAATTATTCACTAATCTCTAGTGCTTTTCCTTTTGTCTTGAATCGTTCCTTCGGAAATGCTGCTGGGAACCTCTCAATAGTCTCTTTAGGTAGTGTTTGTATGCAGAGCCCTATTTACTTGCGAATAAAAAATGGGTTTTAATTAGTGTCTTTTCACAACATACACTGAAACAATCAGAAATTAACGGATGTAAAAAAATAAAGATTGCCACCAAATTTGTTTTTATTTCCTTCAAAGTCCTGCTGAAGTTTTCAGTGTAGAACCACTGTGCATTTCTGCAAAGCTTCTTATTTTAAAGCCGTTTTGTTTCTAAATTTCAGAATACAAACTGCATACATTAATAAATAGATCTGATAAGACTGCTATACTTATGGTAGATTTATAATCCATGTCAGATTCACTCTATAATCCTTTATGATTGGGTTAAACTATCTCCACCCACCTCATCTGACTGACGGTTCCTCAGTGTCCCTCCTCCCTGCTGCTGAGATCTCACAGCTCAGTACAAGCTGTCAGGCTGGTGAGATGAAGACTACAAGAGATGATCAAATTCATTGAGTTCCCACAAATCCCCTGAAAGCCTGAAAATGTGTGCAGTCTTTAACTAATGGTGTCAGAAGATTGGTGGACATGCCCCTCTAGATTATTTGAGCCCACTTTTCACCTCCCTTTTTAAAACTGATATGACACAAAAATGTCAATGTATAAAGCCTTTATTACAGGATTTGATGCAAGCAATGTATTTTTTTATATTTTATTATTTCTCCGTTTAATCGAGATTATATAAGTTACATATAATTAAAACAGATCTACACTATTGTTTTTCCTTTCAATACCGTTTTGTTGTTTTATTTATTTTTTAATTACTTAATTCTGTATTTTTTTCCCGATTTGATTGTTTTCTTAATACATTCTTTTAACCCCTTCATGACCCAGCCTATTTTGACCTTAATGACCTGGCCGTTTTTTGCAATTCTGACCAGTGTCCCTTTATGAGGTAATAACTCAGGAACGCTTCAACGGATCCTAGCGGTTCTGAGATTGTTTTTTCGTGACATATTGGGCTTCATGTTAGTGGTAAATTTAGGTCAATAAATTCTGCGTTTATTTGTGATAAAAATGGAAATTTGGCGAAAATTTTGAAAATTTCGCAATTTTCACATTTTGAATTTTTATTCTGTTAAACCAGAGAGTTATGTGACACAAAATAGTTAATAAATAACATTTCCCACATGTCTACTTTACACCAGCACAATTTTGGAAACAAAATTTTTTTTTGCTAGGAAGTTATAAGAGTTAAAATTTGACCAGCGATTTCTCATTTTTACAACGAAATTTACAAAACCATTTTTTTTAGGGACCACCTCACATTTGAAGTCAGTTTGAGGGGTCTATATGGCTGAAAATACCCAAAAGTGACACCATTCTAAAAAATGCACCCCTCAAGGTGCTCAAAACCACATTCAAGAAGTTTTTTAACCCTTCAGGTGCTTCACAGCAGCAGAAGCAACATGGAAGGAAAAAATGAACATTTAACTTTTTAGTCACAAAAATTATCTTTTAGCAACATTTTTTTTATTTTCCCAATGGTACAAGGAGAAACTGAACCACGAAAGTTGTTGTCCAATTTGTCCTGAGTACGCTGATACCTCATATGTGGGGGTAAACCACTGTTTGGGCGCACGGCAGGGCTTGGAAGGGAAGGAGCGCCATTTGACTTTTTGAATGAAAAATTGGCTCCACTCTTTAGCGGACACCATGTCACGTTTGGAGAGCCCCCGTGTGCCTAAAAATTGGAGCTCCCCCACACGTGACCCCATTTTGGAAACTAGACGCCCCAAGGAACTTATCTAGATGCATAGTGAGAACTTTGAACCCCCGGGGGCTTCACAAATTGATCCGTAAAAATGAAAAAGTACTTTTTTTTCACAAAAAAATTCTTTTAGCCTCAATTTTTTTCATTTTCACATGGGCAACAGGATAAAATGGATCCTAAAATTTGTTGGGCAATTTCTCATGAGTACACCGATACCTCACATGTGGGGGTAAACCACTGTTTGGGCACATGGTAAGGTTCGGAAGGGAAGGAGCGCCATTTGACTTTTTGAATGAAAAATTATCTCCATCGTTAGCGGACACCATGTCGTGTTTGGAGAGCCCCCGTGTGCCTAAACATTGGAGCTCCCCCACAAATGACCCCATTTTGGAAACTAGACCCCCCCAAGGAACTTATCTAGATGCATATTGAGCACTTTAAACCCTCAGGTGCTTCACAAATTGATCTGTAAAAATGAAAAAGTACTTTTTTTTTCACAAAAAAATTCTTTTCGCCTCAGTTTTTCATTTTCACATGGGCAATAGGATAAAATGAATCCTAAAATTTGTTGGGCAATTTCTCCCGAGTACGCCGATACCTCATATGTGGGGGTAAACCACTGTTTGGGCACACGGCAGGGCTCGGAAGGGAAGGCGCGCCATTTGACTTTTTGAATGGAAAATTAGCTCCAATTGTTAGCGGACACCATGTCGCGTTTAGAGAGCCCCTGTGTGCCTATGCATTGGAGCTCCCCCACAAGTGACCCCATTTTGGAAACTAGACCCCCCAAGGAACTTATCTAGATGCATATTGAGCACTTTAAACCCCCAGGTGCTTCACAGAAGTTTATAATGCAGAGCCATGAAAATAAAAAATAATTTTTCTTTCCTCAAAAATGATTTTTAGCCTGGAATTTCCTATTTTGCCAAGGGTAATAGGAGAAATTGGACCGCAAATGTTGTTGTCCAGTTTGTCCTGAGTACGCTGATACCCCATATGTGGGGGTAAACCACTGTTTGGGCGCACGGCAGGGCTTGGAAGGGAAGGCACGCCAATTGGCTTTTTAAATGGAAAATTAGCTCCAATCATTAGCGGACACCATGTCACGTTTGGAGAGCCCCTGTGTGCCTAAACATTGGAGATCCCCCACATATGACCCCATTTTGGAAACTAGACCCCCAAAGGAACTAATCTAGATGTGTGGTGAGGACTTTGAACTTCCAAGTGCTTCACAGAAGTTTATAACGCAGAGCCATGAAAATAAACTAAAAATTTTATTTTCTCTAAAATGATTTTTTAGCCTGCAATTTATTATTTTCCCAAGGGTTACAGGAGAAATTGGACCCCAAAAGTTGTTGTCCAGTTTCTCCTGAGTACGCTGATACCCCATATGTGGGGGTAAACCACTGTTTGGGCACATGTCGGGGCTCGGAAGTCAAGTAGTGACGTTTTGAAATGCAGACTTTGATGGAATGGTCTGCGGGCGTCACGTTGCGTTTGCAGAGCCCCTGGTGTGCCTAAACAGTAGAAACCCCCCACAAGTGACCCCATTTTGGAAACTAGACCCCCCAAGGAACTTATCTAGATATGTGGTGAGCACTTTGAACCCCCAAGTGCTTCACAGACGTTTACAACGCAGAGCCGTGAAAATAAAAAATCATTTTACTTTCCTCAAAAATGATGTTTTAGCAAGCAATTTTTTATTTTCTCAAGGGTAACAGGAGAAATTGGACCCCAGTAATTGTTGCCCAGTTTGTCCTGAGTACACTGATACCCCATATGTGGGGGTAAACCACTGTTTGGGCACACGTCGGGGCTCGGAAGGGAAGGAGCACCATTTGACTTTTTGAATAAAAGATTGGCTGGAATCAATGGTGGCGCCATGTTGCGTTTGGAGACCCCCTGATGTGCCTAAACAGTGGAAACCCCTCAATTCTAACGCCAACACACCCCTAACCCTTATCCCAACTGTAGCCGTAACCCTAACCACAACCCTAACCGCAACACACCCCTAACCACAACCCTAACCCCAACACACCCCTAACCCTAACCACAACCCTAATTCCAACCCAACCCTAACCCTAAGGCTATGTACCCACGTTGCGGATTCGTGTGAGATTTTTCCGCACCATTTTTTAAAAATCCGCGGGTAAAAGGCACTGCGTTTTACCTGCGGATTTACTGCGGATTTCACCTGCGGATTCCTATTGAGGAATAGGTGTAAAACGCTGCGGAATCCGCACAAAGAATTGACATGCTGCGGAAAATACAACGCAGCGTTTCCGTGCGGTATTTTCCGCACCATGGGCACAGCGGATTTGGTTTTCCATAGGTTTACATGGTACTGTAAACCTGATGGAACACTGCTGCGGATCCGCAGCGGCCAATCCGCTGCGGATCCGCAGCCAAATCCGCACCGTGTGCACATAGCCTAATTCTAAAGGTATGTGCACACGCTTCGGAAAACGCTGCGGATCCGCAGCAGTTTCCCATGAGTTTACATTTCAATGTAAACCTATGGGAAACAAAAATCGCTGTACACATGCTGCGGAAAAACTGCACGGAAACGCAGCGGTTTACATTCCGCAGCATGTCACGTCTTTCTGCGGATTCCACAGCGGTTTTACAACTGCTCCAATAGAAAATCGCAGTTGTAAAACCGCAGTGAAATGCGCAGAAAAACCGCGGTAAATCTGCCATAAATCCGCAGCGGTTTAGCACTGCGGATTTATCAAATCCGCTGCGGAAAAATCCGCAGAGGACCAGAATACGTGTGCACATACCGAAACCCTAACCCTAACCCTACCCCTAACCCTACCCCTAACCCTACCCCTAACCCTACCCCTAACCCTACCCCTACCCCTAACCCTACCCCTAACCCTACCCCTAACCCTAGTTCTAACTCCAACCTTAGTGAAAAAAAAAAAAATTCTTTATTTTATTATTGTCCCTATCTATGGGGGACAAATGGGGGGGGTCATTTACTGTTTTTTTATTTTGACCACTGTGATAGATTATATCACAGTGATCAAAATTCACATTGGAACGAATCTGCCGGCCGGCAGATTCGGCGGGCGCACTGCGCATGCGCCCGCCATTTTGGAACATGGCGGCGCTCGGGGAAGAAGACGGACGGACCCCGCCAGGATCGGTAAGTATAAGGGGGGGAGATCAGGGCACGGGGGGGAGATCAGGGCACGGGGGGGCGTCGGAGCACGGGGGGGGAGGGATCGGAGCATGGGGGAGAGTGATCGGTGTGCGGGCGGGTGGATCGGTGTGCAGGGGGGGTGGATCGGTGTGCAGGGGGGGTGGTTCGGAGCACGGGGGGGGATCGGAGTGCGGGGGGGTTTGATTGGAGCACGGGGGGGTGTGATTGGAGCACGGGGGGAGCGGACAGGAGGACGGGGGAGCGGAGCACAGGACGGAGGGGAGCGGGCCACAGATCGGGGGGCTGGGGGGGCGATCGGTGGGGTGGGGTGGGGGCACATTAGTATTTCCAGCCATGGCCGATGATATTGCAGCATCGGCCATGGCTGGATTGTAATATTTCACCATTTTTTTAGGTGAAATATTACAAATCGCTCTGATTGGCAGTTTCACTTTCAACAGCCAATCAGAGCGATCGTAGCCACGAGGGGGTGAAGCCACCCCCCCTGGGCTAAACTACCACTCCCCCTGTCCCTGCAGATCGGGTGAAATGGGAGTTAACCCTTTCACCCGGCCTGCAGGGACGCGATCTTTCTGTGACACAGCATATGCGTCACAGGTCGGATTGGCACCGACTTTCATGACGCATACGCTGTGTCACAGGTCGGGAAGGGGTTAATGGGCAAAATTCCTGCAGAGAGAACTGAAAGATATTATGGTTACCGTGTCTGCAACCACCAATAGAGTGAGCTGACTGCCTGCTGCTTCTACACTCAGCTCAATCATTACATTTATTAAACAAACTAGATGGTGGCCCAATTCTATATGCATCGGGTATTCTAGAATATGCATGTCCACGTAGTATATTGCACAACCCACGTAGTATATTGCCCAGCCATGTACTATATTGCACAGCGACGTAATGTACAGCACAGACACGTAGTATATTGCCCAGCCACATAGTATATTGCCCAGCCACGTAGTATATTGCCCAGCCACGTAGTATATTGCCCAGCCACGTAGTATACTGCACAGCGACGTAGTATATTGGCCAGTCACTTAGTATATTGCCCAGCCACGTATGTTAAGGTTAAAAAATAAAAAAGAAACATACTCCCCTTCCGAGGGCGCCTTGTAGTCCTCTCGCTTGTGTGCGGTGCACGCGGCAGCTTCCGGTCCCAGGGTTGGTATGAGCGCAGGACCTGTGATGACGTCGCGGTCACATGACCGTGACGTCATGGCAGGTCCTTCTCGCATAGCATCCTTAGCACCGGAACCTGCCGCCGGCAGGACGCGACGATGGAGGGTGAGAATAACGTGTTTTTTTTATTATTATTATTTGTAACATTAGATCTTTTTACTATTGATGCTGCATATGTAGCATCAATAGTAAAAAGTTGGTCACACAGGGTTAATAGCTGCGTAACCGGAGTGTGTTACACTGCGCTTCGGTAACGCTGGCATTAACCCTGTGTGAGGGCTGACTGGATGACTGGAGGGGAGTATGGAGCGGGCACTGACTGCAGGGAGGAAAGAGCGGCCATATTGCCGCCGGACTGTGGCCGTCACTGATTGGTCGTGGCAATGGTTGTGGGCGTTTTGCCACGACCAATCAGCGACTTGGATTCCATGACAGACAGAGGCCGCGACCAATGAATATCCGTGACAGACAGAAGGACAGACAAAGACGGAAGTGACCCTTAGACAATTATATATAGAGATTCCCTCTTGTGACCACTTTTGGTTTTATGTTCAATGCATGTTTTAAAAAATATATTTTTGTAAATTTTCTGTATCTCTACACTACCGTTCCAAGGTTTAGGGTCACTTAGAAATGTCCTTATTTTTGAAAGAAAAGCACAGTTTTTTCCAATGAAGCTAACATTAAGTGATTCAAAAATACACTCTATACATTGTTAATGTGGTAAATGACTATTCTAGCTGCAAACGTCTGGTGTGTAATGCAATATCTTCATAGGGGTATAGAGGCCCATTTCCAACAACCATCACTCCAGTGTTCTTGTGGTACTTTGTGTTTGCTAACTGTGTAAGAAGGCTAATAGATGGTTAGAATACCCTTGAAAACACTTGTGCAAGTATGTTAGCACAGCTGAAAACAGTTTGGCTGATTAGAGAACCTATAAACCTGACCTTCCTTTGAGCTAGTTGAGAATCTGGAGCATTACATTTGTTGGTTCCATTAAACTCTCAAAATGGCCAGAAAAAAATAACTTTCATGTGAAACTCGACAGTCTATTCTTGTTCTTAGAAATTAAGGCTATTCAATACGAGAAATTGCCAAGAAACTGAAGATTTCCTACAACGGTGTGTACTACTCCCTTCAGAGGAGAGCACAAACTGGCTCTAACCAGAGTAGAAAGAGAAGTGGGAGGCCCCGCTGCACAACTGAGCAACAAGACAAGTCCATTAGATTCTGTAGTTTGAGAAATTGCCATCTCACATGTCTTCAATCAGCAGCTTCATTAAATAGTACATGCAAAAAGCCAGTGTTAACGTCTACAGTGAAGAGGTGACTCCGGGATGCTGGCCTTCAGGGCAGAGTGGCAAAGAAAAAGCCATATCTGAGACTGGCTAATAAAAGGAAAAGATTAATATGGGCAAAAGAACAAAGACCTTGGACAGAGGAAGATTGGAAAAAAGTGTTATGGACAGATGAATCCAAGTTAGACGTGTTTGGATCACACAGAAGAACCTTTGTGAGACGCAGAACAACTGACAAGATGTTGGAAGAGTGTCTGACGCCATCTGTCAAGCATTGAGGAGGTAATGTGATGGTCTGGGGTTCCTTTGGTGCTGGTAAAGTGAGATTTGTACAAGGTAAAAGGGATTTTGAATAAAGAAGGCTATCACTCCATTTTGCAACGCCATACCATACCCTATGGACAGCGCTTGATTGGAGCCAGTTTCATCCTACAACAGGACAATGACCCAAAGCACAGCTCCAAATTATGCAAGAACTATTTAGGGAAGAAGCAGACAGGTGGTATTCTATCTGTAATGGAGTGGCCAGCACAGTCACCAGATCTCAGCACCATTGAGCTGTTGTGGGAGCAGCTTGACCGTATGGTGCAAACAGTGCCCATCAAGCTAAACCAACTTGTGGGAGAGGCTTCTGGAAGCATGGTGTGAAATGTCTCCACATAACCTCAGCAAATTAACTGCTAGAATGCCAAAGTTCTGCAATGCTGGAATTGCTGCAAAGGGAGCATTCTTTGACTAAAGCAAAGTTTGAAGGAGAAAATTATTATTTCAAATAAAAATCTTTTTTTTTTTTACCTTGTCAATGTCTGGACTAGATTTTCAATTAATTTGGCAACTCATTTGATTAATAAAAGTATGAGTTTTCATGGAAAACACAAAATTGTCTGGGTGACCCTAAACTTTCGAACAGTAGTGTATATTCGATCCTGTAATTTTCACCAATCCTATTTATCTGCATTTAGGTGTTACCTATAATTGTAATCCCGACTATGTTGATAATGATAATCACTATAATTTAATTAGGTCATTTTCTGATGATTTGTTTCCCTTCAAGCAATTGGCAATCCAGTGAAGGTGGGAAAATGGCTCTTTTAAAAGGGTTGTCTCAGATTGGTAAATAGGTAAAATTGCAAAGTACTTGTAAAAACAACCAACTTCGCGATTTACATTTATTTATAAAGAATCCTCTCTATTTTCAAGAGTGGATGGATTCTATGTTCTTTAGTTTACTGCTTGTTACCAGTCATATATGTAGTCTATCAGAGGTGTTTCCAAAACTAGTCCTCACTGCTCCCCACGCATCATGTTTTCAGGATTTCCCAGTATTGCACCTGTGATGGCATTATTATCGAGGCATCAGAATTTGCCCAGGTTCTCACCTAAGCAAAGCTGGATCTTTTGGGGGTGTTGTGCTGTCATATCCGGCCACTTCCCGTGAGTCTTCATTGGGAACAGTAAGGCAAAGACCAATAAGGATCAGGTGAGCACCAGAGGGTGAGTTTTAAATCTTTAATTACTTAGAACTAGTGAGAGAATTTAATTATAATTTTTCTTCCATATAGATGGAACTTAAAGGGCTTGTCCACTACTCGGACAACCCCTTCTTAATTACTATATCCCCCCATGTAAAATATAAACACCTTATACTCCTGTCTGGTGCTGGCGTCAGGATTCTCATCATATTATGTCACATGGCCGCTTTACTCTCACTTCCTTCTGACAAAATTGACATTCAGATAAAGTTAGAGACCAGCAACGGTTCTGACTTCAGTTTCGTCTCAAGAAAGTGAGGATGACGTGGTCATTGATTGGCTGCAGGGGTCACATGATATAAAATGTCACGGGAGCACCTACACTGATATCGCTGGAACAGCACCAAAACCAGAGGGAAGTACAGGCTGTTTTTACAAACTTATTACTTTACATGGGGGAATATAGTACTGGAGACAGGGACAACCCCTTTACGAGACTTTGACCTCAATTCAATAAACAATTTGTGCCAGAAACCGTTGGAAACATCACTAAATGTTAGCAAAACAAGTCGCGCGAAAAAACTTGTATCTTTTAAGGTTTCTACTCCACCGCTCCCAACTTCTTAAAAATTTGCCAAAGCTTAGGGGAAATGACTGTGGCCGAGCCAGAATAGTAGTACGAAGTATAGCACAAATGTGCTAACTTTTGTAGCAGAAATGTACGTATCTGACTCTGGAGCACAACATCTGGAAGACTTGCCAAATTCATTAAGAGACTCTTTGAGTTTGCCGCATCCTTGTCCAGCGGACTATGCATCAGGATTGGAGAACAAACTGCCATGAATCAGGCACTATGTTCTTCCTTCTGAAGAGCCATTTACAGACTCCGCACACGTCAGTAGTAGAAGTTTAGTGGGTGTCACGGAGAACAATGAAGCGGAGCGCTCGTCCATTCTTCATATTATTGGTCTTTTCTCAAGTTAATGAAATCACTAATGTATTTTACTTTAATGTAAGTAATTAAATTAGAATATTAATGTGAAACGTCTTCAAACTAATTTCTAAAAGCTGCTTGTGAGCTGTGCCAATCTTCCATTACAGCTGTATTATCTAAATATAAGTGATCTTGACAACTTCGCCGATTACACCATGATGACACTCAAAGTTAAATCTTCAGCGATCCAGATTAGTGATGAGCACTAAAAAATACTCGGAGGACCCCCGAGCGTGCTTGGGAAATCTCGAGTAACGAGTATATTCGCTCATCACTAATCCAGATATATCCTCTTTCTTCTTCTCCAGCTTTCTGAAACTCGCCCTGGGGAAAACTGAAACAGGACAATTGTAGACTGTACTTTAGGCCATGTTCACACTTTCAGTATTTTACATCAGGATTTGTAAGCCAAAAATGGGAGAGGGACAATCAGTGGAAAAGTATAATAGAAACACGTCACCGCTTCTGTATTTATCACCCACTCCTGGTTTAGGCTTAAAGGGACACTGTCACCTGAATTTGGAGGGAACAATCTTCAGCCATGGAGGCGGGGTTTTGGGGTTTTTGATTCACCCTTTCCTTACCCGCTGGCTGCATGCTGGCTGCAATATTGGATTGAGGTTCATTCTCTGTCCTCCGTAGTACATGCCTGCACAAGGTAATCTTGCCTTGCGCAGGCGTGTACTATGGAGGACAGAGAATAAAGTTCAATCCAATATTGCAGCCAGCATGCAGCCAGTGGGTAAGGAAAGGGTGAATCAAAAACCCAAAAACCCCGCTTCCGTGGCTGAAGATTGTTCCCTCCAAATTCAGGTGACAGTGTCCCTTTAAATACTGATGGGAAATACTGACCAAATACTGAATGGGTAAATCTGCCCTTTAAACTAGATTACCGTATTTTTCGGACTATAAGACGCACCGGACCATAAGACGCACCCCAAATTTGGGGTGAAAATTGCAGAAAAAAAGATTTTTTTATAAGATGGGGGTCCGTCTTATTGTCCGAATTTACAGTATCTTACCTGAGGGATGGCGGTGGCAGAGCAGGGTCACAGGAGGCAAGGTGTCGGCAGAGGTGGGGTGATGCTGGGATGAGGAGGTGCTGGGATGAGGAGGTGCTGGGATGAGGAGGTGCTGGGATGAGGAGGTGCTGGGATGAGGAGGTGCTGGGATCAGGAGGTGCTGGGATCAGGAGGTGCAGTGAGAGGTATGGCGTGAGAGGGGTCCCTGGCTTACCATGCAGGCTTACCTAGGTGGCAGAGGTCCGGTGGCAGAGGTGCGGTGGCGGGGGTGTGGCGGCAGAGGAGGCGCAGTAAGCTGGGTCCCTTTCCCCAATATGGTGATGCAGCAGGCCTGGTATGCAGCAGAGCCGGGTGAATCCTCTTGTTATCGGTGGGCGCGGCCATCTTCCTGAGGCCGCGCGTGTGCAGATGAAGCGCTCTGCTCCCGGGGCTTCAGGAAAATGGCCGCGGGAGGCCGCGCGTGCGCAGATGGAGATCGCGGCGGCCATTTTCCTGAAGCCCCGGGAAGCAGAGCGCTCCATCTGCGCACGCGCGGCCTCCGGAAAATGGCTGCCACCACCGATAACAAGAGGATTCACCCGACTCTGCTGCATACCGGGCCTGCTGCATCACCATACCGGGGAAAGGGACCCCGCTTACTGCGCCTCCTCTGCCGCCACACCCCCGGAACCGCACCTCTGCCACCGGACCTCTGCCACCGCACCTCTGCCACCTAGGTAAGCCTGCATTGCGACTATTAGACGCACCCCCCATTTTCCCCCCTTTTTTGCGGGGGAAAAAGTGCGTCTTTTAGTCCGAAAAATACGGTAGGTTTAAAATGTGCCAGATTCATCTGAGTAGTCCAAGCTGGTTGATCACACTTTCCCCCGTCTCATTGATCTGCTTCCTCGGGGTAACCATGGACTCTGCCCCTTTTTTTCAAATTGTATATCAATGGTCTTACCAACATCTCCCATCACTTCATATAGAACATTTAGTTCCTCATTATTAAAGCAACAAAAATGTTCATACATTCTCGCAATATCTGATGGCAAGATTATTGCAACATTCACAGTGCTGTGGCCTCCACCATGCATGACTGAAATCTATTGTCAACTCTGTTACTCAATAAATCCACCTCTCCTCTTACTCCTCTCCCCTCTGCCAATACCTTCTCAGCCTTAACATTGCCCAGATAATTCTGTTCAAAACAGTAACAATGATATACAAGACCATCCACAATCTGTAATCTTTGTACATTTCTGGCTAAATATCTTGGCACCTCCTCAAATACAGTGGCTTGCAAAGTATTCAGCCCCTCCAGCCCCTGTTGGCTTTTTACCTATTTTGTTACATTACAACCTGTGTTTACATTTTTTTGTAATCCTATTTGTGTGTGATGCATCATCATCACTAAATATGAAGACACAAAAGAGAATAGTAAAACCAAAAACACTCAGTTTGAAAAAATGTTGCAGTAATCCGCTATTCACTAAATAGTCTAAGCTGGTGAAGCGAGAAAAATATAGGTAAAAATTAAATTTATGGGATCAAATAACTACAAATTGACAAATTGGCATGTGCATATGTATTCACTCCTTTTACCATGAAGCCCCTGAAATTACCTTAATGAGTCACATGCTTAGTGACAGGACGTCCACCTGTGTGCAATCTAAGTGTCACATGGTCTGTCAGTATTTGCACTTTACCTTCTCTGAATGGCCACAGAGGCAACACTAACCAAACACCATGAAGACCAAGGAGGTCTCCAAGCAAGTCAGGAACAAAATTGTTGAGAAGTATAAGTCAGTGTTGGGTTCTAAAAAAAAAATATATATATATCCCAATCACTGATGATCCCACGGAGCACCATCAAATCATTATCAACAAATGGAAAGAACATGGTACCACAACAAACCTGCCAAGAGAGGGCCACCCACAAAAGCTCAGCCTCGGCAAGGAGAACATTAATCAGAAAGGGAGCACAGAGACCAAAGGTAACCCTGAAGGAGCTGCAGAGTTCCCAAGCAGAGACTGGAGATTCTGTCCATACGACCACAATCATCCGTACACTCCATAAAGGTGACGTTTATGGAAGAGTGGGCAGAAAAAAAACATTTACTTACACACAAAAGTTGTAAGGCTCATTTTGAGTTTGCCAAAAGACATGTGGGAGACTACCCAAATGTATGGAGGAAGGTGCTGTGGTCATATGACACCAAAATTGAACTTTTGGGCACCAAGGCAAACGCTAAGTCTGGCACCAAACCAACACAGCCCATAACTCCATGAACACCATATCCCTGGAGTAAAACATGACAGCAGCATCTTGCTATTGGGATGTTTTTCTGTAGTAGTGACAGAGACAATGGTCTTGAGTCGAGGGGAAGATGGATGGTGTGAAATACAGGGATGTTGCTATGGGATAGTAATGTGAAGTGTGGCTTATACGAGTGGTTGAGGGATTAGATGCTCTATTGTTTTAATGATGGTAGTAATTAACAAGATGAGCTGCTTTGTGGGGCGGGGGAGGGGGGCTTTGGGACCGAAGGGGGTTGTTTGAAGGGGGAGGGGGGGGGAAATACTCTGTATTGAAAATGTAAATGAAATACCGTATATACTCGAGTATAAGCCGAGATTTTCAGCCCAAATTTTTGGGCTGAAAGTGCCCCCCTCGGCTTATACTCGAGTCACGGTAGCGGTGGGGTCGGCGGGTGAGGGGCTGAGGGCGCTGAGGCATACTTACCTAGTCCCAGCGATCCTCGCGCTGTCCCTGCCGTCCCACGGGCTTCGGCGCTGCAGTTTCTTCCTCTCTTCAGCGGTCACGTGGGACCGCTCATTACAGAAATGAATAAGCGGCTCCACCTCCCATAGGGGCGGAGCCGCTTATTCATTTCTCTAATCAGCGGTGCCGGTGACCGCTGATAGAGAAAGAAGCTGCGGCACCGAAGACAGGAGGGGACAGCGCGAGGATCGCCAGGACTAGGTGAGTATAGCATATTCACCTGTCCTCGTTCCAGCCGCCGGGCGCCGCTCCATCTTCCCGGCCGGCGCCTCCATCTTCCCGGCGTCTCTGCTCTCTGACTGTTCAGGCAGAGGGCGCGATGACGCATATAGTGTGCGCGGCGCCCTCTGCCTGATCAGTCAGAGCAGAGACGCCGGGAAGATGGAGGCGCCGGAACGAGACGCCGGGAGCTGCAATCAAGGGAGGTGAGTATGTGTTTTTTTTTCTTTATTGCGGCAGCGGCGGCACAAATTTATGTGGAACATCTATGGGGCACAGTGAACGGTGCAGAGCACCGTATATGGCACAGCACAGCTAGGGGGCACAGTGAACGGTGCAGAGCACCGTATATGGCACAGCACAGCTATGGGGCACAGTGAACGGTGCAGAGCACCGTATATGGCACAGCACAGCTATGGGGCACAATGAACGGTGCAGAGCACCGTATATGGCACAGCTATGGGGCACAGTGAACGGTGCAGAGCACCGTATATGGCACAGCACAGCTATGTATGGGGCACAGTGAACGGTGCAGAGCACCGTATATGGCACAGCACAGCTATGGGGCACAGTGAACGGTGCAGAGCACCGTATATGGCACAGCTATGGGGCACAGTGAACGGTGCAGAGCACCGTATATGGCACATCTATGGGGCACAATGAACGGTGCAGAGCACCGTATATGGCACAGCTAGGGGGCACAATGAACGGTGCAGAGCACCGTATATGGCACAGCTATGGGGCACAGTGAACGGTGCAGAGCACCGTATAAGGCACAGCTAGGGGGCACAGTGAACGGTGCAGAGCACCGTATATGGCACAGCACAGCTATGGGGCACAATGAACGGTGCAGAGCACCGTATATGGCACATCTATGGGGCACAATGAACGGTGCAGAGCACCGTATATGGCACAGCTAGGGGGCACAATGAACGGTGCAGAGCACCGTATATGGCACAGCTATGGGGCACAGTGAACGGTGCAGAGCACCGTATAAGGCACAGCTAGGGGGCACAGTGAACGGTGCAGAGCACCGTATATGGCACAGCACAGCTATGGGGCACAATGAACGGTGCAGAGCACCGTATATGGCACATCTATGGGGCACAATGAACGGTGCAGAGCACCGTATATGGCACATCTATGGGGCACAATGAACGGTGCAGAGCACCGTATATGGCACAGCTAGGGGGCACAATGAACGGTGCAGAGCACTATATGGTTCACACCTATGGGGAAATATGAACGGTGCAGAGCACTATATGGCACAGCTATGGGGAAATAATGATCTATTTTTATTTTTGAAATTCACCGGTAAATGCTGAATTTCCACCCTAGGCTTATACTCGAGTCAATAAGTTTTCCCAGTTTTTTGTGGCAAAATTAGGGGGGTCGGCTTATACTCGGGTCGGCTTATACTCGAGTATATACGGTATGTTAATTGCCTTGTTATTCTCAATAAAAATTTATTTGAGTTAAAAAAAAAAAAAAAAAAGAAATACAGGGATGTTAATGTTTCTGTCAATGATTTGAGACTGGGACGGAGGTTCACCTTCCAGCAAGACAATAACCCAAAGCACACTGCTACAGCAACACTCGAGTGATTTAAGGGGAAACGTGTAACTGTTTTGGAGTGGTCAAGTCACAGCTCAGACAATAATTTAATTGATAATCTGTGGTCAGACTTGAAGATTGATGTTCACAAGAGGAAGCCATCTAACCTAAAGGAAACGGAGCAGTTTTGCCTTGAGGAATGGGCAAAATCCCAGTGACAAGAGGTGGAAAGGTCATAGAGACTTATTCATAGCGACCTGAATCTGTAATTGCTGCAAAATAAGGCTCTACAAAGTACTTACTTTAGGGGGTGAATAGTTCTGCACACTGACGGTTTCAGTAATGTTGTCCTATTTGATTTTCTTTTTATTGCGAAGCGACAGATATTCACAGTTGTAGGCATGTACTTTACATGAACTGATGCAAATTCTAAAGAAAGAAAAAAAACAGTGAAATCCAGGTTGTGAGGCAGCAAGGCCCCCCCCCCAAAAAAAAAAAAAATGTCAAGGGGATAAATACTATTGCAAGTCACTGTATAATCTTCGGTTCTCTTAACATCTCTGTCTCTGTTCTCCATTTAACCATCCAAAACTCACCACAGATATTCCTCTACTTTTGAAATCGCAAACAAAACAAAAAAAGCCTGAAGACCCACCTCCTCCGACAAGCCTATAACCTGCAGTAACCACCGATCGACCAAACCGCTGCATGACCATCTCTATCCTCACCCACTGTATCCTCACCCATCCCTTGTAGATTGTGAGCCCTCGCGGGCAGGGTCCTTACTCCTCCTGTACCAGTTATGACTTGTATTGTTTAAGATTATTGTACTTGTTTTTATTATGTATACCCCTCCTCACATGTAAAGCGCCATGGAATAAATGGCGCTATAACAATAAATAATAATAACAAACAAACTGAAAATCAACCTTAATTATAGCCTACAATCTATAATAACCTCGCTGTCACCACTTCGCTATGTCAGCGGCTTCTGTCCTCACCTATGGTCTCTGTTGCCAATTCCTGGCATATTGTCAGCCCTAGGCATAGGATCCCTTGTACCAGTCACCAATCACTAATGTTTACGCGTTTAAATACTTGTTTTCTACTTTATATTTACCGGTACTTTATATTTATTTTTCTTATTACTTATATGTACCGTATATTCTGCTCCTATTTGTTCCGGTTTTTAACTTTTCCATATTTAGAGCACCCGGGAAATACAGGTGCTATTTATTAAATAAGTAATAGTAATAATATAAAAGTGGGTCATGTTGTAGACTTTGAGAGAGGACGAATAGAATCTGCAAAAACAGAATTCGAATTGTGTTTATGAAATTCATAAGCAAGAACGAGTTGACAGCAAAAGTTGACATCTACCTGACGAGGCAGCTCTCAAGAACTGACACTATGGCCAGGGGAAATAATGTCATGATTAGTTTTTTTCTAGTGCGTGGAAACCATGAAACAGTGTCAAACTCAAGACCTGTCCAACTACACACAAGTCCAAGCATTTTTTTTTTTAAACGTGTGTGTGTGCATATGTAGTGCGGGGGAGGGGGAGGTGGCGGTGGCACTCGTCTCCTTTTATGTCCGGCGTGCTTCATGAAAGTGTATGCCCTCGCAGGGTGCAGTGAGGAGCCTTACCTGGCAGACCATCGTCAGCCGGTGGTGTGGCCACTCTGTCTCATCAGTCACTTCAGGATCTCACTATTCCCTTGTCCCTTAAGGTACCGTCACACTTAGCGACGCTGCAGCGATACCGACAACGATCCGGATCGCTGCAGCGTCGCTGTTTGGTCGCTGGAGAGCTGTCACACAGACCGCCCTCCAGCGACCAACGATGCCGGTAACCAGGGTAAACATCGGGTAACTAAGCGCAGGGCCGCGCTTAGTAACCCGATGTTTACCCTGGTTACCATCCTAAAAGTAAAAAAAACAAACACTACATACTTACCTACAGCCGTCTGTCCTCCAGCGCTGTGCTCTGCTCTCCTCCTGTACTGTCTGTGTGAACACAGCGGCCGGAAAGCAGAGCGGTGACGTCACCGCTCTGCTTTCCGGCTGACCGACGCTCACAGACAGTACAGGAGGAGAGCAGAGCACAGCGCTGGAGGACAGACGGCTGTAGGTAAGTATGTACTATTTGTTTTTTTTACTTTTAAGATGGTAACCAGGGTAAACATCGGGTTACTAAGCGCGGCCCTGCGCTTAGTTACCCGATGTTTACCCTGGTTACCAGTGAAGACATCGCTGAATCAGTGTCACACACGCCGATTCAGCGATGTCTGCGGGGAGTCCAGCGACGAAATAAAGTTCTGGACTTTCTTCCCCGACCAGCGACAGCACAGCAGGGGCCTGATCGCTGCTGCCTGTCACACTGGACGATATCGCTAGCGAGGACGCTGCAACGTCACGGATTGCTAGCGATATCGTCTAGTGTGACGGTACCTTAAGTCTCCTTTTCTGGTAGTTCACCCAAGCGGCAGCACTGCTCGCACACTTTCTATTTGCACCAATCCTTATCTAACTAACTACAGGAAGCAGTCACTTGCCCTAACTCTAAACGCCTCCCACTATGGACTAGTCCCAAACATTGCACTGACCGGGACCTCTCTGAATAACAGAACTCTGAGATCTTGCACTGTTCTGGCCCATCGTACTGTATGCTCTTATGTGAGAGTATTATATATATATATATATATATATATATATATATATATATATATATATATATATATATATATATACGCATACTGTGGATACATGTGCATAACTCACATATGTAAACCACAGCTAAGGCAGAAATAGAGGAGGACTTGTACTTCATTACTACCCAAACTATTTTACCCAATGACTGGAATTATTCGTTCCTACAGGATTATTATGATGCGGTGGACCACACTTTTTTTTTTTAATACGAAGTAGGGAAATAGTGAAAGTAAGGAATTTTGTCCCGTTTTTTTTCTATTTCTGGAACTAAGGAGATTACCCCGAGTAGAGTGGGCTTTCCAGGCTGGATATTAAGGCTCCCTGAAGTCTTGGAAAGAAGAGTTGGGTTATCTTCACTCTCTGTGTAGGATGGGAGGAAAATGCTATATTTACTCCTTCTTGGACTGATTTTAGGGTCCATGGGTTTATGCACATCTGGAGGCATTGAGATAGGAATCTTGAGATGCGAACCCCCTACCTTCCTGGCGTCATGTTTTTTTTCTCACACTGTCCTTGGGTGGAGAAGTTAATTTCTGCCCCGCCAACATTTTGGATAACCACCTGCCTGACTTTCCTTTTCCTCTGTACTGAGGTTATTGTTGCTGGGTATGCTGAAAGAATCTTTCCTCGAGCTTCTAGATTCACTCAGGGCCACTTTCCTGTCTGAGGCCTTCTCTAAAAGGTGGTTGAAAGCTTAACCAGAGTGCGCGCGTCTCACAGAATTTGATAAGACTGACGATCTCACTGCCACCCTCACTAATTCTGCCGAAGCATCTGTCAGAAATCTCGTGGCTTTCTGGAGTAGAGGTAAAGATACTAAAATCTCTTCTCTGGGAGTACCCATAGAAAGATGTTCTAGTTGAATAAGACAGCTGGACATTGATAATGCTAAGCACATAGAGGCGGCGTTTGTGTTCAGCAGGGCTGCTGAAGTCTCCCAAGATTTTGTTCGAAGTTCATCTTTTTGTGTTGTAAGGGATCCATCAGCTGGGAGGAATCCTTTAATGACAAGGTAATCTAATTGGACACTCGTGCAACCTGAATGTCTACTTTTGGTACTTCGGACCAGCATTCCGCAGTTTCCTCGCCCATTGAAAACTTGTTTCAATTCTTTGGGAGTGCTCAACCTCTTCTCTGGAGATTCCCATTCATCCAAGACTATGTTCTTTGATGATTTTCACAGTACATTCTTGACATAGGGGTTTCCCTTGGGACGTCAGGGTTTTTTTTTTGCACAAATTGCCCACTTGTGGCTAGCTGTTTTAGATTTGCTCATAAAAAGTCACCTGGCGTTTGACGTCACTTCCAGTGCGGGACAAGCCAAAAGAATCAGCCCGGTGACTTCCCAGTTCCAACAAAGATCCTGAGGAGGGGGAGGAAATGGGCTGGAGAGCTCAGGGAGGCCACTAGCATGAAGAACACCCCCAGACCTTACCCGAAGGTGCAGACTGGAAGGGGAGTCCTGAGTCCATCTAGCAGACAGGAGCAGTGTGTGGAGAGGAGAAGTAAGCCCAATCGATCTCTTGCTGCCCAGGTAGCTAATCTTCCCCCCTCCGTTTTCTGCTGCCGATACAGACCACCCAGGATGACCTTTTCATCCCAATAGGAACAGGAAAAAACACTGGAGAGAGGATGTGGGAGGGGCTATTTGACCTCTGTTTCCTGTCCCTATTAGGGTGAGGTGACATCCTCCTGTGGTGCAGTCGTGGGGGAGTTATTGGAGAAAAAAATGTCACCTCGTCCATCAACTTCAAATTTTTCTATACATGGCCCATTGTCCCGACCAAATTTGAGACTCTTCTGATAGACCATTGTTCCTTAATACATGGCCTTTCAACTGGTGCAAAACTACAACTTCCAGTATGACCTAACACCCATAGGAAACTGTGCAGCCATGACAGTAATGGGCCTTTGGGGGCCACATCCTAGCTAGGTTATGTTCACACTACCAGTGGGACTTCCGTTTATAAGGAAATCCACAAAACTACCAGATCCAAACTAGACTAGATACCATTGGTGCTTATCAAACTCTATTGACTAATATTGTTGGGTTTTGTTGTGGTTACCATAGATGACAATTCTTTACAGCAAATGTGACAAAAATGCCAATCATGGTTTACAACAAAGCCTCTGATGCTGTGCGAACAGTGCCTTAGACTGGTGGACCACTGCTGCTTGTAAGTGTCTCAATGCTAGACTCTAAGACCATTTATTATTATCTGAAGCATTGAGAAGTATCACCACAGAGCAATATTATACAAAAGAGGAGCTGACACTGTATTGAAAAGATTTGGCATTTGTTGGCTGATACTTATAAATGTAAGACAATCACATTAATTAAAATATTGACCACACACAATATGTCCACTGGGGTTATAAAAAGCTGTCAGTACATTTTCCAGAAACATGCATTATTAAAACTTCCGCCTCCGCATTCTCGGCAGCTCCTACTGTGCCTTGTTACCTTTTGGACACTTTTATAAATGAAGCTGACATGTTTAACAAAAGAAAATTAAAATGTCAGGTAAAGAAAAAGCAGAAGGAGCGGAACAAGTACAACAACATTAACAGCCCAGTGCACGTAGTGACAGTCCTCACCGAGGGTGAAAGGGAACAGATGGAAAAAAAATACTGTATCGCTGAACTTTTTTTAGTTTACCTTTTTTTTTTTTTTTGTTCATCTGTGCTTTTCCCATAGTGCAGACATGCTTCATTATCATTGCATGCGGCACATGGATTGTTGTGATTCCCAGTAACTTTTCAAAACAGCAGTGTTTGGTGCTTTTATTGGTTTATCACTTTCTTGTTTCTTTCTATAGGTGAAAAAAGTCCTTCAAACACTGAAAGAACTTACATGCTGCAGATTTCTCAAATTATCAGGGAAAAAAAATCTAATTTGTTCATGAGCTTTTTGAAATATCTTACATTTTACTGGCACCGTAAAAAGCTCATTTTAATTTACATAAAAATGCAGCAAAAACGCTCCATGTGAACACAGCCTTAAGGCCCCGTCACACTAGACGACATCGCTAGCGATCCGTGACGTTGCAGCGTCCTCGCTAGCGATATCGTCCAGTGTGACAGGCAGCAGCGATCAGGATCCTGCTGTGCTGTCGCTAGTCGGGGAAGAAAGTCCAGAACTTTGTTTCGTCGCTGGACTCCCCGTAGACATCGCTGAATCGGCGTGTGTGACACCGATTCAGCGATGTCTTCGCTGGTAACCAGGGTAAACATCGGGTTACTAAGCGCAGGGCCGCGCTTAGTAACCCGATGTTTACCCTGGTTACCATCCTAAAAGTAAAAAAACAAACGCTACATACTTACCTACCGCTGACGTCACCGCTCTGCTTTCCGGCCGCTGTGCTCACAGTCAGAGCAGAGAAGCACAGCGCTGGAGGACAGACAGCGGTAGGTAAGTATGTAGTGTTTGTTTTTTTACTTTTAGGATGGTAACCAGGGTAAACATCGGGTTACTAAGCGCGGCCCTGCGCTTAGTAACCCGATGTTTACCCTGGTTACCGGCATCGTTGGTCGCTGGAGAGCGGTCTGTGTGACAGCTCTCCAGCGACCAAACAGCGACGCTGCAGCGATCCGGATCGTTGTCGGTATCGCTGCAGCGTCGCTTAGTGTGACGGTACCTTTATGCTGGAAACGAATTCAGAAATAGGTCTTGTTCAAACATTGCAGATTCCACGCAAACAATGCACAGAGAGTTTATAGTTTTTAATTGGATTTTACAAAAATCCACAGTGGCTGTTACAGGTGCATCTCACAAAATTAGAATATAATCAAAAAGTTAATTTATTTGTTATTCAATATAATAAAAAGTGAAACTCATATTGTATAGCGTCATTACAAACAGAGTGATCTATTTCAAGTGTTTATTTCTGTTAATGTTGATGATTATGGTTTACAGCCAATTAAATTATACACTTCTCCTGACATCACACCTGCCTTTTTAGAAAACACCAGTGATTGTATTACCTCTGTCTCTAACATCTATCTGAAACTGAACCTGTCAAAAACTGAACTCCTCGTGTTCTCTCCCTCTACTAACCTACCTTTGCCTGACATTGCCATCTCCGTGTGCGGTTCCACCATTACTCCCAAGCAACATGCCCGCTGCCTTGGGGTCATACTTGATTCCGAGCTTTCATTCACCCCCACATTCGATCACTGGCTCGCTCTGCTTATCTGCATCTCAAAAACATTTCTACAATTCACCCTTTTCTTACTTTCGACACTGCAAAAACTCTTACTGTTTCTCATATTCATTCTCGTCTGGACTATTGTAACTGTCTACTTATCGGCCTCCCTCTTACCACACTCTCCCCGCTCCAATCTGTCCTGAATGCTGCTGCCAGGATCATATTCCTCACCAATCGTTATACCGATGCCTCTACCTTGTGCCAGTCATTACACTGGTTACCCATCCATTCCAGAATCCAGTACAAAACTATTACCCTCATTCACAAAGCACTCCATGGCTCAGCACCACCCTACATCTCCTCTCTAGTCTCAGTCTACCACCCTACCCGTGCCCTCCGTTCTGCGAATGACCTGAGGTTAGCATCTTCAATAATCAGATCATCCCACTCCCTTCTCCAAGACTTCCCACGTGCTGTGCCAATTGTTTGGAATGCACTACCCAGGTTAATACAATTAATCCCCACAGTTTTAAGTGTGCCCTAAAAACGCATTTTTTCAGACTGGCCTACTGCCTCAACGCATTAAACTAACTATCCCAGTGTGGCCCATTCACAAAAAAAAAAAGACAAAGAAAAACAAACACAAACAATCCATAATCAGGTTCCTCGCCTCATGTTCTCATACACTTTATGCAGTTAATAGCCCCCTGTGTCTGTATTGTTACATATTTAGGCAGTGAACTGGTTCATGCAGCTTTACATGAACACCCGATCCTTAAGGTACCTTCACACTCAGCGACGCTGCAGCGATACTGACAACGATGTTGATCGCTGCAGCGTCGCTGTTTGGTCGCTGGAGAGCTGTCACACAGACAGCTCTCCAGCGACCAACGACGCCGGTAACCAGGGTAAACATCGGGTTACTAAGTGCAGGGCCGCGCTTAGTAACCCGATGTATACCCTGGTTACCAGCGTAAAAGTAAAAAAAACAAACACTACATACTTACTGTCCGCTGTCTGTCCCCGGCGCTCTGCTTTCCTGCACTGACTGTGAGCACAGCGGCCGGAAAGCAGAGCGGTGACGTCACCGCTGTGCTTTCCGGCTGGCCGGCGCTCACAGCCAGTGCAGAGAAGCAGAGCGCCGGGGACAGACAGCGGTAGGTAAGTATGTAGTGTTTTTTTTTTTTTTTACTTTTACGCTGGTAACCAGGGTAAACATCGGGTTACTAAGAACGGCCCTGCGCTTAGTATCCCGATGTTTACCCTGGTTACCAGTGAAGACATCGCTGAATCGGCGTCACACACGCCGATTCAGCGATGTCTGTAGGGAGTCCAGCGACGAAATAAAGTGCTGGACTTTCTGCAGCGACCAAGGACATCACAGCAGGATCCTGATCGCTGCTGCCTGTCAAACTGAACGATATCGCTAGTGAGGACGCTGCAACGTCACGGATCGCTAGCGATATCGTTCAGTGTGACGGCACCTTTACACTATGGCTGGTCTGAACAACAAAAGCAATTGTTACCATCCACCTCTCATGTCTCCCCTTTTCCTCATATATTGTAACCTTGGGAGCAGGGCCCTCATTCTTCTTGGTATCTGTTTTGATCTGTGTTTATTGTTATGCTGTAATGTCTATTGTCTGTACAAGTCCCCTCTATAATGTAAAGTGCTGTGGAATGTTGGCGCTATATAAATAAAATTATTATGAATAAAAACCCAAAAGTCATTATCTCAGTAAATTAGAATACTTTACAACACCAGCTTGAAAAATTATTTTAAAATCCGAAATGTTGGCCTACTGAAATGTATGTTCAGTAAATGCACTCAATACTTGGTCGAGGCTCCTTTTGCATCAATTCGGCGTGTCATGGAGGCAATCAGTCTGTGGCACTGCTGAGGGGTTATGGAAGCCCAGGTTGCTTTGATAGCAGCCTTCAGCTCGTCTACATATGAGTTTCACTTTTTGTATTGAAGAGCTGAAATAAATTAACTTTTTGATGAGATTCTAATTTTGTGAGAAGCACCTGTATTTTCCATTTGCCATGTGAACAGTGAAATCAGCAGCAAAATCTCCACAAGTACGAGATAAAAATACTGTTAAATAGGGCCTGAGCTGTGCGTTACTATAGTGTATTTTGTGTACCCTGATTCCCCACCTATGCTGCCGAAATAACTTACCAAAGTCGCCGTTTTCGCCTGTCAATCAGGCTGGTCAGGTCATATGGGCGTGGCGACATCGCTGTTTCTTCCCCCAGATCTTGCATATCTTTCCGTTGGTGGCGTAGTGGTTTGCGCATGCCCATTTTCTGAATCCACTGGGCAGGAGAAGAAAAAACACGCGATCTGCGCTATTTCCCTGGTGATCTGTGGGGGCGGCCATCTTCCTGAGGCCGCGCGTGCGCATATGGAGTCCTTTGCTGCCCGGGGCTTCAGGAAAATGGCCACGGGATGCCGCACGTGCACAGATGGAGATTGCGGCGGCCATTTTCCTGAAGCCTCGGGCAGCAGGACTCCATATGCACACGCGCGGCCTCAGGAAGATGGCCGCCCCCCACAGATTCAGAAGATGGGCATGCGCAAACCACTACGCCACCAACGGAAAGATATGCAAGATCTGGGGGAAGAAACAGCGATGTCGCCACGCCCATATGACCTGACCAGCCTGATTGACAGGCGAAAACGGCGACTTTGGTAAGTTATTTCGGCAGCATAGGTGGGGAATCAGGGTACACTACATACACTATTGTAACGCACAGCTCAGGCCCTATTTAACAGTATTTGTATCTCGCACTGAAAAAACGGGGTGACAGGTTCCCTTTAATTATAGAACGGCTATTTAGTAGGTGTGAAACATTCCACTATCTTTTTCTATATTAGAGTACATTTAGTCACTAGATGGCGTAATATATATTGTTGGTTCACGTGTTGTTTGTACAGACAGTTTAGAATTGGCCACCATACTGTGTAAAGCCTCATTCAGACGTCCTTGTGGCATGCAAGTGTGGTATCCGTTCCCCCCCAAGTATTATTATTATAGCACCATTTATTCCATGCAGGGCCGGACTGGGACTAAAATTCAGCCCTGGCATTTAAAGTTACACAGGCCCACTTGTCACATGGTGACTGTATAATATCTTTGTACACTTGTAGGCAGGGCCGATTTTAGGTAAAGTGGGGCCCCAAATGCTAACATATTGCACATCACACAAAAGCATTTCGGTTGTATTTACATGCGCTGAGTTCAGGCCGCTAAATGAGTTTGATCAACAGTACTGAAGTTGTTCAACACCTCTTTCCACCAGCTGAGGACTTAAGGTACCGTCACGCTCAGCGATGCTGCAGCGATATAGACAACGAGCCGACCTAAACTAGATTGCTGGAGCGTCGCTGTTTAGGTCGCTGTAGAGACGTCAAACACAGCAACTCCAGAACGATGCAGGAACGATCCAGTGACGTAACGGCAACTCATTTCTCGTTCTCGCTGGTTGTTAGCTCCATGTCAAACAGCCGGAGTGTACCGATCCGACACACATCTAGGGGCCCTATGCTCGTTGCTGGCGTCATTGCTTTTGATGTCAAACATGATGATATACGCCGACCTGGCGACGAAATAAAGTTCTGGACTTCGAGCTCCGACCAGCGATGGCACAGCTGGATCCAGATCGCTGCTGCGTGTCAAACACAACGAGATCGCTATCCAGGACGCTGCAACGTCACGGATTGTTGTCGTTCTCCTTGCAAAGTGTGAGTGTGACGGTATCTGAATATGCAGCATTTTACTTGTTTAGTAAAATACACCCCATAGTCCTCCATATATTATAATGTGCACCCCAGTCCTCCATATAGTATAATACACTGCTCAGTCCTCCATATAGCATAACACACTCCTCATAGTGCTCCATAAAGTATAATGCACCGCCAGTCATCCATGTAGTACAAGTCACTTCCCATAGTATAATTCACCCCATAGTTCTTCATATAGTATAATGTATTCCCCATAGTCCTCGATACAGTATAATGCAGCCCACATATAGTATAATGCAGCCACCCCATAGAATATAATACAGCCCACCTCCCCATAATATATAATGTAGCCCCATAGAATATAATGCAGCCCCCCATAGTATATAACAGCCTCCCCCATAGAATATAATATACCCCCACTATAGTATATAACAGCCACATAGTATATAATACGGCCTCCCCCATAGAATATAATATACCCCCCATAGTATATAGCACAGCCCACACAGAAGTAAACAGCAGAGCCCACACAGCAGTATGCAGAAGAGCCCACACAATAGTATGCAGCACAGCTCACACAGTAGTATACAGCACAGCCCACATAGTATACAGCACTGCCCACATAGTAGTAAACAGCAGAACCCACATAGTAGTATACAGAACAGCCCACATAGTAGTATACACCAGAGCCCACATAGTATACAGCACTGCCCAGATAGTAGTATACAGCAGAGCCCACATAGTAGTATACAGAACAGCCTACATAGTATACAACAGAGCCCACATAGTAGTATACAGAACAGCCCACATAGTATACAGCACTGCCCACATAGTAGTAAACAGCAGAACCCACATAGTAGTATACAGAACAGCCCACATAGTAGTATACAGCACCGCCCACATAGTAGTATACACCAGAGCCCACATAGTAGTATACAGCAGAGCCCACATCTCTCCTGCCCCCCCCCCTCTCCAAGAATGGTCCCAGTCCAGAAAAAAAAAAACACTCCTCACCTTCCCTCGTGCCTGCACTGCCTCCACCTCCCATAGGGGTGGAGCCACATATTCATCACTGTAATGAGCGGTACCACGTGACGCTCACACAGGACAAGCTGCGGCACAGAGGAGGCATCGCGGGAACTGGGTGAGTATTTTTCTGCAAGCGGGCGGGCGCACGGGGGGTGGGAGGTGACCCCAAACTTTAAATTTAAACAAAAAAAAAAAAAACTTGATCTTTCATCCCTTCTCTCCTGCGAGCGCTGCTTTCAGCCGAGCAGGACAGAAGGGATGAATGGTGGCTTCAGCACCACACACAGGCGGCACACGGACAGCATTCGTGTGCGGTACGTGTTTACACGGACCCAATGACTTTAATGGGTCCGTGTGCTCCCACAAACACTGACATGTCTCAGTGTTTTGCAAACGAGCACACGGTCTGGGAAAACACGCTGACATGTGCACAGATGCATTGATTTTAATGTGTCTACGTGAGTCAGTGTCTCCGGTACGTGAGGAAACTGTCACCTCACGTACCGGAGCCACTGACGTGTGAAACCGGCCTAAAGTGGTTGCTAAACTTCCTGAAAACCATCTCTGGATTAACCCCTTAATGACCAGAGGTATAATTGCATTTTTGTTTTTTTGCTCCCCTTCCTTCCCAGAGCCATAACTTGTTGTTATTTTTTTGGCCAATATGGCCATGTGAGGGCTTGTTTTTGCTGGACGAGTTGTACTTTTGAACGGCACCATTGCTTTGAACATATTGTGTACTGGGAAACAAATTTCAAAAAATGTGCAATCCCACAGTTGCATTTTTTTTTACCATGTTCACTAAATGCTAAAACTGACCAGCCATTATGATTCTCCAGGTCATTACAACTTCATAGACATGAAACATGTCTAAGTTCTTTTTTTCAAGTGGTGAAAAATAAGAATCCGAGGTTTGTTAAAAAAGAAAAAAAAAATTACACCATTTTCCGATACCTGTAGCGTCTCCATTTTAAGTGATTTGGGGCTGGGTGATATTTTTTAAAACTGTTTTTCTTTTTGCATTTTTCAATAGTCTCCATGAGAGACTAGAAGTCGCAGTTGTCTGATCGGCTCTGCTACATACATGTGATGATCAGATCGCCTGTAAGTAGCAGAAATGCTCACTTGCTATGAGCACCGACCACCGGACAGCGCTCATAGGAATCTGGTTATGACAACCATAGAGGTCTGCTGGAGACCTCTGGCTGTCATGTCGACCCGCGATCATGTGACAGGGTCACCGATGGCGGGTTTAGCAAACTGCTTCTGGTAAGCGCAAGTTAAATGCCGCTATCAGAGAATGACAGCATTTAACTAGGATTGCGATTCCACTCGCGGCCGTTGTGGACACGTAAACTGTGTGTATATATGTATATATGTATATATATATATATATATATATATATATATATACATATATATATATATATATATATACACACACATACACACTAGATGGTGGCCCGATTCTAACGCATCGGGTATTCTAGAATATGCATGTCCACGTAGTATATTGCCCAGCCACGTAGTATATTGCCCAGCCACGTAGTATATTGTCCAGCCACGTAGTATATTGCCCAGTCACGTAGTATATTGCCCAGCCACGGAGTATATTGCACAGCGACGGAGTATATTGCCCAGTCACGGAGTATATTGCACAGCGACGGAGTATATTGTCCAGCCACATAGTATATTTATTGCCCAGTCACGTAGTATATTGCCCAGTCACGGAGTATATTGCACAGCCACGTAGTATATTGCCCAGTCACGGAGTATATTGCACAGCGACGGAGTATATTGTCCAGCCACATAGTATATTGCCCAGCCACGTAGTATATTTATTGCCCAGTCACGTAGTATATTGCCCAGTCACGTAGTATATTGCACAGCGACGGAGTATATTGCCCAGCCACGGAGTATATTGCACAGCGACGGAGTATATTGCACAGCGACGTAGTATATTGCCCAGCCACGGAGTATATTGCCCAGCCACGGAGTATATTGCCCAGTCACGGAGTATATTGCACAGCGACGGAGAATATTGCCCAGCCACGGAGTATATTGCACAGCCACGGAGTATATTGCACAGCCACGGAGTATATTGCACAGCCACGGAGTATATTGCACAGCCACGGAGTATATTGCACAGCGACGGAGTATATTGCCCAGCCACGTAGTATATTGCCCAGCCACGGAGTATATTGCACAGCCACGGAGTATATTGCCCAGCCACGGAGTATATTGCACAGCGACGGAGTATATTGTCCAGCCACATAGTATATTGCCCAGCCACATAGTATATTGCCCAGGCACGTAGTATATTTATTGCCCAGTCACGTAGTATATTGCACAGCGACGGAGTAGATTGCCCAGCCACATAGTATACTGCCCAGTCACATAGTATATTGCCCAGCCACGGAGTATATTGCACAGCGACGGAGTATATTGCACAGCGACGGAGTATATTGTCCAGCCACATAGTATACTGCCCAGTCACATAGTATATTGCCCAGTCACGTAGTATATTGCACAGCGACGGAGTATATTGTCCAGCCACATAGTATATTGCCCAGGCACGTAGTATATTGCCCAGCCACATAGTATATTGCCCAGTCACGTAGTATACAGCACAGAGCCATGTAGTATATTGCCCAGTCACATAGTATATTGCCCAGTCACGTAGTATACAGCACAGAGCCATGTAGTATATTGCCCAGTCACGTAGTATACAGCACAGAGCCACGTAGTATAGAGAGTTTTAAAAAAAACCAACAAATATATACTCACCTTCCGAAGGCCCGTTGAAGTCCTGCTATACTCACCATCCGCCGCCTTTCCCACTCCTCGGGACCGCTCCATTGCAAGCGTCAGCTTCCGCTCCCAGGGCTGGTATGAGCAGGACCTGTGATGACACTGAAAAGAGGAGAGAAAGGAGGCATGCACAAAGCGGGGATCACCACACTATAAATCGTACAAATATTATAAATTTTATTAGAGGCAAAAAGCACTGAACACTGCAAAAAAACACATTAAAAACCTATAAAAACCATACACATGGTAGATACAAAGACCCGTAATAGGGTCAAACCCTGGTTCAAACACCCCCCCCCCCCACACACACACAATAATGTTGCTCGATGCAGCTGGTAAACTGTAGAAAAATACACAGTGCGGTCCTAGAGGCAAATAAGCATGATATGGTATAACACATAAGCCTAAACTCACACCTGAGCAAGAAATACCAGGTCCAATGTACCTACAAAGAGGATCTGAACTGCAAGAGATAGTCCCTAGTCAATCCTAAAAATTCAAATCCAGCACAAGAATCGTACCAGACAGGTGCAGAGAATGTAAACTAAAGACATATGACCTGTGCAAGGACGACAAGCGGAACCAAGCCCCTGTGAGGAGTCAAGCAGTGAAATAATATAAGCAGGGAGGGGGAAGAACCAGGGCACAAAACGCCCAACGCGTGTCGCCAGAGAGTCTGGCTTCTTATATTATTTCACTGCTTGACTCCTCACAGGGGCTTGGTTCCGCTTGTCGTCCTTGCACAGGTCATATGTCTTTAGTTTACATTCTCTGCACCTGTCTGGTACGATTCTTGTGCTGGATTTGAATTTTTAGGATTGACTAGGGACTATCTCTTGCAGTTCAGATCCTCTTTGTAGGTGCATTGGACCTGGTATTTCTTGCTCAGGTGTGAGTTTAGGCTTATGTGTTATACCATATCATGATTATTTGCCTCTAGGACCGCACTGTGTATTTTTCTAGTTTACCAGTTATCCAGCTGCATCGAGCAACATTATTGTGTGTGTGGGGGCGTTGTTTGAACCAGGGTTTGACCCTATTACGGGTCTTTGTATCTACCATGTGTATGGTTTTATATGTTTTTAATGTGTTTTTTGCAGTGTTCAGTGCTTTTTGCCTCTAATAAAATTTATAATATTTGTACAATTTATAATGTGGTGATCCCTGCTTTGTGCATGCCTCCTTTCTCTCCTCTTTTCAGTATCAATACATTTATGGCATGTGATGGGAGATCCCTTGTAGTGGTGCCCGCCAGTCTTTAGTATTCAGGACCTGTGATGACGTCGCGGTCACATGACCGTGACGTCATGGCAGGTCCTTGTCGCACACCAGCCCTGGGACCAGAAGCTGCCGCTTGCAATGGAGCGGTCCCAGGAGCATCCCGAGAAGCGAGAAAGGCGGCGGATGGTGAGTATAGCAGGTTTTTTGTTTTTTTTAACATGACATTTTTACTATTGATGCTGCATAGGCAGCATCAATAGTAAATAGTTGGGGACACACAGGGTTAATAGCAGCGGTAACGGAGTGCGTTACACCGCAGGCCGTTACCGCTGCCATTAACCCTGTGTAAACGGTGAGTGGAGGGGATTATGGAGCGGGCGCCGGGCAGTGAGTGCAGGGGAGTAGGGGAGGGACTAATCGGACTGAGCCCCTCGCTGATTGGTCCCGGCAGCCATGACAGGCAGCTGCCGAGACCAATCAGCGAATGAATAACCGTGACAGAAAGACAGACGGAAGTGACCCTTAGAGAATTATATAGTAGATCAGCTGTCACTTGAACGAAAAGGTGCAGGCTCAGCGCCATAGCCCGCATCAAACAGGGGAAGTCCAACATCTGCATGCTATTACGTCTGATGTTGGAAAGGTGTTAATAGTGACCCTTCAAAATCCAGGCCATCAAGTGAAGCCCCGCTGGACCATGGATGAGTAGATCCAGGATCTCTGATAAAGATCAATAGATCGGAGATCAACATTAGTCTCTCCCATGAAAACCACGGTCTTTTGGGGCAGAATGGGGCTATTGGGGTTATTGTTGCCTGGTCCTCCCTTATCTTCCTTAATACTGCTGGGATCAGCATTACTGGTGGAAAGGGAGAGGCTAGATTGAAGTTCCATGCAATCTTGAAGGCATCTGCTGCGTGAGTTTTTCCCTGAGATTTAACTAGCAGAATTTTTTACCTACCTGCTACACGTGATTCCAAACAAATCTATACTCGGAAGGCCCCATAAATGTACTATTTGTTGAACAACTATCAGACTCATGTCCCATTCCCCCAGTCGATTGGAAGTCTGCCCTATCGTTTTTCCCCTTTATGCGAAACACTGTCAATAACGAGAGGCTTTTATGCCAACTGGAAATTTTCCTTTGTTGCCAACACCATGAAGCAAGATCTTGTCCCGATTTTTGATGTGAGCCACAGCTGTTCGATTGTCTAACAGGACAGGGACATGCAGAACTCCTGGCAGTGAAGAAGTTTCTCTCTTCTGTCTAGAGTTCTTTCATTTTGGAGGAACTCCCCTTCTAGTGTTCTGACCAAACACCCTGAACTACACAGTCTCTCCCATCCACTTGGGCAAAACTCTGTCTCTAGCAATTAGAACCCAATTTAAATGAGTGACCAGCCAACAGCTTCGCCCTCCACTTGCACGGCCCATCAGACCCCCCGGAAGTGAAGTTACCACTTCTGGGTCAGAAGTCACCGGCGTGCTCACCATCAGGATGCCCCACACATGCACAGACTCTAAGAAGCGGTGTCTGGCAGACACATTGAATGTCTCAGCTGCTCACATCCGCACAAGCCCCCACGGGACCTGTGGCAGCGCCTACAGGACACAACATCGGCGTTCAAAGCTGTTATTACAGGCGAACAGGCCAGACCTGGGTAAGCCTTTTCTTCTATCCTTGGGCCCAATATTCAGAAATAGGTTCTCTCAAGGAAACCAACTGTTCTGGGGGAGAGGTTCAGCCCTTTTTAGTCAGTAGGCTCCTGTGGGCAGATGGGATGGACGGATCCCCTCTCTCCCGTGTGTTGTCATGGGGTGAAAGAAAGACTGATAGAAACGTCAAGGTCACATTCACACGTTCAGTATTTTACCTCAGTATTTGTAAGCCAAAATCAGGAGGAAAAGTATAATAAATACAGAAGTGGTGTTGTGCCTCTATCACCCATTTGTGGTTTGGTCTTAGAAATACTGAGGTAAAATACTGAACATGTGAATGTAGTCCAAAACGTGTGAAATCTACCTCAACGACGAAACACCTTGCACATCCAGCAATGGACGAAAAAAAAAAATCTGAATATGGCATTGTGAACAAGAGACATTTTTAAATCAGTGGGGTCTGGGTTCCTTGGTCTGCTGCTCACACCAGCTGCCTTGGGGGGGTTTTTCTCAAAAATTCTCAATCACACTAGATGGAGATATATTGCATTACTCTGCTCTTTCACCATAATATACGTAATAGCAAGGAGTGTTACTCACAGACTTTCCCTCACACCTCTCCGAGAGGCATTGTTGTCAAAATTCCAGTTTAATGAATAGGCCGGTACCACACCTAATGTCACAGCACAGATCTCATGATGTAATGACAAAATCTTTTAAAAAAAACTATTACACACTATGGACAGAAACTGCCAGAGAAATGTGGAAATTAGACATTGAATGTCACAATCTGCATCAATTGCAATGACATCAGCAGCTTCACACCTCAGCAGAGAAGTATGTAGACATTTCTTTGACCTCCAAGTAAAATTAAACATAAAAAAACCAAATCACCTTCGTTACTGTTGCTGCTCCTCTGTTTTGCTGCAATCATCCCTCACTGTGCATCAAGGTTCCTCTTTTTTTTTTTCTTAACCTTTAAACCACCCTAAGCCTATTGATAAATTGATGAAGAGTAGTGGATCACCCCTTTAATCTCGATCTGATGTTGCTATTGACTTCAGCAGGGAAGAAGAGCTAAAGAATTACGGTAATTTAAGTATGAAGAAAAGTAGGAGAACTAAATGTAGCAAAAAAAAAAAAAAAGCAAAAACATTGCCATGTTTTATTAAATGGAATATATCAAAATAATTATGTATTGTTTAAATCAGGTATTTGTATTACATACGATTTTTTTTTATTAGTTGGTAATTTTTTTTTTCATATCAATCTTTATTAAGATTGTGAAATTTTGTCATTTTTACCAATGGAGCCATTTTAGACTCATGCTTCTTGTCCTTTCAGGTAAAGTTTACAGCAGTTTCCTTATCATCAGATGCAGGTAAAACCTCTATACACAGCTGATCACACAGAACCCACCATTCACACTAGGTAATACAGCAAACCCTCTCTTCACACGCTCATTAGATGCTTCCATACAAACATCAGGGTCTGAATCTTTCTATGGAGACTAATGCACATGTCAATATCCTAAGAGCACAAAAATAGGATTGTACACATCTCCCCAGTGGCCAATGTGAAAACTAAGATTTCTAAATTTAATTTTTAATACAGATTTTAAAAAAATGCCATAAAGTAAAAAAAAAATAAAATAATAATTTAAACACAAAAACTTGTTATGGTGCATGTGTGTCTTTATTGAGGCAGAATCTGCTTGAAAAAAAAGATAGTGCGCACGGACACAAATAGGTAATATTCCGATGACACATTCCCTTTAATTGTTAAGTTACAAAATAAATGTACATGGACATGTTTTTAAAGTAGATCACCAGAGGTGTGCATTAAATTGAAATGCAGTAACATTTTTTTTTTTTTTTTTTTTTATATTTATTTATTTTTAGACATGCCAATTTCAAGCATAAGAATATAGACCTATTTTACGGGATTTAGAACATTGAGATATATAAAGTCACATTTTATGAGATGTCACAAACTTCCAAAAAGTAAAGAAAAATAGTCGTACACAAGGTTAGGTTTGTCCTTTTATTTTTCACAATTCAGGACGGTATTGCACATTACCAGGGTATATTTATTTTATTACATTACTAGATATTTTATTTATTGCTTCCAAATATAAGTTGGGCTTTTTCTTAAATAAAGACTACAGAGAACACAGAACTACAATACTGACAGAACGGTGGAGGGCACGGAGCTCAGATCAGCAGTAACCAGCCATCCGTGTGAAGAGTTACTGTACAGAACGTGGAAAAAATAAGTCTGTGCGGCGAGGCGTTCAGTGATCCAGGATCCGAAGGTTTCCAGACACTATTTTGTTTTCTAATACTGCGCCCGGAGGGATGTCGATCCGGTCACCATGGTTCGCAATAATTATGACTGTGCCCTAGAGGAGAAGAAAGGAAATGTTATCGGCACCCCAAGATTGAAGCTTGGAACAGGTAGGAGTTGTGCTCATTAATACGGGATTAGTTTTGCAGGTATCATCTTTTTCAATCTCCTTCCCAGATTCTGAAATCTCCACTTCCGTGTTTATTCAGACACAGATTCCAGCCCACACTCTGTGATGGCACGTGACTAGCAATGTGAATGAAAGGGGCTGGCTGTGCGGCTCAGTTCAATAGCCAAGCCAGCCCACTCAGTCTTTGCAATCCATGTGAAGATAGATAAAGTAAAAATAAAAAATGAAACGTAGCCAGACCCCCGCCTTGTTCGAGCACGTTATGGAGTTATTCTAAGGGGTCGAGCATGGCAGAGGAATGGCCTGTAGCATTTGTTGTCCTCAGCGTCCTATTCCTCCTTTTCAAAAAAAAAAAAACAAACAAAAAAAACAAAACTTTCAAACCCTAAGGGTATGTGCATGCGTTGCAGATTCTGCTGCGGATCCACAGCGGTTTTGATGCTGCGGATTCGCAGCTGTTTTCCATGAGTTTACAGTACCATGTAAATCTATGGAAAACAAAATCCGCAGTGCACATGCTGCGGAAAAAAAACGTGCGAAAACGCTGCATTGTTTATTCCGCAGCTTCTAAATTCTGTGCGGATTCCGCAGCGGTTTACACCTGCTCCATAATAGAAAACCACACATGGAATCTGCACAAAAAAACGCATAAAATCTGCGGTAAATCCACAGGTAAAACAGTGCTTTTTACCTGCAGATTTCTGAAAACAGGTGCGAAAAAATCTGCAGAGGTTCAATCTACGTGTGCACATATTATATAGTGTAGCATAAGGTAAGAATAATAGAGAAACCCTTGTTTGCCGCTTGTATATCTGCCGTGTCTGGGTTGCTTGCCATGCTGTTCCTTTTTTTTTTTTTTTTTTTTGTCAGGTTGCAGCCCACACTCCCGATGCTTCTGAATTTAGAGAGGATTGTGGTGTCTCATCACTCTGTACATGTTTCTGCTGGATTCGCTCTGACAGAAGCAGTATTGGCTTAGCGACACGGAATACAGCTGATGGCAGCTTCAATGCGTCTCCTTGCACCCTGCTTGTGATAGGTTTCTCCCTGTCAGCTTCCAAAAGCAAAAAAGGAGGGTGGAGGTACATGGCGCAGAGAGAGGCCAGGCGGATACAGTTCACAAAGACTGAGCCAGTCTACACATCAGAGTACATACTGGACTGTTGGGTAGACTGGGATCACAGGACAAAACAGGAAAAATGTATGGATGTAACATTACTGCACAGCTAGAATATTGCTGGTGGTTTTGCATTAAATGTGCAAAAATAGATGGACTGTCATTTAAAAAAAAAAAGAGAAACTTAATTTCCCATTGTGAATTTGTAGTAAAAATATCACCTCTCCACTCACCTACCTGTGCAGCGCTCATATAAAATCCTCACATAAATGCATGCTTTACACGCTACATAAAGTGTCAATCATCACCTGTCAAAAGCACATAGCCACTGGCTAAAATTACACCAAGTGGCTGATCCTGGCATCTGAGCCCGCGGCTATGATGAAGTATGATTGGCACTGATCGCCCCTGTACACACAAGTGCAGCGTGTGGGCAGCACAAGAGGTTTTGCAGTTGAGAGAGCAGGAATTCAGTATACTCTAAGAAAATACAACTACTAAAACATCTGATTATTTCATTTTTATGCCTAAAGATGGTACCACACACACCGTGCCAGGACCGCTGCCACACACCGTGCCAGGACCAGTGCCACACACCGTGCCAGGACCAGTGCCACACACCGTGCCAGGACCAGTGCCACACAGAGGTGTGAGATATTCCTACGTTGTCGGATCACGTGGTTACTTCCTTACTGAACAGCTGTAACACGGCCTCAGTACAACAATGCTGAGCCTTAAACAATCACATCTTGTTTGCTTTCCAGCCTGTCATTTCGCCCGATAGTCCTGAAGGAGCAATGTCACCATTTGTCATTATGGACGGCGCAAAATATAACAATAGCACCTGACACGGTGATGAGAAATGGAGCCAGGCGCCGCCATACGCACCTTCAGCACTACATTTTTCCCAAAGGTCACGTCTCCAGACACGGTGAGATGATCCAGCTCCAGCATATCTGGAATACTCTCAAACCTCTTCAAGTAGTCCTGCACCTAAAATAAAGAAAGATGAAGTCACTGGGAGCGAATGTCACAGCATGGTGGAATAACACTCCGGCTTCAGGACGGAGCATGGCGATGCCAGACCAGATGTCATGTCTCCAGTGCCCAGCGAAATGGAACATTTGTGGTGTTACAGCTGACAGCACGCGCCCGCCGGGGAGAAGTGACGGTCTGACAGGTGTAATGGTATACAGGCACCGGCCAATATAACAGGATCATAACAAATGTCATTAATGCGGTCTGCGGGCTCTACACTGGGGCCGGCACATCTGATGATAACCCAGCCATGAGGCCTGGCACACATAGGGGGCAACAAGAATTTTACCCCTTTTACAGATCTGGCGATAAACATTTTTTTCCTTTTTTTTTTTTTTTTAAATATAGATTTTTTTTCCTGGGGAAACTGGTGGTGATTTTTATGCTTTTCACTTTCTTTAGCTCTCTTAGGAGACTTGAACCTGCCAGCGCACTATTACAGTATATAATCCTAAGCACAGTATCCTATCAGTTAGACTTCACAGTGGTACCAATATGGCAACCCATCGGCAGCCTGTGACTGTTCTGTGAAGGCGTTGATGGATGCCCAGAATAGCCACTGACAGCAGCATTTAAGGGATCGGAGCTAGTTAAAATTGCCACAGATAGAGGCAGATGCCAGCTGTGTAATACAGCCTTATGTGAAGTGGGCACATAGCTGACTAGATCCATGACAGCTATAACAGTGATGGAGAATTAAGGGATTAAAGTCCTTATATTCCTATATGTGAACCACAAAGACACTAATAACATGATACACTGCAAAAAGCATACAAAAGCCGACAAGTGTAGGTTGGATGGAGCACTATGATGTAGTATATACATATATACATAAACACACATGCATACAATATAAAATATAAGAAGGGAGTCCATGGCAGGAACATGGAACACGAGAAAAATACAAAAACAATTCCAAAACTTCTTCCTTTAATTTATTTTCCTTTGATTCTATTGTCTTACATTACAATGAAGACTGAAAAATAGAACATTCTGTTTCCTCACTGTTCTGTGTGTGGCTGTAAGACAACTGGCTGCAGCAGGAGCCTCCCCCCGCTCTGCCCTCTCTGCATTAGAGCACAGAGCACTTAAGACCTGCCCTCTTCACTAATGGGCAGTGCACAGACTGTCCATCACCCGAAATCTGAAGTGACCCATTATCTGCCAGATTTCCACAATACTGGCTATTTCGGGATCATACAGTAACTTCTGCAGAAGACGACAATCTGTCCGGTTTAATGTTCTCGGTAATTTCTAGGTCTGATGTCTAAGGGAGAAGGACGAGGGGGACGAGGACGACGAGGGGGACGAGGACGACGAGGGGGACGAGGACGACGAGGGGGACGAGGACGACGAGGGGGACGAGGACGACGAGGGGGACGAGGACGACGAGGACGACGAGGGGGACGAGGACGACGAGGGGGACGAGGACGACGAGGGGGACGAGGACGACGAGGGGGACGAGGACGACGAGGACGACGAGGGGGACGAGGACGACGAGGGGGACGAGGGGGACGAGGACGACGAGGGGGACGAGGAGGAGGAAAAGGAGGAGGAGGAAGAGGAGGAGGAGGAAGAGGAGGAGGAGGAGGAAGAGGAGGAGGAGGAGGAGGAAAGCAGCGGAGCTCATGACAACACATAAGACATTAAGCACAAGAAAGGCGACTTCTGTAATGCCATGGCTTCCTTCCTTACCTTGGTGAAGGAGCTTCCCAGCTTTGTGAGCGGCACGGTGGGGAATTCTCGCTTTTCGCTCATGGTCAGTGACCCGGCATTAAGGCTGTACAGGTTGGACATGACCAGGAGCAGATCAGACGTGGTTTTTACAGGCAGGAAGCGGCTTCGAGGAACATTGATGCCCAGAGAATTCTCAAAACTCTTAACAGCGGCTCCGACGGCGGTCTCCAGCTGAATGACGTTCAGTCCTCCATCCAGGGTCTGCGAGGAGATCGGACAAGGGGCTTTATTTGCACCACAGCAGGATGGACACAATTTCTCACATTATATGCAAAAAACTGGAACAATTACCTTAGGGTTAACGATGATTTCCATGTCAATGGCATTGGCTTCTTGCAGTCTCTTGATTGCAGACAAGGAGATCCACAAATTATTGGTGTTGAAGATCTTAAATTTTGACACAGATTTAAACTCATCCACGTGAGGCTTGGGCACCTGAGCGATTTCCACCAGTCGCAGCTTCCCTTCGTACTGAGTGAGTGTACCTCCCTACAGGAGGGGAAAGAGCGGAGAATATGCGCAGGACGTCAGTATAACCATGCAATCATTGGCCGACCGCAGAAAAGGAACACAAAAAGGAAGGTAAAGTCAGCAGCAGCGCCCACATAACTAACACCAACCCTGTTCATAAGGTTCAAAACATCTGTCCATAGAAAAGTATTTGGGCCACTTTATTATTTTTATTCATCTTAAATGCATGTATTTGGGACTAAAAATAATATTTGCAATTGGGTTTCATTAAAAACTTTGCACCATTTGCCTTCTATAGCTTCAGTGTTGCCGGCTACAGAATGAGTTAACTAAGTGTCAGTCAGTGAGCTGATCTGATGTTCTACCTGGAGAGTTCAACCCTTTCCGACATTTTTTTTCTGAACTCCATTCAACTTATTTGACCACAGACTATATCTTAGATGAATGCCCTTGGTAAAAAAAAAAACAAAGCAAACAAACCAAAAAAACTGGTTAATGGGTACACAGAGCAAAATTTGTTATAAAATTTTTAATTGCAAAAATTATTTTACGCCTTGAATACATGTAATTTAGGGGAAAAAAATAAAATAAGTCCTCAAATGTGCACCTCACTCAGTTGAAGCAAAGATATGCACACTACACTCAGCTTGGCTGAGCATGCAGCACAAATCTAAGAAAGAAATGATCAGTCATGCTGAAATCCAACATGCCCAGTCCTTCACTTTTACTTAAAATGTTCATTTTTCTAGACCGCCCCTAACAAAAAAAAAAAAACACCACAAGATGAAGGGGGCATTGATTAGGAATTGATAGGCACCCAGCAATCAGCCCCACAATGATCAGCCAGCTTTGTACATATACCAGATAGTTATAGTTACGTGCACACATTATCATTTTTAACAACATAGGTTATTGTTACACTTGCACCAAGCATCGGAGGTGGGAGACAAAAGGGGGATTTACTAGCAAAAAAAAATATATAAAGTGCTCTAATTGGAAAGAGAACCATTGCCTTGTGTCACACAAATCCATAAAGTGAATTACATTTTTATGTTACTCATATGTGACAAATCTTCCAGAGCAGCATCTAAAGTCAGCCGTGGTGACAGATCCGATGTGATCAAATGTTCTGCAGTACATTCATCACACGAATATTCTCTCTAAAATGACCTGCACAGACATTTACAGAGCTCAAAGCAATTCCCCATTTACAGCAAAGCAGAATATAATACCTGCATCGCTCTACAGGGAAAATGTCTTGGACAAGTTCTGTTTACTATGAATCTAGAGTCACAGCAGCACCGTGCCCATCGACCTCGGTGAGCCGCAACAGAACCGCGCCCGGCAGCCTCGGCGAGTCATAACAGTACTGCGTCCAGCAGCCTCGGCGAGCTACAACAGCACCGTGCCCAGCAGCCTCAGCGAGCTACAACAGCACCGTGCCCAGCAGCCTCAGCGAGCTACAACAGCACCGTGCCCAGCAGCCTCAGCGAGCTACAACAGCACCGTGCCCAGCAGCCTCAGAGAGCTCCAACAGCGCCGTGCCCAGCAGCCTCAGAGAGCTCCAACAGCACCGTGCCCAGCAGCCTCAGCGAGCTCCAACAGCACCGTGCCCAGCAGCCTCAGCGAGCTACAACAGCGCCGTGCCTAGCAGCCTCAGCTAGCTACAACAGCGCCGTGCCCAGCAGCCTCAGCTAGCTACAACAGCGCCGTGCCCAGCAGCCTCAGCTAGCTACAACAGCGCCGTGCCCAGCAGCCTCAGCGAGCTACAACAGCGCCGTGCCCAGCAGCCTAAGCTAGCTACAACAGCACCGTGCCCAGCAGCCTCAGCTAGCTACAACAGCAATGTGCCCAGCAGCCTCAGCTAGCTACAACAGCGCCGTGCCCAGCAGCCTCAGCGAGCTGCAACAGCGCCGTGCCCAGCGGCTTCGGTGAACCGCAACAGTACCGTGCCCAGCAGCCTCAGAGAGCTCCAACAGCGCCGTGCCCAGCGGCTTCGGTGAACCGCAACAGTACCGTGCCCACAAAACTAACAGTACCGTGCCCCATCAGCATTGGAGTATGTTGACAGCTCAGTGCTCATCAGTGCCAGTGTACTGCCAATCAGCATCTGCCTACTGTGACGGCACAATGCCCAGCACTACCTGCCGCTTTACAGAATTGGCAGCAGCAAGATCTAGAGATCAACTGATCACCAAAAGGAATCCTACGGAGGAAACATTTGAACAATACCATGCCCTATGCAATATGGTGCAAAGAAAAAAATTATTATAGGCCATTATAAATACATGCACCCCTCCCCCTCACGCTTGGACTTTTTCCTGGTGTAAGTGGACAAGTCGTCACCAGATGGATGGTTCTATCAAGCTACAACATTCACCTTGACATCGGCCCTCGTCTTGTCTGTAACCTCCATGACAAATTCACAGCGCTTTCCATTGGGCGGATTCATGAGATGATTGAGGATATAGAGGTCTACTGTAGCCCCGAGATTATCAATATTGGAGACAAAAATATATTCTTTTCCTTCATCTAGGAGGGTGTTCAAAAGTCCTGAATTGTAGAAGCTGGCATAGATGTCCCCGTGTCCGGGAGGGTACCAGGCTTCAGCGTTCTCCACGGAATAGGACAAGTCCTTGGCTATCGGTAAGAGAGATTCCTTATTCACACGCGGATATCTGTAAGAGAAAGCAGATGTTTAGGAAATGATCCCGTCTGAGATAATTCGCATTGTGGGGAAGGGTAACGGAGCACAGAGTGTACAACGCCCTAGCCAAAGTCTTATCCAAAGTCTGAAGACACTTCCATTGGCCCCACAGACACGGAGTGAAGCAGCAGGGAGCATGTGTGACCACCAATGTCCTGCGGTCGTAGAGTGAGAAGAAAAGGGAAATAGTAGTATTACGTGAAAGGAAAAAAAAATGATGATGGTATAAAACTGATTATGTATGTGCCCCCTCTTCTATAAGATCAGTGGCACCGGAGATATTGGGCGCTCGCTCATGTGCCCCCATTCATGGATTTAGATTACGTTGTGTAGATGATGTAAGGGGCAAAACTAATGTAACGAGAAGTGATAATTAGAGTGGTCCACACCTCATCGCCTGATAGAAAAGGTGGAGCTTAAAATAACTAATTTAATTAAAAAACTAAAGTTACATACAAATATTTCCTTCAATGACACACTGACATATTTGCTGATTTGCAGAAGGAAATCCCCTCGAAATCAGTCTCATTACTGAAGCACAAGAAACAGGAAAAATGAATATTTCATGGGCTGTCCGCAAACTGACAGAAGACCTGAGATCAGGTTTTCCTTCTCCAGCAGACATTCCTTGGTGGTTAGCGCAGAGTGAGGCGAGGTGCTCGCTCCCGGGATCTGTTCCTAATTTACTTTTTTGAGATTTGTCGGAAAATATTCAGCACACAGGTCAGTGCGCAGTATACAGTATCCTCCACAGCCCCAGAGCTGGAGGCAGCACAATACCAGGCCCTGGATCTCCAGATGGACATGGTGGGAGAAGGTCATAGGAAGGACGTGTCTGCTGCAGACATGTGGAAACTCGCCCCATAAACGAATGAACGCTCCAGATTGATTACTAGGGTTCTTGATTTACACTTTATTGCTTGATCTGCTTTATTTTTAGCGTACATGAGAAAATAATGTCATCATACATTTATTTGTGCCTCGGGCAACATCAGTACTTACTGGCCTCCTACAATGTTTAGTGACTGCAGCATAAAGATTTCCGAGGATGATAAACCTGTAATTATCTGAATTAGTTTACCCGTTTCCTGGATTTTACATCTGTTTTCCCCTTTATGACTGTTCTTTTTCAGTTGTCCTTTAGTTGGTGGAGAGGAGCCGCTAAGGTTTCCCCCATTTACAGTACACAGACATGGAGGATTCCTGCTCTTCTGTCCCTATGTGAAGCAGCAGCATGGAGAACACTGTGCAGCAGTAAGGAGCCATGTTTGCTCCGAGATGAGAAACACTTACTAGAAAGCAGCACCCTCTATGAGTCTCCCTGCCTCGCTCTCTCTGCTCCTCCCTCTCCATAGACTGCAATGGGCAGCTGTAATCTGATTCCACGACAGGCGCATTATGTTTTGACCAAGATGAATTCTAGCAGTTTTTACTTTGGTGAGAAGAAGTGGTGCATAAGTGGAGAAAGAAGCTGAATTCTTTGTTTAGATATATTGCGGTTTATTAAAATTTCTTGTACTATTGAGCTATGGAAAATTTGTTGAAATGGCAGTGACCCTCTAGTGGCATAATTAAACCTTTAAGAGGCAAAACGCAAGTTTTAGAATTATGAAAAAGGGCGCTTCCTTCAGAGGATCCTTAACCCAATTTGATAGATGGAGGCCTACATGGCCGAAACGCGTTGTTTTTTAATACGTTTTTATTGTGTTTGATAAAATTTAGTATTTGCTATACATGGCCAATAAAATATCATCTGATTCAATGACTCAGAGATACTTGGTTCTGTGGCAATATAACCCTCTTATGCCAAAGGAAGCGCCCTGAAACATCCTTATTCACAATATCCACGTGGAGGGAATTTTTTTTCTGGGAGAGGAAAATCACCTGTTACCACTGACTGACAACATACTAGTGGAAGGATCACCAGTGGCGTAACTACAAAGTTAGGGGCCCCGGTGCGAACTTCCAAATGGGGCCCCCCCCCTGCAGCCCTGCCATACAACTCAATGTAACCCCCATAGAATAATGGCCACACATGATGCTCAATACTGTATAACGGCCACCACACATGATGCTCCATACTGTATAATGGCCACACATGATGCTGCATACTGTATAACGGCCACACATGATGCTCAATACTGTATAATGACCCCCCTCCTGTATGCATGGCTCATCTCCCTCCTATCCCATATACATAGCTCATATTACCCCTCCTGTATGCATGGCTCATATTCCCCCCTGCATGGCTCATATTCCCCCCTGCATGGCTCATATTCCCCCCTGCATGGCTCATATTCCCCCCTGCATGGCTCATATTCCCCCCTGCATGGCTCATATCCCCCCCTGCATGGCTCATATCCCCCCCTGTATGCAGGCTTAGCTCTCCGCTCCTGCTCGGCGCGCCGGCTTATGTCCTCCTTCATCCCCCCCCCCCCCCCCCCCCCCGTTCCCCCCGTCCCCCCCGTCCCTCATACTCACCTGTCTTCCCACTGCACGGCCGTGCCGACATCCCTCGCGCTCTGTCCAGACTCCAGACGGCGGCGCCGGCGCAGCACCTTCTTCCTGCTTGAGCGGTCATGTGACACCGTTCATTAAGATCATGAATATGCGCATATTCATGATCTTAATGAGCGGTGTCACGTGACCGCTCAAGCAGGAACGAGCTGCAGTGCAGACGCCGAGACCATCGCTGGAGCAGGGTGAGTATTCAAGGCAGTGGCGGCGGCGGCGGGGAAGGGGGGGGAGGCCCTGGAGCGGGGGGAGGCACTGCCAGTCCGAGCCTGCCTGCCGGGCCCCTGACCTGCCGGGCCCGGTCGCACTGGCGACCGCTGCGACCGCGGTAGTTACGCCACTGAGGATCACCCTTGTTTGCAAACTTTTCCCAGTCTTGTACCTCCTTGCACAACTATCCCAGGTGACCGAGATTCAAGTTGTACTTTTCTCACCAAGTAAGATTCACTCATCTACTACGCTTAGATCGCGCTCTCCCTCTCTTTCCCCACACTCTTTTTCCCAGGACCTCATTCACAAGTTTTAGAATTAAAAATAGATGATCTACGCTGTTTATTAGCTATAAATACTTGGACGTTCCTCAATGGGGGGAGGGGGAGAACAAGACGACTTTAATTACTGTATCCCTTTACTTCCTCCCTGACGATTTCTGCTGCTGGAGCACAGAGATACGGCCAATAGACCTTGAATGTATCTTACTAGCCGATTACGAGTCTCTATGTGAATTGGCTGGTTTATATAATCATCTCATAGCACAGTTTCAGCCAGTCTCTCTCCGCAGTGCTAGTGAGGTATGGACAGCAGAGCGCACTGACACTACAGAGGTAGAAGAATGGCAAGTAGGATGCCAGTTTACAGATTTACGGACAAAGTGACCGTGACCAAACTGTGGCTCCACTGTAGACAATGATAGCATTGTTTTGATAAAGAAAGGGGTCAGCAGCACAAACCATATAGCTCAGGAAATGGTGGCCACAAAGCAGGATCTGAGGGCACTGTCAAGTATTTATTTCTTATCAGAGGTATGCATTCTGTTGATGATTTTTTTTCTTGGTCCGGAAAACATTTATTATCCTAACGTCAAAATGACTGAAAACATCTGCCTATGATTACGAGTTCTATATTTTATGCTGCCTTTTATGTAGCAGATCCCGGGTGTATAAAAGAAACCAGGATGTTTCAGGTGTTTCTGGACAATGGCAGTAAACAGCTCAGCTTTACAGACAGGATTTTAATTACTTATGCCAAGGAATGTTATTCTGCAAAATGTTTAACTATGTACAGTATATATATATATATATATATATATATATATATATATATATATATATATATATATATATATATATATATATATATATATATTTTTTTTTTTATTTGCAAACCCACTGAATAAATCTTTCACAAACAGTTCTATAAAAGAAAACATTAAATCCGTCATCTAAAGCTTCAGCACCGCTATACTGCACCTGCTCTGGTTGAATGTGTAGATCTTAACCCGGCAGTGGCTGTACTTCTGCAGGATTTTCTTGGTGTCTTCATCAGTATTGAAGGAATTCATCAACACGAGAGGAACCTCGGTGTTGTATGTTTTGTTCAAGTGCTAAAATGGCAACCAAAAGGTACAAAACCATTCTGTGTCAGGATTACGATCACTAATACACACAATAAATGACCCGAAAACACAGAGCCCAAGTAACAATAACCCTGAAGGAGTTTGCATCTTCTCTTCCGTGTTAGCGTGGTTTCCTCCCACCGTCCATAGACATAGTAACATATAGTAACATAGTTAGTAAGGCCGAAAAAAGACATTTGTCCATCCAGTTCAGCCTATATTCCATCATAATAAATCCCCAGATCTACGTCCTTCTACAGAACCTAATAATTGTATGATACAATATTGTTCTGCTCCATACCGAGAGGGAACCTGGATTGTGATCCCCAATGGGGACAGTGATGGCAAAGTCTATGAAGCGCTGCGGAATATGATGGCGCTATATCTCCACAACCATGTCTGATGTTGCATTTCCCACCACTGAATATTCCTATTTGGCCTCAAATATATACATATATACCGTATTCCTTCATGACTCCTTTCACCCTGGAAATATGCCAACTGGTTTACAATGAAGGGGTCATCAGTTCCAAGATGGCGCTTGCCCTCGGAGGCCCACCCCAGCCATGATGTCTGTGCATAGCTTACACCAGGGGCTCACCTCTATTTGTTTCACAGTGAGATCGAGGAAGGTGTTCTCATTACGCACTCCTATCAGACTTTTCGGGCCTTTACATCCCATGCTGGTCCCCAAACCGCCATTGAGCTTGACGACGACTAGCTTGTTGAGGACAGACGAGATGTTATCCGGCAGACCTTTAGACTTTATCTTCTCGTATGGCTGAATCTGTAATCGAAAAGGACACTTTATAGACAACTACTTACACTTCAGAAAAACACATATGGCTATTGGCACACAAAGGTTTCACGGCTTCCTCTCCACAGCTGGTTTAAAAAACAACAACAAAAAAACGGGCACTTTACTCACCCTCCCCGGGTCCAACACAGTTTCCATCCACATCTACTCACAGTGTGTTATTGTTTGTGGTGTTGAAATTAAGTCGGCAGCGCTGTAGCTAATCAGTAGGAGAAGCGGCTCTGCTAGAGATGGCAGCAGCACGAGCCGCCGTGTTCACTGCTCTGCTGCAGCGCTGTCAATGTTAGTATGAATCTAAGCACTGGACCCAGGGATGGTGTGTAAAGTTCAAATTTCAGTATATACAATCTAGACGGGTTTTTTGTTTTTTTTTCAAGGAACCACAACATCCATTAAGACCAAATACTTAAATGGGCGCCCAGGGCCACAAAATATTAAGCAACTCAAGTTAATTTTGATGCAGATTTATAGGTGGCGTTCAAAAAAAAAAAATGTACGTGACACTAAAGCTTTAGGGATGGTAATTTTTCTTTGTCTCCGAATTACAACATAAGAAGCAGATGTCACTTTACTAAGCAGAATGGTATGTCACCTACACCTGGACAACCCGATGATGGGCGCAGGCCCACCAGTCACTGCACATAACACCTACTGTGCCATGTGATACATATAGATTAGCGGCTTTACCCGACATGGGTCCTGGGTATTCTACAGATGTGGAATATCCACAACCGGGTGAAATTGGCGGCAGGAGGTCACATACTAGGAATCTGAAATCCGCAGCACAAGGCAATTTTTCCTGCAAATTTTCTCTGCAGTGTGAAAAGGCAATTTTTGTGAGATCTCCTGCACAATGCTGCCAATCCGCCTGGAAATCTGCTCCATGTATATTCCCCGTGGGAACGATATCCACTGTTTAAATCAGCAATTTACGCAATAAATTGAGGGATGATTCTTCGCTCTGGAGGGCCCTGCATTGTGTAATGTCTAATTTCCTCCATTGGTGGCGCTACAAAAGAATTAACCAGGTTTTCCCACAGTTAATAAAAGACCAATAGTGATCCCAAAAGACAACCATCTTAATAGGACTATTTATTTCTCTTTTTTTAATATTAATAAGAGGAATATTAAAATCTCTCTCAATTTTTACTCAGAGGTCCATGACATGGGACTGGGCTGCTCCATGTAGGAATCACAAACGGAACGGGTGATCAATAGACAATAGAAATATGGTAAGATTACGGTAAAATAAGATATTGAATAACCGAGGAGTCTCTACAAGGACCAAGAAATTCTAGAAGATACAAGGACAGCTAGACTTTTCTTTAGGGCAAGACTTTGTACCCCAAATCTATTTTAACTTGACTCCTGTGATCAAGACTTGGACATGGGGAATGTACAGGCGTATGGAGCGTCACTTCAGCCATATTCATGGTGGCCATTTACAGGTAGCTGTCGGTATATCACCCAATCCCACATGCACGCTCAGAGCACGCACAAGTGTAATGGAAAGCAAGCGGCAGCAGTTTATTTACTGAGCAAAAAAGGATTGAGCACAATGCGACATGCCCAATCCTCATCTCACCTGACTGCATCTGTCAGGCACAAAACCCCCCGTAGACAGCAGATTTACAGTAAAGTGTGTGGACCGCAGGTGTGCCGTACAGGGATGTTCTGTACACGGTGTGCCCGTCTATTGCACAGGCGCAGTACCACGACTCTCCCCTTACATTACAGGAATTCCACCTTCACAACCTGTAAACTTCTCACCCTCTGGTAGAAAATTTATGACAAACACACTAAGTCAGAACGATGAGTCAGCACCAAAATGAGAAAATGAAGTGAAGAAATAGTAATTCTAACCGTAGGACAAGGAATAACTCCGAGAACCTGATCGAACGCATTCCATTACTCAAAGGACCCGGCAAAAACACAGCATCAACCTCATTACAGTCCCCCTCCATAAATCACCCATGCCAGGTTTCCACTGGATTTACTGGAGAATGATGACTAAAGTCTGGGGAATTATTACACAATCGTTAATAGGCAGCAAAGCTACGTAATGTCTACAGGACGTTCCTCACCCCATTTACAACATGTAAAACATCCTGTCCAGCTGCTCTGGGACACCACAGGTCCGCTCCCAAAGTAACATGGCCAGCGGTCATCTACATGACACCATGGACAACCTCAACGTTGTCAAGAGGGACACCACAGGGCCGCTCCCAAAGTAACATGGCCCGCGGTCATCTACATGACACCATGGACAACCTCAACGTTGTCAAGAGGGGCACCACAGGGCCGCTCCCAAAGTAACATGGCCAGCGGTCATCTACATGACACCATGGACAACCTCAACGTTGTCAAGAGGGGCACCACAGGGCCGCTCCCAAAGTAACATGGCCAGTAGTCATCTACATGACACCATGGACAACCTCAACGTTGTCAAGAGGGACACCACAGGGCCGCTCCCAAAGTAACATGGCCAGCGGTCATCTACATGACACCATGGACAACCTCAACGTTGTCAAGAGGGACACCACAGGGCCGCTCCCAAAGTAACATGGCCAGTAGTCATCTACATGACACCATGGACAACCTTAACGTTGTCAAGACTTTTCCCATAATATGTAGAGGTGACTTCATACAGATGGCAATAGGTTTTACCCTGAGCAGAAATTAGAGGAGATGCCCTCTGGGACTGACCCCAACATGTGGCTCTGGCTTTTCTAATCTCCAAAAGTGAAATGGGGTATTACATGGCACCAATTCAAGCAAATGGCAGATCAGATCATTCAAGGCCAATGGGGCCATTCTTCACAGTAGTCCTTTCCGACTCACTGAAGTCATCCTAAGGCCCTGTTCACACTGCGCGCTGTCTGAAACGGAACTCGCACAGGAGTCAGATGGACCAACGATGGGGAAGTTTATATTCTTATTTTTGACCCTGTCCATTTGTTCAGATGGGCACAAACAAGGTGTGCCAGGTTTCTCTGCCCATCTGATCTAGAAGAAAGTGTCAGAAATATAATACGGTTGGACTCTGTCATTGAAGTCTATGGCCCGGTGGATGGTCCATCTCAGTCCTGTTTTTAGAGAGATACTCATGGAACCCCCAAAAAGCAGTGCAGAAAACAGTGACAAGGCCTATATGGGCCCAAGTACTCTGACAGGGCCTATAGAAAAGTGTTGTACAGGTACATTTTCAAACAATTCTGGGTGTGACTGGACCACATCCAGAGGACCAGGGACAGACACTATCTGGGGTCATTAAGTCAACAGCCCATCCTGAAGCAGATCACATCCCGCTAGAGATTAACGTGTTCTTTGTCATTCACAACCTTTTAGACTAGCGCTCCCCAATCTTTTGTACGTCGTGAGATTACAAATTGTAGGATTTTGTTGATCCTCAATGAATACAAAAGGGAGCAATCCTATTAAATATATGACCTAGGGACATGGCTTTTACTCCTGTACAGTTTTATTGGTCTAGAAACATGGCGGTCTAGAAATGCCTGGGAGTAACCTGCAGGGGCCCCATGAGCGATATGTGGCTCCTGAGCCAAGGGCCAGGTCGGGGGGACACAGTAGAAGACTTATTAATGACCTGAACAGCGATTGTAATAACAGCAGAAGTTTCAATGTTAATTAAAGAAATGTCCAAATGCTGTACAGAGGACTACTCCATTTCCTTGGGTGCGCCCAATATACACCAGTTTTATAGAGCAATGTGTTGTCGAAAAGACACTGTGGATACATATGGGGCCAATGTGAGCAGTCAGCTACCACTTTCCTTGTTCTCCCCATCAAGCGGGGCCTTGGATTTACATATGGATGCTAACTGCTTCCATATGGAACAATAAATTAAATCTGAAAACTTTCTTTATAAAAAAAAAAAAAATTAAAAATTGTACTTGTATCTAGTAATAAAAAAAACCCTGAAGTACAAGAACAGAAGGATTTAATTTCCTGATTCAATACCAAACATTTCACAAAATTATATCCAGTGACTTCTGTATAATCAATTGTATGGCCGTACAGGCTGAAACGGCAATTTGTACTTGGCCATGTCATGAATTTTGCCATCGGTGAGGTTAGACTAATATTTTTCACATAACTGTATAGGGGCAAAATAACGGGTGAAAGCAAGTAATGGGCAATCAACAGTCATGACACGCACGCTGCTAATTGGGTGTAATTAACTCATTCGTTCTGTGAAGACAGGTGTCAAATATGGATTTAAAAAAAATGAGGGCAGAAAATGTTGTACCTGCTAGTTTTAGCCTGTGTTCAGTGATTAAAATGGGTCGTTCCAGACATTGTACTGGAGGAGAAAGAAAGTTGATTGGAGAGAGGAAAACAAAGAAATGTAGAAAATAATTGGCTTCTAATCTAAAAAGATTTCCAACGCATTAAAACGGCAAACAAAACACAAAACGTGGTAGGAAAAGAAATACAATCTGCATAAGTCATAGAATCCAAAGAATGACAAAGCAGCATAATCTTTATTTTTATATAGTGCTAACATATTCCACAGCACTTTACAGTTTGCACACATCATCATTGCTGTCCCCATTGGGGTTCACAATCTAGATTCCCTATCAGTATGTCTTTGGAATGTGGGAGGAAACCGGAGAACCCGTAGCAAACCCATACAAACACAGGGAGAACATATAGGCTATGTGCACACCATGTGGATTTGCTGCGCGTCCGCAGCGGATTTTTCCACGCAGAAACGCTGCAGATCCGTATTGTGATGTATAGTACAATGTAAATCAGTGGGCCAAAAAAAGAGCTGTGCACATGAAGCAGAAAAATCAGTGTGGAATTGCTGCGGATTTCAAAGAAGTGCATGTCACTTCTTTTGTGTGGATCTGCAGCGTTTCTGCACCCCTCCATGATAAATATCCGCAGTGGCAAAAACCGCAGAAAATCCACACAAAATCCTCATCAATTCCGCATAAAAACCCACACAAAATCCGCATAAAAACCGTGGCTGCGGATTCTGCCAGGAGATGCGGATTTTGTGCAGAAAATTCTGCACCTCTTCCTACGTGTGCACATAGCCATAAACTACTTACAGATGTTGTTCTTGGTGGGATTTGAACCCTGGACCCCAGCGCTGCAAAGCTGCAGTGCTAACCACTGAGCCACCGTGCTGCCCATTATGCATCCACTGTTCAGCTCCAGATAGATCAAAAGATCTGCAGTTACCTGTAAGTCCTGCAAACATCAGGAGACACTTATATGAAGCCAAACTAATTACACGAAAACCTCGTAAAGTACCACTGCTGGAAAAAAGAAAAAAACGCGTTGAAAAGGTTACAGTTTGCCAAAGAGCACATTGATTGTCCTAACGAGAAATGTCGGAACGTTCTGTGGACAGATGAGCGCAAGGTTGTTCTTATTGGGTCTATAGGACACAGACAGATTGTGAGACGACCCACAAACACCGAATCCAAGCCACAGTGCACTGTGAAGACTAAACATGGAGGTGCAAGCATAACGGTTTGGGGAGGTTTCTCATACTATGGAGTTGGGCCCATTTACCACACACCAGGCTCCATGGACCAGTGTGAACATATCAAAATACTGGAAAGAGTCATGTTGCCTTATGCTGAAGAAGAGATGCCCTTGAAATGGATGTTTCAGCAGGACAACACCAAACACAGTGGCAAACTGGCAAAGTCCTGGTTCCAGGCCAACAAGACTGATGTTATGACGTGACCGTCCCATCCCGAGACCTCAATCCGATGGACAATTTGTGGAGTGACATTAAAGAATGAAAAAGAAGTGTGGACTGTAGTGCCAGCAGCTCGGGATGGAATATCTGTCCGCAGGTGTCGCCATGCCGCACACACGTAAAGCAGTTATCAGTGATATAGGTAGGTACACAACTAAATATTAGTTCAGTGATTAACAGAATAGAGACGTCTGGAAAGACATTTCAGTTTAAGGTGTGAATATTTGAGTTTGTAAGTGAAATGCAGACTATTATACTTTATTTATCATTTACAGTTTAAAAATTGATATTTTGTCAATGTTTTAATTTGGCACTAAATGTGCAGATGCCAGCACCTCCATGTATATGGAAATCAATCATTATGGGGATTGAGCTGTTTCTTTGTTTTAAACACACTACTATTGCACATTGCTGTATGTGCTCATACATAGCCCCGCGTCCACACAATGCAAATTTCCATATATTAGAATAAATATTATACACACACACTACATACATTAAAAATATGGACAAATTGCCATTACATATAAGGGAATTTGCAGCAATGCTTGGCTCCGGTGAGTGCATGATGTTCACATATACTGTACACACTCCGGAGGCTGAGCAACACTGATGGTCATTTCTGCCTGTACAGACACCAGAGCCTCAAATCTTCAAAGAAAGTCTATTTGTCTGCGGCCGGGATGAGAAATTACAGTACTGGATTTTCTGTATAGTCTGTCTGCTCACAAAACAAATTAGATCTGGGGAAAACAAAATTAGGTTGATTTAACGGCATTTGCAAGTGGTAGAAGCAATTTACCTTCTATCAATTACTTGCTGGAAGTGAATAAGAGCGGAGCAGAAAATAAAAAAATTACAAAACTCAGAAATCTAAAGCGAGAACACCACTCCGATGCCCCCACTCCACGTGATTACCCATCAAGCCACTATTGGATTATTTGCCTGCTGGATCCGTGGCCCCATTTCCTGCTATTCCTCCTATTGGGTGTTGATGGAGCTGGATCTTTTTATGTCCTCTTTATCCCTTTTATACCCCAAAAGTTTGGTGCATTCGTTTATTCTTTTTATCCGGAATATGACTACCGATAGGCCAATTTTTACACATAAGTACCGGTAACAAAGTGCGCAAGACAACATGGAACCAGAAGACTGAGAAGAGGTGTCCGAAGAAGAAAACGTGACGACACCAAATTGGTTTCCTCTTGTAGATTCAATCACTACCCTTTCAAATGAACTTGTACACATCTCTGTACGAGCATACAATAACGCAGAATACGTCATAATTTCACATTAGAATAACCACGTCCTCAGATATTCCCCACTGGTGTGCATAAATGCAATTTGGAGCAGGCTTAGCAACCCATTTATTGGTAAGTGACCAAAGCGCCGATTTATCCACACACCGTGTGTTACACAACACGTAAAACATTGTTTGGAAAGTTTGGAAATCACTTCTGAGGGCCCACGTAACAGTGTATTTGATCCTGACGATGCAGACTCCGCTCGTTATCTATCATTTTAATATTGACCCACTTACAAAACTTCTCTAAAACAATAATTAACAAGCTAAACCTTGACTGTCATTTACATAGAAGATCCATGAAAACCACATTTAACCTCCAGACTGGGGACTTGTTGCAACAGGTTTTACGCCAACAGTTTGGAAATCTTATGTGATGTAATAATTACACAGACTATTCCGTGAAAAGCAGTGACCTGTAAAGATCGCCTCTTGTCACAGTTCCAGGACACAGTTTTTAGAGAACCAATATTAGCTTTATATGTCCTGAGATGTGCGGTATCTGCCTCAAGACAGCACGGAATAAGTACAAAAAATTTAAAAAATTTTGTTCAAAAGGATAGTGTACGTTCTGACGACGGAAGCAGCAGCTCAGACTTTGCTGGATATAAAGTATTGCAACACAAAACACTTTTCTGCAACTATTCCAAAAACCATAAAGAATAGGCAAATATCCAAAATATACATAAACTAAACCATCTACAGAAACTTGAAACAATTTCTAGGATTATTCCGAGCTACAACTTTCGGCTACGGTCCAAACACTAAATGTTTACCTCCACCATCCTCATCCAGTGACTGCACCGCACCGGCTGCACCCGATCTGCATGTTTGTAAGAAACAATGGTGACATTTCACCGCAATGTCTTCCTAGCCCCATCAAGTCACAAGTGCCTCTCCCCTATATCGTTTATTATAAAAGGTTGACACTTCCTCGTCATCTAGTCTATAAAAAAACTAATCTGACCAGTCTGATCTCTTAAAAGAAACAGACGTTCCCCCAATACACACTTGTCAAACCTACATCTTCATAAATGTCATTTGTCTCAACGTTCTCTCCCAAAGTCATATCCTGACTCACAAGACACATCCTCATACCTTAGTATCATCACGGACATGATGGCTATACTGAACAAGTACTAGACTGCCACCATCTGCAGCCAATGCAAAAAAAAAAAAAAATACCCTGAAAAATCAGAAAGGGAAGCAAAGTGGTCTTACAAAGGGTAAGTACTTGCCTGCAATGGAGGGGGCACCACTAGGATGTAGGAGGAACCACTAGGCCAGAGGGGCGGCACCACTAGGCCAGAGGGGCGGCACCACTAGGCCTGCCATTTATATACATAGATAGAATGCTTGATAAATGTACTTTTACTTTTTTCCAGGAACCTATTAAATCAGTTGGCACAGAACGAGAGGTAGTCATTGTTTGCACCATATGATAATATGTGTACACCATTTAGGTGTCACTGGTGCCCGTGACTTCACCTGACAGCTGTGCTAACACGGGTAGGACCTGTAGAGGAGAACATTTCCATGCAGTCATCATTTTCTAATTAGAGAGTAATGTGCGCAAATTGACACAGATAAAGTTTTACTTTATCTATGGAGATTGCTACTTAAGCAAAACTTTCAAGAACTATTTCCCAGGAAAGTTTGTTGAAACAAATCAAGATTGCCAACATTAGAGCCCTAGATCTGCTTAGTTATATGCTATACCAGAGCAAGGGAAGTATTACTACACAGCTGGACAGGTAACCAGAAGGAAGGAAAGACGGAAAAACAATATAGAATGAAGGGCCATGGCACTCGGCAGAGTGTGCAGCCATACTACCAGGTGAGGCTGAGCTTCGTTTGGCAATTCAATGAGGTTCTGCTGGCGTCCTAGAAGTTGGACCCCCATTTTTAAGGAGTTGCCTACAGGTGAAAGGAGGAAGTGCCCACATAATCTTGTAGATTGTGAGCCTTCGCGGGCAGGGTCCTATCTCCTCCTGTACCAGTTATGACTTGTATTGTTTAAGATTAGTGTACTTGTTTTTATTATGTATACCCCTCCTCACATGTAAAGCGCCATGGAATAAATGGCGCTATAATAATAAATAATAATAATAATAACCAATCAGTGCTTGATGCTGGTCACTTCTGCACCAGGGCTTGGCTAGCAAACACCAGTGCTGAAGCGGCAATCATGCGAACGGGAGCGCCACAGACCATCAAGTGAGAATGAGACATTTTTCTTCGTTTTATAAACAAGCCCTTCACCCAAAAAGAATAAAAAGGCTTCTCCAATGGAAAACCCCTTTATTACATCAATGAAATTACATCAATGAAATTATCAGTAATATTTAGAGAGCAAATTACTACAATATAAATGTTATTTGAATAAAACCAAGGCAAAAACAGGTGGAATCGGACACCAAACCAAGGAATATTATATCCAGACTGTCCATATGGAATACAGGAAAATTGTGAAACACTGATGCCCCCATCATTACCAATACTCTTAGTCCATGGGGTACCACTAAGAGAAATGACGACATCACTAGATCATGCCTACTGCGCGGAGAATCAAGTCCACCGAGTGGAGCAGATCATTGGGTTAACGGCGCTAGGAGCAGCTCTTTACCTACCGTCAGCCACGTTCGTAGAGGAATGGTGGGGCACCATAATGTGGAAACCTCAATCATGGCAGTGCCAATGCTTCGACTACTGGTCAAGGAGAAGTTTGGCAATTCGGACTTTTCTATAAGGCCCTGTGAGTTATGTACACCCTAGTGTATAGCTCAAACCTGCCAGTTATTAGGGCTTTGAGGGTCTTTTAGGGTAGAAAGTCATCACGCTGGCGCCAGGACGGCCGGTACTTTCTATGAAATGTATTGTACAATAACATGTAATTGACTGTGAGAGCTTTGTGCTGACGTCAGGTTTTCCATGCACCCTCAGGTGGAACAAGGCTTATGGCTGCCTGAAGAGCTGTATTATTTTGTCCTCCTCCTTTATGGAGTCTTTGATTTGTGACAATTGCTGATTATTACAAACAATGGAGCAGTGCGGCACGGATATAGGCAGATCTACGCTTTCCATTTCGCAGCACATAAATTCATTTTCGCCTAGGGTGTCGTAAACGGTAAAACAGGCCGGCAGAACTATCACGCACGTAGCTTTACTCTACACATGTAAGCAATTCTAAAAGTTAACAGGCGCTTGATTCTTGGAAACTTCCAAAGTGGAAGATAGACATTTTTTGTATATTCCAATCAGGAATCTTCTATAAACTTCTAGATCTCGTTTATAAACAGGATGCAGATGGAATCTGGGTAGGATGTTCCCAATCTCGCACCATTAATACCCTGGAGTATATTAGTCATTTTGGTAAATTAAACTACAGCACCAAAAATAAAAAAAAAACACTACTTCAAGCAGAAATAAAAAGGAAACGGATAGTTTTCATCTTTTCATCTTACTACAGAATATCCAATAACCTATTACAAACCCATATAGCCAAAAATTATAATCAAATTATCTAAAATCCTTGAAAATGTTATTTCCTCTGAAAAAAATGAATATTAACCGCTAGATATTTGCATTACGTTGCCATCCGATGCCCTTCCAGCAACGTGTCACCAGGATAACCTTTTATATTTATTGTATATTACAGTTTCTACAACAAAGTAGTTCAGGCAAGAAAACTATTGGCCATAAACGCCCCCCGATCGGTGAGCTCACAGCCAACGAGAGAACAGAGGTCACATGACAGTGATGACAAACTTTTAAAGGGCCCTATTTTGCCTATTTTAAAGGGAAGGTGTCCAGAAATAAATCACGCACCGTTTACAGCAAGTTATGGTAATCATGAATTTTTTTTTTCCTCCCCTGACACCACAGATGTTTAGGCCACATGATGGAATAGATTTTTTTTTTTCTTGGAATAAACATCTTTTCAGGCTCTTCTAAACATTAGAATAAATGTCAGTCAGATCTGAATTTCGAAGGACTATGAAATTTGGCAGTTTTTATGATATCTGGCTTGAGGATGACACTTCCTGATTAGTTTTCATTAATGACTGAATTACTATCAGAGGCAAAATACAAGAATTGCAAGGGAATTTGCCAATGACCTTGATGGCAGACTGTTAAAGATACTACAGGCAGAGGAGATTGGCGTTGAGGAACAGTGGACAATTCTGAGAGATGCTGTTCATAATACTGCTCTGGAGCATCTCGGATCAGCAGACAGAAATAATCAAGACTGGTTTGATGAAGACGACGAGGACATAAAGACACTCCTAGAAGAGAAACATCAGCGGTACAAGGTGTATCAAAATGACCCCACGTCGTTCGCTAAGAAAGGTGCCTTTACCAACATAAAAAGAAAGGTACAAATCAAGCTACGCGAGATGCAGGATATCTGGTTTAGCAAGAAGGCCGACGAAATTCAGGGCTATGCAGATACCCATGACCAGAAACGCCTCTACGATGCGCTCAAAGATGTATATGGACCCCAGTCATCAAGCTCTTCATCTCTGCTTAACGCAGATGGAACTAAGCTGCTGACAGAAAAAAAAATTCTGGAACGGTGGGCTGAGCACTTTAATAATATTCTTAAGCGCCCTGCCAATATCAATGATGAGGTTATTGCTCCCCTGCCCCAGGTAGAAATCAACAAGGAGCTTGATGTTCTTCCAAGTGGAGATGAAGTCAGGAAAGCAGTAAAACAACTTTCTTGTGGAAAAGCACCCAGAAATGATGATACCTACGATACGATACACTTTATTGATCCCGTGGGAAATTATGGTATCACAGCAGCACAACTTAAATCATAAAAATCATAAAGGAATTACATAGTTGACATGACAGTTTGTTGACAGAAGAACATTATACATTATACATTAGAATAGGACATACACAACGAGTGAACTGAAATGTAGAGAAATAAGTAGACTTTCACCTTGGTGGTTTAACCCTAATGTTATTGTTGTACATTCCCATGGCAGTTGGCACAAACGATTTCCTATATTTTTCCTTCTTACACCTCAGAAGTATTAGCCGGTTACTGAAGGTGCTCTTCTGTCTCATGAATAGCTCATATAATGGATGTGCATTATTGTTCATAATTGCCATACACTTTTTCAGAGTTCTTCTCTCCACTACCTCCCCAAAAGAGTCCAGATTACAGCCCACAGCAGAACTTGCCTTCTTGATAATCTTATTCAGCTTATTAGCATCAGAGGCCCGCACACTACTACCCCAGCACGTGATTGCAAAAAAGATGGCACTTGCCACTACAGATTGGTAGAACATTTCTAACATTTTGCTGCACACATTAAAAGACCTCAGTTTCCTTAGGAAATACAATCTGCTCATCCCCTTCTTGTAGACAAACTCTGAGTGGCATCTCCAGTCCAGTTTGCTATCCAAATGGACCCCCAAATATTTGTAACTCTCCACCTGCTCGACCTTCTGACCAGCAATAGTGATCGGTAAGCATTCCAACTTAATCCTGCTATAGTTGGCCACCAACTCCTTAGTTTTCTTAACATTTAGTTGTAGATAGTTACCATTGCACCAATCCACGAAATTCGACACCACACTTCTGTATTCCTCATCCCCCTGATCTCCCCTAATGCATCCCACAACCACGGAGTCATCCGAAAATTTTTGAAGGTGGCAAAGTTCAGATTTATACTGAAAGTCTGAAGTATACAGAGTGAAAAGAAAGGGTGCAAGCACCGTTCCCTGGGGGGCACCTACACTGCTCAATAATCTGCTTGACACCACTGCTCCCATCTGTACAAATTGTGGCCGATCTGATAGGTAGTCAGTTATACCTGCTGAGGTATATAAGGCTGGCGGCCCTGTTCTGATGCCAACGGTGACCAAACTATTCCAACATATGTGGACAAAGGAACAGGTTCCACAACAGATGAAAGATGCCAGCATAATTCACATATACAAGAGGAAAGGAAAATCGCCAATCTTGTGACAACCATCGAGGCATCTCCCTTCTGTCCACTGCAGGCAAGATATTGGCTTGTGTCTTGCTCAGCCGCCTTTTACATCACCCTGAGCAAAGACTATTACCCGAAAGCCAGTGTGGTTTCCGTGCTAAACGTGGAACAGTAGATATGGTCTTTTCAGCACGTCAACTTCAGGAGAAGTGCCAGGAGCAACACCGTGACCTTTATGTAACTTTTGTTGATTTGACCAAGGCTTTCAACAGTCAGTAGAGACGGCATGTGGAAGATCATGGCAAAATTCGGCTGCCCGAGCAAGTTCATCTCAGTCATCCGGCAGTTCCATGATGGCATGATGGTGAAGGTTCTGAACGATGGAGACGTATCTGAGGCTTTCCCAGTAACAAACGGCGCAAAACAAGGCTGTGTGCTTGCTCCAACCCTGTTCAATATGCTGTTCTCTGCAATGATAAGTGATGCCTTTAACAACTGTGAAGATGGAATCCAGGTTAGGTACAGGACTGATGGCAAGCTATTCAACCCAAAACGCCTGAAGGCGGTTACGAAAGTGCATGAGACTGTTATCCGTGAATTATTTGCTGATGACTGTGCACTTAACGCCAGCACGGAACAGCAGATGCAGCATGAAATGAACTGTTTTTCGCAAGCTTGCGACAGTTTTGGTCTCGAGATCAACATTAGAAAAACCGAAGTTATGTATCAACCGGTTCCAGGAAAACTGTACAAGGAGCCACATATCACGGTGAAGGAGCAAAACCTCAAAGCAGTCGATAACTTCACCTACTTAGGCAGCACACTTTCCCATGAAGTAACCATAGACGCTGAGGTTACTGGGCAGCACGGTGGCGCAGTGGTTAGCACTACAGCCTTGCAGCGCTGGGGTCCTGGGTTCTAATCCCACCCAGGACAACATCTGCAAAGAGTTTGTATGTTCTCTCCGCATTTGCGTGGGTTTCCTCCGGGCACTCCGGTTTCCTCCCACATTCCAAAGACATACTGATAGGGATTCTAGATTGTGAGCCCAATCGGGGACAGTGATGATAATGTGTGCAAACTGTAAAGCGCTGCGGAATATGTTAGCGCTATATAAAAATAAAGATTATTATATAACAGAATTGCCAAAGCCAGTGCCGCCTTCGGAAGACTGCGTAAGAACGTCTGGGAACGAATGGGACTCAGCCTTAGCACCAAGCTGAAGGTCTACTGCGCGGTGGTCCTCACCACACTTCTCTATGCTAGCGAGACCTGAACAGTCTACAGCCAGCATGCTAAACAGCTTAATCATTTTCACATGAGTTGCCTCCGCAGACTCCTCCACATCAGGTGGCAAGACAATGTCCCGGACACGGCAATTCTGAAACAAACTGGGCTCTGCAGCGTTTACACTCTCCTGCTGAAAGTCCAAAGCCAGGTGGGCTGGACATGTGGACAGCTGACTACCGAAACAACTGCTGTACGGAGAACTGTGCCAAGGAAAGCGAGCAGTTGAGGGGTAGAAGAAGCGCTATAAAGACTGCCTTAAGGTGTCTCAAAAACCTGGAAGTCAACACCAATGAATGGGAAGAGCTTGCCCTGGATCGACCAGGTTGGCGGGCCAGGATCACCTCAGGAGCACGTGCAGCTGAAGATAGGAAAATCTTTGACGCAAAAAGAAAGCGCGCTGTACGCAAGGCACAAGTAGAATCTGGTGTACTGGCCACATCTGCTTCCTTCTGTCAAGTATGTGGGCGAACCTTCAGGGCCCGGATTGGACTCATCAGCCACCTCCGGACCCATAACTATTAATTCTCTTCTAACCCTGAAGTCATAGTCATCTTCGAAAACGAAGGACGAACATCATCACTATCAGAGGCAGGATTATAATACAGACAACTACTATACATGCATAACAGAGTCCACCATTTACTACAGGTGATGCTCACCTCCTCCCCCCTCTCTGCACTGTGACCTCTGCACAGATCCCAGGACACTTCCATAAAACTCATACATAGGAGTCAATGAACAGCTCTATTGGTTTCTTGGCTACTGTAAAGCCTATCTGAAATGCTATTGAAGCCGTTGTCCTTTCAAACTATTTTTTTCTTTTATCTGAATGATATAAAATATATAATTTTTTTTTTTTAAAGTCACTTCTAATTCTTAAGCTCAGATTTTGGAAAAATTAAATAAAAAGTTCCGTTTTTTCTGCGTCAAAAAACTTGCACAAATACTTTCATCATAACGGAGTCTGTGAGTAGCTGCAATAGTAACGCATTCCCTTTCACTCCTATAGATTAATGAATAACCCGCAGCACTCCAGGAGAGGAGTATTTTATAGATAAACCTTGATCTCTACAAGTGCAGCACAAAGCGCAGACGCTCTTACCTGAAAAAATATATGTAAGGGTTGTTTTCCTTTTTTTACTACAAGTTGAAATCTACTCCATTAACTTAAAGGCATATGCACATCATATTGTAGGCAGTTAAAAAGGTTTTCTCAAAATCAATCAATGTTAAGGGCGCACTGCTCCCCTACCTTAGAGCTTGCCAGATAAAAGGAGGAGCAGAAAGATTTAGCAGTTTGGGTCAGCAGCATGGTTTCACTGCCGGTCTGAACTGTGCTCTCCCTAAAGCTTCTAGCAGAGGTAACTTTGCCGCTGGAGGACCACCGGGGTCTGAAGCTGACCAGATCCAGCTACAGCAATCCAGCCAGCTTCAGAGCAGCACACGCAAGCTGAACATGATAGAGCTTGTAAGCGCTGAACTCCTTACATATTTTCGAGCACGCCGAAGACACTGCTAGCACCCGAGGAGCATGGTGAGATAACACCTTATCCGAGAACTGTCGCTCATCACTATTCCAAAAGAGAACACTCCATGGCCTTATTTACACATCTGTAAGCCTAGGGAGAAAGGGTATGGGGGGGGGGAGAAGAGTGTATGCCGATCACTTACAGGGACGTAGACTTTCTGAACAACATAAAAAAGGAGAAAAGTCGAGAGCAGAGAACTTCCCTATTTTGCTTTGCGGCCACATAGAATAAAACCGCAGACATGCAGGTGTCACTTCTACCGACTGGTTAACTGGAGAGAAGAATAACCGTCAAAAGCAGATCAGGGTGCCAAGATTAATCATAAGTCACCAAATTATATGTTGTACCGAGATTATCCAGTCACACAAAGCCAAAAGATCTTCTAGAGTAGAGTGAAAAGATTTTTCAGGACCAGTGGCCATGTCGGTAGTCCATGGCCACTCGATCATAGCCCTGCAGACCTCTTACTACCTGCAGCATCCCCGGCACTAATGGCTAGTAGAATACGATTTCCTTTTGATAATCATCAACACTATATGAGGCCCGGCCAGACAGCAAACCGGAACTCAATCAATAGTATCCAGGCACAGGAGTACAGCGCACCTCCCGAGTCACTCTCCACGAAAATATCTGATAATGACTAACACCGTCATCACAGGGTTAATGGAGCGCAAATGACTCAAGGATGGAAAAACTGACTTGTCTTTTCTGTTAGAAATTATTTTCATATTTAAGGACATTTCAGAAAATTGTGTCTTAAATTTTCCCAAATGCTTTGGCGCAGCTTTATTATACTGACAGTATGGCCCATTTTGTGATGCAGTAAATGATTTATAAATAAGCAGCCGCCTCCGGGACATGTACTTATTCAGAGCGCGCGGGCCCATCTGACATTAATGGAATATATTGTGGATATGTCAAATATCCAAAAAGGAAATGTCCAGTTTCATAGAAAAGCACAAGCCTCGTGCTTAGTAGACTTCTCTACCAATTGGACAGCGCTCCAGTCCTAAACATGGCCAATGATGAAGGGGCATGTGACCCCCAACAAGAACCTGCCATGAAACAAATTAAGCTTCTGTTTATTTCCAAGGCACAAGGTATTTTAATAGGGGCTAATGAGGGTGGTCTCCAGCCACATGCCTCATCTAAACAGCTGTGTATTATGTCCTGAACAAGAGGGTGAGGCTTTACAAGCGAGGGCATTGCCACCAATCTCTACTATAAACTAATAAGTGGTTTATAACTTCGTTTACAACACATTTGTAAAAATGATCTTTAAGCGACCTTAAAAATTGACCATAAACGCTCTAGTAAAGTCAGCATTAACTAAAGATCAGCCTACCTTTTTTTTTTTTTAATTCTATCTATCACAGGGAGTTTGCTGCCTTCACCCACCCAGGCTGCAGATATAGGGTGTGATGGTGTGATATGTTATGTGGGTATCATTTTTAATATATTTATACTTTACTGATTTTCATAGTGTTCTCTTGTTGCACTATATCATTCCGTGTATTCCCCATATTGTCTAGAGTCTCAATTACCTTCCAAAAGGCTGATAATTGGATTAGCTCACTTAAGGTACCTTCACACTGAGCAACTTTACAACGAGAACGACAACGATCCGTGACGTTGCAGCGTCCTGGATAGCGATCTCGTTGTGTTTGACACGCAGCAGCGATCAGGATCCCGCTGTGCCATCGCTGGTCGGAGCTAGAAGTCCAGAACTTTATTTGGTCGTCAGGTCGGCGTGTATCGTCATGTTTGACAGCAAAAGCAACAATGCCAGCAATGTTTTTACATGGAGCTAACAACCAGCGAGAACGATAAGTAGGTCACTGGATCGCTCCTGCATCGTTATGGTGTTGCCGTGTTTGACGTCTCTATAGCGACCTAAACAGCGACGCTGCAGCGATCGGCATCGTTGTCTATCTCGCTGCAGCGTCGCTTAATGTGACGGTACCTTTAGTGTCTGCAGCCTGACTGTATTTATGCCTCTTGATGACCCCCTGTAGTGCCTTAATCCCAGCGGCACCTTTGTCAGGTCTAGGAGGCCTGAAAACCACCCCAACCTGTCTGACTACCCCTGGACATAAGGAGGGGGCTAGGGAGGACAGGAGCTGGAAGTCAGTCCCCGTGTGGTGAGGATGATGTAAACACAGCACGTCAGAGAGAAAGGGAAGCATATGGATTTTTTATCCTCTGCTGGATTATTGGACTCATCTCCTTGGACTTTTTATCCTGTTACTGAACTGCATTCATGTTCTGGACTATTGTATCCTCAGTGTGGTGGATTGTTTATGGACCTTTTAGTTTTGCATAATCAATCCCAAAAGACCTTTATTACACTTCCCTCGCTCTGTTGATTGTTTGGTATTGGAGTAGGACCCCCTGACAGAGGTATTAAAAATAAATAAATAAATAATAATAATAATATTAATAATAATAATAATAATAATAATATGGCATGCCGAATTTCAACATGCTCAATCTACTGGCGTCACAAGATTTAATGGGCTTGTCCAATGAAAACATACACAGGATAGGTGATAAACTTGTTGATCGGTGGGGGTTCAACCAATGGGACCCACACTGATTGGCAGAATGGGGCACGTTAGAATGGAGTGGCAATGCACATGGCTGACCACCGCTATACTAACTTCCTATGGGTCTTCCAAGTGCTACGCTCGTCTGTCTGAGAATGAATCCCTGTACAAATCCCTAGTTAGACCGCACATGGAGTACTGTGTCCAGTTTTGGGCACCGGTGCTCAGGAAGGATATAATGGAACTAGAGAGAGTACAAAGGAGGGCAACAAAATTAATAAAGGGGATGGGAGAACTACAATACCCAGATAGATTAGCGAAATTAGGATTATTTAGTCTAGAAAAAAGACGACTGAGAGGCGATCTAATAACCATGTATAAGTATATAAGGGGACAATACAAATATCTCGCTGAGGATCTGTTTATACCAAGGAAGGTGACGGGCACAAGGGGGCATTCTTTGCGTCTGGAGGAGAGAAGGTTTTTCCACCAACATAGAAGAGGATTCTTTACTGTTAGGGCAGTGAGAATCTGGAATTGCTTGCCTGAGGAGGTGGTGATGGCGAACTCAGTCGAGGGGTTCAAGAGAGGCCTGGATGTCTTCCTGGAGCAGAACAATATTGTATCATACAATTATTAGGTTCTGTAGAAGGACGTAGATCTGGGGATTTATTATGATGGAATATAGGCTGAACTGGATGGACAAATGTCTTTTTTCGGCCTTACTAACTATGTTACTATGTTACTATGAATGGAGCAGCAGTTGTGCCAACGAGATGTTGCACCATTTAGTAATAATAATGGATAATAGCCTGAGGTAAAAAGTTCCTGAGTCTGACGATTGGCGCAGTAGAACCGATCAGTGTGTGGAGAGATGATATAAGAGATGGTATAAGTCACTGCTAAACACGCCAGGCCATGGCTTATTTGCCTCACCCCATTAAAATCACATGCATACCCAGCGAGCTGAGCAGTACTCCAGAAGAATGACAGCCAGCAGTGGTGCACACTGATCCGGATAACCTGGAGTCACAAGGCGGGGACATTTCTAAAGGTTATTTTTGAACGTCTCTTCCCCGTGTATGTGGTAATGACATAAATGCCTCTAATAGGACACTGAACATTACTTTCTGTAAATGTCACTAATTGGGATCGTTAGCAGTGGTGTCTGGTAGGGTGAATGACCGGGGTGTGACTGTGTAGATGCCTGAAGTCAATGACAGACGTGTAATAGAAATATGCAGCAACGGGCGCCACTCCGTACACCGACAAGTTATTGTGCAATAAAAAAGGAGTCATAAATGACGACAGCATGGCAGCGATACAAAGAGTAAAAGCCTTCTGTAGAGAAAGTGCAGAATGTGGAGAATTTACTGTCGCTCGAGGGTAAGCCCTACTATGGAGTGATAAGTGCTCAGCAGTAGTGATGAGCAAACGTGCACCGCTAAGGTGTCATCTGAGAATGCTCGGATGCTAACCAAGTGACTTCGATGTGCTTGAAAAATATGTTCTAGTCCACACGGCTGCATGTCTCGGGGCTGTTCGACAGCTGCGGGGACCAGAACATATTTTTCAAGGACACCGAAGTCACTCCGTTAGCACTCGAGCATGCTCAGATAACACCTTACCCAAGCACGTTCACTCATCACTGCTCCGCAAACATCTTGGTCCCTAGTACCGTTACCTTACTGCATCTATATGCCATTTCTATCTTCTCCACTTCGGTCTCTTCTCAGCCCCTATTAGGGGGATTCCATATTCGTTCCCAAAAACCGTTATCAAGATCCTTCCCCGATGCCGCCATTGACTTCCAAGATTCTAAAAACATGAAACTTTGGACTCCATTTAACCTTCTTGCTGGAGGCGTCTGTTTTTTTATTTTTTGGGTCAGACACAAAAATATGGTGGGCAACACTATTGTGTTTAGGATCAGTCTAGCTCTATGAATGAACTTAGAACACTGTTTTTTCAGGTATTAAAATAGAAACCTCTAAAAGGATTGCTGAATTTTCAGCAAAACAATGTGAACGCAGCTTAACACATACAGTACAGACCAAAAGTTTGGACACACCTTCTCATTTAAAGATTTTTCTGTATTTTCATGACTATGAAAATTGTAAATTCACACTGAAGGCATCAAAACTATGAATTAACACATGTGGAATAATATACTTAACAAAAAAGGGTGAGAACTGAAATTATGTCTTATATTCTAGGTTCTTCAAAGTAGACACCTTTTGCTTGTCACACTTTTTTGTTAAGTACGGTATATAATTCCACATGTGTTAATTCATAGTTTTGATACCTTCAGTGTGAATGTACAATTTTCATAGTCATGAAAACAGAAAAATCTTTAAATGAGAAAGTGTGTCCAAACCTTTTGTCTGTACTGTATGTATCTCGGATTAATAACGTAACCCACACTGTAATCTACGCACACAGCGTCTGCACACTTCGGCTCTATGAGCAAACAAACTTAAAAAGGAACCGAGAGCAATTTAATAATTTATATGTCGGTGTAGCACTTTAAAAGAGAAGTTTATCCCTTTGAGACCTCAAAATATGCAGGAAATCAAGTTTTAACGTTCTGAATATATGTGATATGTTGTTATATAAATGGTTTGGGAACATTAAAAGGTTCTCTTTACAGACATATGGGCTTTTCATTTCAACAGCAGTCTGTATTTTGCATTGTACGTAGTTTGACGTAGGAAAAGAAAAAAAAAAAAAAGTGTCTAAAGCAAATTATTATTATTAACTCAGTGCAGACCTGGTGCTTAAAGATAAAATTCCATACAATTACGCCGCCATCAGTACAAAGCCTTATCTGCACATGTACGTATACACCGACTGTCTCATCCATTGTGAACATACGTAGATTCATAGAGTAGAACAGTCAGGGGCAGACAAGGGGAGCAGCGTCAAGCCAACATGAGAGAAAAATCAGAACTACATTGGGTGACCATAATCAAGCAGAAAGATTTTTGCTTGCAGATTGCTGGTTCATTTAAAGAGTGACCATAAATCAATAGAACACATGAAAATAAGAAGCTTCGTAATGTATCTTATCAGAGAGATCTGCTTCTTTCTCCAGACTGAGCTAATCACTCAATTCATGGGGAATTCTGTAAACTGAATAATTTACCCATTAATGAGCCAGGAGATAACAGTTGGTGCTTCTAAGATTCCGTGGAGTGGGAGGAGATAGAGGCAGACATTCTGCTACAAGCTCCATATAACTTTACGAGCACCAACTGTCTTCAGTAATGTAAATAATGTGGCTTCACCGAATACAGATTTTACCCGATAATTGGGAATTTTGAAAATGAATGATCGATCAGTCCAGGAGAAAAAAGCAGATTTATCTGCTAAGATATTTTAGAAAGTTTTTTATTTTCAAGTGTACTATTGATTTATGGAAAAAAATGTGAAAGGCGCCGGTTATTCTTTAAATGCACTTTTAAGCGGATTATTGGAAGCAAGCTGCTGGTGCTTTACGTCCCATTATATATTTATTATTTGCTGAACAAAGGGACCAGACAACCATTAATATGAATGAAGGTCTCAGCGGCCCCCCAACAGAAGATCCAGGGGGTGAGGAGGATCAGCAGCAGCTTACTCCACATTTTCATGGAAAGCTCTTACACGCTTGGCTACTTACAATTCTCCATGAGTATTTTGCATCATTGTCTTGCCCCTTTCCTCTGGTATAGGTAGCCCTCCTTAACTGGGGGGCTCCATAGCAGCTGCTACACTGCTGACCTGATGAACCTTGGGGAAAGCCATCCTCAACACGATAACACTGTAGCACACTTTTATAACGATAAGTGGGTTGTTTTAAAGTGGATCTTTCACCAGATTTCACAAAAACTGTCTAAATAATTAGACAGAGCTCTGGAGATCTATAGACACTGGTGTACTTACACTGAAAATCCAAGTCAGAATGGCTGCATAATGCTGATACAAAAAGGAGTACTTTAGTAGTCCATCCAGAGAGAGATCTCATGAGTCCCTATGTATTCAGTCTCTGCCAATCACCCCAACCTGGCCGACAGCTGCAGTTTGTACTAAGTAGTGAGAGATGTCAGCAGCAGCAGGGAGGAGGGACACTGAGGAACTGTCAATCAGGGTAGGTGGGCAGCAGAAATTAAAGGGAGCCTGCCATGTAAAAAAAAAAAAACGCTATTATCATAGATATGGGGTTAATCTGCAGGTTCTGACACCGTGCGGCCGCCTCATTGAGAGCCCGCTGCAGGGAGGAAATTAACTACGGTATTTCCCCGGCAGGCTCAGTCTTTCAGTCATACATAGGGGTTGCGCCGGAGTGGCTTCAGTCACCGCTCTGTGTATAGAAAGCGGAGGCACCGACTGACAGCCGGCCCTAATGATGAGCTGGCTGTGCGAGGGAGTGGTTACAGTCACCTCTCCATGTGCAAATTGGCGGTGAAATCGCGCAGGTGCGCGTAACCCGGTGTCCACAAAATACTAGCAGGACGCCGCCATCATGTAGAGTTTCTCAATCTAAACAAACGTGCATTTTACTGGGTGAGCCCATGAGCGTTCATGACCACACGGATCACAACATTGTAGTAATCTGAATTACCTACACAAGAAGTACGAATGGGAGCATTTAGGCACATAAGGTTTTAAATATTGAACTTTTGTTTTTTAAATAAGTTCACAATAATTCTCAATGAATCTTTACAGTCTAGGAGTGCCTTGCACGGCTGCTGCCTTCCGTCGTCTACACACATGGTGGATGAGTAATTTATGGTACAATAAGAGTCTGAAAAAAAAAAACAATACATAATAAATATAGCGTGCGGCTGAAGATGTCAACTGATCTCATTGTCACAATACACAGTGTTCAGTATAGAGCACAGAATGTTATGTATAGAATAAATTATGACATCTAAAGAATGACTGTAGTGGAACAAAAGAATAATCTGCACGCACCAAAAATAACACCAAGTAGAGTTAAAGCATAACTTGTCCTCTCACAGAAAGCCTATAGACAGAATGACTTATGGGGCAAACGCCAAATTAAAATGTCCAGAAGCTTTCTCAATTTACAAGCTCTGTCTTCCACTCTTTCAGTGGTAGGTTTTTCCTTGTAAGAATTCTGTCAGCACCATAGGTGCATGTACTTCCTTTTAGTTACTTCCTAGCATGCACTACACTTGTTACAGTCTAAGACTCTAATGGCTTACCAGACCTAAACGGATAGCCCACCTATCATACCTGCATGCAGGAAAAATACAAGAAACAGTCGCCCCGCACTTCCTGCATGGCGCACAAAGAGCCCCTCCGTTTACTGCTTAGCAACAAACCGCCCCTCGCTTACTGCTCAGCGACAAAGAACAGCCCCACACTTACTGCACAGCGACCAAGAACAGCCCCACACTTGCTGCACAGCAGCCAAGAACAGCCCCACACTTGCTGCACAGCTCAGAAGGGAAGGACCACTGTTTTACTTTTTTAAAGCAGAATTTGCTGGAATTGAGATCGAACGCCATATCACGTATGGAGAGCCCCTGATGTGCCTAAACAGTGGAAACCCCCAATTCTAACTCCAACCCTAACCCCAACGCACCCCTAAGCCTAATCCCAACCATAACCACACCCCTAACCCAAACACACCCCTAACCTTAATTCCATCCCTAACCAAAACCCTGACAGCACCCCTAACCCTAATACCAGACCTAATCTCAACCCTAACCATAACCCTAACCACACCCCTAACCCTAATCCCAACCCTAACCCCAACCGTAAACTTTAGCCAAACCCCAACTTTAGCCCCAACCCTAACTCAGTTCCCAAAGAGCAGTACTAGTGCGGCGCATGTCGGGAAGGGGTTAATAAGTGTGATTTCTTGCCTTATAAATGGGGTTGGGACCATCAGTTGTGTTGTGCAGAAGGCTGGTGGATACATAGCTGATAGTCTTACTGAATAGACTGTTAGAATTTGTATTATGGCAAGAAAAAAGCAGCTACCGTATATACTCGAGTATAAGCCTTGTTTTTCAGCCCACTTTTTTGGTCTCAAAGTCCCCCTCTCAGCTTATACTCGAGTCATACCCAGGGGTCGACAGGGGAGGGGGAGCGGGGGCTGTCTAATTATACTCACCTACTCCTGGCGTGGTCCCTGCACATCCCTGCTTCTTCCAGCGCTGCAGCTTCTTCCTGTAGTGAGCGGTCACATGGTACCGCTCATTACAGTAATGAATATGCGGCTCCAACTACCATAGAGGTAGAGCCGCATATTCATTACTGTAATGAGCGGTAACGGTGACCGCTCACTACAGGAAGAAAATGCAGCGCCGGGGAACAGACATGCAGCGACGGCGCCAGGAGCAGGTAAGTATGACGGGGGCAGTGCGCACTACTCACCTGCTCCTCGTGCCACCGGCGGCGCCGCTGTGTCTTCCGCAGTGACGCTCAGGTCAGAGGGCGCGGTGACGCGATTAGTGTACGCCGCCCTCTTCCTGAACGTCGGTGCAGAGTATGGGAAGAGACAGCGGCGGTCAGCATATGGGGCAAATATCTATATGGAGCATCTTATGGGGCCATGTGCAGCATTACATGGGGCAAATATCTGTATGGGGCCATGTGCAGCATGATATGGGGGCAAATATCTGTATGGGGCATCTGTATGGGGCCATGTGCAGCATGATATGGGGGTAAATATCTGTATGGGGCATCTATGTGGCCATGTGCAGCATGATATGGGGGCAAATATCTGTATGGGGCATCTTATGTGGCCATGTGTAGCATTATATGGGGCAAATGTCTGCATGGAGCATCTTATGGGGCCATGTGCAGCATTATATGGGGCAAATATCTGTATGGAGCATCTTATGGGGCCATGTGCAGCATTATATGGGGCAATTATCTGTATGGAGCATCTTATGGGGTCATAATCAACATTTGTGCAGCATTATATGGGGCATATTTTAATATGGAGCATCTTATGGAGCCCATCATTTACTGTATGGAGCATTATATGGGGCTCCTGATTCAATATGGATATTCAAAAACACTTAACCTACTGATGTCTCAATTAATTTTACTTTTATTGGTATCTATTTTTATTTTTGAAATTTACCGGTAGCTGCTGCATTTTACACCCTAGGCTTATACTCGAGTCATTAAGTTTTCCCAGTTTTTTGTGGCAAAATTAGGGAGGTCGGCTTATACTCGAGTATATACGGTAAGTAACAAAAAAAAAAAAAACAAGTGGCCATCATTACTTTAAGAAATGAAGGTCAGTCAGTCTGAAAAATTGGGAAAACTTTGAAAGTGTCCCCAAGTGCAGTGGCAAAAACCATCAACCGCTACAAAGAAACTGGCTCACATGAGGATCGCACCAGGAAAGGAAGACCAAGAGTTACCTCTGCTTCTGAGGATAGCTGCTAGGAAACCACTGCTAAGGACAGGCAACAAGCAGAAGAGACTTGTTTGGGTTAAAGAACACAAGGAATGGACATTAGACCAGTGGAAATCTGTGCTTTGGTCTGATGAGTCCAAATTTGAGATCTTTGGTTCCAACCACCGTGTCTTTGTGTGATACAGCAAAGGTGAACGGATGGACTCTACATGCCTGGTTCCCACCGTGAAGCATGGAGGAGGAGGTGTGATGGTGTGGGGGTGCTTTGCTGGTGACACTGTTGGGGATTTATTCAAAATTGAAGGCATACTGAACTAGCACGGCTACCACAGCATCTTGCAGCGGCATGCTATTCCATCCGGTTTGCGTTTAATTGGATCATCATTTATTTTTCAACAGGACAATGACCCCAAACACACCTCCAGGCTGTGTAAGGGCTATTTGACCAAGGAGGAGAGTGATGGGGTGCTACGCCAGATGACCTGGCCTCCACAGTCACCAGACCTGAACCCAATCGAGATGGTTTGGGGTGAGCTGGACCGCAGAGTGAAGGCAAAAGGGCCAACAAGTGCTAAGTATCTCTGGGAACTCCATCAAGATTGTTGGAAGACCATTGCCGGTGATTACCTCTTGAAGCTCATCAAGAGAATGCCAAGAGTGTGCAAAGCAGTCATCAAAGCAAAAGATGGCTGCTTTGAAGAACCTAGAATATAAGACAAAATTTCAGTTGTTTCACACTTTTTTGTTAAGTATATAATTCCACATGTGTTAATTTATAGTTTTGATGCCTTCATGAAAATACAGAACAATCTTTAAATGAGAAGATGTGTCCAAACTTTTGGTCTGTACTGTAAGTTTTGGCATCTTGACTTCTCTCACTTCTGTATTCAAATTGCAAACCACAGGGGGGAAAAAAAAAAAAAAAACACCCATGAACAGCAGCTTGGCTGCATGCTAATTATTCCAATGCACCACCAGGATATAAAAAAAAAACTGATAATGAAAATATGACAACAAAGAGATTTTACATTTGCTGAGAATTTTAATTTAAAAAAAAAAAAGCGTATATACAATACATGTAATACTGTCTCCTAAACATGTCTTCATAATTAATTTAGTATCTGCATTTCAGGAACACAACAGATCCGGATTCAAGAGATTAATGGCCACATGTTCAAATCTAGTGATGATACTGAATATATAAGGTGTGACGCAAGTGACTTCCAGCAATGATTACTAATGCGAACACTATGGAAGAAATCCGTAACTACAAGGCTCAGAACAAAGGACAAATAACTGCCAGGTAATAATCTAGTAATTACAGAGTCACACTCCGGACCGCCTGCAGCAAGCTACTGACGACTGTGGTGCTCTAGGCTATACAGGCCGGGATCACAGGTCCAGATTTGTATTTTCTAAAATTTAAAAAAAAAATTCATAACCCCTGGAAAAAAAATAAAAAAATTCCTTCTCACAAAAAAAAAAAAATGCAAGTAAAAATAAGATAAAACCAGCCTCAGTCACAGATTCATCACAACCTACCTCACCCAGACTTTGCATCCTACCTATACACACAGAGGACATGTTACTTGTCATAAATAACATTTTTCATCACCGGATGTAAACGCCGCTGTTCTCCTGAATCTGGCATGGTTTTTATTTTGTTCATACGCTTCTCTATTTTTCAGATCTAGCCCCTTCTTCCCATGAAAAATCTCGTCTTTTATACAACTAGGTGTTGTCAGAAAGAACCCCAAACAAGAAAGCTGAGGATCACACCCACTTGGCCAAAAGCCCTACATTTACTTATTGGGAAGAGGGGCCCACATCTCAGGAACAGAAAGGCACAGCCAGATTCAGGAGAACAGCGGCATTTGTACCAGGTAAAAAAAAACAAACAAAAAAAAAAACATTTATTGCAAGTGACATCCTCTAAGTTATACCTGGAGAAACCCCTCCAAACTATACAGCCTAGATCCTGGACTTACATATTGATGACCTATTTGTAGGACATATTATTGGATTGGTGGGGGTCTGATGCCCGCTACCCCACTAATCAACAATTAGCAGGTCCCATAGAGACTTGCCGTAACAGTACGGCATCGGACCACCACAGCACCATGTAGTATCATTCACGTCAATGAATGCTGAACGGTAACCCAAGAGCGGTCACTACAGATGTACAGAGCCGCGGTGATCGGGATCTGCACAGCTTTACTTCTGGCTACTATGGAACCCAGGAGCAGTTAAATTGGTGGAGCACGGGGTATTGGCCGCCAACCGGTCTGATATGATGACCTGTCCTAAGGAAAGCCTCAGACACATATATTTACGACTATATACATCAATTATTTACAGTCAAATGTACCTGACATTTACAAAGCTTAAAAAAGCGGTAATCCCACCTACTTGGAAAACAAGAATTGAGTCAAAACCTAAAGAGTGTGGTGTAAAGGAGATGTAACCACGAAGAACCATTGGGACGACTGTTTTTACTTTTCGTGCATCCCGATCAGAAAGCTTCAGAAGACATCACGAAAATTAGGAATTATGCATACATTTCTTGCCAAAAATTGGACGGAATAAAAAACGAAAAAAAGTTCAAGATTGCCAGATAATAATGCGCGCAAGTGCCCGTATCGCGGGAGCTCAGGTGACATTTTCGAGTCCCCACGGCCGAAAGTTTCCTGGCTGTTAGACAGCCATAAAACATACATGGATTGCCCATGTTTGTCAGGCAACCCCTGAATATTTTGTGGCTGTCTAAAAGCCGCAGATGACGCGGCCGCGGGGACTAGAACTTGTCAATCGCGCACCCGCGATACTCTACGCATATCGGAGCTCCCTCGGCAAACTTGAGTAACGAGCACTTGCTCTCATCACTGGCGCCAGACTAATGAAACGCTAATCCTACAAGTCTGTTTAGACAAAACGACGGGAGGTACAAAGATACTGCGGGTCTTTAACAGCCTGATTACACAGGCAGACGCGACCTGCAGCAGACCGTGTAGTGTGCATTAGTGGCCATTGCTCTCAATGATGTTAGTCTTGCTCACGTTGCCGACAATCATCTTTTGTGCCGCAGAAAAAAAAAATAATTTACAAGTCGCTCTGCTCGTTCATCGGATGATCAGCAGAATGTTTAGACTGCATGATTATTGTGAGTAGAGTGTTCATCAGTCCCTTTACTTTATGCGCAAGTAGAGCTCCAGGAACAAACACTAAATACAACTACAGGTCCCTACACAACCGATCAAGGCAGATCTGCCCGGCCCTGTATCCGGGGGCTAGAGTCCTTTATTTCTGTATAAGATTGGGCTCTTCCATACAGTGGCATCCGGTAGTGTCAGTCCAATAGGAGAAAAATGCCACCGTAAGTCTTCCAAAAAGACCTATGGACACCGCTGACATGGAAAAAACTACTGGCAATTTATATATCAGTGGTGACCTTTAATAAAATTGTGCTACGTTTCAGTCTTAAATCATCATTTTCAGACTCCAAACATGCAGGATGGAGCCTGATCCAAGTTTTAGGATTTTTCTTTTGTAGTATTGTCTCTCCTAGTAACATAAGAGCACGCCGGTCTCTCATCTATACGCTGTAGTCACATTAACCTGGTAAAAAGTTGCTTAACTTTGCATAAAAAAAGCAAATTAATGAAAGTTAGAGGATAAAAAGAAAAAAAAAAAAAAAAAAAAAAGATCAAAACATTTAAATGTAAATCTTCTCTGCAAGATTTATGCATTTAAAGTAAGAGACAAATGTAGTGTGAAGAGAGACATTGACAATTTGTCAGTAGACTAAAAATAACGTACAGGCGCCAATAATTGCTAAAGTGAAAAAAAAAAACAAAAAAAAACAGGACAAATAGATTGTGTATAATGTAAAAAAACAGAGATCACCTCAAATAAACCCAGTCTATGGTACGCAAGGACCAGCCTGGACATAAAGCTGACTTGTACCCTGTGAGGAGCCTCAGTGTTTCCGATCACACTGCTGTTCCCTGGGTCTACGCCAGCGTTGGCCTTTATCCACATAGACAAATCCAAGTTAAAGCATAAGAAGCGTGAATTCATGGCACACTGCAAAGTAAGAAATCTCTGCTCCCCACCACAAAGTGAAGGACACCCTTAGCTCGTGGTGCCGCCTGCACCCATTACATTGCTCAGGTGGTTCGGGCATTTAGGTTCTGATTCATTACAGATTTTGCCTTTTTTTGTCTATTAATTGGTTTCTTTTCGCCTCTTTTTCATGTGCTCCTTATTCTTTTAAAATGTCTACTTTATATGGGTCAACCTTTGCTTTTTTTTGCTTTTCTTGTTTTGAGTTAGTCGTTGTGAGCGAGGTGTGGGGATTCCAGATGCTTTGAGTCGATTTAACAATTGCGATTTCCTATAATTTTATGTACGTCTGAAGTTTGAGGAAATTTTGCAACATGTCACTTTTTGAGCCCCCCCCCCAAAAAAAATAAATAAAAATAAATTGCTTTTTTTTTTTTTTTTTTTTTGCACAAAAATTTGTCAGTCACGTGCAAAACATATCAACTAATACCAAAAAACAAAAAAATGACTTTGGAGGTGATACCTTGTCTAGCGATGACAATTTGTAGTTAATTAAAGCAATAAATAATTGTGGTCTTTATGATGCTGCACAGTACAACCAGCTCGTTATCTACCCTAAATCTCATGTAGTAGGACTTGTTATTACAAGTCTTTCTGTAAAACTATCCTCATTCTTAAGGAAGCTGCCAGCACAAAAAAAAGAAAACACAAAGACGCCAAAAACGGACAAAGGAATACCTGTACAACTGTGTAACTGTACAATATGCAGAAGCTATATCCACAAGCCACAGAGTGGTGATGAGTAACATGATATAGTAACTCACAGAATCCTCTGGGGGTCTCTGGATCTTTCCCCAATCGACAGAAGGTCCTTTCTCTTGCAAGAAGCGATGAAACAACTTCTGGAAGCCTTCCAAGTCTTTCTTGGTATGCTACAGGGGAGAAAACATACATATTACTTCAGAAATGTGTAAGAAGGCTTAAACAGAGAGAACAAAAAAAGTGGTCAATCACAGTACCCTAGTAGAGTAAAAAAAAAAAAAAATGTTCTCTACGTTTGTGCAGTTTAAAGAAGCCTTCCTCCTCTTAACGTATTGCAGTCATCTGATTATATAAAACCGTGTACTTACAATTGCTCATTTTGTCTTTCTACCCAGCTAATTCTTCTCTTTTCTCTGCTCTATGTAAAGGAAGTCGCTTGCCTGTCATTTATCACCCTACGTCACCCTACCATTAGACTCCTGATTCAGCTGCTCCTTCTGCCAGGGACTTTTATAGTGAGTCACGCAGAGACATTTGACCTCCTGTTTCTAAACAGACCTTAAGCCCCCGTCACACATAGCGAGATCGCTAGCGAGATCGCTGCTGAGTCACAAGTTTTGTGACGCAACAGCGACCTCAGTAGCGATCTCGCTATGTGTGACACGTAGCAGCGACCAGGCCCCTGCTGTGAGATCGCTGGTCTTGTCGGAATGGCCTGGACCGTTTTTTGATCGTTGAGGTCCCGCTGAGTAGCACACATCGCTGTGTTTGACACCTTACCAACGACCTCGTTAACAGGACGTCCCATTGAATCGTCATGAAATAGCATCGTTGTACAGGTCGCTACAGGTCGCCGCATCGCTGCTGCGTCGTTGGGGAGATCGCACTGTGTGACATCTGACCAGCGACCACATAGCGACGCAGCAACGATCCCTGACAGGTCGTATCGTTGTCGGGATCGCTTAAGCGTCGCTATGTGTGACGGGGCCTTTAGAAGGACTCAGCTAATCAGTTCTTAATCACATGATGTCACAGACCTAATGGAAAAAAAGAAGAATTAACCGAGTAGAAATGCAAGAGGAGCAATTGTAAGTACACAGTGCTATGTAATATGATGTTTGCAAAATATTAAGAGGATAAAATTTTGATGGGAATGCTTCTTTAAGACTAACATGTGACATTTTACTTCTTATTGAAAGGGTATTGTGACATTTTACTCAAAAAGTAGCTTAAAACACCCCAGCTTTGAATTTGTGGCAAGTTAACTGCTTGCGGACCATACGACACTGCACTGACGTTTATGATCGTTGCAGAGTTAGCAGCTGCACAGAGATCATATAACATTGTCAGAGATGGCTAGAGTTCTCGTAGAGAAGGAAGAGGTGGTTTACTACCCTCTCTGCATTTCTGATTGCTGCATACACAGTGCTGAATGAGTGCTGCGCATACAGCAAAAGGAGCAGTAACTTCACTTTGCTCTCTCAAGTGATCGCCAGCTGTCGGGACGAACTGTTGATTCCTAGCAGATGCAGATTAGCTCTGCAGCGCAGCCAGGAGGCTTGATCTTCCCTGTAACTGAAGTTAATAAATCAGCCCAAGTTACAGGGGAAACCAGCAGCAATCAAATATACGGTACATTGAAATGTTGAAAAGTTCTTTGGAACTGAGCATTTTTAACATTAATTTGCAAAGTTGTTTTTACAAGAACTTTAAAACGTTGCCCGTTTAAAAGGGGGTGATCAGGTCTTCTGATAAAAGTTTGCGGTCACTCTATGTGGCTGCAGACTAATAAATCATGACAGCGTGTGGTGCTTATGCTGTCAGGATTCACCCATAATGCTGGTCACGTGACCAAGTATGTGATTTGCCTACTAGATGTCGGCTTCCCTAAATTCACTTGTACTAAGAGAAACCAGGCACGTTTACTTGGAAATCGTTTATTGTCACATGACAACCCGCTCTCCAGCAATACCGGTGAATCCTGGCAGCAAGTGCCCCACACTGTCAGGATTCAGAAGTCTGAAATTACACAGAATGACTGATAGCCAAGTAAATGAAGACTAAAGAGAAAATGCACAGCTAGAAATCAGTCATCCTCTGGAAAAGGCAGAAGCACAGATGAAGCATTTTGGACGAATGGCTATGCAATGTAACAGCACAGGAGGCAAGCGGCTATGCAATGTAACAGCACAGGAGGCAAGCGGCTATGCAATGTAACAGCACAGGAGGCATGCGGCTATGCAATGTAACAGCACAGGAGGCAAGCGGCTATGCAATGTAACAGCACAGGAGGCATGCGGCTATGCAATGTAACAGCACAGGAGGCAAGCGGCTATGCAATGTAATAGCAAAGGAGGCAAGCGGTTATGCAATGTAATAGCAAAGGAGGCTGGAGTCAAACATTAACCAGGAAGCTGATAAACGCGCTCTCACTACAACAGAGCACAATTTTATTTGCTTGGCAAGTTTAATATGGCTGCAATCCAATAAAAATGATAAGAGGATTTACACCTCTGGCACCATCATTACTATACAAGGCACAATGCAGGATTGAAGCCATTCAGGGTCCAATAGAGAACAAGGGCACAAGATATAAAAACCATTACCTTATAAAATATTTGATCAGGAGAAATATAATATACGGTATTTAATTTAGGTCATATAACCCAATATTTCCAGATGATAATCTTAATCGTTAGCAAGGCAGAGACGTCCCTTGCCTATTAAAGTTATGGCGGTAAATGTCAACTACTATAGACAATCAGTATAGCATATGGCCCACACAAAAAAAAAACACTGTGCTGATGTTAGACTACAGGTCTACAGAGTCGTTCAGAAATCGCAGTATTATTGTCACTCGCATCATAGCGGTCTGTGTTACTGCAGCAATGTATGTTTCACTATAAAACAATGTTAAGTTTCAGAAAAAAAACCATTTTCTTGAAAAGCCAGCCGGGGACTGTGTGTGTTAGGCCGGGGTCACACTTGTGTGTGCAATGCGAGAAACTCACGCGAGTCTCGCGCATCAATATCCGGCACTGCCGCTGGCGGTTCGGACAGAAGCGGTCAGCTGCATAGAAATACATGCAGCCGCACACTCCGATCCCGAGTGCTGGGTATTGACAAGCACTGAACACGCATGTGTGACCCTGGCTTTAGAGGACTAGTCTAAGGCATGTCTCTAGCGGCTTCTCCCTGCCACTTTCCTCTAGACCAGGGTTTCTCAACTCCAGTCCTGAAGACCCACCAATAGGTCCAGTTTTCAGGATATCCTTAGTATTGCACAGGTGATAATTTCATCACCTGCTCAAACATTAATTATATCACTGTACAACACTAAGGAAATCCTGAAAACATGACCTGTTGGTGGCTCTTGAGGACTGGCGTTGAGAAACACTATACTAGACTGACTCCTACACATACATCGGGAGAGACCCATCAAATCAAAAGGAGTTGGGCATGGAGAAGCTGCCGAGGACTGGCATGCGTGCGTACGTACATCTGGCACCTCGGTTGTGATGTTGTATTGTTTAGCCCCCAGGAAGCTTCACCCATTGAGAGAATGTCCTAATAGGGCTGTTTCACGAAGTTATATAAATAAAACAGGTCTGTCTCACCAAAATGTGGATTCACCCCCGGGTGAGGACTGTCTGCCTGCAAGCCTGTGACACTTTGAACAGTAAATCTGAGGCGGACATCTGAAGGTTAGCCTCAGATTCCTGCCGGCGAGTCCAGTGCAAACACAGGTCGAATTTTAGCATAAAGAACAGTCTTATCAGTCATCTGAACGGAGTTGTTTTGACTGCAAGTAAAAAGATTTCAGAAAGCCTAAAGGTACCGTCACACTAGACGATATCGCTAGCGATCTGTGACGTTGCAGCGTCCTGGCTAGCGATATCGTCCAGTGTGACAGGCAGCAGCGATCAGGCCCCTGCTGTGCGGTCGCTGGTCGGGGAAGAAAGTCCAGAACTTTATTTGGTCGCTGGACTCCCCGTAGACATCGCTGAATCGGCGTGTGTGACACCGATTCAGCGATGTCTTCGCTGGTAACCAGGGTAAACATCGGGTTACTAAGCGCAGGGCCGCGCTTAGTAACCCGATGTTTACCCTGGTTACCATCGTTAAAGTAAAAAAAACAACCACTACATACTTACCTACCGCTGTCTGTCCCCGGCGCTCTGCTTCTCTGCTCTGGCTGTGAGCACAGCGGCCGGAAAGCAGAGCGGTGACTTCACCACTCTGCTTTCCGGCTGCCCGGCGCTCACAGCCAGAGCAGAGAAGCTGAGCGCCGGGGACAGACAGCGGTAGGTAAGTATGTAGTGGTTGTTTTTTTTACTTTAACGATGGTAACCAGGGTAAACATCGGGTTACTAAGCGCGGCCCTGCGCTTAGTAACCCGATGTTTACCCTGGTTACCGGCATCGTTGGTCGCTGGAGAGCTGCAGCGTCGCTTAGTGTGACGGTACCTTTATTCAGATGACTGGGACAGTCAAATTTCTGCAACAAACCTGCAGCGTGTGAATTTACCCTGAAGAGGCAGCAGAATTGATATTCCAGGTATTCCCACAATTAAGGTTTATTCCCTATCTATAGGATAAGGAAGAAGTTACTGGACTGGATCGTGAGAAGAGGCCTGGTGTGAGCGGAGCAGAGGTGCTCGTGCTGGGAGCAGAGGTGCTCGTGCTGGGAGCAGAGGTGCTCGTGCTGGGAGCAGAGGTGCTCGTGCTGGGAGCAGAGGTGCTCGTGCTGGGAGCAGAGGTGCTCGTGCTGGGAGCAGAGGTGCTCGTGCTGGGAGCAGAGGTGCTCGTGCTGGGAGCAGAGGTGCTCGTGCTGCAGAGGTGCTCGTGCTGGGAGCAGAGGTGCTGCAGAGGTGCTCGTGCTGGGAGCAGAGGTGCTGCAGAGGTGCTCGTGCTGGGAGCAGAGGTGCTCGTGCTGGGAGCAGAGGTGCTCGTGCTGGGAGCAGAGGTGCTCGTGCTGGGAGCAGAGGTGCTCGTGCTGGGAGCAGAGGTGCTCGTGCTGGGAGCAGAGGTGCTCGTGCTGGGAGCAGAGGTGCTCGTGCTGGGAGCAGAGGTGCTCGTGCTGGGAGCAGAGGTGCTCGTGCTGGGAGCAGAGGTGCTCGTGCTGGGAGCAGAGGTGCTCGTGCTCCACTCTATTCATGGTCTATATGCCTACCGGAAATAGCCAAGCGGTGTACCCTGCCTTCTCCGTCAGTGCCATATACAAGGAGTAGAGCGGAGGGCGAGCACCTCCTGCTCATCTCAGATTGGGATCAGGATAGGGGATAAATAGATATATCCATCATTGAAAGTTATTACACAAGACACTAATGCTGTACAGTCCCATTATGGGCGATATACCTGCCCTATAACCAGCATGTGTCACCAGAAAACTAAAAGGGAATAATGTACCTCTAATTCAGACTCTGGGGCTGTAGACAGGATTTTCTCCAGGTCCACCTTCATGGCCTCTTCCAGCTCCTGCCGAATGGCTTCCTGAAACTGGGACATCCCTCCACCAGACATTGCTTTGCTTAAATCTGAAACAAGGGGAAAAGATAAAAATAATGAGTTCCCACACAGAAATATTTATACGCAACTCCAATACAATCCCGATGATAACTGGTCTTTGAAACAAGTGACAATATCCAAATATCAGAGTTGCCTTGTGGAGTAAAGACCCAAGGTCCACTGCTCACTTCCTATGGTGCATTTAGACAGGACAACCGCTAATCGGTGGTCCACGAACTCTCATTTCACGATATGATTGTACATTTAACATAACGACCATGAAATTATCAGACCGGACCATAAGTCTGGCAGCGAAATCTCAGCCTGTTCACACGTGAGCTGATCTGAACAACAGGAAGTTCAGAGCATCCTATTCAGCCACCCGTCGGGGCCGTTGCCTCCAATACTGCTCTCCACAGCAATGTATACAGCCGAGAATCCCACCGGTAGTCATCCTGCCCGTAACTGCACCTGGTGTGAACTGCGGGGGATTACAGCATAGTAGGGTTTTTTTTTTTAACTTTTCTTCTCTCCTCCTTCGGGCCAGTTCTGGAGAATTTTCCAAGAACTTTTGGCTATTGAAAACCATATATGCTGTACTACATGTAAAGTATATATAAAAAAAAAAAGGGGGGGCTTCCAAAACTGGTTTTACTAATCAGAAAAAAATTAAACTGAAAATTTGTGTAAATTTTAAAAGGGAACCAGTCATTTGATCCACGGTGCTTCAGAAAGAATTAGACACTTGCTGCGTGATTGCAGCCAGATATTTTATATTTTCAGACAGTCTTTGATGAGAAGCCTGAGGAAGGTGGTCAGCAGCTCGTCCCCACCCGCTCCAGTAGACCGACAGCTCTGTGTATGCACAAAACAAGACACTTCTCAATAATATCTGGGAGTGAAGATGCCGCCGGTGACCTGCCTCGGACTAGTCCATCAATACGCAGCGACCTGTCAACTATTCAAAGTATGTTTTTTGAGTAAAATATACCCGGCTGATGTCCGGGGTTCGGACATGTATCTGATGACAGAAAATCCAGTAACAATATGTCAAGTGTCCACATTATGCGGTGACAGATCATACGGCAATGAGAGAAGATCGCATTGGAGAGAAAAAAAAAATAAAAATAGGCAAAACCTTAAAGTCACTTTCCGGGTTCACAAGCAGAAGTGCATAAAATAATTCCTAATGCATAGATAAAACACCTGGTGCCAGGGCCGGACTGGCCATCTGGCAATTCTGGCAAATGCCATAAGGGCCTGCCTGGTCATGGGCCTCCTTGTCTGCTACGCTGTTAACAGAATCTGTGTTCTCAAGACACCCATACTGTTAAGAGTTGTGACGGAGCACAAAGTCGCTGACTCCATCACTTACCCCAGCAGTCCAGAGGAATCATCAGAAATATTGGTCATGGGGACGGGGACAACATGGGTCTGTGTGAGATCAAATGCCAGGACTGAATTTCAGTCCCAGCCCATACCTGCCTGGTGCCCTCCTCATTTTATTTTTTGGGGATATTCTCCAAATCACCGTCCCTTCTGCAGCATTAATTTGGCTGCCAGCTTCTCTGGCCACTTCCCTCCACACTATGATTGTGGTCTTACGCTCCCCCTTGTTTTTGGGTGAACCAACTAAGACCTAAGCGGTCCTGTATTACAAACCCCCCATTTCTTACACCACCGCTGAGTCTCTGCTCTCCTGTTATTGTCTGCAGCACTGACATCATGTGGAGGCACTGCAGCCAATCAGTGAGATCAGTGGCTACAAATCACTGAGCTCACTGACTGGCAGTAGCGGTGCTGTCCACTTGACCTGAGCACTGAAAACAACTACTGGGAAGCAGCGACAGATTCACTGCTGGACCCAGGGAATGCGAGTAAGGCTACTTTCACACTAGCGTCGGAATTCGGCCCGTCGTATTGCATCGGGCCGAGATTCCGACGCTAGCGTTGTTAGCGCCGCACAACGGGTGCAGCGGATGCATTCTCCAGCGCATCCACTGCCCCATTGTGAGGTGCGGGGAGGTGGGGGCGGAGTTCCGGGCCGCGCATGCGCGGTCGGAAAAAGCAGTCCGTCTGGAGCAAAAAAACTTTACATTTAACGTTTTTTGCTCCCGGCGGTCCGCCACAACACGGCGCAACCGTCGCACGACGGTTGCGACGTGTGTTAATACGTCGCAATGCGTCGGTAATGTTACTCTATGGGGCAAAAACGCATCCTGCAAACAACTTTGCAGGATGCGTTTTTTCCCCTAAACGACGCATTGCGACGTATTAAAAAAATGCCAGTGTGAAAGTACCCTAAAGCACAGCTTGTTTGGTCATTTTTATTTTTAAAGCAAACTGCAGAGGGGGAAAGTAGTTTTCCAAAATTAGAGCACCTTTTTCAGATTAAAATCTGGGATGTTCTGCTATTTATGGCAAGAAAAAAAAAAAATTCAAGTGACCGCTATATCTCCCCACCCACGTTGGTGGCGTCAGATTCGAGGAGTCAAATGTACCGATTCTTGTTATAATATCTGAGCCAGCACCCTTCTCCGATGTACAGAAATGAGCAGGCAGGAAGCCCTCTTCGGTCACAGTCCCGTATTCAGCACCAGATCGGAACGAAGGAAGGGGCCCGGTAAGGAAAGCCTAGCAGAGGATTGAGACTAACAGGACTATAGAATTAAATTTTATTGTTTGTACAAAATATTCAGTATGTTCCATCAGTCTCCGGTCCATATTTTCTATAGTAAATTTGTAATTAATAATTATTATACACAAGCCACTAATGAATGAGGAGTAGTCGGAGCTGGAGTCAAAACTGTGAAAAATTGGTTACAGACTTTACAATTGTGCCCCATCTGCCCCCACAACATACTATATCTATCCATGGGGGAAGGGAGGGGAGCAAATATTTGGCAATACCCTTCTGCATGAAACAAAGGATGGGACAATGGTCCTTACGGCCGACCTTGCTTTTTCTTGATCTCCCATTGTTTTATAAACTAAACAAGATTGAAAACCTTTTGATCTAGGACTTGGTGGAGACCAAACATTGTGCAATTTACACATCATAAAGGTTATTTATTAGAAACCCAAAGGTAACGGTCCTTCTGAAGGTGCGGCTCAATCCTCGGGCCGCCCGACGATGATAATGGTGGAGCCGGTCCACCATTGCTTGTTTCATAGGTGCATGGAGTTTGGCCTCTTCCTTTTCACTGTAGCTGGAGAAACTACCAGGGACTGTTCAGGAGCTAAGCAGGCGCTTGACATCTGGAGAATCCCTCGGGGTAACGTACTCCAGCCCCACTCATCACTCAAGCAGATGGACACGGAATATTCTGCCTTCTTCTGAGGTGTGACTGCAGAACGAGAAGTCTTTCTAATGGCGACACCGTGCCAGCCGCTCTTCTAACTCGTCAGAGAGTGGAGCGTAAAGTAACGGATTTTATATTAATAAACTTAGTCATAAGCTAATAGAAGTTTAACATAAATGTAATACTTAAGGTGAAGGATTTTACAGCTTTATGATTGACAACAATGTAAGCAATCTCACTACATTTTTCTACTAGTTGTCAGAGATTTCTATGGTTATTCCATTATTATACTCCTACACTTTATGGGTGCGGTCACATCAGGTCCTTGAACCTGAGGTCCTTCTAGAGCTGTTGCAAATGGGTTCACAGGATCTGGTCCAGCGGCCAGGTCAGTAATGCGTGGCCGTCAGATGGGAGCCCCGATAATCGCCTCCTAACTGCCACGGTCCACGGCTCATCTTTTGATTAGCCGGCCTGGCGCCACATCACACCGCAATGATGCCAGGTAGGCAAATCAAAATAGGAGACACGGATGCAGTCAAGGTAAGAGGCAATTTATAGGGCTTCCATTCAACTGGCACAGATCATCTACGTGGTTCTGCTAATTAAGCGAGAAGCAATCTGTGATGCCAACAGTCCTGATTTTAGCAGATCAAACTGGATCACAAAAAGGGCAAGATTAATGCAAATTTGAATTACAATTCTCATTTTGGGGGCATTTTTAGGAGTATGGCTTAAAACTCCTGATTTGGACTTGCAATCCCCTAAGTAAAAAACAAGCGTATACTTTCCAGTGGTTTTATCGGAGTATTTTGTGATTGGCTGTGACCTGTGAAATCTGCTGATGTGTGTTCATTCGCATCGGCGCAGGAGAACCGAGGACGGGAGCTCACATCACGAAACTTACCGATATTAGATTGTGCTTCCCACATCCCAGAATTCTCTGCAGAATCCTCGGGGGATTTCCACTTGATAAATGGGTCAGGATCTATTCTTATTAACCAATTAAAATTGTTCGGTCAAGGAAAGCAAAAGTAGGTAAGAAATTCAAAGAAAAGTGGTAAAATAAGACTGCGGCATCATTCACTGGCGTCAGAGGATGTCTCATCTTCTTAAAAGGGTATAATTGTAAAATTCTCGAAAAAAAATAAGGGTCTTTGCAATTTACATCCTATTACAAATACTCTAGAATGGAGGGATTTTTGCCATTATAGTTTACTGGTCACCGCAGTCTATCAGTTGTGGCCAGTCTCTAAAAGCCATGCACTACAGCTGGTAGGATTGCTGGATTCAGCCACCTTTAGTGCTCCTCCGATGCCTCTGCTTGCAGCATTGGAGAGCACACCACTCAGGCCAGCAGATGACCCATACTGCTGGTCCAAATTGTGAATCATCAAGAGCACACTGCTCCCAGCATGCAGGAAGCTATGAGGCAGGTGAGCAGTGTGCTCCTGAATACAGAATTTGAGAAAACTCCTGTAAGATGTTATGCATAGTCTGAGTTGTGCAGATTAGATTCTGTAGACCCAAACATGATTTATGACGAAGTATCATCCCTAAGTAGCATTGCTTCAACTGGAGAATACAAGAGAGTGCCTATGGGTCTGGTATGAGACCTCAGCTGACCAAACTAATAAATAAGACAAACCATCTTTTGATTAACAGTCCTAAACTGCTCTATTGGGTAGGGTTTTTCCTTGAAGAGACTGCCAAGTTTTTGTAAGTAGCCTCATAAGATCAGAGATGCAAATAAGATCTCCTTGAAAAAGAAAGGTGGCTTTCTAGTTCCACCAACAGAAGGCAGCAACTCGAAGAGTCAGTGGCCGACACAATAGAGATCTTTAAAGGTGTTTTCCACTGCAATGGAGTCTGCAATGGTCCCATGGAGGTGACACTGGACCCGGGAAAGGCAAGTACCAGCTCAGTTTGTTTTTCTAGGTATTTTATATGGTTTGGGGTCCACTTTTCTGAAATTAGAAAACCCACTTAACGAGCCTTGCCACACCACTACTTGACTTTGTCCTTTGACTTACTGGGCAGCCGACTCTTGTAGAAGAAGCTTCCTTCTTGGAGGAGCCACTATACATGTGTGTTCACTAAACTTAAGTCCATGCCTCTGAATAATGTTATTTTACTTCGTAACAAAATGCCTTTGTAACCTTTCATCTACGTAAAGAATAAACTTGTGATTGCTTCCCATCAGATTAGGCCTATGAGCGGCAGCGACCCACAGTTAGAACAACATCGGCTGAGTAACCACAAAACTGCACGGGTTGGCAAACCTCGTTCAGCAACATTCCTCGTTAAAGAATTGGACCATTTGCCGCCATCATCAGCACATTGCACATGAGACTTCGACATCTAGTCCAGATATAAGCAATTAAAAATCCCTCAGGACTTGTGAAAGGCTGAAGTCTAATGCTGCCCTGTGCTTGCTCGAGCACTATGTACGCCTAATGCACATGTGTCTGGATCGGGGAGGACGGTAAAGCCCCCGAAGTGGCGAGAGGCCCAGCTGTAACAAGAGATGAGTTATGTGCTCTTCTACGCAGCCACGGTTTATTTCACTTTGCAACAGTTTAATAGAGAACAGATATTCTGTGCAAATGCTAAAGCCAAGACTCAGATGTCGGAGAAAGGAGAATCCAGAAGCAAGAGTTAACTCGCAGTTATACAATATGTTAGGTGCATTTAGCATACATACAGGGAGGTATTCTTTACAGTAAAGCAGACCCACAGGCGGAACGCACTGTAGCAGAAAAAAGAAAAGATATACCAGCTCACCTGTCTGATGTGTTCTGGTATGGCAGATACATAGATGATACACTCCTTATTTGGAGCGGTAATGTATCTGCCATACCAGAGCTTCTGAGTTATTTTAATTCAATCTTCGTTTTACATGCAGTACTGATCCCCATACGATTGCATTCTTGGATCTTGCACTATGTGGTACTGTTGACAAAAACACCACTTCCACGTATTATAAATCTTTATCGGGTAACAGCATTTTACATGCTTCCAGTAGCCACCCAAGTCATACTATCAAGTCAATACCAGTAGGTGAATTAAATAGAATCACAAGAAATTGTAGTGATGCTGTGGCTCTAAGACAGGAGATAAATACAGGTTGTGAAAAATTAAAAGAGAGGGGATCTCCTAATAGAGCTAGGAAAATTGTTCAAAAGAAAAAACGATGTAATATGATAATACCAAAAGAAAAAAAAACTGTAGCAATACTAAGAATCAAAAAGTGATTTGCTCTATTCAATATAGCCTTCAATACAATAATATTAAATCATTGATTCTTAAAAATATTCCCATTCTGTATGAAGATGAGACACTTTCTACCATTTTATCGTCAGGGTGTCAAGTAGTAGCAAAAAAAGCCACCACTCTCAGATACTCTCTCTCCAAATTTCTTTAACTCAGTTAACCCATTGCGCACCTGGTTACATTACAGTGGTTTTTATCGCTGTGGTGCTTCCAGATGCAGAACGTGTACCCACTAACACTACACATTTTTTCTATGATAGTGAAGACAAACAGCAATATAAAATACAACAGTTTATTAATTGTAGTAGTAAAAATGTAATCTACATGATCAAATGTATAGAATGTAATTTAAGTTATATAGGATGCACCACAAGAATGCTCAAAACTCGCATTTCTGAACAAATGACAGATATTATTACCTCTGTTAATGATAATCGACCTATGTCATTTGCATCTAAGCACTTTATTACTTGTCAGAGGAGCACGGCATCTCTGCGTGTCGTTCGCATTGAGAAACTCAAACTATCAGCAAGAGGGGGAGATTTCGAGAGACACCTAATGACCCGTGAAGCATACTGGATGTTTTGCCTGAATACCTGCCATCCTGCAGGTCTGAATGCGCGAGAGAGATTATGTTCCACTACTGAATGGCAACTACTATATGTATTGTGGTTTTCTTGCGTCTTCTTTTGTAAGTTATTTAAAGTTATTCTTTTATTTTTGTAATATAAGTTATTTAACTAGATCAGTTGCTCTGTTTATCATTTGATTGATAGAGTAACTTTCATTGGTGGCAGCTGGTATTTAACCTTGCTGCCATATGTATGCAGTAGCTTTGAGAAAGAACATACCATTGTTCGAAACGCGTTGCTTGCTTCTCACTAATATGTAATTTATTGGACTGGACTTTGCATTTTATTCTTAATAAATTTGTAAGCTGGATTTTTTTTTTTGCTGGAACGCACTGTAGCTGGTGGCGGCTAAGGAGCCTTCAACCAACAGCTATATCTTCCCACCCGCGCTGGAGGAGTCAAATACACTGATCCTTTATATTAGCTGAGACAGCCCCCTTCTCCAATGTACAGAGAAAAGTCCGAATTTACTGAAAAGAAGTCAGTGAGCCCCCTTTAGTCACCACTGTCCTGTGTTGAGCGACAGACAGGAAGCGAGATACCAAGAGCCCGGGATAGAAAGCCTAGCAGAGGAATGAGGCCAACAGGACTATAGTAAGAAAAGATTTGCTGGAAATGCATAATCTACTAAATATATAGGAAAAGTTGAGAAATTGTAAGTGCAAAATATATTGTATGTTCTATCAATCGCAGGTCCACATCGTCTATAGTAAATCTGTAGTTACTGATTATTACGTAGGAGCCACTTATGAAGGAGGAGTAGCTGGAGTCAAGAGGGTGGAAAGTTGGTTTAAGCCCCCGTCACACACAGCGAGATCGCTAGCGAGATCGCTGCTGAGTCACAAGTTTTGTGACGCAACAGCGATCTCAGTAGCGATCTCGCTATGTGTGACACGTAGCAGCGACCAGGCCCCTGCTGTGAGATCGCTGGTCGTGTCGGAATGGCCTGGGCCATTTTTTGATCGTTGAGGTCCCGCTGGGTAGCACACATCGCTGTGTTTGACACCTTACCAACGACCTCGCTGACAGGACGTCCCATTGAATCATCATGAAATAGCATCGTTCTACAGGTCGCTACAGTTCGCCGCATCGCTGCTGCGTCGTTGGGGAGATCGCACTGTGTGACATCTCACCAGCGACCACATAGCGACGCTTGAGCGATCCCTGACAGGTCGTATCGTTGTCGGAATCGCTCAAGCGTCGCTATATGTGACGGGGCCTTTACAGACTTCATCGCCCTGCCCCGAAAACATGACAAACAGAGATAGTATGGAGGAAGGTTGGGGAGCAAATACTTAGCAATACCTGAAACAAAGGATGGGACATTGTCCTTACGGACGACATTGCTTTTTCTAGATCTCCCATTGTTTCCAAGATTCAGGACTATTTGCTCTTGGAATTGGTGGAGACCAGTCACTGTGATTTACATATCATAAAGGTTATTTATTAGACAACCCATTAAGGTAACTATTGTCCTTCTGGTGCCTCTCACTCCTCGCACCGTCCGAGGACGACAATGGTGGACGTTGGGCACTACTAGAACTGGAGCGTGCAGGCTTCATTATGCAGCAGATAAAGTCAAATGCATTTACATTATATTTATTATAATACTTTATAATATAAGAATTATTTGTACATTTTAGAACAATATTCCCCCCCTTTCTCTCTCCTCCTGATATTATCTAAAGTGCCAAAGACATATTACATTTTTTCAAACTTTTTATTTCCTATGAAAGCAGATTCATATTCACAGAGCCAAAACCAGACAGCTGCTATCGATGCGTCTCTGATGTTGTAAGTGGTAGAATAATGTCAGAGTCTTAGAGTTACAGGCGCTGCTGGCACTGAGCCCCCGCTACAGGATCATTCCATAGTCACAAAAAATACCGAGGCGCAAAGAGGGAAAGACACAGGGCTACTAATAGCCTACGAGACTGGCGTCCTGCTGTGGACTGGGCAGCCTCTGATACATGCCTAACGGGGGCTACTTTTGAATTTTGGGTTACTGGAGCATCCACTGTGTACGATCCTCTTGAAATACTTCATTTCTCCTGTGGGGTTGCTGCAGGGAAACTGATGACTCTTAGGGTATTGTCACGCCATCCTTTTTGAGAGGGTCATTTCTAAGCAGAAGACACTTCGGGAATCACTCCCTTTCTCTGGCACTTTTTAAACCTAAAGTGCCGCCTCTTAGCATGTTTTTGACATCTACCAAGCATTACAAGAAAAGAAAAAAAAAAAAAATGTAATTTGGAGTGCTGGTCTTTGCCATTTACTGGCACCATTTAGACTTTTTTAATCTATTAAACAATGAAAAAATAAAATTAATAAACAAACTGCTCCTGCTTTTTGAAGCGGATAAAGAAACGCAGGTGACTTTAGACTTTACATCAACTAGTGTTCCAATATAAGGGATTGAGGGTCTTCCTAGCAGAAAATGCCTGAAGAAGTGACCTGCCCAAAGCCTAAAGTTTGAAAAGATGTTCAAAAGCCTGAACACCGAGTCTTTTTCCCATACAAAGTTACTATGAAATGGTCTGCTCTCAATTTTTTTTTTTTAAACTGTAGAAATCGCCCCAGTGTGAATATTCGCTTACTGTCAGGTTCCCCCCGCAGATTACAGCCGATCTCTGCTAGGAGGGGAACACTCTGTGAGCCATCTACTATAAGGTTGAATTCAGACATCAGACCATGGAGAAAGGACTGGTTGCAGGTCTCCAGCCTGACCTTGACAGCCTCCTATATGTCTATTAGAGAAGAGTCAGACCACGGCATATCTCGGAGGAGGATCGCACCACAATGCTCGGACTGGCCGGCAGCTCCCCTCACCCTAGCTGGACAGCTGTATAGACACACATGCAGTCACGCGCAGATTTGGAGAGCCGACAGTCACTTTGACCATTGCGTTGCAATCCTTGCTCGAGTTATATGGCCGTCTGCTTCTGCCCATAGGGTCAGGAGACCTGCTGACAATCCGTGCATCATGGTCTTCGGCCTAAGGGACTCCTCTAATAATTATGGATTGTCCAAAGCGGAGCACCCCTTTACATGTGCCAGCATTCACAATTTCCTTTTATTCTCATACACTTACGGCTTGTTACTGCACATATTCCTGGCCGTGGCTCTAATTAATAGAATAAAGAACACATTCGAGTGTTTGTGAAAATACCGGTTACTACACCCCGAGCTGTCACAAGTAGGACTACAGTACGCCCCATTCACCTCCTCGCCTGCCGACTGTTCTAGGCTCCTTTGGTACAGAACACACTTTGGAGGGATCTCATACATAGCCCCTTAGTCCTACACATTTCTGTAGTAAGGCTGGAGATAGGAGAAAGGCCAAATAGTGGGATTATACAAGCAGTGAGCAAATAAACTGCTGCCGTAAACCAGAAATCCTAGGAAGGACCTCACATAGGAGCCATTGTGTCAGGAGGATCGCTCAGAAATTCCCCTAAATTATACAGTTACTGAAAGTCACCATCCGTATATCCTGCAGGTCGCTAACTGTATGCCCTCGAAGGAAAAGTCCACAAGTGAGCGAAGCCGGGCGTGGAAGCCTGTAGCAGGAAAACACACTGGGAAAGACAGGAATTCAGCTCAATGTACATAGAAAGATGGTGTGAGCGGGTTATATACAGATCAACAACTGATCTCTGATAGATCTGCAGCTGAGAAAACTGATCGTAGCATAACTGCCGCCCCTTGTGACACATCACTGGAATCAGGGTCTCAGCTCCTACTACGTGCTGTTGTCAGATTACTTAGCAAAAATTGCTGACTGATTCCCTTTAATAAGAAAGCAAATCGAATAAAAAAAAAAAATGTGATCCTTGGGCTGTGTTCACACCCAACAGTATGAGAGCCATTAGGCACAAAAAAAAATCCCCATCAGTGTTGTAGATCAAATTTTCACTAGTTTGGTTAGTGTCAGTTTTTACATTTTATTAGTTTTTCTCATATTAAAACAAACAAAAAAAAACCGCTGTTTACTTTCTAGGACACAATCAATGTGCAGTCTGACCCATAGACATGAATGGGGGAGTTTAATCTTTAACAAGGATGAAATACACGTGTGAAAAGAATACACAGAACTTGTACCCGAAACACAAGAATGGGAATGAGCCCTTAGGCTATGTGCACACGTTGCTGATTCTCTGCGGATCCGCAGCGTTTTTTGCGGTGCAGAAACGCTGCAGATCCGCAATTGATTTACAGTACAATGTAAATCAATGAGGAAAAAAAAAAAATGCTGTGCACACTTTGCGGAAAATCCGCTGCAGAAATGCTGCGGTTTAAAAGAAGTAGCATGTCACTCCTTTTTTGTGAATCTGCAGCGTTTTTGCACCCATTCCATTACAGAAAACTGCAGGGGTAAAAAACGCAGCAAATCCGCAAGAAAACTGCAGCAAAAACGCACAAAAAACGCGACAAATCAGCAAGGTGCGTTCTCTGCCAGGAGAGGCAGAATCCGCACCTGAAATTCCTAAGCCTAATCCGCAACGTGTGCACATAGCCAGAAGGTTTTGTGCACACTGAGTAAATGGATGCATGAATTTCTGCACCATTTCTGCGTGTCTTGGAAGGAAAACTGCAGCTGTAAGAAGCGCGTTTTTGGTGCGTTTTGACGGATTTGAGTGAAGTCAATAGCGAGAACCACCGGGCAAAACCACAGAATTGACGTGCTGCAGATGATTTTCTGCACCAAATCTGCCAGTCAGGTTTCTCATTCACTTTGCTGGCATCAGGATTGTTTCAGGTTTTGCTAGCAAATCTGCATGGCAAAAAAAAAAAAAAAAAAAAGACCAAATCTGCAATGTGTGCACAAGCCCTAAATGGATCTGCCAAGTTTCTTGAAAGAGAAAAATGCCTAAAGGTACCTTCACACTCAGCGACGCTGCAGCGATATAGACAACGATGTCGATCGCTGCAGCGTCGCTGTTTGGTCGCTGGAGAGCTGTCACACAGACAGCTCTCCAGCGACCAACGATGCCGGTAACCAGGGTAAACATCGGGTTACTAAGCGCAGGGCCGCGCTTAGTAACCCAATGTTTACCCTGGTTACCATCGTAAAAGTAAAAAAAACAAACAGTACATACTTACCTTCCGCTGTCTGTCCCCGGCGCTCTGCTTCTCTGTACTGGCTGTGAGCACAGCGGCCGGAAAGCAGAGCGGTGACATCACCGCTGTGCTTTCCGGCTGGCCGGCGCTCACAGCCAGTACAGAGAAGCACAGCGCCGAGGACAGACAGCGGAATGTAAGTATGTAGTGTTTGTTTTTTTTACTTTTACGATGGTAACCAGGGTAAACATCGGGTTACTAAGCGCGGCCCTGCGCTTAGTAACCCGATGTTTACCCTGGTTACCAGTGAAGACATCGCTGAATCGGTGTCACACACGCCGATTCAGCGATGTCAGTAGGAGATCCAGCAACGAAATAAAGTGCTGGACTTTCTGCAGCGACCGACGACATCACAGCAGGATCCTGATCGCTGCTGTGTGTCAAACTGAACGATATCGCTAGCCAGGACGCTGCAACATCACAGATCGCTAGCGATATCGTTCAGTGTGAAGGTACCTTAAGGCTCTGTTCACATTAGCTCTTCGCCTCGATAGGGGCCACAGAACTATCCGTACAGGTATTCCTGAGAACGCCTGCTCAGCTTAAAGTCAGACGGATTCATTTGAAATTGGATCCTTCATAACATGGAGGTGAGGAATGGAAGTCACAGCTCAAGTGTGAACAGGGCAGGGGGAATTTTTTATTAACTAATAAAACAAAAATAAAATGTCACTAATATTCGCTTGCTGATTTCCAAATATAATATTCTCCATCTGCAGACACCACTTCTTATGTAAAATTATGCACATGTAAAAAAAAAAAAAAAAAAAAAAAGCTGAAGAAAACTGGCCGCACAAAACTGCGAGTTATCCCATCATGCATCCTAAATCCATAGCGTCATCCAGACTACTGTAATCAGTATAGATACAGTGACATCAGATCATCAGTGCTATATGCTCGCTATCCGGGACACAAAGCTGCAAGCCAAGAATCCGCACTGCCAAGGTCACACATACATCGGGGTCACCTCCAAAGCCCCGAGATGTCCCCATGGGGAAGGACAGAACGAAAAAGGTTAACACACCGGACAAAACAATTAGCATGCTTTTTTTCTTCTGCATAAAAATAGAGCGGCACCTTTAAAAGACATTAGAGTGCAAATCCTCCCTAGCACATACTAAACTATCCAGACAGAGTAATAAAAAAAAAAAAAAAATACATACATTTTTGATGCGCCGCCTCCAAAACGATAAAGGGCACTCACATCATCTTAGAGGAATTGCTTTATTGATCCAGTAATATAAAAAGGCACAAAAAATGATTGAACAAAACAGCACAGAAATTAAACAGGCAGTAAAGAAATATCCACTGCGCGCTCAAGCGGGGCTATAGAGTGAGGAAGCCAAACCTCCAACCTCACAGCACTGCCTCACCACGAAGCATGGGCATGAAGGGAAGCAGATATTCATCTCAACTATGACCCCACAGCACTGGTCACTAATGAGCCTGTACATAAAGTGCAGCACAGATTCATCTCATCTATGACCCCACAGCACTGGTCACTACTGAGCCTGTACATAAAGTGCAGCACAGATTCATCTCAGCTACGACCCCACAGCACTGGTCACTACTGAGCACGTACATAAAGTGCAGCACAGATTCATCTCAACTACGACCCCACAGCACTGGTCACTACTGAGCATGTACATAAAGTGCAGCACAGATTCATCTCATCTACGACCCCACAGGACTGGTCACTACTGAGCATGTACATATAGTGCAGCACAGATTCATCTCAACTACAACCCCACAGCACTGGTCACTACTGAGCATGTACATAAAGTGCAGCACAGATTCATCTCATCTACAACCCCACAGCACTGGTCACTACTGAGCATGTACATAAAGTGCAGCACAGATTCATCTCATCTACGACCCCACAGGACTGGTCACTACTGAGCATGTACATATAGTGCAGCACAGATTCATCTCATCTACGACCCCACAGCACTGGTCACTACTGAGCATGTACATAAAGTGCAGCACAGATTCATCTCATCTACAACCCCACAGCACTGGTCACTACTGAGCATGTACATAAAGTGCAGCACAGATTCATCTCAAATAAAAGCCGAGATCCTTAAGTCAGGGACAGAACAGACATTAATAGGATATTTCATAACTTTCCTAAAACATTTACAGCACATCCTGCATTGTACTACTGTACCCAATATATTATAGATTTTACAGCTGTGCTTTTAGGCAACATGTTTCAGACCTGCATGGTCCTTTGTCAAGGTCTGAAACTTGTTGTGCTATTGTGTTCAACCATTTGTTGTGCCTTTTATATTACTGGATCAATAAAGCAATTCTTTTAAGACGACGTGAGTGCCGGCCATCATTTGGACTGTTGATATTTATATGTATGTCACACGAATAATCTAGACACACACCTCTGAACCAAGGGTTGTCTTGGCAATCCAAGGAGGAGATGTAGAAGTGTCAGTATTTTGCACAATAAAGATTTCTCCTGTCCCCATAAATTAAGTGAATGATCGCAGCTTTAATAGCTGTAGACAGATGGGCAGACATATGGTCTGATTTCTCAAAACATCTTAGTATTAATATATTTTGAGAGACTTTTTTTTTTGTTTTTTTTAATCTGTTGGAAACTAAAGAAACAATCTCAAACTTGTAATTTCACAACATCGGGAGATTGCCAACTTCCAGCATTGTCAGGTTATGCTGGGAGTTGTAGTTTTACAACAACCCCTAATTGTACACCTCCATTTCAAGGTACACCGACATCTTGTAGGGGGGGAGGAGGGGATTTAAATGAGGCAGAAAAGAAGGGAAATCGCCTCCGTTACCCCACCAGACAGAGGATTGTCAGGGGTACCTATTTTTACTATGTATACCCCTCCTCACATGTAAAGCGCCATGGAATAAATGGCGCAATATTATAAATTATTATTATTATTATTATTAAATAATTTTAGTAATACTTTTTTTTGCAAAATTGCTTATTTTTACAAGCAATTTTAGCTATTTATGATCATTAGACAATGCAAAAAGAAAAAGTAGTTCATACAGATTAAACTTGTTACAATAGATGATAAAGAAATAAAGTGACCTGAAGGGTATGTGCACACTTTTTGTTTAGGAAATCGTCCACAGACACTTGGCGTTTCCGCTCAGTCTCCACTCCAAAATATCAACAAAAATACTTCAGGTGAACAATCCCTTTTTGCATTTCAGCAGCTTTCCTTCCAAAATTTTAACATGTTCCAACATGACAAATACAATGAATGTGGACAGGGCTTTAAACAAGTTTTAGCGAGCGTTACATGCGGAACTTATTAGGAATTTTCAATTTTTTTTTTTGCTTGCATTTAACGCTAATGAGGGCTGGTGCGACTGCTCCACAAGTTCTCAACTACATCCGAATGTGTGACTGGAACTCATTTTGTTACCCTACAACTAAAGGAAATCTTGTCTTTTCCTGTAAACTGTTGAATCATTTTAATTGCAGATTTGCTAATGAGGGATCCTGTTCGCAGAGACACTTTTCGGCACTCTAATTAAAAACTTTTAAGGCGACATGTTACCGAGAAGAGATTCACACCTTCACCATGTTGATTTTATTTGTTGCAAACTAAAATATATTTTCCCCCTTCATTCTGCCTTAATTACAGCTCATTAGACATATATTTCCATAGTAACCAAGCAGAGATAGTTTTAAGATGCCACCTGAGGTCAGGAAAAAAAAAAAAAAAAAAAAAAACACATTACGTAGAGACTTTGTTCTTATCACTTCTTCTTTGCCCAAGCTACAGGGTATTATTGAAGGAGAAACGAGAGGTCTCATCATAGACTCATTTCAGGATAAAAACCTAACCTCGTGCGTTCCAATTCACCAAACAATTTAGCCCCTATCTACATAATGGGGAAAAAGTGAAAGGAAAAGTGTTGGAGGCGTCGCAGCTACAGCCACAAAATTTTGCAGTCACACGTCTGGACCCTGAGAGCATCATAGGCTATATTGTGAGGTGAAATTTTAACCCCGCACTTTCCAATTCACCAAACAATTTAGCCCCTATCTACATAATGGGAAAAAAGTGAAAGGAAAAGTGTTGGAGGCGTCGCAGCTACAGCCACAAAATTTTGCAGTCACACGTCTGGACCCTGAGAGCATCATAGGCTATATTGTGAGGTGAAATTTTAACCCCGCACTTTCCAATTCACCAAACAATTTTGCCCCCATCTACATAATGGGGAAAAGTGAAAGGAAAAGTGTTGGAGGCAAATTGACAGCTGCCAGATGTGAACAAGGGGGACTTTAAGAATGAGAGCGATGGCGCCAAAGAGTATATACCGTATAGTTGCTAAGGTGGGGCCCCGACATGGGATACTCACCACACACAGGGATATGAACACACACACACAAAATGCGCCACACACTACCACGTGCTTGAACAAATATCACCCTCAGCACACATTTCACCACACATACACCAACCTCGTCACATAAAAGTCAAAACACAAAAGTCGCCACTCTAAACTCGCCACGTGCAAAACTCACCACATGCAAAAACTAGGCTCATGCAAAACTCACCACACGTGCAAAACTCACCTCATGGGAAAACTCGCCACACGCAAAACTTGCACCCGCAGAAAAATTGCCACATGCACAAAAGTTGCAACACATGCAAAAGTTGCCTCACACAAAACTTGCACATACTCAAAAGGTACCACACATAAAACTCGCCACGCGCAAAACTCGCCATGCGCAAAACTTGCTGCACACAACTTGCTACACTAACCTGTCACATGCAACTCGACACACAAAAAGTTGCTACACGCATGTCGCCACACAAAACTCATCTCACAAAAGTCGCTACATGCATGTCGCCACACGCAACTCAACACACACAACATGACACATGAAACTCGCCCTAAAACACACACAAGTCTGGTATTATCCTTCAAAAATAAAAATCTGATTAATAAGAAGACAAACTACAAGAGCAACAAATGTACCATATAGGAAATCCGGCAGCTGTCAGTCACATGACCTGTCTATTATGTTTATGTGTGAGCTAATATATACTGCCAGGGGGAGGGCTTCCTGTTGGCTGGGGATTTATCAGGCTGCCAATTTAGCTTACAAATACTGAGGTAAAAATATTGACCAAATAACGTGTGAACGAGGTCTAATACAGGAGGAAATGACATACAGATATATACCGTATATACTCGAGTATATGCCAACCCGAGTATAAGCCGACCCCCCTAATTTTGCCACAAAAAACTGGAAAAACTTATTGACTCGAGTATAAGCCTAGGGTGGAAAATGCAGCAGCTACCGGTTAATGTCAAAAATAAAAATAGATACCAATAAAAGTAAAATTAATTGAGACATCAGTAGGTTAAGTGTTTTTGAATATCCATATTGAATCAGGAGCCCCATATAATGCTCCATACAGTTCATGATGGGCCCATAAGATGCTCTATATAAAAATGTGCCACATATAATGCTCCATACAGTTCATTATTGCCCCATAGATGCTCCATATAAAGCTGTGCCCCATATACAATGCTCTGCACCGTTTATTATTGCCCCATAGCTGTGCCATATAGTGCTCTGCACCATTCATTATTGCCCCATAGCGGTGCCATATAGTGCTCTGCACCGTTCATTTTTTTCCCATAGCTGTGCCATATAGTGCTCTGCACCATTCATTATTGCCCCATAGCTCTGCCATATAGTGCTCTGCACCGTTCATTTTTGTCCCATAGCTGTGCCATATAGTGCTCTGAACCGTTCATTATTGCCCCATAGCTGTGCCATATAGTGCTCTGCACCGTTCATTACTGCCCCATAGCTCTGCCATATAGTGCTCTGCACCGTTCATTTTTGTCCCATAGCTGTGCCATATAGTGCTCTGCGCCGTTCATTATTGCCCCATAGCTGTGCCATATAGTGCTCTGCACCGTTCATTTTTGTCCCATAGCTCTGCCATATAGTGCTCTGCACCGTTCATTTTTGTCCCATAGCTGTGCCATATAGTGCTCTGAACCGTTCATTATTGCCCCATAGCTGTGCCATATAGTGCTCTGCACCGTTCATTACTGCCCCATAGCTCTGCCATATAGTGCTCTGCACCGTTCATTTTTGTCCCATAGCTGTGCCATATAGTGCTCTGCGCCGTTCATTATTGCCCCATTGATGTACCATAGAAATTTCTGCCATTGCTGCTTCTGCTGCTGCAATAAAAAAAAAAAAAAAAAACACATACTAACCCTTCTTGCTTGCAGCTCCCGGCGTCCGGTCCCGGCGTCTCTCTGCACTGACTGATCAGGCAGAGGGCGCCGCGCACACTATATGCGTCATCGTGCCCTCTGACCTGCACAGTCAGAGTGGAGAGACGCCGGGAAGATGGAGCGACGCCCGGCGTGTGGAACGGGGATAGATAAATATGACACACTTACCTGCTCCCGGTGTCCCTGGCTCCTTCTCCCGCACAGCTGGTCTTCGGTGCCGCAGCCTCTTCCTCTATCAGCGGTCACCGTTACCGCTGATTAGAGAAATGAATATGCGGCTCCACCCCTATGGGAGTGGAGTCATATTCATTTTTCTAATGAGCGGTCCCACATGACCGCTGAAGAGGGGAAGAGCTGCAGCACCCAAAGACCGTGGGACGGCAGGGGGAGCGTCAGGATCGCCGGGACTAGGTGAGTATGTCACAGCGCCCTCTCCCCCTCACCCGCCGACCCCACCGCTACCGTGACTCGAGTATAAGCCGAGAGGGGCACTTTCAGCCCAAAACTTTGGGCTGAAAATCTCGGCTTATACTCGAGTATATACGATACTATGTACAGGGGAGATAACACAGGTATATACTATATAGAGGAGGAGATGACACACAGGTATATACTATATACAGGAGCAGATGACCTACAGGTATATACTATATACAGGAGGAGATGACATACAGGTATATACTATATACAGGAGGAGATGACACACAGATATATACTATATACAGGGGAGATGACATACAGGTATATACTATATACAGGAGGAGATGACCTACAGGTATATACTATATACAGGGGAGATGACACACAGCAGGTATATACTATATACAGGGGAGATGACATACAGGTATATACTATATACAGAAGATGACATACAGGTGTATACTAAATAAAAGGGAGATGACAAACATGTATATACTGATGTGAAAATGAGAGGTGTGAGGTGAAAATAAAAAGGCGTGAGTGCAAAATGAGAGGAGTGAGGGAAAATAGTGGAGTGATCGGAAAATGACAGATGTGAGGTCGAAATGACAAGTGGTAGGGGGGAATGAGAGGAGTCAGGAGGGAAAATAAGAGGAGTGAGGGGGAAAATGAGAGGTGTGAGGGAGAAAATGAGAGATGTGAGAGGGAAAATGAAAGATGTGATGGGGAAAATGAGAGGCGTGATGGGAAAATAAGAGAAGTGAGGTGCTATAACTAACCACAGATATTTACTATGCCCAGGCAACGCCGGGCTCTTCAGCTAGTGTACATATAAAAAGGGATGTAAGGGGGAAATGTGCAATTACATCACATAATATTCAAACGTCTGGACTATATGGAGACGTCTTATAACAACCAAATAAATAAAATATAAATCTATATATGCATACAGGTGAGGAATATGGTTGTTTATTATTTTAAATTCTGTTACAGGAGACATTGGCTTCAGTGGATTGGGTGTTGATGTGAGTATACGTGTTTTTGGTAAATGTAGATTCATTAAAAAGGCATTTGTGTCATTATTTCAATTAACAGGACTTTATTCAGTGGTGTGTGATTTCTTTTTATACAATATCTTCAAGACTCCTTTCCACTGCTAACCTCTGGGCTTGATGTCACCTGACAATACAAAGATGACATTAACCCTCCCAACTATCAACCAATTTGCCAGCGTATTAGGGCAAGTGGGAAGAGTAAACCTAAGTGCCAGAATTGGTGCATCTTATAGATGTGCCTTTTCTGGGGCATCTGAGAAATGATGTTTTCATTCTGGGAAGGGGCCAATATCCATGGCCTCTTCCTAGGCTGTTAATATCAGCCCGCAGCTGTCTGCTAAGCCTTTGCTGATTATTAATTATAAGGGGATTATATGTCATTTGTATTTTATTCTTTTTGGGGGGGGGGGGGTCCCCATTTTAATAACCATGAAAGGATAGGTGTACAGCTGTGAGTTGATATTAATGAGTCTAGGAGGCTCCATGGGTATTAAGCCCTTCCCAGGCTAAAACCGTCTTCCAACATCTGGTTAATAAAATGTTGGGGATCCCATGTCTTTTCTGAAAGGAATATACTAAAAAAAAATTTAAGAAATAACACATGTACAGTAAACTACACACAAAGCGCACACACCCCTCTTTTTAAGACTATTTCCTTCGAAAATTATATGTAAATTACATAGAGAATTGCTCTCTATATAAATGCCCATGTTAAAAATCACATTGTAATTGGATCGCATTTGCATGTAAATCGTATTGTAATCACACACAAATTGCATGACACTTGTACCACTTTTCTGTATCATTTTTTTCCACGGTGATGGGTATGAGCACCTAGACTCCTTGTGGTGCCCCTTTAGATAGTGGCCGTCTACCATCATCCATGTTTGACATGACTACCCCAAAGTTCCCTTCTATCCTTTTCTAGTGGAGAAGTGTACAGCGAAAACCGAAAAGAGACCAAATATAGTCAAACTTTTCAACCTGACACCTACAGAATTCACTGCCCCCCTGAATATTTAATCTCAAGGGTTCTCAGAAAACTGCTATAAAACTTTGGATGAAGATCGCTCTTGTGCATGGAGCCAAAACTTCATAAAGTTGATAATGCAATGCGTTCTTTCTTACAGAAGCCCAAAATTGGAGACAAGACATTTGGAGTTACATTTTAGAGAATGCTTGCTAATTTTAGATTTCTATAAGACATCTAGTCAGTAGAAGTGAAGCCAAATCCTCATGTGTACAGAGATACAACAGCCACATTGATAAAAGTCTCCTTACAAAAGGTTCTTATCAAGAACCTGCCCCCATCCATACCTACTAGTAAGATAAGGAGAGGACTAGTCTAGCTGTGGGAAGACACTGGACAGATCAGCCCCGCAGTGACGATTGATAGCCGAAACTACAATGTGAAATCCCCGCAGGGACATATTGTACCTTTACCCTGTAATACTATTCCTCCTCTAGAAATACCAGAGGTCGCAGGAACATTTGTTACACGGGCCGCCCTGGCTTCATGCAAATGTATTTTTACACTGCGGCATTTACCAACTAAGAAAAAGGTCGCTAAAGAATACATATTAAAATAAATATATTTTTGGGTAGGTAGCACATAGGTCATTTTTTATGAATAGTGAAGTGGTTAGAACATCATGCACATGGGCACGTGACAGTTTAGTGTTGTGTGTGTGTTATATCACTTGCTGTACGCCCATGGCCAAAAATTTTTTTTCTCAATTCATAGGTCACAGATCATGGTATGTACAATCGTATGTCAAATTATGGGATTATTCTCCCCACTAGATGCATTACTAAGGCTACTGGCCAGTAGAACAAACTGAATGTACTGCCTCAGGGTCTACAGCCACAAGGTGGCCATATCCAATAAGGGGTTATGAGGATGAGTCTATGCTCCATGCCGAGTTATTGCAAGAAGACAAAAGTTTGCAGAGCGGTGGTCAAGTGCATCCCATCACCATCACTCCATCCAGTGGTCCATGGAACTGGTGGGAACACCCAAGCACTCCTGGGCTGTGCCCATCAGCCCCATAGACATAACGGAGCACCAGGGAACATTGTTACCCGCCCTCTATGCCAAGCCACGGTGGTGAGGAGGGATAAAGGACGCAAAACCCCAGTCCTCATGATCGGTGGGGTCCCAGATTGGGAGACCTTTATCACCTAACCTGTGGATAAATGAAAAATGGTGACTTTAGGAAAACTCCTTAAAACTGTAAGTTGGGTTCATATAAGCCCTTTGTAGCCATAAGACATAGCCCATGTAACACCTGTCAGATGAGTGCAATAGACATCCCGTATCTGGACCCCAATGCTCGGGCCGGCCGCAGGTCTCATGACCCAAACTATCAGCATCATAGGCCATTAGTTTGGGGCAGGGCACAAGTGACCCGCGTTAACATTGGGGTGTATATACGGGACGGGCGATACGTTTTTTCAGAAAGTGGTCTTACACAGGGGTATTTTTTTCCTGAAAATATAGTCTTATCAGGGAGTGGAGGGGCTTAGTAACCCATGAGGGCAAAGGATAATATACAGCCGTACAAGCGTCCTGTGCTGCCCGCAAACAAGTGTTGTGTATCCAGTAGGCTCAGCAGTTTTGAAAGAAGGTTTTTCCTGGGCCAAAAGCCAAAAGACATTGATCTGAACCTTGATTATTCTCACTAAACTTTACAGGAAGGATAAAACTCATACCAGAGAATTATTAATCCCTTCCTGCTGATCAGACAGGTCCTGTGGTGTTAAGACTAGAGCACCTCAATCCACAGCAGCCAGGGACCGCAAGAGAAGGCCAAAAACTAGGTTTATTTGTAGTCCATAACCAAGGAGACAAGCCTGCATAGATGCTGTGCACATAAAGGGGGATATCATTACTCAAGACTGTAAGTCCAGTCATACGAACCAGGAATATAACGCACATTGAAATAGAAACCAGCGGAAAATGTGTTCTTCCGTTGTCGTCTATGAAGTTCTCCTGTGGTTGACCACTAAGACTGTGGTTCTGGTTCACTGATTCATCTAGCAGGTTTCTAAAGTCTGTAATCCCATCATGGAGCTAAAGAGGGGTTTTGTCACAAGGTTAATAGGATGTTAATGTGATATGGCTTAAAGTACGAAATGTTTGATCTCGAGGGCCCAAAAGTCAGATACAAGACCACACTCCGCTCATCCACGTGTTCTCTACAGTGAGAGAGAAGTAGGCCGCTGCCAGTCACAGGACAAAAGTAATACATTTTTGGAACACCAACGGTCCAATCCTTATCTCCTCCATCAATAGACCCCATACACAGATATTCTGCCAACTGTAATCTAATGAGTATGGAGGCATGTAGTGTTTTACGCCTAGATCTCCGGATGTCACGAGCGTCAGCTCCAATTCTCCTGCCCAAATCACAACGAGTGATTGCAGTTCCCTGCACAGTGCCTGCGAAGAATCAGTCCGTGAACTCGCTTTGACAGGCGACTTTGCAATGCTTTCACCCATCTTTTTCTGCACAGCTTCAGCTCATTTATGACGAAAAACCACATCAAAGTTGATCTGAACTTTGATGTGGTCTTAGAACTGCAGATTGGATGTCAGGAAAAATTAACAGATATTAGAGGCAGACTAGTTCTCTGTTGACTTATTCTGGGGTCCACGGTGTGCAGGGAGACAACCTGAGAAAGCCAAATGGTACATAAGCTTTAATAAAGCCCAGTTGCAAAAATTTATTGTTTGGGTGGCCAGTATATGGCTTTTTTTTGGGGGGGGGGGGTTAGATCAGTTCCAAGCTTAATAGAGCTGATTAATCTCTCTATGATGACCCCTATCCATACACTTCTTAGAGTATATGGATGCCAGAGAGGAGGTTGAGGGGCTCCTGCTCAGCCAGTAAGAAACAGTAGCTCTCTGGCTGATGGACCCATACGGCCAGTCATCACGCCGACGTCCATTTTTTCCATGGCCTCGACATTATTTTGGTCAGGGGTTTTAAAAATAAGTGGCTTATTGGTATGGACAACTGACAAAGCCACAGATGACAATAAAGTAATTCGTTTCATTTCATCCCGGAAAATCCCACTGATGGCGAGAGAATTGATTGTCTTGCACATTTTAGACTGGTTCATTTTTTTCCCCCAGAGTCTTGCTTTTGAAAAACTGATAAATAATCCTGATATTCTGGGTTACTAAGAGGCTTATGTTGGGCAACGAAACACTAGCAGATTTCTACATCTAAATTGCAGTATTAACAATGTTATTGCCTAATGGAGAAGGCTACAGAGTACAGAAAAAAAAAACACCACAACACATAACCATCCCCCAGGGACCATGTATGAGATTAGATAGACCCCCTTGTGTCAATACATCACAATGCAGAGACATGCCACAAGCACCAATGTCAGCGAGGATCTGGGCAGAGTGATTGGCCACTGAAGGCTGTCCTTACACATCAGTCACTGTTCACATTTGTGTTGGAGACTTCATTTTGAGCTTCAGTCACAGATCCCAGAAAAAACACAATGAGCTGATAGCACAGAGTGTAAGTAAAATGAAGGCGGCCACAACAGAATCCCCAACAACTCCGATATACCCGATGGGGTCCGGCAGCTCTGCTGGTGTCTACCAAGCCAAGAATCTGGCACTTATGTCATTTTCTGATGCTATGAAGGCAAATTTCTGTGGGTCCAATCAAGTGTGCACAAGAGGTCTACTGGCTTTTGGGAATAATAAGGGGTCAGGCATATTGAATTTCAGCATGCGTGATCTATTTGTTCATCATACAGATGTCATAGAACCTTTGGCTCAGACGTGCACAGGTATGGGGGAAGGTCAGGAGGACTCGCCGGCAGCCATGAGGCTGGTCTACGTCGTCGTATGTACACAAGAACCTACATAGCAAGGATTTTAAAGATGCCATACCTAGTGTGCCAACATAGCGGCACCAAAATGAAGAGGCGCGTCAGCGTTCACTGATTCATCCTCAATTAGTGCAGAAGCATATTCAGTACGAGTGCTGGTGGCGCTTCTACTCTGGAAATCAGTGGGGGTCTCCTCTCAGGGGTCTCCTCTCATGGTATATTATAAAAATGAATGGAGAATGCTTTCAGGAACCACAGAAGTTCCCGAAGTTATCCAAGCCCCAGGAACCTAAGAGGCGACCATCGTACTGGACAACAGGGGAGATTGCTGTAAGTAGAAATATGGATAAAGCGCAATATGTCTCAGTGACATGGAGTTACTACAGGGACGATCTGCACATAGATACACGTCCGGCTCACCTGACTTCATAGCTTCTGGCATGTAATCATATTAATCTACCAACGAGGATACATACATAATATATATATACCTTACCTCATAAGTACGACATTAAACCATTTTCATAGGAATCTATTGGAATCACAAGGTTATAATATCCAGGTACAGACGACCATGGCAGACAGTGGGCATCCAGGGGACGCACGGGGCGGCGGGCAGGCAGAGCGGGTGTGCAGACAGTGGGCATCCAGGGGACGCACGGGGCGGCAAGCAGGCAGAGTGGGCAGCGGGTGTGCAGACAGTGGGCATCCAGGGGATACACGGGGCGGCGGGCAGGCAGAGTGGGCAGCGGGTGTGCAGACAGTGGGCATCCAGGGGATGCACGGGGTGGCGGGCAGGCAGAGTGGGCAGCGGGTGTGCAGACAGTGGGCATCCAGGGGATACACGGGGCGGCGGGCAGGCAGAGTGGGTAGCGGGTGTGCAGACAGTGGGCATCCAGGGGATACACGGGGTGGCGGGCAGGCAGAGTGGGCAGCGGGTGTGCAGACAGTAGGCATCCAGGGGATACACGGGGTGGCGGGCAGGCAGAGTGGGCAGCGAGTGTGCAGACAGTGGGCATCCAGGGGACACACGGGGCGGCGGGCAGGCAGAGTGGGCAGCGGGTGTGCAGACAGTGGGCATCCAGGGGATACACACACGGGGGGACGTGCAGGCAGAGCGGGCAGGCAGACAGTGGGCATCCAGGGGACACACGGGGCGGCGGGCAGACAGAGTGGGCAGCGGGTGTGCAGACAGTGGGCATCCAGGGGATACACACACGGGGGGACGTGCAGGCAGAGCGGGCAGGCAGACAGTGGGCATCCAGGGGACACACGGGGCGGCGGGCAGGAAGAGTGGGCAGCGGGTGTGCAGACAGTGGGCATCCAGGGGATACACACACGGGGGGATGTGCAGGCAGAGCGGGCAGGCAGACAGTGGGCATCCAGGGGACACACGGGGCGGCGGGCAGGAAGAGTGGGCAGCGGGTGTGCAGGCAGTGGGCATCCAGGGGATACACACACGGGGGGATGTGCAGGCAGAGCGGGCAGGCAGACAGTGGGCATCCAGGGGACACACGGGGCGGCGGGCAGGAAGAGTGGGCAGCGGGTGTGCAGACAGTGGGCATCCAGGGGATACACACACGGGGGGACGTGCAGGCAGAGCGGGCAGGCAGACAGTGGGCATCCAGGGGACACACGGGGCAGCGGGCAGGAAGAGTGGGCAGCGGGTGTGCAGGCAGTGGGCATCCAGGGGATACACACACGGAGGGACGTGCAGGCAGAGCGGGCAGGCAGACAGTGGTCATTCAGGGGACACACGGGGCGGTGGGCAGGCAGAGCGGTCAGCGGGCAGGCAGTCAGTGGGCATCCAGGGGACGCATGGGGTGGCGGGCAGGCAGAGTGGGCAGCGGGCAGGCAGACAGTGGTCATCCAGGGGATGCACGGGGCGGCGGGCAGGCAGACAGTGGTCATCCAGGGGACACACGGGGCGGTGGGCAGGCAGGCAGACATGCATGGATCCCACAGTTGCAGCAATGCAGCAGTCACCAGCACTCCAGCCCTGACCTCCACATCCTCAGGACTAGCTCCTGCCATATCACAGGCCGGGGATCAGAGCCCCAGACCACGTCCACAGCTCCGCACTATGACGGGTTAATGGCTCCAACCAAATCCATTATTAACCCATGCACGGAGCCCAGCAAACAAGCCGCTGCCACATCTCGCTGCCTTCTCCTCTCCCAGTGACCCCAGCACATAATCCGGCGCCCATACACAGGTTACCTGGCAGATTCCGTTAACCCCTCAGCTACCACAGGGTAGCACTTACCTAGAAGGTGACTACAGAGTGCACTTACCACTAGCCAGAGAAGACATGGTGGCAAAGATCTTGGGCAATGTGCGGTCACTGATGGGGCTAACGTAGACTGGCGACACTCGAGTCAATTAGGAAGTGGCATCAATCAGCAGGCATTAATATCGGCTTCCAAGGAGGAGGCGACGCAAACAAATTCCTGTAGAGTGGGGGGATGTCGTCCTCCCCCACAGATGGGGTGCGGGCAGGGAAAGTTCACTGGCACTAGTGCCCTCCGTGTGTGAGGCGCCGCTCCGGTGGTGGTGAGGCACTGTGCGGCTGAGCACTCGACATGCACATTTCATCAATGGGAGTGGGAGTGCCTGACATGTGACAGCCCAGAGGACCATAGACATACAGTGACGTCCTGCCCCTCCTCCTCCTCCTCGGAGTAATGTACGCTCGGTGCTGTGCAGCCACAGAGGACACGCACGTCCCGCACACCACTGTGGGACACACCAGCCTCCATTACATCTGGTCAGTACACAGGGAGGCCCGTACATCCCAGTGTACAGAGGGGGCTCTACCCCGCCTGCCACCCACCGCCAACCAGCCAACCACAGGCGCACACATGCCAGAGGAGGCCACCGAGGCTTCCTGCACAGCCACAGTGCCGAGCACACAGCCACCATGGATCGCACAGCCACCAAGCGTCCTTCACACGACCTCCAGTGCTGCAGGAGAAGCTGGGAGACCACCAGAACAGTCAACACCACAGATCCTGAGCAGACTGCAGCTTTCCTGGACTCCTGAATGGCAAATCTGCCAACAGTGGGAAAGCTGGGTGACCACCCATGAGATCGGCACTGAATGAACACCAGCCAACTTCTCAATAATCAGGTAGGACACAGCCCAAGGTCCTGTCCTCGTCCCCATAGAGAGGGTCACATTACTCAGCCACCTTCACTACTCAGATTAAGGCAAAGTCTCAAGAAAAGAGAGAAGAGAATTCTAGAAAAAAAAAAAAACATCCCCTGCGATTAGGTAAAAAGTCCACTTTTTCTTATGGAAAAAATCAATGAAAATTTGGAAGCACCACTGCAATAAAACGTCATACTATGGAAGCGGACAATACAGCCCCCATCTCTGGTTGGACACGCTGGATCACTGTTGGCAAAGACCCCTGAAATATAATGAGCTGATAAGTTTGGACACATCATAACGAAGAGAGCAATCACTGGAGAAGGACATCATGGTCAGGAGAATAGAAGGAACAAGGCGAAGAGGAAGACCAGCCACCCGATGGCTTTATACAATCAAGATAACGGCGGAGAAGACCCTGGTGGACCTAACTAGGCTCACACAAGATCGATCGTCCTACAGATCATTCATCCATCAATTCGCCCTGGGCCGAGATCGAGCCGAAGGCGGTAAATAGGAAATACTACCCTTATTGGGTATACGTCCTTAGCCAAGAGCACTGTTCAGATGGAGCCGTTCTCTAAACTGGAGCAACAGAAGCAAAGACGCTTCATAAAGGATATTAGTACTTACAAAGCATGGAAGCGCACAATGCTGCGCCCGGCTGCTTCACTCAATGGTAACCCCAATTCTTGTACGGTTGAAAAGGGCAGCAGTCTAGACCCAACAATTTTCAAGCCCCCCTATATAGATGGAAGTCGGACAAACCCGCCAATTTTGGTGGGACCAGACCATCATCTGATGTGCATGGGACCTCCTGACTTCTAAATGTACAAAAGAAAAAATATGTAACCTAGGGAGAATAATAAGTTGTGTAACATGTAATCCCTTAAAACGTAAATTTATTAATATATATTAAAAATACCATTTCCCAGTGAGACAAAGAAATACAAAATCAAAATATGCACCTATCCTATCAGATATCCCTACACTTCACTACTCTCCCTACCTACCAGTGGAGGTTGGCGCCAAATCGATCTATTAGGGTGCCAACCTCCACTGGTAGGTAGGGAGAGTAGTGAAGTGTAGGGATATCTGATAGGATAGGTGCATATTTTGATTTTGTATTTCTTTGTCTCACTGGGAAATGGTATTTTTAATATATATTAATAAATTTACGTTTTAAGGGATTACATGTTACACGACCTCCTGACTTCTCCAGTTGGACAATCCATGCCAGATTCTTTCGTTTTCAGGGGAGATAAGCTGCCGGCAGGGATGTGTGGCAGCCGCCATCTCCGCTCTCTGTTGAAAAATATGAGCAACTCCGATGTATGGACGAGTCAGGAGGGCCAACGTCGACAGACCGGCCATCTCATAGGCAGATATAGGTTGGCCATAGACAAACAAACCTATAGGGACTGCGCAACAACTTATAGGAACGAGTCATGTGAAAGAATACTATTAGCCTGCAGATACGGGGTTAATCCACAGGTTAACAGTGTTCCCAACCTGCCTGGTGCTTGTGAATTAACCTTCTCTGAGACTCGCAGATCAGACACAGGGATACGTGTGTAAAGGTCAATGAAACTATGGGTGTGTCCATTAAAAAAAACTGGACAGAACAGGGTTTTGTCACACTGAATTGCAGCCCTAGTCTTTGGGTACGTGCCCACAATCAGGAGTTGCTCCGGGTCTGACGCTGTGTACTTATGCAGTGTCAAATCCGCAGCGGCCAGATGTGACAGCATAGTGGATGGGATTTCTAGAAATGTCCACTAAGTATACACAGACGCCCGCGGAGACGGACATGCGACGCGTCTCTCCAGACCCCAGCGAGTGAATTTCCCTTGTGGAGATGCTGGAAAGAGACATTTCACCCATAGAGTGTACTGGACGCCGTGTATCCGGTTCAGTGATCACATCTGCCGTCCGTGATGGTCATAGACCCATAGACTTGTATTGGCACTTTTAATCTGTGATGCAGCACAAAAACAAAAAAAACACTTGTGACTAGAAGTGCGAATTTTAATGGGTACAAATAGATTTTTAATAAAAAAAAAAACACAGAGTGAACACATCCATGCAACACGGACGTCAGAATGAGGCCTCAAAGCGATCACCCACCCAATGTGTCTGTGGGGTCCCTGCTCTCCAACAGATGTTGGAGGAAAGGAGGATGGGGCTGCTGGATCATCAACATGCCCCATCACTTGTCCTCACTGCAGATAAGAGGCCAGCACTGCCTTATTGCCTACTTCACATGGATGCTCAGTGGAGGAGAGTGTGCGTGTATATGGGAGAAGGGACAGCCGCACAAGTTCGGGCAGCGATCTAAGCCTACGTTCACATTTGCGTTGTGCGCCGCTGCGTCGGCGACGCAACGCAAACAAAAACGCAACAAAACGCACGCAAAAACACTGCGTTTTGCAACGCATGCGTCGTTTTTTGCCGAAATTTGAACGCAAGAAAAATACAACTTGTTGCATTTTCTTGGCCCGACGCTTGCGGCAAAAAAAACGCATGCGTCGCACAACGCATCACAAAAAGACGCATGCATCCCCCATGTTAAATATAGGGGCGCGTGACGCATGCGTCGCCCGACGCAAACATGCATAACGCTAATGTGAACGTAGCCTAATATCTACGGCGACATGACACCACGGTCGGTGATTGGGGGACGTGACGCCCTCCCTTCGGAGCAGGGGTGGAGGATTTTAACACGGCTGAGGCATCAAAGTGCGGGTTTATTTTAGGAAAGTCACAGATCTGTCAGCGCGATGCCCGGCTCTTGGCAGATGCAGCGTCATGCCCTGACCTTCATCATGATGACATGCGAGACGTGGGGGCTGAATACTGCGACCATTGCTTAAAGGGCAATTATCCAAAAAGTATAAATATACCCTTAAATATTAGTCACTGGGTCGCCCTGCTGTGTATCCAGTCATCGAGTGTTCCCTGTGCCCCGTAATGTAGTAAAACACCAACATTGCTATCAGTCGCCTCCGGACATGTGGGGGGTCACCTCAGTCTCGCGCCCCCGATAAACAGACCGCGTGCCATTCAGTGTTGTGGACAAGCAGGACTGCGACACCTGGATGCGAGCTGTAATGGCGGCCACGTCTGTCACACAGCTTTCCCAGGAACAGATGGGATTTCAAAGCATCAGAAAAACAGCGCCACTCCGGCCCACAGGCTGACTCTGGTATTGCAGCTTGACTCCAACGCTGTGAATGGAGCAGAACTGCAATACCAGAGAACAGCCACAGAGGGGGCAGCACTCTCCAACAATCCCTAGTGGATGATCTCCCAGTGAAGGCTTTTACTGTGTATGTCGAGTTATGTACCAGTGCAAAAAGTACTACAAGTCCCAGAATCACGGTGCAATAATGCAAACACATAGGGACGTGCAAGCCTTGTGCAGACACTTCTGGCAGGAGGAGGTCTGTCCTGCAGGCAACCAGCAGCTCTATGCTACACATGCAGGTGGGGGAGGCTGAGCCGCTGATACGCACCTGATACCTGCAGCTATGGGGGCCGGCCGCCCTGCAACTGACTGCAGCACTTCCGACACCCGCTGACATCACTCGGCGCCCCCTCCCCCGCAGCTTTATCACTCTTCACCAGTGTGTCTCCATTACACCGGACATCTTCTTGGAGTCACCACCCAAACAAGCTACAACAAAATGGCGCAGGCGTGTACGTGCCGGACAAGCTGTACGCTAGGATTGGATGAAATTGTGTCAGGTGACCCAAGCAAAATAGGCGGTGCTTATGTGTTATTACCGCTGTCTCTTGTAACCAATGAAACTTTAATCCACGACACACCCCTAAGCGTTAGCCAATAGTAATGTTTTATGCAAAGTAGCCTCTTTGTCCTCTGCGTAGGAGCTAGTGACAGGCGGTGCACACACGGTGATTGGTCGCTGGAGGTCGGTGACCGATCGGAGTCGTTGACAGCCGTGGTCAGATTGTGTGATGATTCTCAGTGCTGCCTTGCGACAGATTATAAACTACAGATAGCTTTCAGCAGGATGTTGGTCGTTAATAGTGAGTTGTATTTACTGGGAACGATCAGCTCTAGCAATGGTGAAGGAGGAAGTGTATTGGGAAATGGCTGATCCGCTGCAGATCAGTGGGCGAGGGTCTGATTTCTGGCATCTCTACAGACCATCTGATTGCAAGGGGTTCGGTGCTGAAAGCTGGGCCAGAAGGTCCTAAAACAAAAACGCCTCTTAGGCTATGTGCACACGTTCAGGTTTTTTCACTCTAAAAACGCTATAAAAACTCATTAAAAACACATACATTATGCATTCTATCATTTAGAATGCATTCTGCATGTTTTGTGCACATGGATGCGTTTTTTTCCGTGAAAAAAACGCATCGCGGTAAAAAAATGAGCATGTTCATTATTTTTGCGGATTTTCTGCGTTTTTCCTGCAATTCTATGCATTTGGGAAAAACGCGTCAAAAACGCATGCGGATTTCTGGCAGAAATGTCCGGTTTTTGTCAGGAAAAATTCTGCAAGAAATCCTGACGTGTGCACATACCCTAACCCCTTAATTACGCATCCAATTTCCATTTTTGCGATTAAAGTTTTTCCTCTTCTTTCAAGAGCCATACCTTTTTTATTATTATTATTATTTTTTCCGACAGCATAGTGGTCTGAAGGCTTGTTTTATGCGAGACGAGGTGGAGATTATTTTATCATATAACGTACTGAAAACAGAAAAATGGGAAAAGATTCCAACTGGAGTGAAGTAGTGAATAAAGAAGCGCAAATCCACCATATTTTCTTTTTAAATGATGTCTTAGACAGGTTACTGGATGCAGCACGCGGACGAGGACAAGGCGGAAGTAACCAACGGAACTGATTTCCTAACACGGGTGTAAGAAGGGTGGTGTGACAGGAAATAGATGGGATGAGGGAAGAGTCGTTACCGTACACAATATACCCTGTACAATGCGTTATCAAACACTACAGCTCTTGCATCAAGTTCTCTCCATTATCTGGAAAAGTAATGAAGGCATTAATCACAGTAGCAAGGGTGTCGCTACAATGATCCCCTTTATATTACAGGCCCTAGCGGGGTCTCCTGTTCTTCTCGCTAAGCCGCAAGTCCTTCTGACAAAGTCAAGCAGTGCTCTCTGGGTCTCTCTCACATTGGCCGGCACCCATCCCATGTGATGTACGACCCCAGCTGTACCCTGTGCCGTACACCGCACCTCGTGTTCCTCCTGCTGACGTCCACCTGCGGATTGGGGTCCTCTCTAGGTCTTCGGTGCTTGACCTGCGACGGTTGTCTATTGGACCAGGTCGAGCAAGGTCTAAGTGTTGGATCTTGCCCTGCGTTGTTTGGTTTGCGGACCTTGAATGGCATGGGTCTAGGCCTCAGGTCTTGACCGGCATGTTCTGATCCGTGGACTGTGACTGGTACAGGTCTGAGCCTCAGGTCTTGACTGGCGTGGCCTGGGCCTCAGGTCTTGAGCAGCGTGGTCTGACCCACAGATCTTGACTGGTATGGGTCTGGGCCTCAGGTCTTCACCGGTGTGAACTGGTCCACGGATCTTGACTGGGGTGGGTCTGGGCCTTAGGTCTTGACCGGCGTGTTCTGGTCCGTGGACTGTGACTGGTACGGGTCTGATCCATGGATCTTGACTGGCGTGCATCTGGACCTCATGTCTTGACTGGCGTGAACTGGTCCACGGATCTTGACTGATGTCATCTGGATCCCGCTCGCATGCGTACAACAATCCGCTGGTTCGGACTTGGCCTTAGAGCCCCTCTTAGCATGCGTCCTGCTGGTCTCACTGGTTGGCGCCAAATCTCTTCCTGCCTTGTCACTCTGGTCTCTTATACTGAGGAACTGCATCATGAAGGGCACCTGACCCGGTGCTCAGTCTAGTCTCGCCCTCCTCGAAACTCTTCCCCTTCTTGTTGGTTCTGCAGGGTTCTGGTGGGCAGTAGGTAGCAGTATCCGGACACAAATGCCGCATGGCGATGGGGAATCTCATCTTCTACAGCATACCCTCTTACAACGTCATTGTAATGAGCCGCAACATGATTCTTCAGATCAGTATGATTACAATACCAAACTTGTATGATTTTCTGTTGGCTTAAAGAGGACTTGTCACTTGCGCCCCTCAACAAAAAAATTAAACACCTTGAAAAAATCCCTGAGCTCCCCTGATTCCCCTCTCCTCAGTTTTGCGCTGCATCAATATATTGCAGATATATTCACATTTGTTGCCTTTAAAGCGCAGTATGTGAAATCTCTTCTTACAGTCAAACTGGGCATTTCTTCAGAATCTTCCCTGTGGATGAGCACCTTAACCTTCCCACGACTCACAGCTTAGCAGCCTCTGAGACTGCAAGATCAGCTGTCAAGGTGTGATTGACAGCATCTGGGAGGGGTGAAATTGCATGTCCCCATAGAAGACCCTGAAAAAAAAACGCCCAGTTGCACTACAAGCAGAGATTTCACATACTGCACTCCAAAAGCAATAAATGTGAATATTTCTGCAATGGATCGACGCAGCAGAAAACAGAGCAAAGATCCAGTATCGGGAGTTTTGGAACTTTTAAAGTGGTCTTTAACTCTATTGTTTTGAGCACTGTGCATGTATAGCGCAATTCGAAGGCGGGTTTATGGAGTGGGCTCACAGGATGATCCCGTCCCATACACTGCAGGAGATGGCCAGGGCCCACCTCTAAGGCCTCTTTCACACTTCCGTCTGCTAGCGGGCGTCGTAATGCGTTGTTGTGACGTATCGACGGACGTTGTGAAAATAGTGAAAAACGTGTGTAACACATCCAGTGTTTTGACGGATGCGTTACACACGTTGTTGGAGAAATTTCCGGGGAAGAGAGAGAGACTTTTCCCCAGGTTGGAATATGCTTCCAGGCATGCTCAGAAGTAAAACTGCATCCGTCCCTGGATTCCTGCGTTTCACTGTGCGCAGGATCCAGTGCCTATAAGCTCCCATTCTGTGCAACGACGTATGCCGCAGGAGGCGTTGGGGAACGTTTTTCCACTGCAGACAAAAAACGTTTCATGGAACGTTTTTTGGAAAAGACGGGCCATCAAATTCCGCAGGATCCAGTGCACGATGGACAAAACGTGTGGCCATCCGTCGCGATAAGTCGCTAATACAAGTCTATGAGAAAATCCTGCACATTTTTTTGCAGGATCCTCTTTTCTCAAAAAAAACGACGTATCTCGATGGGACTACAAAGACGGACGTATGAAAGAGGCCTAAGGCTATGTGCACACAGATTGGCCGCTGCGGATTCGCAGCAGTTTTCCATGAGTTTACAGTACCATGTAAACATATGGAACCCAAATCCGCAGTGCCCATGGTGCGGAAAATACAGCGCGGAAATGCTGCTTTGTATTATCCACAGCATGTCAATTCTTTGTGCGGATTCCGCAGCAGTTTACACCTGCTCCACAATAGGAATCCGCAGGTGTAAAACCGCAGGTGGAACCCGCACAAAACCCGCAGTAATTCCACGGTTAATCCGCACACTGTTCCGCAATGTGGCCTCGCTGTATATAGCACAAGCGATCAGATGATTGCAGGCTCAAGTCCCCTAAGAGGACTAACAAATACAGTAAAAAATATGTTCTAAAAAATATGAGAAAAAAAAGTTAAAATCACCCACCTGTCCCCTCATTAAAAATAAAGTTTAAAAAAATACACATATGTGATATCGCCACGTTCAGAAAATTTTGATCTTTCAAAATATAAAACTAATTAAGCCGATCCGTACACACTGTAAACGAAAGAAAATCAAGAACGCAAATTGCTTTAAAAGTCACTGCAATTCCACGAAAAAATGATGTAACAAGCAATCAAAACATCACATGTATCCCAAAGTGGTATGAATGAAAACATTGTCTCGCCTTGCAAAAAAATAAGCCGTCACACAGCTCCATCAACTGAAAAGTAAAAACCTTACAGGTCTTGGAAAATTGGCAACACAACCCCCAATTTTTTATTCTTTTTTCTTGCAAATTTTAGGGGGCGGGGGGGCTTTCACTACAAAAATAATAACAAATATGGACATGTTTGGCAGCGGAAAAAAGGCAGAGATGCAGTGGACCCACGTAGTTAAGATGGCGGCAACACAAGTGCAGAATTACCGATGAGACAACCACTCACAGCCTGACAATCCATGGAGAGGGCGGTTGCTTGGTATATTAATATTATTATTATTTATTGTTATAGCGCCATTTATTCCATGGCGCTTTACATGTGAGGAGGCGTATACATAATTATTAATATATTAATTATTAATACTATTAGTGAGGCCTATTAGTGGGCATCACTAAGGCTACTTTCACACTTCAGCCCGACGTACCAACGTAAACTGCGAAAAAATTAGCAACGGGGGCAGCGGATGCAGTTTTACAACGCATCTGCTGCCCCATTGTAAGGTCCGGAGAGGAGGGGGCAGCGTTCCGGCCGTGCATGTGCGGTCGGAAAGGGCGGATTCAACGCACAAAAAAAAATTAAATGTAACTTTTTTGTGTCGATAGTGCGCCAAAACACGATGCATCCGTTGATTGCCTTGTGCAGGCATGTACTATGGAGGACAGAGAATGAACTTCAATCCAATATTGCAGCCAGCATGCAGCCAGCGGGTAAGGAAAGGGTGGATCAAACACCTGAAAACCCCGCCTCTATGGCTGAAGATTGTTCCCTCCAAATTCAGGTGACAGTGTCCCTTTAACTACCTTTCTGTTCTTCTCGCCACTGATCTCTGCGGCATCCACTGACATCATGTCAACAGAGCAGCGGCTTCTCTTCTGCTCTGCTCTGTTGACGGTGTGTGACTGCCGATGTCTTGCTGAATGACAGTTGGTTCTCTGTTGCCTAAGGGTATGTGTCCACGTTCAGGATTGCATCAGGATTTGGTCAGGATTTTACGCAGGTAAAATCCTGACCAAATCCGCACCTGAGGTCACTGTCAGGTCACCTGCGTTGTCCTTGCGTTGTTTCAGCATTGTAAGGACATGCTGCGTTCTTAAAAGACGCGCCGCATGTCCGTTTCCGCGGGTCTGCCGCATGCGTCTTTTGATGCGTAGTGGAGACGGGATTTCATGAAATCCCCTCCACTATGCTGTAACATCTGGACGCTGCGTGTTTGACGCTGCCGCTCTACGCAGCGTCAAACACGCAGCGTTTCCTGAACGTGGAAACATACCCTAACTGCTGGAAGCTGGCTGTCAGTCAGCATGATGTTGGCAGTCACAACCCATCAACAGAGCAGCCCGGAAGAGAATGAGCTGCTCTGTTGATGTGAAGCAGCAGAATCTCAGGCAGGAGTGCACAGGCAGCTAGTTAGCGACTACCTGCCTGTTAGTTCTTACGCCCATAATAACAAAAATAAAATGGTCCAGGAAAAACCTCTCTTGAACTTGTCATTCACTCTAAAAAAAATTAAATAATAAAAAAAAATCAAATTAATTTCACTCAGACTAACTGTGGTGGTAGGTAAGAGGCTGGTGCCGGTTGCATTACACAACCGGCATCTGCCCTGTATGGATCGGACTCATCCCTGGAACGCTCTCCACACACCCGCCGCTGCATCATTATGTACGTCATGGTGCAAAAAGAGGTTAATTTTTGTACTACAACTACCCAATAGACTTTGCATTTCTAGTTTATTTGCAGCATAGGGAACCCGTCACGTAAAAAAACTATTAACCTGCTGATTAACCCATATCTGCAGGTTAATAGCGTTTTGTTCATGTGCCAGGTTCCCTTTAACACCTCTTCTCTCCCTGTCTGAGGCATCTAATAGATTAATTCGATATGTGAGAATACAGTCCCTGGTGGTGAATACATGATTTTTTCAGTAGAAACCAAAGTGCCCCAGAAAGGCAGAGAACAGGAGAATGTGCACACTGCACGCAGATGTGGTCAGGACTATCGATTGTACAAACCTATTCCCTATATACATTTATTGGCTTTTTAGTGAACCCTTGAACTTGATTCAATATTATCCATTACACAGCACTTTCCTCCTATTCATTTATTTTCCAGTCTATACCCATTGTCTGCAGTGGATGCATTAAAGTACGTCAGAAAAATAACGGAAAAGGTTATGGACCCCGACCGAGTAAATGGAAACAAGCAATAAGTAATCATCTGTCTAACGGACAAATGGAATGAAAAGTGTAAGTCTGAATAACTGCAAAGATGGAATCTTGTTGTAGGTCTTATACACAAAGCTCAAAGAACTGCAAGAAACACTTTCACATCCCAATGTGATCCCAAAGTCAAATAAACGTCAGGGATCTCAATCTGCCCAGATTGGCAACATAAGGGTGGGCCAATGTCTGCACAATCATGAATCATGGCTATCATGGTGGGAAGAGTTTCGACAAAATATGTAGAGCCCTACCCTAAGCGATTGTGAGTCAATGTCACCAGCTTTGGTGCAAAATTAAAATGAAAACGGGAGCACTGAAGATGAACAGAAAGGCAACCCCTCAAAAAAAATTATTTTCAGGTGGTGGCCAGAGACAATTATTCCATCCTGCAGAGGAACAGGAAGACAACGCCAAAAAGGGAATGGTTTCAGGTGGTGGTCTCCTTCCTAATTCTTCTCTAGTTTTTCATTTTGCTTTTCTGGTATTGTTAGGGGTACCTGCAGTCCTTTCAGGTTGCACAAGTAGTCCAGCTCCTGCAGGATGACACATCCATTCATTCCATCGCATTGTAAATACTACAATTGTATACAGTACGTTTTAATATATTTGCATTTACAGTTCTTTGTTGTATTTCTCCTCACTCCTACTGCCCAGGCTCCTGCCCAACCTTTTGTTGGATGATGACATTATAACTGTAGGTGCAACATATTTAGTGATTGCTAGTCACTGCTGCAGCTTGTAAATGTGTGACTGACATGTGCCATAGAATGTAGACGTGTTTACAAACGCACAGATGGACAAGAACAATGATATACAGGGAATAGGGAGAAATGTTTACGTGAGTATAGGGAGAAGTTTATTATATTAGCAGGTCACTGTGGGCATGATGTGCCATGTCTACGTGTGAGGAGCAGTAACAGGTTTGAAATGCCAGTACATGGTTATATTTTAAGGGAATCTGTCAGTAAGATCAACCCTCTATATGGGGATGTAGGTCGTAGGAAGCTGACTAAAATGATACCTTGATATCTGCAATCTGATGTGTTAGGGTACCGTCACATTAAGCGACAAAGCAGCGATATAGGCAACGATGCCAATCGCTGCAGCGTCGCTGTTTCGTCGTTGTGTGGTCGCTGGAGAGCTGTCACACAGACAGCTCTCCAGCGACTAACGATGCCGAAGTCCCCGAGTAACCAGGGTAAACATCGGGTTACTAAGCGCAGGGCCGCTCTTAGTAACCCGATGTTTGCCCTGGTTACCAGTGTAAATGTAAAAAAAAAAAAAACACTACATACTTACATTCCGGTGTCTGTCCCCCGGCGTCCGCTTCCCTGCACTGTGTAAGCGCCAGCCGTAAAGCAGAGCAGTGACGTCACCACTGTGCTCTGCTTTACAGCCGGCCGGCGCTGACACAGGATGCAGGAGGAGTGCAGGGAAGCGGACGCCGGGGACGCGACAGACACCGGAAGGTAAGTATGTAGTGTTTGGTTTTTTTTACATTTACAATGGTAACCAGGGTAAATATCGGGTTACTAAGCGCGGCCCTGCGCATAGTAACCCGATGTTTACCCTGGTTACAAGTGAACACATTGCTGGATCGGCGTCACACACGCCGATTCAGCGATGTCAGCGGGTGATCCAGCGACGAAATAAAGTGCTGGCCTTCTAGCTCCGACCAGCAATGTCACAGCAGGATCCTGATCGCTGCTGCGTGTCAAACACAACGATATCGCTATCCAGGACGCTGCAACGTCACGGATCGCTATCGTTATCGTTCTAAAGTCGCTCAGTGTGAAGGTACCTTTACTCCAGAGAAATCCACGTTTATCTTAATATGCAAATAAGCTGGTAAGGCCCATAGATCTTAACAGCTCATTAACATATTAAGAAAAAAACGTTGATTTCTTGGGAATAAGACATCAGATATCAATATATCGTTTTATTCAGCTACCTATGACCTACATGCCCATATAAACGGCTCAGGAGCGTTGATCCTACTGACAAATTCCCTTTAAAGGATGTTTCACGTTACATGTAAAGATCTGATACACATCTGTGCATTCCTTCTGCCGCTCGCATCATGAATTCATACAAAATGTATCCGTGGGAAATATTGGCCCAGCTTCACCTCCAGTCCATTTCTTACATTTTAGCCTCTCATAATGCAGAGCTGTACAATGCTGCCCTTTGTGAGACATCCCCGTGGTACAGTGCCTCTGTCATGATACGCGGGTCTTTGAGACACAGCGTGACTGAAGTTATGGAGAACATAATTGTCTTTAATGAAAATCTTGCCTTCAGTAGTCTGGAGGTTTTCATTGCTGACAGGAGATCTGGTCTAATCTGTCACTGGAGATTAGTTATAATAGATCCTATAGAACGTGTTACTACATATCACCATAATACAATGGATGTGCCCTATTTAGACCGGCTCAGAGCACTACAGATCACATGACATTGGCCGGAGAAGGAAAGGATAATACATCTCACTCAATGGTCAAACAATGTGTAAAATGGAATTTTCAAAAAAGACGAAGCTAAAAGCTACAAAATCCAATACAAAATAGATATATACCGTAACTCAGTTTTCAGTTCTGTCCGGAACCATGAATTACGCTATACTTATCTACACTGACTACAGGACAGCTGAAAGACTGAACTAGATATTTATTTTTCATTTTGTTATCTTTCAAAATAATATCCCACAATCATTTTATTACTAACTTTTAGAACTACAATGAAGAAATTCAGAGTACTCGGTCAGTTCTAGTGGGCTCCTCTTCATTTTTGATTATTATTTTTCCTGCTCACCTTCCAAGAACTATCACTTTTTTAATTTTTTCAGTATACAGTACAGTCCAAAAGTTTGGACAGCTTCTCATTTAAAGATTTTTCTGTATTTTCAGAACTATGAAAATTGTATATTCACACTGAAGGCATCAAAACTATGAATTAACACATGTGGAATTATATACTTAACAAAAAAGTGTGAAACAACTGAAATTATGTCTTATATTCTAGGTTCTTCAAAGTAGCCACCTTTTGCTTTGATGACTGCTTTGCACACTCTTGGCATTCTCTTGATGAGCTTCAAGAGGTAGTCACAGGAATGGTTTTCACTTCACAGGTGTGGGATTTTTTGCCTTATAAATGGGGTTGGGACCATCAGTTGTGTTGAGCAGAAGTCTGGTGGATACACAGCTGATAGTCCTACTGAATAGACTGTTAAAATGTGAATTATGGCAAGGAAAAAAACAGCTAAGTAAAGAAAAACAAGAGGCCATCATTACTTTACGAAATTAAGGTCAGTCAGTTCGAAAAATTGGGAAAACTTTGAAAGTGTCCCCAAGTGCAGTGGCAAAAACTATCAACTGCTACAAAGAAACTGGCTCACATGAGGACCGCACCAGGAAAGGAAGACCAAGAGTCACCTCTGCTTCTGAGCATAAGTTTATCCGAGTCACCAGCCTCAGAAACCGTAGGTTAATGGCAGCTCAAATTAGAGACCAGGTCAATGCCACACAGAGTTCTAGCAGCAGACACATCTCCACAACAACTGTTAAGAGGAGACTTTGTGCAGCAGGCCTTCATGGTAAAATAGCTGCTAAGAAACCACTGCTAAGGACAGGCAACAAGCAGAAGAGACTTGTTTGGGCTAAAGAACACAAGGAATGGACAATAGACCAGTGGAAATCTGTGCTTTGGTCTGATGAGCTCAAAATTGAGCTGATCGCTGCTATGTAGCAGAATTGCAGGTGTGCTGTGAGCGCCGACCACAAGGTGGCGCTCACAGCTGCCGAGGATCAGTAACCATAGAGGTCTCTAGGACCTCTATGGTTACTATTCTGAAGCATCGCCGACCCCCGATCATGTGACGGGGTCGGCGATGACGTCATTTCCGGCCGCCCGGCCGGAAATGGTAGTTAAATGCCGCTGTCTGTGATTGACAGCAGCATTTAACTAGTTAATAGGTGCGGGCAGATTGCGATTCTGCCCGCGCCTATTACGGCACATGTCAGCTGTTCAAAACAGCTGACATGTCCCGGCTTTGATGCGGGCTCACCGTGGAGCCCTGCATCAAAGCAGGGGATCTGACCTCGGACGTACTATCCCGTCCGAGGTCAGAAAGGGGTTAATAGTGTTTAGAAGCCACAAACACTGTGCCAAGCCACTGTGAGAAATGATCGTTGTTCCTCCTGGCAGGCTTGGGCTTTCAGTCATAGATAAGCGGCCGGTGCGGGTTTAGTCACCACTCAGTACATAGCGAGCGTCGGCTGTAACCACTCTCCAGCACTGACTAACATCCAGCTCTGTAGTGCATCAGTATAGAGCTGGCTGACAGTCACTGCTTACAGACGCCACTCACTATGTACTGAGCAGAAACTGAAGCTGCGCCGGCCACTCATCCATGACTGAAAGCTGAAGGATGCTGAGGAGAACCCCATATCTGTAGTTTAACCCCTTTCTGACATCAGACGTACTATCCCGTCCATGTGGGGTGGGCCCCTATGACCATGGACGGGATAGTACGTCCAGCGCGATCGGCGGCGCTCACGAGGGGAGCGCCGCCGATCGCGGCCGGGTGTCAGCTGCCTATCGCAGCTGACATCCGGCACTATGTGCCAGGAGCGGTCACGGACCGCCTCCGGCACATTAACCCCTGGCACACCGCGATCAAAGATGATCGCGATGTGCCGGCGGTGCAGGGAAGCACCGCGCAGGGAGGGGGCTCCCTGCGGGCTTCCCTGAGCCCCCCGCAGCAACGCGATGTGATCGCGTTGCTCCGGGGGTCTCACCTCCCTCCCTGCTTCCTCCAGCCCCGGATCCAAGATGGCCGCGGATCCGGGTCCTGCAGGGAGGGAGGTGGCTTCACAGAGCCTGCTCAGAGCAGGCACTGTGAAGCCTGCAGTGCTGCATGTCAGATCAGTGATCTGACAGAGTGCTGTGCAAACTGTCAGATCACTGATCTGTGATGTCCTCCCCTGGGACAAAGTAAAAAAAAAAAAATTTCAAATGTGTAAAAAAAAATTAAAAAAAATATTCCAAAATAATGAAAAAAAAAAAAAAAATATTATTCCCATAAATACATTTCTTTATCTAAATAATAATAAAAAAACAATATAAGTACACATATTTAGTATCGCCGCGTCCGTAACGACCCGACCTATAAAACTGGCCCACTAGTTAACCCCTTCAGTAAACACCGTAAGAAAAAAAAAAAACAAACGAGGCAAAAAACAACGCTTTATTATCATACCGCCGAACAAAAAGTGGAATAACATGCGATCAAAAAGACAGATATAAATAACCATGGTACCGCTAAAAACGTCATCTTGTCCCGCAAAAAACGAGCCGCCATACAGCATCATCAGCAAAAAGTATAAAAGTTATAGTCCTGAGAATAAAGTGATGCCAAAATAATTATTTTTTCTATAAAATAGTTTTTATCGTATAAAAGCGCCAAAACATAAAAAAATGATATAAATGAGGTGTCGCTGTAATCGTACTGACCCGAAGAATAAAACTGCTTTATCAATTTTACCAAACGCGGAACGGTATAAACGCCTCCCCCAAAAGAAATTCATGAATAGCTGGTTTTTGGTCATTCTGCCTCACAAAAATCGGAATAAAAAGCGATCAAAAAATGTCACGTGCCCGAAAATGTTACCAATAAAAACGTCAACTCGTCCCGCAAAAAACAAGACCTCACATGACTCTGTGGACCAAAATATAGAAAAATTATAGCTCTCAAAATGTGGTAACGCAAAAAATATTTTTTGCAATAAAAAGCGTCTTTCAGTGTGTGACGGCTGCCAATCATAAAAATCCGCTAAAAAACCCGCTATAAAAGTAAATCAAACCCCCCTTCATCACCCCCTTAGTTAGGGAAAAATTAAAAAAATGTATTTATTTCCATTTTCCCATTAGGGCTAGGGTTAGAGTTAGGGCTAGGGTTAGGGCTAGGGTTAGGGCTAGGGTTAGGGCTAGGGTTAGGGCTAGGGTTAGGGCTAGGGCTACAGTTAGGGTTTAGATTACATTTACGGTTGGGAATAGGGTTGGGATTAGGGTTAGGGGTGTGTCTGGGTTAGAGGTGTGGTTAGGGTTACTGTTGGGATTAGGGTTAGGGATGTGTTTGGATTAGGGTTTCAGTTATAATTGTGCCTAAACAGTGGAAACCCCACATCAGGGGCTCTCCAAACGCGACATGGCGTCCGATCTCAATTCCAGCCAATTCTGCGTTGAAAAAGTAAAACAGTGCTTCTTCCCTTCCGAGCTCTCCCGTGTGCCCAAACAGGGGTTTACCCCAACATATGGGGTATCAGCGTACTCAGGACAAATAGGACAACAACTTTTGGGGTCCAATTTCTCCTGTTACCCTTGGGAAAATACAAAACTCGGGGCTAAAACATATTTTTTGTGGGAAAAAAAAAGATTTTTTATTTTCACGGCTCTGCGTTATAAACTGTAGTGAAACACTTGGGGGTTCAAAGTTCTCACAACACATCTAGATTAGTTCCCTGGGGGGTCTAGTTTCCAATATGGGGTCACTTGTGGGGGGTTTCTACTGTTTAGGTACATTAGGGGTTCTGCAAACGCAATGTGACGTCTGCAGACCATTCCATCTAAGTCTGCATTCCAAATGGCGCTCCTTCCCTTCCGAGCTCTGCCATGCGCTCAAACGGTGGTTTCCCCCAACATACGGGGTATCAGCGTACTCAGGACAAATTGGACAACAACTTTTGGGGTCCAATTTCTTCTCTTACCCTTGGGAAAATAAAAAATTGGGGGCGAAAAGATAATTTTTGTGAAAAAATATGATTTTTTATTTTTACGGTTCTACATTATAAACTTCTGTGAAGCACTTGGTGGGTCAAAGTGCTCACCACACCTCTAGATAAGTTCCTTAGGGGGTCTACTTTCCAAAATGGTGTCACTTGTGGGGGGTTTCAATGTTTAGCCACATCAGGGGCTCTCCAAACGAAACATGGCGTCCCATCTCAATTCCAGTCAATTTTGCATTGAAAAGTCAAATGGCACTCCTTCGCTTCCGAGCTCTGCCATGCGCCCAAACAGTGGTTTACCCCCACATGTGGGGTATTGGCATACTCAGGACAAATTGTACAACAATGTTTGGGGTCCATTTTCTCCTGTTACCCTTGGTAAAATAAAACAAATTGGAGCTGAATTAAATTTTTTGTGAAAAAAAGTTAAATGTTCATTTTTATTTAAACATTCCAAAAATTCCTGTGAAGCACCAGAAGGGTTAATAAACTTCTTGAATATGGTTTTGAGCACCTTGAGGGGTGTAGTTTTTAGAATGGTGTCACACTTGGGTATTTTCTATCATATAGACCCCTCAAAATGACTTCAAATGAGATGTGGTCCCTAAAATAAAATGGTGTTGTAGAAATGAGAAATTGCTGGTCAACTTTTAACCCTTATAACTCCCTAACAAAAAAAAATTTTGGTTCCAAAATTGTGCTGATGTAAAGTAGACATGTGGGAAATGTTACTTATTAAGTATTTTGTGTGACATATCTCTGTGATTTAATTGCATAAAAATTCAAAGTTGGAAAATTGCAAAATTTTCATAATTTTCGCCAAATTTCCGTTTTTTTTCACAAATAAACGCAGGTACTATCAAAGAATTTTTACCATTGTCATGAAGTACAATATGTCACGAGAAAACAATGTCAGAATCACCAGGATCCATTGAAGCGTTCCAGAGTTATAACCTCATAAAGGGACAGTGGTCAGAATTGTAAAAATTGGCCCGGTCATTAACGTGCAAACCACCCTTGGGGGTAAAGGGGTTAATACAATTTTATTTAGTTTCACATGACAGGTTCCCTTTAAGTAATAATGAAATGATCAATTTATATAGAATTTTTTTTCTCTGGTGTACATAACCACACCAAAAAAATTATGTGGGTATTTAAAAAAAATAAAATAAATAAATTCTATGTATCTTCAAAATAGAACTGAGTTGAAATGGATTTCCTACAAATTTTGTAAGTAATCAAAAATTCCAGAATGTCTAACCCCTGTATGTTTTTTAAGCCCCACCAGAAATAAATTCCTTTTGTGAAGCCAAAATAATAATAATTTATATAGAGTATTTTTTTTACACAACATACAATAGTGAATGGTCCACATTGGCAGTCGTATATAAAGATGCTATCAGCAGGTAATAGGTTTCATTCTCTGGGGTGGATATATCACAGCTGGGAAAATGCAGAGAATCAGATGTGAAAACCTCACTTGAGAAATTGCTGGTTTTCATTTATGCTCTCTGAAGAAATGCAGGTTCCTGCAGCGACACATTATTTGATATTATAGAAATGTGCCGTTTCAACAATACAGGGCTACCTACTGACATCGGCTTTGTGACGACATGTCAAAGGGAAGAAAGTTGTTGAAGTTCCTAGGTGACTACTGGCAGCATAGAAGGAAAGTTATAATAGCGGCATTAACCCGTGAGTTCAGAATGTTCCAGAAACTAATGTTTCATAATACATAATCTTGAATTCAGATGTGCTGAGTAAAGAGGGATGTGCTTATAAGGAAGCTGGAACCTGGTAACGGACATGTTTGATATTCTCTTACTGCCCACTAGTTGTGACTTATAGGGGTATTCCCATCTCCAAATCCTAGCCCAATATGTAGTACATGTAATAACAATTAGATTAACAAATACCTCTGATTAGAAATGTGGTATAGTTCTTACAAAAAGACAAGAACAAGACACGTTATACAGAATGGGATCACCAGGCCAGATCACTTCATTGTAAATATATCTTTATTGATGAACAACTTCACACAAAAAATAAACATAAAAACATTTAAAAAGTCTGAGACTCTGTATATTACATATTAGGATAGGATATTGTAGATGGGAATACCCCTTAATATGCCAACACAGTACTAGTCTTATACACAGTGTATAGCTTAATGGTTAACACTATGATTATCTCTGTGTATATATTATTAGGGACTAGTTTTATACACAAAATTGAGCATTTGTTATTTTACAGTGTGTACAATCAGTTACTTTAAATTACACTGTATTATCATAAATTGAGTATTTTAATGGGAAGGTAGCTGTGTAGCATACTGGTATAGAAACAAAAATACTGGATTTTTAGTATACAGTGCTGTATCAGTTTATTCAGGTCATCGGGGAAGCTCAGTCTGGTCAATATCAGGGATGCAGATAATTTCATCTGAACAAGCACACAAATTATAAATCTCTGCTCTGTCTCGTTATATGCTATAATTTCCGTACAACACAAAATACAGAGCCGAGCTTACTACATCTATATGGGGAACAGAGCTGAGCTCACTAAATGGATATGAGGAACAGGGCAGAGCTCACTACATAGATACAGGGAACAGAGCCGAGCTCACTACATAGATACAGGGAACAGAGCCAATCTCACTACATAGATACAGGGAACAGACCTGAGCTCACTACATGGATACTGTGAACAGAGCCGAGCTCACTACATAGATACAGGGAACAGAGCTGAGCTCACTAAATGGATATGAGGAGCAGGGCAGAGCTTACTACATAGATACAGAGAACAGAGCAGAGCTGTTATGATCTGGTGGCCTAGGAGCAGCATGAGACGTACTCTGGAGAAGGTGGTACCTGTACTGACCGCAGACCCTGAACTTAGCACCGCAACTAGAAGTAGCCGGGGGATGTACCTAACACTCCCTAGACACCTCGACACAGCCTTAGAACTAACTTCCCCTAAAGATAGAAACGGGAAAACTATCTTGCCTCAGAGAAAATCCCCAAAGGATAGACAGCCCCCCACAAATATTGACTGTGAGAGGAGAGGGAAATGACATACGCAGACTGAAATCCAGATTTAGCAAAGGAGGCCATTCTAGCTAAAAAGAAAGAATAGGACAGAGTACTATGCGGTCAGTATTAAAACACTAGAAAATATCCACCACAGAAAATACAAATCTCCACATCTGACTAAAGACATGGAGGGTATATCTGCATCTCCAGAGACACAGCTTGGCTGCAAAAAATCCTTCACAGACAAAGCTGGACAAGACAAAACATGAAAATGCACTGAACAATAAGGTCCACAGCATGTGGACTGCAAAAACAAAGCCAGAACTTATCTTTGTAGAAAAGAACAGCAAAACAGGAGAGACCAGGTATGGATGTGAACCCTCCAAAAACAATGGACAACTGGCACTGACTAAAGGATCAAGCAAGACTAAATTGCCCAGTCCAAATTGCAATAAGTGGACACACCTGGTAAATGCTGCGATCCAAAGACAGCCGCACTACCACTCATAACCACCGGAGGGAGCCCAAGAGCAGAATTCACAACAAGAGCTCACTACATAGATACTGTGAACAGAGCCGAGCTCACTACATAGATACAGGGAACAGAGCAGAGCTCACTATATAGATACAGGGAACAGAGCCGAGCTCACTACATAGATACAGGGAACAGAGCCGAGCTCACTACATAGATACAGGGAACAGAGCCGAGCTCACTACATAGATACAGGGAACAGAGCCGAGCTCACTACATAGATACTGTGAACAGAGCCGAGCTAACTACATCTATATGGGGAACAGAGCTGAGCTCACTAAATGGATATGAGGAACAGGGCAGAGCTCACTACATAGATACAGGGAATGGAGCAGAGCTCACTACATAGATACTGTGAACAGAGCCGAGCTCACTACATAGATACAAGGAACAGAGCCGAGCTCACTACATGGATACGGGAAACAGCTGAGCTCACTACATGGATACTGTGAACAGAGCCGAGCTCACTACATCTATATGGGGAACAGAGCTGAGCTCACTAAATGGACATGAGGAACAGGGCAGAGCTCACTACATAGATACAGGGAATGGAGCAGAGCTCACTACATAGATACTGTGAACAGAGCCGAGCTCACTAAATAGATACAGGGAACAGAGCCAAGCTCACTACATAGATACTGTGAACAGAGCCGAGTTCACTACATAGATACAGGGAACAGAGCCGAGCTCACTCCATGGATACTGTGAACAAAGCCGAGCTCACTACATGGATACTGTGAACAGAGCCGAGCTCACTACATAGATACAGGGAACAGAGCAGAGCTCACTACATGGATACAGGGAACAGAGCAGAGCTCACTACATGGATACAGGGAACTGAGCAGAGCTCACTACATGAATACTATGAACAGAGCCGAGCTCACTACATAGATACAGGGAACAGAGCCGAGCTCACTACATAGATATGGGGAACAGAGCTGAGCTCATTACATAGATACGGGGAACAGAGCTGAGCTCACTACATGGATACAGGGAACAGAGCAGAGCTCACTACATGGATTCTGTGAACAGAGCAGAGCTCACTACATAGATACAGGGAACAGAGCAGAGTTCACTACATAGATAAAGGGAACAGAGCCGAGCTCACTACATGGATACTGTGAACAGAGCCGAGCTCACTACATAGACACAGGGAACAGAGCAGAGCTCACTACATAGATACAGGGAACAGAGCAGAGCTCACTACATAGACACAGGGAACAGAGCAGAGCTCACTACATAGATACAGGGAACAGAGCCGAGCTCACTACATAAATATGGGGAACAGAGCTGAGCTCACTACATGGATACTATGAACAGAGCCGAGCTCACTACATAGATACAGGGAACAGAGCAGAGCTCACTACATAGATACAGGGAACAGAGCCGTGCTCACTACATAGATACAGGGAACAGAGCCGAGCTCACTACATAAATATGGGGAACAGAGCTGAGCTCACTACATGGATACAGGGAACAGAGCAGAGCTCACTACATGGATACTATGAACAGAGCCGAGCTCACTACATAGATACAGGGAACAGAGCCGAGCTCACTACATAGATACGGGGAACAGAGCTGAGCTCACTACATAGATACGGGGAACAGAGCTGAGCTCACTACATGGATACAGGGAACAGAGCAGAGCTCACTACATGGATACTGTGAACAGAGCCGAGCTCACTACATAGATACAGGGAACAGAGCTGAGTTCACTACATAGATACAGGGAACAGAGCCGAGCTCACTACATGGATTCTGTGAACAGAGCCGAGCTCACTACATAGATACAGGGAACAGAGCTGAGTTCACTACATGGATACTATGAACAGAGCCGAGCTCACTAAATGGACATGAGGAACAGGACAGAGCTACAGGGAACGGAGCCGAGCTCACTACATAGATAAAGGAAACAGAGCCGAGCTCACTACATGTATACAGGGAACAGAGCCAAGCACACTACTTGAATACTGGGAACAGAGCCAAGCACACTACATGGATACTGGGAACAGAGCCAAGCACACTGCATGGATACTGGGAAGAGCCAAGCTCACTACATAGATATGGGGAACTGTTATTATCTGGTGGTTTAGGAGCAACATGGAACGAGCTCTGAAGGAAGTGGTATCTGTACTGACCGCAGTCCCTAAGCTCAACACAACACTAGAAGTAGCCGTGGAATGCTCCTAACTCTCCCTAGGCATCTCGTCACAGCCTAAGAGCTAACTACCCCTAAAGATAGAAGCAGGAAAACTATCTTGCCTCAGAGAAAATCCCCAAAGGATAGATTAGCCCCCCACAAATAATGACTGTGAGTGGAGAGGGAAAAGACATACACAGAATGAAACCAGGATGAGCACAGGAGGCCAGTCTAGCTAGATAGATAGGACAGAATGGAATACTGTGCGGTCAGTATAAAACACTACAAAAATCCACGCAGAGATTACAAAAATCTCCACACCTGACTAAAGGTGTGGAGGGTAAATCTGCTTCCCAGAGCTTCCAGCAACACAGAGTTAATTCATACTGATAAGCTGGACAAACATAGAAAGCACAGAACGGATAAGTCCACAAACTGTGGACAGAAAAGAGCAAGCAAGAACTTAGCTTTGCTGAACTGGTCAGGATAACAGGGAAATCCAAAGAGCTGTGAATCCAACCAGGAACCATTTACAAGTGGCACTGGCTGAAGGAAAGAGCCAGGCATAAATAGCCGAGCAGAAAAGACAATCAGTAGAAGCAGCTGCTGACAGCTAAATCCAAGGAGCAGTCATACCACTTGAAACCACAAGAGGGAGCCCAAGAGCAGAACTCACAAAAGTGCCACTTACAACCACAGGAGGGAGCCCAAGAGCGGAATTCACAACAGGGAACACAGCAAAGCTCACTACATAGATACGGGAACAGAGCCAAGCTCTTTACATAGAAACGGGTACAGAGCCGAGCTCACCACATGGATACAGGTAACAGAGCTGAGCTCACTACATGGATATCGGGAACAGTGCCAAGCTCACTGCATGAATATGGGAACACAGCCGAGCTCACTACATAGATACAGGAACAGAGCAGAGCTCACTACATGGATACGGGAACAGAGTCGAGCTCAACCATATGGATAAAGGGAACAGAGTCGAGCTCACTACATAGATGTGGTAACATAACCATACTTAGTAAATAAAGTAGCGCAAACAAGATTAATACACGATACAGTAATAGAACCAAGATTACTACATATAGTAACAGAGTTGATCTTACTACCTATATTCGGTAACAACCAGAATTACTAAATAAATTAACAGAACCAAGATTACTACATAGATACAGTAATAAAACCAATTCTAAAGCATAGATACAGTAAAAGACCCAAGCTTACTACACAGATATGGGGGGGGAGTAATTGTACTTTGTTTGAACAGCACATGTACATTACATATATGAACATTTCAGTCTGTGTGATGTTGGCTGTGACGACCTGTATATTATTACAGCACAAAGGTGGGAGCCTGGCCACAGGCGCATAACCTCAGAAACAACGGCATTTAGGCAAAGTAAATTTATTATTTCTATTAATATTTATAAAATGCCTACAAATTCCATTCCATAGAACTTTACTGTTCAGATGGAACATGTACAAATAATAGAAATCACAAAGTAAAACATTGTTCAACAATTCAATGAAGAGGAGTGAGCATCCTTCTCACAAGAGCTTATGATCTATGAGGAGATAGGAAGTTATAGTAGCAGAGTGCACAGACTTGGAACTTGGCTCAGGGAGTCCAGTAATCACCAGAATCCTCTTTCCAATGATCCAAAACTACAAACAGGTTTCCCTTTAGCTCACCAGACTTCTCATGTGGGGATCAAAGGGCTTAGCTGTGTTTATCCACATATAAGAAGTCTGTAGAGCTAGAGAGTAACCTGTACTGAGTACTGGGTCATTGGAAAGTGGACTCCCTTGATTACTGGATCATCTGCGCATTACGCTACTATATATTGCTGTTTGAATTACCAATTCTGCTTGCGTTAAGTGCTATGACTTAGAAATACCATTCAAGATACCGGTACTTGTCTTTTAAACAGAATTTTTTATTCATACGAGTAAATAGAGGAGACACAAAAGGGTAAATGAAGCTTGCATGGTATAGGCAATTATATTAAATAAGGGTATTAATTTAAAAGCTGAATGAAATGGTCATCAGCCAGTGTTTGTACATGTCCAGATACAAAGTGCTATATTTAATAAATGTACTTTACAGAACTTTGAGTCTTTGCAGTTTAGTCCCAGAAAGCTCATTAACTAAATAATAAAGGACTCATGTAAATGAGACTTACGGTTTTGTCTTTTGAGGTATTTCCTATATATATATATATATATATATATATATATATATATATATATAATGTTATCTATCTATGTATATGTATATATATATATATATATATATATATATATATATATATATATATGTAAAACAAATGTCCATTTGATATAAATGACAAATCTAGGTTTTGAAACAATGTCTCCCTCTCCAAGATGGAATTCTTGCCTGATAGAAGTTAAAATGACTTGTTTTAAGTTGTTCCTTATCAGCCTTATAGCCATGGACAGAATTAGAGTTCAGAGAAATTATTACATCAATATTCTTTGTAGGAAATATCAATATAACGCCTTCCTATTTAAGAAGCAGAATCCATCATCAGCCGCCAACTCTAAAACCAAGAGGAATCTGTCAGCAAGTTTTTGCTATGTAATCTGAGGACAGCATGAGGTAGGTGTTAAAGTACAGAATTCAACGCTGTGTCACTTATCAGGCTGTGTGCTGTTTACTTACAATGAAGGTTTTATCACTTAGACATTAGCATTGCTGTGACTAGCTGTTAAGTGAGCAGTCTGACCATGAGCAGTTCACTGTCTATAGACTTTATAGATACAGAGTCTGGTGTGTGCGGAGGCAGCTTTCTCAACTCTGCTACATCTAATAACTCTATGTCATATATGCTGCACCCAGTAATCTAAGTGACATCGCTGGATTCAGGGTCTCTTTTTCTACATCATACTGCTCTGAGATGAGGTAGCAGAAACTTGGGGACAGAAGCCCTTTAAAATGTGGGACAAACTCTTTAAGTTATCCCTTAGCCATAAGATGGGGAATAACTTCCAAAATTTGGGGATCATAACCTCTAAAGATCCCAAGAAGGGGAACTATGAAAATTGCCATCTGAATGGAGGTGGAGCATGTTCTCCATTTATTACTTGGTACAACGTCCATGCTTGTCAGAATATTTTGCGTGTTCCACTAGAGGGAGACAAAACATATATATAATGTTTTACACATATAAACACAGGCTACATTCACACCCGAGTTGGATATTTTGTAACAGACAAAACAAAATATTCAAACTCAGGTTTGTTTCAAAAAACAAAACAATTTAACAAACAAAAACAAAGCACAATTAGAGATCATCTATTGCCAAAATGCAACCATAAGCCTCTTGCCACACTATACCTTTTTTTTTGTCACTAGCTACAATATTTCCTCATGTGTCATTAGTGTACATGTTCACAGGGGTAAAACCTGGCTTCTTCCACTAACATTTGCATTCACTGATACTTGTGTTAGGCAGCGCCATCTGCTGGTCATGTGAGAATACATACGATCTTATCCCAGTCCTGTGACAGGGTTAAATAATGGTTTCAGTGTACATTCACACACTGGAATGCTGCAGAAACCTCTAAGATCCAGTCATAAGTGGGAAAATATCAGAAGTCAATGAGTGGAACAGATTTGCCACTTCTAACTCTACTCTAGTCCATGAACGCGGACTGTAACACCAGGAGCAGCACATAGAGCAAGTCACGCAAAAAAGAGCACCCCAGACCTGCCCCCATTCATCTGAGCTGTGCCACAGCTAAAGTCGCCATGTAGCCTCAGCCTAAGGCCGGGATCACACATGCGAGAAACACGTCCGTGTCTCGCATGTGAAATCCAAGCTCTGGCGCTGGCACTTGGGAGCGGAGCGTGCGGCTCCATGTGTTGCTATGCGGCCGCACGCTCCGCTCCAAAGTGCCGGCGCCAGAGCTTGGGTCTCACATGCGAGACACGGACGTGTTTCTCGCATGTGTGATCCCGGCCTAAGTCTCATACAAATCACATAAAGCGTCGGTGAAACCCCTGGTTTCTTTTTAGGCCATGTCCACACAATCCTTTTTTTAATGCGGAACCGCCGCAATTTTGCCGCTGCGGGTCCGCAGCTGTTTTCCATGCAGGGTACATTAAAATGTACCCTATGGAAAACAGGAACTGCTGTGCCGACATTGCGGAAAATCCCGAAAAAAGCCGCGCTGAATAGCTGCAGTAAAAAAGAAGTACCATGTCACTTCTTTTTGCGGAACTGCAGCGGTTCTGCACCCATTGACCTCCATTGTGAGGTCAAACCCGCAGTAAAACCCGCAGACGAAAAAAATATCTGCGGGTTTTCTGCGGTTTGTGGTGCAGAACCGCTGCAGCAGGAAGTGCGTGGGCGGAGTGTGGCTGCCCCCCCGTGCTCCAATCCCACCCCCCCATGCTCCGATGCCACCCCCCCGTGCTCCGACGCCCCCCCCCCCGTGCCCTAATCTCCCCCTCCTTATACTTACCGGGCCTCCCGGTGTCCGTCCGGCCGTCTTCTCCCTGGGCGCCGCCATCTTCCAAAATGGCGGGCGCATGCGCAGTGCGCCCGCCGAATCTGTCGGCCGGCAGATTCGTTCCAGGCACATTTTGATCACTGTGATAACCTCACAGTGATCAAAATAAAAAAAAAAAAGTAAATGCCCCCCCTTTATCACCCCCATAGGTAGTAACAATAATAAAATAAAGAATTTTTTTTTTTCCCCCACTACAGTTAGAACTAGGGTTAGGGGTAGGGGTAGGGTTAGTGTTAGGGTTAGGGGTAGGGTTAGGGTATTTTCAGCCATTTTAACCCTAAAAAACTTCCTAGAAAACACACAGACTCTGCAGAGAATACTGCATAAAAAACTGCACTAAAAACCGCATCAAAAAACGCATCAATAAACGCACCAAAAAACGCACCTGCGTTTTCTGCCAAGAGCTGCGGTTTTTAGTGCAGAAAAAACAGCAGGGAAATCAGGAACGTGTGAACATGGCCTTATAGCCAAATCTTAGTTGCATGTGAATTACACTGAAGTCTATGGCAAGTGATTGATGCGACCGGTCATAGAAGATCCATCACATCTGGAGACGTCTCCATCTCTGTATTGCATTGCTTTGCAGTGTAACATCACAATCTCATGCGACAGGCCGCTATGTAGACGTAGTAAAGAATTGTAGGGTCACAATTCTCACATTTTAAATATTTGTACAATAATTATTAGCAGATTACCCCGGAAAAATTTCCTGACAAGCCATAAGCAGCTTGTAGCTACCAGCCTCTAAAATCTAAGATAAGTAATAAGATGAGGCGGTCTGCAGATGGCTTCCATAATCATTATCGCGCGTGCGTCACCACAGTGTGCCGTGGCCTCTACAGCTCGTCCTGTTATGTCACCGTCCACTTATTCATCAGCCTGCACTCACACAGTAGGATGAGCAATAGTTTACATAGTCACATAGGTTGTACAACCCCTGGCAAAAATTATGGAATCGCCGGCCGTGGAGGATGTTCATTCAGTTGTTTAATTTTTTAGAAAAAAAAGCAGATCACAGACATGGCACAAAACTAAAGTCATTTCAAATGGCAACTTTCTGGCTTTAAGAAACACTAAAAGAAATCAAGAACAAAAAATGTGGTAGTCAGTAATGGTTACTTTTTTTTAACCAAGCATAGGGGAAACATTATGGAATCACTCAATTCTGAGGAAAAAAGTATGGAATCATGAAAAACAAACAAAAATCACTAATATTTTGTTGCACCACCTCTGGCTTTTATAACAGCTTGCATTCTCTGGGGCATGGACTTAATGAGGGTCACAGATTCTTCATCAATCTGGCTCCAACTTTCTCTGATTGCTGTTGCCAGATCAGCTTTGCTGGAGCCTTGTCATGGACCACTTTCTTCAACTTCCACCAAAGATTTTCAATTGGTCCATGACCAATTCTGATTCCATAATTTTTTCCTCAGAATTGAGTGATTCCATAATTTTCCCTATGCTTGTTCTATAAAAAAAAAAAAAAGTCACCATTACAGGCTACCACATGTTTTGTTCTTGATTTCTTTTAGTGTTTCTTAAACCCAGAAAGTTGCCATTTGAAATGACTTTAGTTTTGTGCCATGTCTGTGATCTGCTTTTTTTCTACAAAATTAAACAATTGAATGAACATCCTCCAAGGCCGGTGATTCCATAATTTTTGCCAGGGGTTGTAAAAAAGACCACGGTCCATCAGGTTCAACCTTTCTCCACCATTTGTACATTTTGTCACTAATTTAACTATAACCCACAATGTTATGTGTATCAAGGAAATCATTGAGCCCTTTTTTAAAGCTGTTATAGTAACTACCACTACTAGCTGTTGTGGTCGGCATTCCACAGTCTTACTGCTCTAACTGTAAAGAACCCTTTCTTATTTAGCTGTCGAAGTCGCCTTTCTTGCACCCGTAATGTGTGCCCCCTGGTCCTCAGCGCGGTTCTTGGAAGAAGTCACGTGCCAGTGTTTTGTTCTGACCACACATATTTGTACACGTAAATGCGATCTCCTCTGAGGCGTCTTTATTCTAAGCTAAACAAGCCCAACTTTTACAACCTCATCATACGAGAGACCTTCCATCCTTTGTAATAATCTAACTGCCCATCTTTGAACTGACTAACTTCTGAATATCCTTTTTAACTGGATCCTATATTCTAAATGTGGCCTCAACAGTGATTTATAAAGGGGTAACAATACCTCGGGATCGCAGGATTTTCTCTCTTTATACACCTTAAAATCTTGTTTGCTTTTGCAGCTGCTGCTTGACATTGAGTACTGCTGCTCAGCTTACTTGTGACCAGAATACACAAGTCCTTCTCCTGTTGTGTAATCCTGAGTATACTCATATTTACTGTATATGCAGCTATAGGATTACTCCGTCCTCGGTGCATTACTCTACATCTATCTACATTAAACCTCATTTGCCAAGTGTTTGCCCATTCAGACATCTTATCCTGATTATGCAATATTGTAATGTCAAGGTCAGATTTTAGTATTCTACATAGTTTGGTGTCGTCAGCAAAGACTGACACTTTAGTCTCAATCCCATCCACAAGGTCATTAATAAAGAGGTTAAAAAAAGAATCAGTCTTAGCACAGATCCCTGCAGTCCCCACTGCTCCTAGTACAGATCCCTACGGTCCCCACTGCTCCTAGTACAGATCCCTACGGTCCCCACTGCTCCCAGTACAGATCCCTGCAGTCCTCACTGCACCCAGTACACATCCCTACGGTCCCCAATGCTCCCAGTACAGATCACTACGGTCCCCACTGCTCCCAGTACAGATCCCTGCAGTCCTCACTGCTCCCAGTACAGATCCCTGCAGTTCCCTACTGCTCCCAGTACAGATCCCTGCGGTTCCCTACTGCTCCCAGTACAGATCCCTGCAGTTCCCTACTGCTCCCAGTACAGACCCCTGCGGTTCCCTACTGCTCCAAGTACAGATCCCTGCAGTCCCCACTGCTGACCATACCCCATTTAGAGAATTTACCATTTGTGACGACTTTGTTTCCGGTCATTTAACCAATTCCTTACCCATCTGCATAGTTTCCCCCAGTCCTTGCTTCTGTAGCTTCATTATAAGGCTGTTACGTGGTACTGTATCAAATGCCTTTGCAAAGTCCAAATAAATCACATCAGCCACATTTCCAACATCCAGATTTGCACTCACCTCCTCATAGAAACCCAACATGCTACTTAGACACTACCTATCCTTCATGAATCCATGCTGGTTGTCAATTATATTATCTACAATATATCTCTGCAAGTCATCTCTTATACTGCCCTCAAAAATGTATACACTCCGGACAGTGCCTCTTATAAGTGCCTGATTATCGGGATCCCTCCCATCAAGTATGGAAAGATCCTCTGTTTAGCTATAGGAGTTGGCTAGTGTCAGCACAAGCAGAAGGTACAGCTGTCCATAGCCGGCTGGTTCCTCCATCGTAGTGTTATAGGCTTACACCACAGCTTGCAGAGACATCACATATGGAGTAAGTTCGTTATTTGTGTGGAATAAGATGGACAATAGCCATTTCTCTCCAAACGGTGAGAAAAAAAAATTGCCTCCTCCAAGATGGCGCCTGCGCAGTAGCATCTATCGGATTCCCAGTAGCTGCTACTACGAAGGTGTGGTAGCACCATTTTCAAACAGATTTTTATTTTCACATGATTTAAGGATATCAAAGAAAGGAATTACATACATAGTACATATGCGATTATGCTACAGCGCAGGCATGCAGAAGGGGATTTTTTTTAAAGATCTATATAATATTCATTATGTAAAATAGGGGGCAGGTCAGTGACCCGTTATAAGCCATCAGTATGAACACTTAATCAGAGCACCCAATGAAGACCCCCCACAGGCCGCACCGGAGAACGGGCATATCATTAACTGAAAATAAAGATAAAACAATCACAAGACGGATTTCATCACCAGATATCACTGTAATCAGTATAACGGCGCCGACCTGACACTGGGTGTAGGTTATGTGCACAATCCTGCTGACAGGTTCACTTTAAATCCAGAAATAACTATCTGGAATTGAGGATGATGAGGAAGAAGATGTTGAGGGAAGAGTGAACAATAATAGTTGGTGTATGTGTAGTAATTGTATTTGTATGTCAACAATATTTTTTCTATAGCTGCTGGGGGCTGCCACTTGCTGGTGTGTAAGTGCAGCAGCATACATAGAAATCATAGGACCCAGTAGCAGAAGTCCTATTTTTTTTTTATATACCGGTAAATAAAAAGGGCAAAGTATTAATATAAAGCTGTAGTATTCACGGTGGAAAATGAAATGCTAGGTGAAATCCCAAGAAACAATGAAAACCCTATATTAAGAGTCACCAATCTAACCCAAGAAGAGGTGCGAAACCGGCTAAATAAGATTAAAATAGATAAATCTCCGGGTCCGGATGGCATACACCCACGAGTACTAAGAGAACTAAGTAATGTAATAGATAAACCATTATTTCTTATTTTTAGTGACTCTATAGCGACAGGGTCTGTTCCGCAGGACTGGCGCATAGCAAATGTGGTGCCAATATTCAAAAAGGGCTCTAAAAGTGAACCTGGAAATTATAGGCCAGTAAGTCTAACCTCTATTGTTGGTAAAATATTTGAAGGGTTTCTGAGGGATGTTATTCTGGATTATCTCAATGAGAATAACTGTTTAACTCCATATCAGCATGGGTTTATGAGAAATCGCTCCTGTCAAACCAATCTAATCAGTTTTTATGAAGAGGTAAGCTATAGACTGGACCACGGTGAGTCATTGGACGTGGTATATCTCGATTTTTCCAAAGCGTTTGATACCGTGCCGCACAAGAGGTTGGTACACAAAATGAGAATGCTTGGTCTGGGGGAAAATGTGTGTAAATGGGTTAGTAACTGGCTTAGTGATAGAAAGCAGAGGGTGGTTATAAATGGTATAGTCTCTAACTGGGTCGCTGTGACCAGTGGGGTACCGCAGGGGTCAGTATTGGGACCTGTTCTCTTCAACATATTCATTAATGATCTGGTAGAAGGTTTACACAGTAAAATATCGATATTTGCAGATGATACAAAACTATGTAAAGCAGTTAATACAAGAGAAGATAGTATTCTGCTACAGATGGATCTGGATAAGTTGGAAACTTGGGCTGAAAGGTGGCAGATGAGGTTTAACAATGATAAATGTAAGGTTATACACATGGGAAGAGGGAATCAATATCACCATTACACACTGAACGGGAAACCACTGGGTAAATCTGACAGGGAGAAGGACTTGGGGATCCTAGTTAATGATAAACTTACCTGGAGCAGCCAGTGCCAGGCAGCAGCTGCCAAGGCAAACAGGATCATGGGGTGCATTAAAAGAGGTCTGGATACACATGATGAGAGCATTATACTGCCTCTGTACAAATCCCTAGTTAGACCGCACATGGAGTACTGTGTCCAGTTTTGGGCACCGGTGCTCAGGAAGGATATAATGGAACTAGAGAGAGTACAAAGGAGGGCAACAAAATTAATAAAGGGGATGGGAGAACTACAATACCCAGATAGATTAGCGAAATTAGGATTATTTAGTCTAGAAAAAAGACGACTGAGGGGCGATCTAATAACCATGTATAAGTATATAAGGGGACAATACAAATATCTCGCTGAGGATCTGTTTATACCAAGGAAGGTGACGGGCACAAGGGGGCATTCTTTGCGTCTGGAGGAGAGAAGGTTTTTCCACCAACATAGAAGAGGATTCTTTACTGTTAGGGCAGTGAGAATCTGGAATTGCTTGCCTGAGGAGGTGGTGATGGCGAACTCAGTCGAGGGGTTCAAGAGAGGCCTGGATGTCTTCCTGGAGCAGAACAATATTGTATCATACAATTATTAGGTTCTGTAGAAGGACGTAGATCTGGGGATTTATTATGATGGAATATAGGCTGAACTGGATGGACAAATGTCTTTTTTCGGCCTTACTAACTATGTTACTATGTTACTATGTTACTATTTGTTCCCTGTGGTCGGGACATACAGTGCAGGTGGATAGTGCTGCACCACAGAGCTGCCCTTACGGTTATGGCTCAATGACACCTGTGCTATATAGGGTATATGTCCTTCAGGGTTAGAAGGAAGGAAAAATGGTAGTTACGTACCTGCCGATAACGGTATTTCTCTGATCCCATGATGGCACCACGGAGAGAGGGGTCCGCCCCCAGGGACAGGAAACCTACAGATGAAAAAGGGCGTACCTCTCTCCCACATCAGTTGGATTACAGAGCCTTATACAGAACTTCAGCTGCAGCTCAATATTTGCACAAATTAAACTTACCGTATATACTCGAGTATAAGCCGACCCGAGTATAAGCCGACCCCCCTAATTTTGCCACAAAAAACTGGGAAAACTTATTGACTCGAGTATAAGCCTAGGGTGGAAATGCAGCATTTACCGGTGAATTTTAAAAATAAAAATAGATCATTATTTCCCCATAGCTGTGCCATATAGTGCTCTGCACCGTTCATATTTCCCCATAGGTGTGAACCATATAGTGCTCTGCACCGTTCATTGTGCCCCCTAGCTGTGCCATATACGGTGCTCTGCACCGTTCATTGTGCCCCATAGATGTGCCATATACGGTGCTCTGCACCGTTCACTGTGCCCCATACATAGCTGTGCTGTGCCATATACGGTGCTCTGCACCGTTCACTGTGCCCCATAGCTGTGCTGTGCCGTTCACTGTGCCCCATACATAGCTGTGCTGTGCCATATACGGTGCTCTGCACCGTTCACTGTGCCCCATAGCTGTGCTGTGCCATATACGGTGCTCTTCACCGTTCACTGTGCCCCATAGCTGTGCTGTGCCATATACGGTGCTCTGCACCGTTCACTGTGCCCCATAGCTGTGCTGTGCCATATACGGTGCTCTTCACCGTTCACTGTGCCCCATAGCTGTGCTGTGCCATATACGGTGCTCTGCACCGTTCACTGTGCCCCATAGCTGTGCTGTGCCATATACGGTGCTCTGCACCGTTCACTGTGCCCCATAGCTGTGCTGTGCCATATACGGTGCTCTGCACCGTTCACTGTGCCCCATAGCTGTGCTGTGCCATATACGGTGCTCTGCACCGTTCACTGTGCCCCATAGCTGTGCTGTGCCATATACGGTGCTCTGCACCGTTCACTGTGCCCCATAGCTGTGCTGTGCCATATACGGTGCTCTGCACCGTTCACTGTGCCCCATAGCTGTGCTGTGCCATATACGGTGCTCTGCACCGTTCACTGTACCCCATAGCTGTGCTGTGCCATATACGGTGCTCTGCACCGTTCACTGTACCCCATAGCTGTGCTGTGCCATATACGGTGCTCTGCACCGTTCACTGTGCCCCATAGATGTTCCACATAAATTTGTGCCGCCGCTGCCGCAATAAAGAAAAAAAAACACATACTCACCTCCCTTGATTGCAGCTCCCGGCGTCTCGTTCCGGCGCCTCCATCTTCCCGGCGTCTCTGCTCTGACTGATCAGGCAGAGGGCGCCGCGCACACTATATGCGTCATCGCGCCCTCTGCCTGAACAGTCAGAGAGCAGAGACGCCGGGAAGATGGAGGCGCCGGCCGGGAAGATGGATCGGCGCCCGGCGGCTGGAACGAGGACAGGTGAATATGCTATACTTACCTAGTCCTGGCGATCCTCGCGCTGTCCCCTCCTGTCTTCGGTGCCGCAGCTTCTTTCTCTATCAGCGGTCACCGGCACCGCTGATTAGAGAAATGAATAAGCGGCTCCGCCCCTATGGGAGGTGGAGCCGCTTATTCATTTCTGTAATGAGCGGTCCCACGTGACCGCTGAAGAGAGGAAGAAACTGCAGCGCCGAAGCCCGTGGGACGGCAGGGACAGCGCGAGGATCGCTGGGACTAGGTAAGTATACCTCAGCGCCCTCACCCCCTCACCCGCCGACCCCACCGCTACCGTGACTCGAGTATAAGCCGAGGGGGGCACTTTCAGCCCAAAAATTTGGGCTGAAAATCTCGGCTTATACTCGAGTATATACGGTAACCTATTTAACTTAACAGAGGCACCGTGACTAAAATTAATTACTAGTACATTATCAAGTGCACACCTGTGTGTGAAAAAGGGAGGGAATATACGGGTGCCATCATGGGATCAGAGAAATACCGTTATCGGCAGGTAACTACCATTTTCTCTATCCCCATGATGGCACCACGGAGAGATTTGAATAGATAGAACTCTTAGGGAGGGACCACTGCCTCTAGAACCCTTCCCCCAAAGGTAGGATCAGAGGAGGTCAAGTCTAAGCGGTAATGCTTGAAAAATGTAGACTGGGAAGACCAAGTGGCCGCTCTACATATCTGTTGTATTGAAGCGCCAGCTCTCTCCGCCCAGGATGATGCCACTGCTCTGGTCGAATGAGCTTTTATGTTCTCTGGGATGACTGTCCCACAGGATGAGTAGGATAGGGCGATGGCGTCTCTTATCCATCTTGCTAACGTGGCTTTCGATGCTTTTTGTCCCTTCCGTGGACCCTGGAAGCAGACAAACAGAGCCCTATCCTTCCTGCACTCCCTAGTGGCTGATAGATATTGTACCAGACATCTTCTTACGTCTAGGGTATGTAGTGTTTTTTCTCCCTCATTTTTAGGGTTGGGACAAAAGGAGGGTAAAGAAATTTATTGCGTTCTATGAAACTGTGCCGCTATTTTAGGGAGGTAAGCCGGGTCAGTTTTTAGAATGACTCTGTCATCAAGTATCTGAGTAAAGGGCGGGCATGAAGATAACGCTTGTATATCGCTGACACGACGAGCCGAGGTTAGGGCCACTAGGAGTGAGGTTTTCAGAGATAAGATCTTTAAAGGAACTTCTGTCAGGGGCTCAAAGGGAGGTTTGGTTAGAGCGTTTAGTACGAGGTTTAGATCCCATGGAGGAGTGTTGTGGAGGGGAATGGGTCTGGACCTAGATGAGGCTTTAATAAATCGCATGACCCACCGATTTTTGGCCAAATCATAATTATACAGTGCTGCCAAGGCTGCTACCTGAACCTTTAGAGTGCTTGTAGCCAAACCTCTTTCCAGACCTTTCTGTAAAAACTCAAGGATTTTCCCTATAGGAATTTCCCCGGACGGGTCTGCCCCTTATACTGACATAAATTTTTTCCAAACTTTCCCATATATTTTAGTGGTTACGGGTTTTCTACTCTGTAGAAGAGTGGACACCAAGTTAGGAGAGAACCCTTTGTCCCTTAGCAACCTCCTTTCAAAAGCCACGCTGTCATGTGTAAATTTTTTACATTGGGGTGAAATACTGGACCCTGGGACAGAAGTTTCGGAGTGTCTGGTAGAACCCATGGACTTGATATGGACATTTTTCTTAGCCAAGAAAACCATATTCTGCGGGGCCAGAATGGCGCTATTAGTATCACTGTAGTCCCCTCCTCCCGAATTTTCCTCAGCACTAAGGGGATGAGTGACATTGGAGGGAACGCATAGGCAAGGTGGTAGTTCCAAGGAATTGTCAATGCGTCTAGAGCTACAGGGTTCCCCCGGGGATCGATTGAGCAGAATGTTTTTACTTTGCGGTTTTGGCTGTTCGCGAATAGGTCTATTTCTGGTAGGCCCCAGAGATTCACGATTTGATCGAAGACCGATTGGTTTAGCTCCCACTCCCCCTGCTTTAAGCATGTTCTGCTCAGGAAGTCTGCAGTTTGGTTTTCGGAGCCTTTTAAGTGGAGAGCTGTCAAGGACTTTAGACTGTGTTCCGCTATGTGGAAGATGGATTGGGTTACCTCCATCAGAGCTCGACATCTGGTTCCCCCTTGGTGGTTTAGATATGCAACCACTACCTGGTTGTCCGAAAAGACTTTTACGTGATGACCGTGAAGGAGATATCGAAAGTGTGTTAGGGCCAGTTTTACCGCTAGCAGTTCTTTCATGTTGGAAGAGTCTAGCTCTTGACTTTTGTTCCAACTCCCCTGTGCCACTTGATCGCCTATATGTGCTCCCCAGCCCCAGGGGCTTGCATCCGTCGTTAGAATTTTCTCCGTCGGTAGCGCCCAAGGAACTCCTTTGGTTAGATTCCCTGGGTCTGCCCACCATCCTAGGGAGTGTATCGTGTTTGGAGATATACTTAACTGCCCGTCTAAATTTCCGTGCAGAGATATGCCTAAATTTAAAGTCTCCCATTGTAGATCCCGGGAATGAAGTTGTGCCCACTGTACTGCCGGGATACAGGCAGTCATAGAGCCCAGAAGGGACATTGCCCTCCTCAGAGTAGTGACTGGGGATACCGTCAGCTGTAACACTGCCTGTGTCATTTTTTGAACCTTCTCCTGAGGAAGATAGCATGTCTGCGTGATCGAGTCTAGGACTATCCCTAAGTACTCCTGTACCTGGGATGGCACCATTTTGGACTTGGGTATGTTTAGCAGCCACCCTAGACTCGACAGAGAAGCAATGACCAGATTCAACTGTTGTTCGCAGTGTTGAAATGAGTTCCCTACCACGAGGAGGTCGTCCAGATAGGGAACTATTAAGATATTTTGTTCCCGTATGTGGGCCATTACCTCTGACATTATTTTCGTGAATACCCGAGGAGCGATGGCTATCCCGAAGGGGAGAGCCCGGAATTGAAAGTGTTTTACTTCCCCCTGGATATTCACTGCCAGTCTGAGATATTTTTGGTAATCTCTGTGGATGGGCACATGGTAATATGCGTCTCGTAAATCTAGAACAGTCATGAAACACAAAGGAAAGAGTATTCTCACGCAAGATTTTATTGTCTCCATTTTTAAATGTTGTATCTCCAGGAAACTGTTTAGTTTTTTGAGATTTATGATCGTTCTGTACGATCCGTCCGTTTTTTTTGCGGAGGAAGAGAGGAGAATAGAAACCCGTGCCTCTTTCCTGGTATGGAACTTCTTGCAATACATCTTCCTGGATTAGGCTCAGAATCTCCTTCTGGAGAGCTGACTGTTCGATTGATTGTTTTTGAGGCGTTACCATGAAGGAGTTGCCGGGAGGAATACGAAATTTGAATTTGAGGCCTTCTCGTATAATACCTAGAATCCAAGGACTGTTTGAAATTCTTTCCCAGGCTGGAAGAAACTCGTCTAGTCTCCCTCCGACCCGGGGAGTACCTTCATTGGGATTTTTTATTATCTGGAGGGGGGGTTTGTTGAACAAGAAGCCCCTGTTTTTGTTTCTTCTGTCTTCCCATCTGTCTTTATTTCCCTTTGGAGGTCTTCTGCGCATAAACTTTCTGTTCCGAAAGGAGCGTCTATATGACTGGTTGGGGAACCCGGGGAAAGATTTCTTTTTATCTCCTGCTTTGTCGAGGATGTCGTCCAACGTTGATCCAAACAGGAATTCACCTTCGCAAGGTATTGAGCATAGCTTGGTTTTTGTCTGCAGGTCCCCCGGCCAGCACTTTAGCCACAGGGCGCGTCTTGCGGCGTTTGAGAAAGAAGCCGACCTGGCTGCTAATCTTGCTGAGTCCACCGAAGCGTCCGCTAAAAAAGCTGCCGCCCCTTTCATCATGGACACTGACTTTTGTATTGTCTCTCTTGGAACTTTCTCCTTTAGTTGAGAATCCAAATGCTCAAGCCACACCATTAAAGCACGGGCCGTGCAGGTGGCTGCGATGGCTGGCTTTAGGCCCCCTCCTGCCGCTTCCCAGGAGTTTTTAAAGAAGGTGTCTGCCTTTTTGTCCATCGGATCCTTTAGAGTGCCCATGTCCTCGAAGGGCAGGGCGAACTTTTTAGAGGCCTTTGCTATGGCCACATCCAGTTTGGGTGCCTTGCTCCAGGATGAGCAGGCTGGGTCATCGAACGGGTACTTTCTCTTGGGGGTCAAGAGAACTTTTTTATCCGGTTTCTTCCATTCTTTTTTAATCAAAGAATGAATTTTCTCATTTATTGGAAATACTCTTTTCTTTTGTTCTAATCCGCTGAACATTATGTCCTGTGCTGTTCTTTTAGGACGTTCGTCTACCAGACCCATAGTTGTTCTGATGGCCTTTACCAGTGCGTCTGTCTCCTCGATGGGGAAGCAACTGCGTCCCCCCTCTGATGATAGTGAGGAGGTCTCGGATGTCGACGAATCATTAGAGTCAGATGTTTCATTTTCTGATTCGTCTATACTGGACTCGGGAGACTTATGACCTGATCTATGTTTTTTCCTCAGAATTTTAATGCCTTTGAGGGCACTTTCCACTTGATTTTTTATTAGAGTTTTCAGGTCTGATGCAAACGCCGGAGATTCCTCCTGAATGGTTTTTCCTATGCAGGACCCGCATAGCTTTTTTTCCCATGAGGAAGGTAGCTCTTCCAAACATATCGCACACACTTTGTGCTTTGATTTGCCTGTACATTTCCTTCCCTAGGAGAAAAAAAGTAATCTCGTATTACATTATTACTTTCACGTAGATCACTCACCCCTTACGACTAAGAGATACCGTCTCTGGCCTCGGGACTGTATCCACTGGATTTGTCGCCGGCCGCGTATTTTTCCCAGAGACTCGGCTGCGTTGTGACCCTGAGCGTCCGCTGCTGCTGCGTTGCTGGGATGAAGCATTTCCCTTGCGCTGATGTTGTGAGCGCAGACGCAGTACTTGCTCAGGTGGTGATTGTGCACATTCCTGTGCCTCTTGTTGCTCTTTACCGCTCATAGTGGCTCCGCTCTGCGTTTGCCAAAAGAGAGGGTTTCCCACGTTTCTTCCATAGAGAACGCTGTTTTTTAAACTTGCCGCCGGCAGAAGCGGTCATCTGCGCATGTGCGCGCGTCACTTCCGGTTCGCGGCACAGGCGTCCTATAGGGAAGATATTATTGGGGACGCCTGTGCGCGCGTTCTATCGTTCCGCCCTTGCCCGTACTTCCGGTTTGGGCGGCGGTGTCCAGCGGTGACCTGCGGCGCTTTTGCGCGCTCTAGCGCTCCTGCTATGGTAGCGTAGCCGCCGCTACCCCCATGTACCAATTAGCGGTATAGAGGCTGTATCGGTGACCGCCGTCACCTGCCTCTTTCCTCCCCCTTTTTTTTTTTCCTGGGGAAGGCAGGCTCGAACCTCTTCACTGCCTCCCCCTGCAACACTCACCCATAGGGCCCGCCGACCCCCGTGGTGGTGCTTCAGGGTCGGAAGAAAAGGGGGGAGAAAACCTGCTGGACCCAGCCGTGACAGGGCGCCCCCTGTCAGGAACCGACCGGCCAGCACCCTGGAATCCCACGAAGAATCCTTCAGGTACGTGCTGTAGGTTCCCCGTCAGGGACAGGAAACCAACTGATGTGGGAGAGAGGTATGCCCTTTTTCATCTGTAGGTTTCCTGTCCCTGGGGGCGGACCCCTCTCTCCGTGGTGCCATCATGGGGATAGAGAAAAATAGAATTAGACTTACCAGTAATTCGGTTTCTAGGAACCTTCAACAACACTCACCTTGGAGGTTGTCTCCCCGCCCTAATGGGGGACAGGAAATACAAAGAGGTTAAATAACCATACTAGCGTGAATAGTTACCACCAAAGTGCAGGAATCATCCAGTGAATATCAGGTAGAGAGGGAAATTAGTGCTGTCGTGGAAGGTTCCTAAAAACCAAATTACCGATAAGTCTAATTCTATTTTCTCTAGTCACCTTCCACGACAGTCACCTTGGAGTTATACCAACGTTAATTTCTTTAGGGAGGGACTACGGCTTGTAGAACACGTTTGCCGAATGTCAGATCCCTATCGAAATTTAGCCTGTAGTGTCTGGTGAAAGTATGTACAGAAGACCAGGTGGCGGCTCTGCATATCTGTGCCAATGAGGGGTTCTCTCTTGCTGCCCATGATGTATAGACTGACCGGGTAGAATGGGCTTTCAGCGAGATCGGCAGAGGGAGATCCTTTGCAGAATATGCAAGGCAGATGGCTTGCTTAATCCAGTTTGCAATTGTGCTCTTAGCTGCTTTCCTTCCTTTATTCTGTCCTGAGAACTGGATAAATATATTCTGGTCGACCCTCCAAGCCCTGGACTGCTCCAGGTAGTGGAGAACTACCCTGCGGACATCCAGGGTGTGGAAGTTTTCCTCCTTCGTATTGGAAGGATTTAGACAAAATGAGGGCAAAACCACATCCTGACCCCTATGAAAATCCAAAACGACTTTGGGCATAAAGGTGGGATCTAGATGTAGGACTATGCTATCAGAGTTTATGGATAGAAAGGGCTCTTGAACAGACAAGGCCTGCAATTCTCCTATGCGCCTAGCTGTGGTAATTGCCACCAGGAACACCGTTTTAAGTGTTATGATTTTAAGGGGTAAAGAAGACAAAGGCTCAAAGGGTGGATGAGTTAGACTATTGAGAACTAAATTTAGATCCCAGGAGGGAACCCGACTATGGAGTCTAGGATGTAATCTGCTTGCTGAAGTCATGAATCTTTTGATCCAGCGGTGGCCAGCAAGATCTTGGTCAAAAAAAGAACTAAGGGCCCATACCTGAACCTTTAGTGTACTTGGGGTGAGCCCTAGATCTAAACCCTTCTGGAGGAAGTCTAGGATTTGAGCAATGTTGGGGTGGAAGGGATCAGGGACACTAGGAAGGCACCAGGAAGAACATTTCTTTCATACTTTTCCATAGATGGCATTGGTCACAGGTTTCCTACTCTTTTGGATAACCCTGTCCGAGAAGCCCCTGGCTTTTAATATGTCGGTCTCAGTAGCCAAGCACCCAGGTTAAATTTTTTGAGTCCTGGGTAAAGAAGGGGACCTTGAACAAGGAGGTTTGTTCTTTGAGGAAGAAGTATGGGGCCTTCTTCGGCCATTCCCCTCAAGGCGCTGTACCAGCTCCGACCCGGCCACATTGGGGCAATCAGGATTGCCGTGACTTTGTCTGACCGGATCTTCTGCAGCGTCCTTGACAGCATTGGAATCGGTGGAAAGGCGTAAGCCAGGTTGAAGGTCCATGGATGACTGAAAGCATCTATCCCCAGAGCCCCATGCCTGGGGCTGAGGGAGAAATGTTTTTGATTTTGCGTTTTGGGCATATGCAAATATGTCAACCTCCGGGATCCCCCATCTCGAGGTTAAGGATAGGAAAACCTCCTGGTTCAGGCACCATTCCCCGGGATGAACATCCTCACTGCTGAGGAAATCCGCCTGGGTGTTGACCGAACCCTTCAGATGTATTGCGGAGATTGAAAGGAGGTGTTTCTCTGCCCAGAGAAATATCTGTGTGGCCACTAGATTTAGGATGGCATACTTCGTGCCACCTTGATGCCGGAGATAAGCCACCGTCGTCACATTGTTGGAGTAGACACGGACATGATGGCCTTGGACTAGAGATGAGACAGCTACCAGTGCTTCCTCTTCTGCCTTCAATTCCCTCAGGTTAGAAGATCTGGAACCTGTGTCTGAGGACCATAGTCCCTGAAAATGTTTGTTCCACCACGGCGCCCCAACCTCTTCGGCTGGCATCTGTGTGAAGCACTTTCAGGGGGAGCTGGTCCCAGCTTACCCCCCCTGCCGAAGGTTCCAGCCCTTTAGCCACCACGAGAGGGCTGACTTCACATGTCCGGGGAGTGGAATTCTCTTGGACAGTGTTCCGATACCTCAGAGCGTATAGGAGAACGTGAGTCTGGAGGGTTCGTGTATGTGCCTGGGCCCAGGACACTGCCTGAATGCACATGGATTCCTTCAGGGTTGGAGACCTTTGTTGTTTGAATCTGGAGATTCTCTGACAAAGGTCACACTGACGATCTTCGGGAAGGAAGGACATTCTTTCTTCTGAGTTCAAGAGAACCCCCAGGAATTTCTTCCTTGTGGACGGTTGTAGGTCCGACTTCTGGAGATTTGGGGGTCCAGCCTAGGGATTCAAGAATACCTAGGGTTTTTGACACATCTTGGTTCAGCTGAAATGTTGAAGGAGCAATGATGAGGTGGTCGTCTAAGGGATAAGGCAGAATCCCTGAAGACGGATAAACCGCTTCTCTTATGATTTTCGAGAATACCCTCAGGGCTGAGGATACTCCGAAGGGAAGCACATTGAACTGAAAGTGAGTGATCCTGCGGTAGTGGGAGACCGCGAACCTGAGGAACCTCCTGTGATCCGGATGGATCGGAACATGATAATAGGCGTCCCTCAGGTCTATCGTTGCCATTACCCAATTTCGCCCGATAAGTGGGATTGCCGTTTTGACTGACTCCATCTTGAACCTTCGGTATTTGATGACCTGGTTCAAAGGTTTTAAATTTATGATTATCTTATGAGGAATAGAGGAGAGTAATGACCTCTCTGCTTAAGTCCTGCTGAGGTACATGAGAAATCACTTTTTCTTGTAAGAGATCCAGAATTTGAAGGAGAAAGGAGTCCTGGGGATTGTATCGGGGCAATTCTTAGGCATTGAGGGGGCTCTTGAATTCCAATTTTAGTCCGAATTGTATGGTGTGGAGGATTCACTGGTTCATGGATATGCACTACCATTGGGCGAGAAACAGAGCCGGCCCCCCACTGGAGAGTCACTGTTTATCCGGGTCTGTTGCTGTTGAGGCACAAGGATATTCCTGCCTCAACCCCCCTTTGGGTAGCTCCAGCGACCCTAAAGTCCTTCTGGGAGGACTGGTCACGAGGATGGGGGGCGGGGGGGGGCGAAAAAACCACTTCCTAGCAACCTTTTGTTCTGGAAGCCATTTTTTCCCATCAGAGGCCTTATCCAGGATGTCATCCAAGATTGGCCCTAACACATGGTGACCCTGAAAGGGGATGGCACAGAGTTTAGTTTTAGAGGTAATGTCGCCTCCCCAAGACTTCAGCCAAAGGGCTCTACTGGCTGAGTTTGAGAGGACTAAGGACCGAGCAGCCACACGAACAGACTCTCCTGAATCATCGGCTAAGAACCCTGATGCCTTTTGAAGAAGGGGAAGGGAGTCCAGGATTTCCTCTCTGGACGTACCCTGGGAGAGATGTTCCTTTAATTTGCGAAGCCAGAGGACCAAGGCCCTGGTGACGCAAGTAGATGCGATATTTGCTTTAAGCAGGTTTGTAGAGAACTCCCAGGACTTTAAGTGGCTCTCTATTTTTCGATTCATTGGATCTTTCAATTGAGAAGAGTCTTCAAACGGGAGAGACATCTTTTTGGTAACCTTAGAGACCTGGACATCCACCCTAGGAACCTCCCAAATAGAACTATCACCCTCTAGGGGAAAACTGTGCTTGAAATCTGAAGGAACACTAAGGCCCTTCTCTGGTGAAGCCCACTCTTGGAAAATAAGATTTTGAACATTTTCATGATTGGAAATACCTTTTTAATTTAGGGTTTCAGGCCCCCAAACATTTCATCCTGGGGTGGATGTGGAGCCCTCATTCTCCCAATTATCATCTGACTCGGAGGTATGAACCTCACCAGAGTCAGAATCAGTATCAACTGGTGCCATTTTCTTTTTAAGGGGGGGGGAGGCCGGGGAAAGGGGAAGGGAGGAAATGCAACACTTGGGGTTGGGAAAAGGCCGCCATGGAGGTCTGTACCTCCTGTTTAGTGTGTTAATGCTGTCCAGGACGGAGGGCTGTTCAGCACGTAATAGGTCATCTGTACAGGGTTGACACAGGGTCTTCTTGTAGGTAGAAGGTAGCCACAAACCCCTCACTTGCGGCTGGGTTTGTTCTTTGGGGCAGATACCTTTTCTCCCAAAAAGAAAGAGGTATACTAAATGACCAATCTTAACATGGCTGAACAGTGAAGGGACCAGCCCAGCTACTCACATTAGGAGGGTGAACGCTGGGATCTGCAGAAGTAGCAAAGGGTTTGTCGCCGTCCATGGTCAAGCTGTACGCAGTCACACAGAGACACAGCGTCTTACCTGGAGGCACCTGACCAGGATATGAAGCAATCGAGGTCCAGCGTTGATTGTGTGCTCCTCCTTCCCTTTGGTCTGTAGGGATGCCAGGGACGACCCTAACATGCCAGCGATCTGCCCCGCATGGAACGCAGGAGATGGCGTGCGTTCCAGCGTGGAGCCCCAGGCCGCAAACCGGAAGTGCGTCGCTGACGTCACATACGGCACGCGTGAACCCGGAACTACACACCAGAGGACGACGCCGGGGAGCTTGGAGAGGACCCCAGCAGCACATCACCGGCCCGCTTTGCCCCCAACAGAGGCGCGGGAGGGGCAGGAAAGAGGGCCCAAATCCAAGTAAGATGGAGATGGGCGCAGCCACATGGAGGAAACACCGCTCGACCTCGGATAGTAAGAATACCCAGGTGCTTCGTTCACCAGCCACGACAGCACCTACAGGAACCTCTTCATGCCCCACTGGGGGAACAGGGAAAAAAAAAAAAAAAAAAAAACACCCACTGGATAGCAGGAAGGAGAGGGTTATTTAACCTCATTGTATTTGTTGTCCCCCATTAGGGCAGGGAGACAACCTCTAAGGTAACTAAAGGAAAGTGGGATTAGGAAGAAAATTTTAGGAAGAGACTGCACCAGAAAGGTGCTATGGGGAAACCCAAGTGCTGATTAGTGCTCAGTGTTAGTCTGGCCCAGAGCTGAATTGTCATCTGATGGTCAAGCTTTGCAGCAGGAAGACAATCCTTTGCCCTTGTAGTCAGCGCTAGTTATCCCTACTAATAATTCAGCAGATACAATTATATCACTGCACTGGTAAGTGCTCAGCGCCAAGTTTGTAAAGGGGTCCCCCAAAGATTCCACTGAGGGGGGTTCCCTGAAGGAATTCAGTGCTGAGCTCTAAACCGTGACGGCAGCGTAAATGAACAGGGACATGATGTGCAGAGAGATGCCGACATTTACAGGTAACGTTAAGCGAGGCACAGAAGGACTGGGAAAGGGAGGTACCGGCGTCAGAGGATCCTGGGTAGTTTCAGGCAGGTGCCTTCAGCTAAAGTCACCACATGTGATGGCTTGTACCATATTAGCGAGTTTGCCTCTTGTATCCTTGGTTAAATGAAATTTTATTATATTAATAGGTTAAAGAGAAGCTGTAGAGTCGGTGGGCTTCAATTGTTCTATCCATAAGAAATAGAACCTGGACCCATCCCGCCAGCAGCAGTACCACTGCGACCTGCAATTGGCACTGGTCAAATGTTGTAGAAGGACATGCTGCTCAGTCACCTAACCGCTGCAGTCAGTCACAGGCTGCAGCGGTTGATTGTCAGATTCTATTTGGCACTTATGTTCAGTTTTACCATCCTGGATATGCATCCTTGTTTTCTAAAGTTTTTTAATGACTTTAGTGACCATTTTTACAACTTGATTCTGTTATCTACATTGTTTTTCCGCTATTTTATTTGATATGGAATCTAATAAATTTATCCTGATTTTCATATACAATATTTTGGACTTCACGGTCGGTTTCTCCCCTTTTTGTTTGTGACATTTGGTGTTCAGTGCACTGTGGGTGGTCTGTCCTCAGGAGACAGCACTAGCTTCACTTGGAGAAACTCAGTCAATGAAACTGGGAGAATCTGAGTGTCCGAAGTGACAGCAGGAGCTCCGGACCACCGACCATGCACAGATCACCAGGTTTGCACAACATGTCAGACTAGATAGTCCACGTATTTTAGATTACAGCCATGCTTCCATTTTTTCTCATATGGTCCCTGTAAAGCACATCTCAATAAAGCCACTCCAGGAGACAACACAGTGTACACCCCAAACAGGGGTTTGTTTTTTTTAATTCGCTATTGCTAGGAATGACTAAACTAGTCACAGATACAAAACCAAATCTGATGTGATGTTCAGTGCCTTTTCTACTGAGAACGGTTGTAGACATAAATAAGTACTTGATGCTAAAACTTATAGACAGCTTTTCATTTTTTCAGGACTTAATTGTGGTTTGGGATCAATTTCTAGTCACGCGATTGAGAGGAACTCAAAGGCCGTGTCCTTCTCTTCTTGAAGTTCTTTGGCCGTCGCGTCCATCTTTTCACGGGAGAAGTCATCAATTTTGAGGCCTTGGACAATTTTCCAGGACTTGTCCTGTTGGAGAACAGAGCGCAATATTTAAAGTAAAAAAATTTATGGGGGCGAGAACCTAAAATACCCAGAAGTATCGTACCTTGATGACAACAGGGAAAGAATACAGGAGTTCATTGGGTACACCGTACGCATTTCCATCAGAGATCACACCCATCGAAACAAATTCTCCCTATGAGATGAAGCAAAGGTGGTAAGGACAGTGATCAGCATTGTTTGCCTAAAAGTCCACTCCATCTGAGTGCCACGTGTTCGTATGAGTAGCGGAGAATGTTATATAGCAGTAATACATTACTGCAATATGCAGGTGCACATACAAGTCACCTAAGGGGTGAGAAGGAAAACAAAATAAAAATAATTGCCATTATTTACCTCTGGGGTTCCAAACCAAATGTCCCGCACATGATCGCAGATGGCTTTGGCAGCAGACATGGCGCTGGATAACTTCCGTGCTGCAATCACAGCTGCACCGCGCTGCTGGACAGTCTATTAAAAGACGGAGACTCAAATTGCTGGAGGTGAAAACGCTTCCCATTATATTAACAGCACAGATATGCATATTACAAGCTCAACACTAATAAAGGATTCATTTAAAGGGCACGTTCACATGATGTAAACTAACAATATTTATACACCAGTCTCAGCCAGGGATTGTCTGCAGCAGTCACCATTAACCATGGTTTAAAATTCTAATCATGAAATTTTACATGTGAAAGTGAGAAACTTGTAAAATTTTAAAGTAATCCACTTCCCTTATCCTGAGCTGATCATTCTTAATTTACAGGTAAAGTGTTTTATTCAGCGAAGACTTTCCCATTACTGATATTATGAGACAGTGTCCACCTGACGTTCTATGGAGAACTAATTGTCCCAGGAGACCTTGTAGCAGAATCTGCCTCTAGCTCTTTCATAGATTTTTTTAATAGCACCAACTGTCATTTCCCATCTCTAATGGGAAAATCTGTCATCACTGAATGAAAACATTTTACCTATTAATTGCTCTGATAAGATACATTACAAATTCTTATTTTCATGGGCGCCATCAATTTCTGAAATAAATATGAAAATGACGGGTGAAGTAGGAGAGACTCGCAGGGGCTAGAGGTTAACCCTCCAAAATTTTCAAGGTGACCCATCAACTCTACACTTTTTTTTTTTTAAAAACTTAAAAGTGCTAATAATGTAATTTAATATATTTTTCAGACCTGGTCCTTCTACAAATTGTTGCAGATTGAACCAACATACTAAAGGCTATAAAGAACCAAATACCCATCAGTCTGAGTGTCAGAAAGTGTTCAGGTCAAAACTGAAAATAACTCCCATTGCAACCCAGTAGGGAATGGCAGTATAGGCTGCACCCGTTATATTGGGCCAAGCACAGTTTACCCGCAGTGCCAGATGCAGTGGGGGCATCATCTTGGTGATAGACGTCTTACCGATATGAAGCTTCCCTTCAGCCAGCTGTCATCCTTCACAGCTTCAGAGGCGCACACATCCTTCCCCTGCAGCTTTACAACAGCATGACTAACATCAGGATACTGAGTGGAGGAATGATTTCCCCAGATAATCACGTTCTTAACCTCATCAGATGTCACATTAAGACGAATCGCAATCTGGAAGGAAAAAAAAAAAAAAATAAATATCAGACCAATTCTCCACTACATCACCTTTAAAGGGCGATCTTGCAGTGGTGGACCACCGATGCCATCAGATCACGTGGCCACTATGGGGTCCAGTGCCAGCGCTAACACTGGGCACCCTCCTGGCACCACTGATGCCGATACAGTTGACCACAATTATGACAGAGGGATCGCTCCACTCCTTCCTCCATTATTCTCCCACATGTCAGATCAGACAGTGATGACACCACTTCATAGTGTCTGCAGTGCAGAGCAGTGAAGACCGGGTCAGAATGCTCCATGCTGACACCGGAACAGTGGGGGACAGAGGGAAGGAGTTTTTTTTTTTTTTTAAATCTGTGATTACACATGGCCAATTAGACCACATGGTGGACTATGTGGGAGCCTTTATAATTTCTAGATGGCTATTTGAGAGCCATTATACAGTGAAGTATTGAGTGGGGCCATTATACTGCATGGAGGGCTGTGCCGGGTGAAGGTGTATGCCCCTGGGCTCTCAGAAGACAAGTTAACACCTAGTCACTAGATGAGTGATAACTCATTGATCGGTGGGGGATACGATTGCCGGAACATGCACAGATCAGCAGAGCTTGAGGATGGAAGATAAATGGTTTTCACCAGATGACCCCATTAACAAGTTGGATTTAAAAAAAATAAAAATAAATAAATAATAATAAATACCGTATATACTCGAGTATCAACTAAGATTTTCAGCCCATTTTTTGGGCTGAAAGTCCCCCTCTCGAGTCATACCCAGGGGTCGGCAGGGGAGGGGGAGCGGGGGCTGTCAAATTATACTCACCTACTCCTGGCATGGTCCCTGCATCTTCTTCCTGTATTGAGCGGTCAGATGGTACCGCTCATTACAGTCATGAATATGCGGCTCCACCTCCCATAGAGGTGGAGCCGCATATTCATGACTGCAATGAGCGGTAACTGACCGCTCAATACAGGAAGGAGATGCAGCGGTGGAAGAAGTAGGGACCGCGCCAGGAGCAGGTAAGTATATGGGGAGGGGAGCGCTGCGCGATATTTACCTGTTCCTCGTTCCGGTATGGCACCGTCTCCAGCATCCTCTGGCTGTGACGCTCAGGTCAGAGGGCACGGTGATGTGGTCAGTGGGTGCCCTCTGCTGAGCGTCAGTGCTGGAGACGGAGCTGCACGAGGAGCAGGTAAAAATTGAAAGCGCCGGCGTCCTGAGCGAAGAGTGGAGAGTATGTGATTTTTTTTTTATTGCAGCAGCATTATATATTGCACAGCTTTATATGGAGCATCTATGGGGCAATAATGAACGGTATGAAGCATCTATTTTTATTTTTGAAATTCACCGGTAGCTGCTGCATTTCCTACCCTAGGCTTATACTCGAGTCAATAAGTTTTCCCAGTATTTTGTGGCAAAATTGGGGGGGGGGGGTAGGGTTGGCTTGTCTCTCACCAGTTACACCAGGTCAGGAGGTGGGTGAGTGATAGCCTAGAGGGGGTGCGGATGGGGTTTCAGACTACTAGGACCCTCTAAATCATGAAAATAGGGCTCCTCTACGCAAGTGAATGGTTGCATGCATATTACCACTAGACATACAAATTGTTGCCCCCCACTAATTAGGACAATGACTTCACATCATAAGGATAGGTGGTAATGCTGCAATTAAATAAAGATGATTAATTATGGGAAGTGTGGTGTCAGATATTTCGTGCACCCCCTCCCTCCCCCCCATTGACTGGAAGATAGACTGGGAAGATAGTGGCAGGGAAAGAAAGCAGATTAAAAAAAAATTTAATAATTGAAAGAAGCTTAAGTTAATAAAACTTTGTTTTACAAGAGTTGCAGTTACCATACCTGAGCCTTCGCCCTGTTGTGGTCCAAGCGGGTGAGACAACTGAAGTTCTCTTTGGGGATGGATGGAGCAGACTTTAGTGCAGTGAGGCAGTTGGTGTTTGCAGGATTTCCCACAACAATCACCTAAAATAGGGAAAAAAAAAAAAATTAATTACATTTTAATGCGGATGTACCTTTATTGCCCCACCACGTACATAGTGAGGATGCCATGCTTAAAAATCAAATCACTTGTTGTTTCAAGACCCAGTGTTTGAGCCTTCACCTGTGAGTGGCTTTAACACCCCCACACTTGGGGTACATTGCCAGAGGGCAATTACACAGGATTTTTTGCAATCTGCCGTGTTCTACAGCTGAAGCAAGTAAGCGAGTTGCAAAAATCTCATTGACCGGCTGCAATACAAAGTATAAATGTGCGACTCAACCCCACCATACAATGCAGAAAAATATGGCAGAAGCAGACCCAAATGGTTGGAGGTTTACACACTACGTTGACTGCCACTAAATGAGATTCCAGGCGATCCATAAGAGATGAGAACTCTACTAGTGTATGAAGTGGTCCTAATCTGGTTCTGTACATTCAGCCCCTGCCTTAACTGCAAAGGGATGACTATGTATAACCAAAGGAAGGATCATAAATAAGTGCCAAATAATCATTTAGAAATATCATGTTTTCTGTAGGGAGGGAATCACTATATAATTTTAAATGTCTACCATCCCGTTAGCTGACAAACTGGTATAGAATGATAAGTTGAGGGGGCAGAGGTAGCCCCCCACTATACAAGATGTGCTCCCGGGACTGCAGATACCAGGTGTGCTGACGTAAGAAGAGGCCACTCACACCAATGTCCACCCTGCCCATCTGATCTAAAACTGGAGCTACTAGGAGTCCTGGGGTAAGAAGAGGCTGCTCACACTGCTGTCCATCCTGCCTATCTAATCTAATACTGGAGATACCAAGAGTGCTGAGCTAAGAGGCTGCTCACACTGCTGTCTGCCCTGTCTATCTGATCTAATACTGGAGATACCAAGAGTGCTGAGCTAAGAGGCTGCTCACACTGCTGTCTGCCCTGTCTATCTGATCTAATACTGGAGATACCAAAAGTGCTGAGGTAAGAAGAGGCTGCTCACACCACTGTGTCAATGACTGACTAGCTGCTGCTGTCAGATTGCCGGTATCCTACTGCACACGCTCACAGGCACCTGTCCTATTAAAAAAGTCAAACAGCTGCCATTTTAGTGCACTATAGTGATTACCTAGACAAAAAACAGAAAACTTAACCAGCTACGTGTATTTACAAGTAATTATATTTTCGTTAGCTCCTTTCTATTCTTGTAGACCCCCCCCCTTAATGATTTCCATCCAGATGACAAAAACCAAGTCTAGCCTCGATTTTTGCAGCTATTAACTTTGACAAGTGACAGTTCGTATGACTGAACTGTCCCATATTGAGTAAGGTGGATCCTAAAAAATAAAAAAAAAGTCACCTTAACAGTCTTCTTTGCATATTTGTCCAGTGCAGCACCCTGAGACTTGAAAATCTTTACATTGGCTTTCAGCAAGTCCTTCCTCTCCATGCCCTCCCTCCTTGGCATGGAGCCCACAAGAATGGCAACATCTAGGTCCTTAAAAGCCACTTCTTCCTTGTCTGTAGCAATTACCTCTGTAGATAAAATATACACAGACTTCATGATGTATCTTACCAGCTCGGCACAGGAGTGTTAGATTTCTTTTAATGTATGGCATTTACAAAGTGTAAAAACATTAAAGTTTGTCATTCACAGTGGTCATATAGTGCATGATGAACAGTTGGACATTAAGGGACCAATTACTACATTTGCGGCTTTTTTTTGTTTTTTTAAGGTCATGTTATATGTGTGGGCATTCTAGTTAATGTGCAAGTTTGGATGATTCTACCATTGCAGCTTAATGTGTGTCAATGTACTCCACTCCCTGGATTAATTTTTGTAACATTTTACCCCTCCTGGTTGTCATCTCTAACACACAAGTGAGTAGTCAGGAGCTCGGACTGATCTGAAACATTCTTGGATAGCAATCGCCTAGATAGAGGAGTTGTATTTTGCTGCCACAAAATAGTCAGAAAAAATAATTTCATCTGCAGTTAATTTTCCGCCACACCTTAGTGTCCAAATCCAGGGTCAGGCGATTTTTACATGGCACTTTTCTCTGCCACCCACATCTCGCATCAGCCTCTGCCCAAATATATTCGGTGCAGAGGCTGACGGATCCCCATCTATGATGAACTTGTGAACAGTATACAGACAATCCTACCGTATTAGCTAGTTTACAGCTCATCAACATGTTGTCCTTAGGGTACCGTCACACAGTGGCATTTTGATCTCTACGACGGCACGATTTGTGACGTTCCAGCGATATATCCGTGACGTTCCAGCGATCTCGCCGTGTCTGACACGCTCCTGCGATCAGGGACCCCGCTGAGAATCGTACGTCGTAGCAGATCGTTTGAAACTTTCTTTTGTCGTCTAGTGTCCCGCTGTGGCGGCATGATCGCATGGTGTAACAAAGGTGTGCACGATATTGTATACGATGTGCGCATAGTAACCAACGGCTTTTACATCGCACATACGTCATGAAATTATCGCTCCAGCGTCGTACATTGCAAAGTGTGACAGCAGTCTACGACGCTGGAGCGATATTGTTACGATGCTGGAGCGTCACGGATCGTGCCGTCGTAGCGATCAAAATGCCACTGTGTGACGGTACCCTTAGTCTGCAGATTTAACCTTTGCCTTACAGATAAACATTAGGCTACGTTCACACTAGCGTTGTGCGCCGCTGCGTCGGCGACGCACAACGCACCGAAAAACGCGTGCAAACGCACGCAAAAATGCTGCGTTTTTCGATGCGTGCGTCGTTTTGACGAAAATCGGACGCAAGAAAAATGCAACTTGTAGCGTTTTCTTGGTCCGACGCTAGCGTCAAAAAAGACGCACGTGTCGGAAAACGCAACAAGCAAAAACGCATGCGTCCCCCATGTTAAACATAGGGGCGCATGATGCGTGCGTCGCCGCTGCGTCGCCCGACGCTAAAGCGACGCACACTAGCCGAACGCTAGTGTGAACGTAGCCTTAGTCAGTTTCTTTTCTTTGAACCTTTAATGATGGGTTGAAACGGAAAAAATCTTCAAGACAAAAAAAAATAATTCACATTTACATGTCGTCTTGTACCAGATACTATTAAGTAACAGGGCAAAAACAAAAAATGACTCCAGTTATGGCTGAGGGTCTGGCATTTTTAATCCCCCAAGTTTTAGACTGCAGATTTTTTGCGGACAGTGGACTACAGATTCTCGGCAGATTATGCACTGAGATCAGCAGGGAGTTTCACCTTTGGGTTGATTTGTTAATCTTGTCTAATTATATGATGGAAACCTGAAGAAAGTCTTAAAACGCACATTGGTCCCATGCTGGCTGGTTTGGTGCATGGTTGTGATGAAGGTGTAAGAAAACTCATTCTGTTTGGGGTCTCATGTTGCACCAAAACCACGATCATTCCTCCTGTAGTTTTGGCACATGGGATAGCAATCCAAGCAACAGCCCCTTTAGTCCACTTTCAGGAGTCAAAATTCATGTGGTGGAGGGTATGGAAAAATTTTTTTTGGGCACATTCAACCAAATTTCTGTAGCTCAGTCCCATTGTCTTAGGGTCATTTCTTGCAGATCCTTTGGGAAGCTTCTACATGTAGAAGCCCAGTTGTGTACAGCAATCAAGTCATTATACCCCATTCATCACGTAAAGGAAGACATGGCCTTACCTTTGAGCAGAGGCAAGGCACAGTCCTGCAGCTCCATGACTACACCATCCAGGACTCCCATCATGGGGGTAATATCCAGGAGGATAAGAACAAGAGGCTGCCAACAGGAGGAAAGCGGTGAATGCATGTAGGAAACATCTGCAGATCATCGTAAACCACAGCCAATACAGGGGCATTGTTCTGCTCCGTTACCTGGTCCTTTCCGAAGACATCGCCTTTAGCAATGCCATACAGCAGGGAATAGGCGATCTGACCAGCAGCTCCGGTCACCAGGACTCTGATGGCTTCAGGCTGGAGAAACAGAAGGACATCAGCACATGGAATATTAACGGCCATGGAGGTTACAGGTTTTGCTTGGCTTTGGTCAGGTAAATGGAGCCCTTAGGGCATGTCCAGGCTGTGCCGGGAGGGTCAGAGTGGACACAGCAAATGCACTTAAATACCAATAATTTAAAGGCATATTGCCAGCTCCAAGATCCTATCCCAATATGTAGTAGGTGTCATTAGTAAATACCTCCAATTACAAATTTAGTCTAGTTCTCCAGATTGGCTATATCGCTTACCTCATTGAGGGCATTACTGCATCTTAGGTATCCATGGTAATGACCACTGGGAGACAGCTATGTCTGCATGCACAATCATACAGGAAAGACGGTCAGTCATCCCTGTATAAGGGGTTAATGGGCGGCCAATGTCTACAAACACCAGGGATGTCAAATACTACAAGAATCACTGATCAGATTGATACCCAATTTATCAGCTCCCGCTGCTCTGTAACATCCTGCAGCTCAGACACCATTTTCTATAACAGGTTCCCTTTAATGACCCTCAGAACATGGAGATGTAGCCACCACTTCCTAAGAGCAAGAGTCTCCAACTACAGTCACTCCAAGATTTATAGGAGAACGCAAGCTTCTAAATGAGAGTCACCAGACGCCGGCCATGTAAATGTACTGCACATTGTGGCCCAATCCTGAAACGTGAACATAGAGGATGATGGCCAGGATGTCGGATCGGATGTCATGTGTGACACACTACAGTCAGATGTGCAGAGGAGATCGCACCTCTACAGGAGCCATGGGAAGACCTCCAACTCAAACAGGAGAACACTAGATAAAAAAAAAAAAGGGCCAGGACAAGGTGCCCATAAATCAGCTCTGCTCGGAGTGCGTGCCGCCTTCACCAACCTCGCTCCGGGAATAGGCAACTACAGCCTTATCCTTATGTCACAGACTGCAGGGGGCTCCTATGAGACCCAGAGACCAGCAGTCAGTCCACTATATCTGACCACAGCCTTACAGTAGACATGCAGCAGGTTTTATCAGGAGGCAAAAAGCAGCATGATTGCATAACATGATATTTTTGAAGGAAAAAAAAAAAAAAAAAAAAAAAAAGTGTTGGAGGGGGAATCAAGCTCTGATAAATTATTGGAACATTTCACTAATAAGTCAAGTAGCTATTACAGGACGTTGGGAATGGTAAAGTGAGCAATTATCCAGCTACACGGACAATACTGCCATTCACAGCACCAGACAGCCAGTTACAATTTTCCTTTTTTTAAAAAACAAAACAAAACCTACATTTACTGCTTGGATTACATATAGACTTCAATTAAATGGGCCAATTAAGGAGAGGAAAAAAAAATAAAAAATAAAAAAAAAGCATTTATGTCTGAACTTTACCCTACAGCACAGGATTGTAACTCAGTGTTATCGATATTACAGACATGAGTACCTGAGCCAGTCCCAGATAAGGGCATGTTCACATTTATGTGTTCTCTAGAAAGAATGTAGCTGCATTTTACAGTAAAGAGAATTCAGAGGTCTCACGCACACGGCTTGGATTTTTGGTCCAAAATCTGAGATTCTACAGAATAGAGCCGGTCACTTGTTTCAATTTTTGTTTTTTTTCAGCGATTTAACCCATTTAGAAAGCAATTTGTTGGGGGTGGGAAACAAAAAAAAATAAAAAAAAAGGGGTTATTTTTGGTCATGCCACATTTATCTGTTGTGCTTGCTGTTTTTTTTATTTTTACAGCAAGTCTCTTCGTGCCGAGAGAGCAGGTTTTACCTGCAGAGGAGGAAAAAAAACCCTATAAAAACCCCAAATAGTGCAGAATTTAAATGAAACCCATCAGTGTAAAAATTTAGCCAGAAAAAAAAAAAAGAAAAAATAGAAAAAAAAAAACGCTCCTGAAGGTGTAAGACTTATAGCACCCATGTATTCCATGGCTCTACGTTGTATACTCATTATTTGCCATCTTTATGTCCAGAGACAAATGGACAGACAGCAGGGAGAAGCCCCAGCCGCCCTATAGACACCCCTATATACACCTATAGTCTGGGTGCAGGGTGTACAGCGCGGCCCCTCCGGGGAGACACAAGGTTACAGACACCGCAGTGCCGGCCTCCTGGCAGCACGCCACCCAGCACAGCTCCCTGCACCCTGAGAATAAGGAGGGGCATCATGTCACCGCCACAGGCCGCACTGACACACCGGGGCATCCAGCCTCTGCTCCAGGCGCGGAGAATCACCCTGTACCCACCATGATGCTTGACAGGCGGAGGGATACGTGTCCGGTCTCTGCAGCTTCTGTCAGTCACACTGACTGCAGGTCACCTTTACCAGCGCTTCTACAGTCTGAATGGTACCACGTGACTGACACACCCCCTCTGTGCTTCGCCTCTTTTCTTTCCGATGTGACGAGGCTTTGTAGTCTTCCCTGACGCCGCGTGCAGACGTTCTACTGGGAACTCCGCTCCGACAAGACTACATTACCCGGCATGCTTTGAGAGTTGTAGCAGTACTAGATCATTCCGCCTCTATTTTTGGGGCAGGAGGTGGTCGTTGTGTGATTCTCGCGTGATCAAACGTGACTAGTGACGAGGCCCTGAAGTCATGTAATGAAGTGTGTGGTCACACAAGAAGTTACTGGTTAAAAATAAAGTCTAAGGTTGGTTTGAAGTTCACTGTCAAGGAGTGAATGTAAGGGGAACGCTGGGACCTCAGCTGGGATTTATTGCTGCAGAAATGTAGTTAATCCCATAAGGACACAGACAATTTTTCTCTTTGTTTCTTAGTTATTATTATTAATTTTTATAGCGCCATTTATTCCATGGCGCTTTACATGTGAACGGAGCAAATACAGACAAATACATTAAACATGAGTAAAACAAGGCACACAAGTACAGGAGGAGAGAGGACCCTGCCCGCGAGGGCTCACAGTCTGCAGGGGGTGGGTGAGGATACACTAGGTGAGGGTAGAGCTGGTCATGTGGCGGTTCAGTAGACTGGGGATCACTGCAGGCTGTAGGCTTGTCGGAAGAGGTGGGTCTTCAGGTTCATTTTGAAGGTTTCCGTGGTAGGTGAGAGTCTGATGTGTTGGGGTAGAGAGTTCCAGAGTATGGGGGAAGCACGGGAGAAATCTTGGATGTGGTTGTGGGAAGAAGAGATGAGAGGGGAGTAGAGAAGGAGATCATGAGAGGATCGGAGGTTGCGTGTAGATAGGTAACGGGAGACCATGTCACAGATGTATGGAGGAGTCAGATTGTGTATGGCTTTGTATGTCATGGTTAGTGTTTTGAACTGTAGCCTCTGGGCAATAGGAAGCCAGTGAAGGGCCTGGTAAGAGGAGAGGCTGGGGAATAACGGGTAGACAGGTGGATTAGACGGACAGTAGAGTTTAGGATGGATTGGAGTGGTGCCAGAGTGCTAGAGGGGAGGCCAGAGGTTGCAGTAGTCAAGGCGGGAGATGATAAGGGCATGTACTAGTGTTTTTGTGGTTTCATGGTCAAGGAATGCACGGATCCGGGAAATGTTTTTGAGTTGGAATCGGCAAGAGGAGGCAAGGGCTTGGATATATGGCTTGAAAGAGAGGGTAGAGTCAAGGATCACCCTGAGGCACCGAGCGTGCGGGACCGGGGAAAGTGAGCAGCCATTGACATTGATGGATAGGTCAGGTGGAGGGGTAGAGTGAGGTGGGGGAAAGATGATGAATTCTGTTTTGTCCATGTTCAGTTTTAGAAAACGAGCAGAAAAGAAGGATTAAATAGCAGACAGACAGTGCGGGATTTTGGTCAGTTTGGAAGTGAGGTCGGGTCCAGATAGGTAGATCTGCGTGTCATCAGCGTAGAGATGATATTGTAAACCGTGGGATTCTATGAGCTGTCCCAGGCCGAAGGTGTAGATGGAGAAGAGTAGAGGTCCTAGAACTGAGCCTTGGGGAACAGAGACAGGGGGCGAAGTGAGGAGGTGGTGTGGGAGAGGGAGACACTGAATGTCCGGTCTGTTAGATATGATAAGATCCAGGATAGGGCCAAGTCTGTGATGCCAAGAGATGAGAGAATCTGTAACAGGAGGGAGTGGTCCACAGTGTCGACGGCAGAAGACAGGTCCAGGAGGAGGAGAACAGAGTAGTGTCGCTTGCTCCTGGCAGTTAGTAGGTCATTGGTCACTTTAGTTAGGGCAGTTTCAGTTGAGTGATGTGTTCGGAAGCCATATTGTAACCGGTCAAAGAGGGAGCAGGAGGAGAGGTGGGAGGACAGTTCAAGATGGACATGCTGTTCCAGTAGTTTTGAGGCATAAGGGAGAAGGGATATCGGGCGATAGCTGGACACAGAGGATGGGTCGAGGGAGGGTTTTTTGAGGATAGGTGTGATTGATGCGTGTTTGAAGGATGAGGGGAAGACACCATTTGTAAGTGAGAGGTTGAAGAGTTGTGTTAGGGTTGGGATGAAGACTTTTGCGAGGTTAGGGATGAGGTGGGACGGGAGTGGGTCAAGGGTGCAAGTGGTGAGATGTGATCTTGATAGAAGGATGGAGAGCTGATCGTCTGTCATGGTGGAGAAGCTGGCTTTGGAACAGGGCTGAGAAGTGGAGGAGGGGCATTGGGGGCTACAGGCCAAAGCTTTGTCTGATGTTATCTATCTTCTGCTTAAAGAAAGAGGCAAATTCTTCAGCTGAAATGAGAGGGGAGGGAGGAGATGCTGGGGGACGGAGTAGAGAATTGAAAGTGTTCAAGAGCTGTTCAGGGTTGTGAGTCAGGGAAGATATGAGAGATAAGAAGTAAGTTTGTTTTGCGGCAGTGAGCGTGGACTTGAAGCTGGCGAGGGACTGCTTGTATGCAGTGAAGTGCTCAGCAGAACGAGATCTCTTCCATCGCCGTTCAGCGATCCTGGAAGCCTGTCTCAGTTCTTTGGCCAGGCTGGTTAGCCAGGGCTGCCTGTTGATTCTACGAGTTTTGCTATGCATGAGTGGGGCGGCCGAATCGAGTGTTGCTGTTATTGTGGTGTTATAAAAAGAGGCAGCAGCATCTGTGTCATGGAAGGAAGCTATGTCTGTAAGAGGGAGAAGGGACTCAGAGAGTGATTGTAAATTGAGGTGTTTGAGATTTCTGCGAGGGTGAGTGAGTTTGCGGAGTGGAGGTTGCGCGCTAGGAGGGGAGAGAGAAGTTTATTTTTTTCTTTTTTTTTGTTATATGTTTCCGTTCCCGGCTGTCGTTATTGCCGCGAGATGTCGTTTCTAATTATATTGTATGATTTATTGTATAATGTGCTGATAAGTGAGAAAATAAAACATTTTCTGGTGAAAAAGTGCAGGATTGAATTTGGGGTTTTGTGTAAGGCTACTTTCACACTGGCGTCGGCACGGGGCCGTCGCCATGCGTCGGCGCGACGTGCCGACGGACAGTGTGTTAATGTAGCACAACGTGGGCAGCGGATGCAGTTTTACAACGCATCCCCTGCCCCATTGTGATGTTCGGGGAGGAGGGGCCTGAGTTTCGGCCATGCATGCACAATCGAAAATGGCGGACTCGACGCACAAAAAAAGTTACATGTAACTTTTTTTGTGTCGACGGTCCGCCAAAACACGACGCATCCGTCACACGACGGATGCAAACTGTGGCCATACGTCGCAATGCGTCGCTAATGGAAGTCTATGGAGAAAAAAACGCATCCTGTAGGCACATTTGCAGGATGCGTTTTTTCTCCAAAACGACGCATTGCGACGTACAGCAAACAACGCTAGTGTGAAAGTAGCCTTAGGTGATTGGGTAGTAAAATGACCCGGAGATGTGATTCTTCATCACTGTCCAGTTACCAGGTTTACGTTGGGGTTTTATTTTTATTATTATTATTATTTAGTGGCTTAAAAAAATTTGGTTTGTGTCACCATTTTCTGAGTTCTAGAGAAAAAAAGTCCACGTTCCAGATTGAATTGGAGATAAAATAGTGATTTTATTGATACTCCATTACAAAGATATACACAGATGCAAAAATAAATAAATGAAGGTGAAGACCTTTGTGTAGCCTACGCGTTTCAAACGCCAGACGTTCCTATTCTTAGCATACCAGACGTTAGACGTTCTTAATCCTGGCATACCAAAAAACAGATGTTCTTAATCCTGGCATACCAAACGTTAGACGTTCTTAATCCTGGCATACCAAACGCCAGACGTTCCTATTCTTGGCATACCAGACATTAGACGTTTTTAATCCTGGCATACCAAAAACCAGACGTTCTTAATTCTGGCATACCAAACGCCAGACGTTCTTAATCTTGGCATAACAAACGCCAGATGTTCTTATTCTTGGCATACCAAACGCCAGACGTTCTTATTCTTTGCATACCAAACGCCAGACGTTCTTAATCCTGGCATACTAAACGTTAGACGTTCTTAATCCTGGCATACCAAACGTTAGACTTCTTAATCCTGGCATACCAAATGCCAGACGTTCTTAATCCTGGCATACCAAACGCCAGACGTTCTTATTCTTTGCATACCAAACGCCAGACGTTCTTAATCCTGGCATACCAAACGTTAGACGTTCTTAATCCTGGCATACCAAACGCCAGACGTTCTTAATCCTGGCATACCAAACGCCAGACGTTCTTAATCCTGGCATACCAAACGCCAGACGTTCTTAATCCTGGCATACCAAACGCCAGGCGTTCTTAATCCTGGCATACCAAAAGCCAGACGTTCTTAATCCTGGCATACCAAATGCCAGACGTTCTTAATCCTGGCATACAATCCTTATAACAGGATTAGGAACATTTGGTGCTCAAAACGTGTAGGTTACACGGAGGTCTTCACCTGATGGTAGAGTCAGATGCTGGCTGTATAACACAGCAGGCATCTGCCCTGTGTAGAATGGGCTCATCTTCTGAGCGCGCTCTATTCACCCACACAATGACGGATAGGTACATCATTGAGTGTAAAGAGGTTGACCAGAACTTTTTTTTTCTAAATCCGGGCTCCACATTTTCTTAACAAGCAAGAGAAAAAAAGTATACCCTCCTGCCGATCTACTACTGCTCCTTCATAACACTAAAAAAAACAAAAACAAAAAAACACCGGATCCAAAGTAATTGATTGTGTTGTTGGGTACGGTGCAAGGACAAAGACTGTGGGCCAGTTCCCAAGTCACAGAAGACACATATAGGACAAAAGGTTCCAGCAACCGCAGTAGAAAAATTAGGATTAAACGTCATTCCTTTATTTACTTGCTCTAAAACAGCCCTGAAACTGTCCCCAATAAAGGGATCATTTTTTGACTGTTAAAAAAAGCCATTGCTTCTCCACTTTTAAAACAGCAAACCTGTTGCTACTCCTTAAAAAGGGCTGGTATCTGGAACTCTTCTTAAAAAGCCAATGCTTCTTTCATTACCACCATGTGTAGGAACACTAACAAGTATTTTCCCCTCAAAGGGATAATGTTTTTTTTCCCACTATTATTAAAGCCCCTCAGACACGTTAGAGAGCTGTTGTTTGAATGATGGTCTGGCCAGCAGCTGTCTCACCCGACTCCTCCATACAAATGAGCGCCCCTGTGTATGAGAGCCGCTGTTAGGCTATGTGCACACATTGCGTATTTTGATGCGTTTCCACTGAGTTTTTGGCCGCACGGATTCGCATCAAATCCGCAGTGTTGTGCACATGCTGTGGGAAAAAAAAGCATGGAATCGCGGCTTTTTTTTTCCGCAGCATGTTAATTCTTTTGTCGGATCTGCAGCATTTCTGCACCCATTGACTTCCATTGAGTCAGGCACATCCGCAGCAAAACCGCAGGTGTAAAAAAAGATCTGCAGTTTTGTTGCGGATGAAACACTGCAGATCGGGAGGAGGGGAGTGTGGGCATAGCTATGTGCGTGTATGGTGTGCGCGGGGGTCTGCGTGTATGTGTCTGTGTGTGTCTGTGTGTATGTGTCTGTGAGTGTCCCTGTGTGTGCATGTGTCCCTGTGTGTGTACCTGTCTGTGTGTCCCAGTGTGTGTGGGTCTGTGTGTGTGTGTGCGGGTCTGTGTGTCTCTGTGTGTGTGTGGGTCTGTGTGTGTGTCCCTGTGTGTGTGGGTGTCTGTGTAGACATCCATTGTCTGATAGGACTACTGCTCCCATCCGGCTATGAATGCTCACAGTGACAGGATTGCCGATGATGGGAAAGTAGTCCCATCAGACAATGGCTGTGTTCAGTAGTAAAAAAAAGAAAAAAACAACATACAGAACATACAACATACAGTACATACATATAACATACAACATATAACATACAGTACATTCTCACCAATCACCTAGTACCCGAAGCCCTCGATTCTCCTGTAATAAAAATAACATAATAAACCAACCTATACTTACCTTTCCGCTGTAGTCCAGTTAATAACGAGTGTCCAACACCGACCTTCCATGTAGAACAGTGACATCGGCAGATGTCTGCGCTCTAGAGGGGCCCCGTGATGAACTGACAGCGGAGGTAACCTTCCGCGATGTACAGTATATCCCTCCGCCGCTGCCGGGAGAGAGGTCACTTAAGTTCATTCTCTCTCTGGCAACGCTGTATGAGAAAATTCCCACGCAGCATTACCGTAAAGTGAGCCTGAACTCAGGTAACCTCATCAGCGATGCACTGCAGGAGCCATTGTCTCCTGTCAGTGCATCGTGGGAGGCCCATAGAGCGGTGACATCACTATTCTATAGGGGAGATCGTCGTTGGACACTCGTTATTAATTGGAAAGCGTCGGACAGGGAGTATACGGTTGATTTATTATTTTCTGCAGGTGATCGATGGCTTTGGGGAATTAGGCGTGGTTGTACGTTTGGTGAAGTTAAGAATAATAAAATACTTTTTTACTGGCTGTGTCTTTTTATTAACTCTTTCACTACTATAGGATTAGTAATGGATAGGTATCTCATTGACGCCTCTCCATTACTAACCAGACTTGATGTCACCTTACAATCAAAGGTGACATTAACCCCTTATTACCCCATATGCCACCACTACAGGGCAGTGGGAAGAGAGAGGCTAAGTGCCGAAAATGGCGCATCTTACAGATGCGCCATTTCTGGGGCGGCTGGGAGCTGGCATTTGTAGCCCGGGGGGGGGGGGGAAATATCCATTGCCCCTCTCTAGGCTATGAATATCAGCCCGCAGCTGTCTGCATAGCCTTTCTGGCTATAGATCATAGGGGTCTCAGGTAATTTTTTTTTTTGGGGGGGTCCCCCTACTTTAATAGCCAGTATAGGCTAAATATACTGCTGCGGGCTGAGATTCATAGACTGGGAGGGGGCAATGGATATTACCCGCTTCCCAGGCTATAAACATCAGCCCCCAGTCGCTGGCTTTCCCACTCTGGACTTGAAAATTGCGCTGGAGCCCACGCATTTTTTTTCCATTTTTTAAAAATTATACAGATATTGCGTTTAAGGCCGGGGTCTCACACCTCAATATCCGGCACTGCCGCCAACACTGGGACTGGAGTGTGCGGCTGCATACATTTCTATGTAGCTGAATGCTCCGGTCCCAGTGCCGGCGGCAGTGCCGGGTATTGAGGTGCGAGTGTGACCTTGGCCTAACGCAGATTTTGTGCGTGTGTGTCTTTATTAAACTCTTTAAATACCATTTTATTATGTTTATTACTAAACATCGGGCTTGGTATTATCTATCTATCTATAGATCTATCTATTATCTATCGATCTATTATCTCTATCTGTGTGTGTAAACATTATTCTTCAATGGAGTATGTAAATGAAGAGGTTGGACAAGAAATTACATCACAATTTTTTTTGTTCAATAATAGATCTTTATTTAGCTTTCAAAAACGCATACAAATCTGCATGAAAAAAACACATCAAAAACGCACCTGCGTTTTCTGGCAAGAGAGGAAGAATCTGCACAGAAAACTCCACAGGTAAATCTGCAACGTGTGCATGCACCATTATGATGATTTCTCTTTTCAAGCGCAATAGGATCAGAATTCCTAAATTAGACATCCTGGATTCTTTTTTTGCCTGACAATCATCTGTTGTGGGCCCGTATATCAGGAGGTTCAGCTGACATTAATCTAATGTCGATGCCTTAAAGGCGCTGAAACCGGCAAATCCTCGCAGCACACAATACATGCTCTGGGGGGATTCAAAAGTCTGCAGTCACACAGAGTGACTGCAGACTTTTTATTTTAGATTGGACAACCCCTTTAAGGTTGCCTTTACGTTAATGAGTTTGAAAGGAGTTGAATACAGTCCTAGGGGACAGCAGAGTGTTGCACTCTTCTTTACAGGGCAATTGGAGGATTTGCTGTACTTTAATTTAAGACATTGATTTGGTCAGAATTTATTTTTTGGGGCTGTATGGTGAGGGCTGTATAGTATGGACTGGACGTTGAGGTGCGGAAAATAAGGGCTGCACGGTGAAGAGTGGATAGTAAGGGCTGTACGGTGAGGAGCGGATAGTGAGGGCTGCACGGTGAGGAGCGGATAGTAAGGGCTGTACGGTGAGGAGCGGATAGTGAGAGCTGTACGGTGAGGAGCGGATAGTGAGGGCTGCACGGTGAGGAGCGGATAGTGAGGGCTGTACGGTGAGGAGCGGATAGTGAGAGCTGTACGGTGAGGAGCGGATAGTGAGGGCTCCGCGGTGAAGAGTGGATAGTGAGGGCTGCACAGTGAGGAGCGGATAGTAAGGGCTGTACGGTGAGGAGCGGATAGTGAGGGCTGCGCGGTGAGGAGCGGATAGTAAGGGCTGTACGATGAGGAGCGGATAGTGAGGGATGTACGGTGAGGAGCGGATAGTGAGGGCTGCACGGTGAGGAGCGGATAGTGAGGGATGTACGGTGAGGAGCGGATAGTAAGGGCTGTACGGTGAGGAGCGGATAGTGAGGGCTGCACGGTGAGGAGCGGATAGTGAGGGCTGCACGGTGAGGAGCGGATAGTGAGGGCTGCACGGTGAGGAGCGGATAGTGAGGGCTCCGCGGTGAGGAGCGGATAGTGAGGGCTGCACGGTGAGAAGCGGATAATGAGGGCTGCACGGTGAGGAGCGGATAGTGAGGACTGCACGGTGAGGAGCGGATAGTGCGCGGTGAGGAGCGGATAGTGAGGGCTGCACGGTGAGAAGCGGATAGTGAGGGCTGCACGGTGAGGAGCGGATAGTGAGGGCTGCACAGTGAGGAGCGGATAGTAAGGGCTGTACGGTGAGGAGCGGATAGTGAGGGCTGCACGGTGAGGAGCGGATAGTGAGGGCTGCACGGTGAGGAGCGGATAGTGAGGGCTGCACGGTGAGGAGCGGATAGTGAGGGCTCCGCGGTGAGGAGCGGATAGTGAGGGCTGCACGGTGAGAAGCGGATAATGAGGGCTGCACGGTGAGGAGCGGATAGTGAGGACTGCACGGTGAGGAGCGGATAGTGCGCGGTGAGGAGCGGATAGTGAGGGCTGCACGGTGAGAAGCGGATAGTGAGGGCTGCACGGTGAGGAGCGGATAGTGAGGGCTGCACAGTGAGGAGCGGATAGTGAGGGATGTACGGTGAGGAGCGGATAGTAAGGGCTGTACGGTGAGGAGCGGATAGTGAGGGCTGCACGGTGAGGAGCGGATAGTGAGGGCTGCACGGTGAGGAGCGGATAGTGAGGGCTGCACGGTGAGGAGCGGATAGTGAGGGCTCCGCGGTGAGGAGCGGATAGTGAGGGCTGTACGGTGAGGAGCGGATAGTGAGAACTGCACGGTGAGGAGCTGATAGTGAGGACTGCACGGTGAGGAGCTGATAGTGAGGACTGCACGGTGAGGAGCGGATAGTGCGCGGTGAGGAGCGGATAGTGAGGGCTGCACGGTGAGAAGCGGATAGTGAGGGCTGCACGGTGAGGAGCGGATAGTGAGGGCTGCACGGTGAGGAGCGGATAGTGAGGGATGTACGGTGAGGAGCGGATAGTAAGGGCTGTACGGTGAGGAGCGGATAGTGAGGGCTGCACGGTGAGGAGCGGATAGTGAGGGCTGCACGGTGAGGAGCAGATAGTGAGGGCTGCACGGTGAGGAGCGGATAGTGAGGGCTGCACGGTGAGGAGCGGATAGTGAGGGATGTACGGTGAGGAGCGGATAGTGAGGGCTGCACGGTGAGGAGCGGATAGTGAGGGCTGCACGGTGAGGAGCGGATAGTGAGGGATGTACGGTGAGGAGCGGATAGTGAGGGCTGTACGGTGAGGAGCGGATAGTGAGGGCTGCACGGTGAGGAGCGGATAGTGAGGGCTCCGCGGTGAGGAGCGGATAGTGAGGGCTGCACGGTGAGGAGCGGATAGTGAGGGCTGCACGGTGAGGAGCGGATAGTGAGGGCTGCACGGTGAGGAGCGGATAGTGAGGGCTGCACGGTGAGGAGCGGATAGTGAGGGCTGCACGGTGAGGAGCGGATAGTGAGGGCTGCACGGTGAGGAGCGGATAGTGAGGGCTGCACGGTGAGGAGCGGATAGTGAGGGATGTACGGTGAGGAGCGGATAGTGAGGGCTGCACGGTGAGGAGCGGATAGTGAGGGCTGCACGGTGAGGAGCGGATAGTGAGGGATGTACGGTGAGGAGCGGATAGTGAGGGCTGCACGGTGTGGAGCGGATAGTGAGGGCTCCGCGGTTAGGAGCGGATAGTGAGGGCTGCCCTGTGAGGAGCGGATAGTGAGGGCTCCGCGGTTAGGAGCGGATAGTGAGGGCTGCATGGTGAGGAGCGGATAGTGAGGGCTGCACGGTGAGGAGCGGATAGTGAGGGCTGCACGGTGAGGAGCGGATAGTGAGGGCTGCACGGTGAGGAGCGGATAGTGAGGGCTGCACGGTGAGGAGCGGATAGTGAGGGCTCCGCGGTGAGGAGCGGATAGTGAGGGCTCCGCGGTTAGGAGCGGATAGTGAGGGCTGCACGGTGAGGAGCGGATAGTGAGGACTGCACGGTGAGGAGCGGATAGTACGCGGTGAGGAGCGGATAGTGAGGGCTGCGCGGTGAGGAGCGGAAGGTGAGGGCTGCACGGTGAGGCGCGGATAGTGAGGGATGTACGGTGAGGAGCGGATAGTGAGGGATGTACGGTGAGGAGCGGATAGTGAGGGCTGCACGGTGAGGAGCGGATAGTGAGGGCTGCACGGTGAGGAGCGGATAGTGAGGGATGTACGGTGAGGAGCGGATAGTGAGGGCTGCACGGTGAGGAGCGGATAGTGAGGGCTGCACGGTGAGGAGCGGATAGTGAGGGCTGCACGGTGAGGCGCGGATAGTGAGGGATGTACGGTGAGGAGCGGATAGTGAGGGCTGCACGGTGAGGAGCGGATAGTGAGGGCTGCACGGTGAGGAGCGGATAGTGAGGGCTGCACGGTGAGGCGCGGATAGTGAGGGATGTACGGTGAGGAGCGGATAGTGAGGGCTGCACGGTGAGGAGCGGATAGTGAGGGCTGCACGATGAGGCGCGGATAGTGAGGGATGTACGGTGAGGAGCGGATAGTGAGGACTGCACGGTGAGGAGCGGATAGTGAGGGCTGCACGGTGAGAAGCGGATAGTGAGGGCTGCACGGTGAGGAGCGGATAGTAAGGGCTGTACGGTGAGGAGCGGATAGTGAGGGCTGCACGGTGAGGAGCGGATAGTAAGGGCTGTACGGTGAGGAGCGGATAGTGAGGGCTGCACGGTGAGGAGCGGATAGTGAGGGCTGTACGGTGAGGAGCGGATAGTGAGGGATGTACGGTGAGGAGCGGATAGTGAGGGCTGCACGGTGAGGAGCGGATAGTGAGGACTGCACGGTGAGGAGCGGATAGTGAGGGCTGTACGGTGAGGAGCGGATAGTGAGGGATGTACGGTGAGGAGCGGATAGTGAGGGCTGCACGGTGAGAAGCGGATAGTGAGGGCTGCACGGTGAGGAGCGGATAGTGAGGGCTGCACGGTGAGGAGCGGATAGTGAGGACTGCGCGGTGAGGAGCGGATAGTGAGGGATGTACGGTGAGGAGCGGATAGTGAGGACTGCGCGGTGAGGAGCGGATAGTGAGGGCTGATTAGAGAGGACTGTAAAGTGAGTATTTCACGGTGAGGACTATACTCCGCGCAATGACTGGTTGTGGGATCGGTGACCGCTACGGACGTTGTCCCCTCTCAGAGACCCGTGTGCGGGCGGGTGCGCTGCACAGGGTGTATATAGTGTACACTGCCGGTCCCGGCACATGAGGCGGTCACCACAGAAATCAGTGCAGCCGGGAGCATGGCCCCGCCCCTCACTGCACAGACGTCGAGGCTGCTGGTTGCTAGGAGACGGCGGAGGCCTCTGCCGCCTGTAGTGAGAGGCGGGAGCGCTGACATTACGTGTCCTGCGGCGGAGCCCGGTAATAGGACGGGAGGTAGGAGCCGTGTGTGTCCTGTGCTCACTGCTATCGTATGTACCGCACAGTACACAGCGCAGACCGCGGGCGGCATTAGCCATCACTGCACTGATTCTCTGTACACAGAATACAGTGCTCTGCCTTATATAGGAAACTTCCCCCAATTACCCCATGCGCCCCCCCCCCCCCAGTGTACAGGTTGTGTCTGGTTACAGGGAGTAGAGTGACAACTAATGGTTGACCTTACTACACCCACAGAGGCTGCCCCCCCCCAGCTTACACCCACAGAGGCTGCCCCCACCAGCTTACACCCACAGAGGCTGCCCCCCCCAGCTTACACCCACAGAGGCTGCCCCCCCCCAGCTTACACCCACAGAGGCTGCCCCCACCAGCTTACACCCACAGAGGCTGCCCCCCCCAGCTTACACCCACAGAGGCTGCCCCCCCCCAGCTTACACCCACAGAGGCTGCCCCCACCAGCTTACACCCACAGAGGCTGCCCCCCCCAGCTTACACCCACAGAGGCTGCCCCCCCAGCTTACACCCGTCCGAGGCTGCCCCCCCCAGCTTACACCCGCCCGAGGCTGCCCCCCCCAGCTTACACCCGCCCGAGGCTGCCCCCCCCAGCTTACACCCGCCCGAGGCTGCCCCCCCCAGCTTACACCCACAGAGGCTGCCCCCCCAGCTTACACCCACAGAGGCTGCCCCCCCCAGCTTACACCCACAGAGGCTGCCCCCCCCAGCTTACACCCGTCCGAGGCTGCCCCCCCCAGCTTACACCCACAGAGGCTGCCCCCCACCAGCTTACACCCACAGAGGCTGCCCCCCCCAGCTTACACCCGTCCGAGGCTGCCCCCCCCCAGTTTACACCCGCCCGAGGCTGCCCCCCCAGTTTACACCCGCCTGAGGCTGCCCCCCCAGCTTACACCCGCAGAGGCTGCCCACCAGCTTGCACCCACAGAGGCTGCTCCCCAGTTTACACCCGCAGAGGCTGCCCCCCCCCCCCCCCCAGCTACACCCGCAGAGGCTGGCCCCCCAGCTTACAACCGCAGAGGCTACCCCCCAGCTTACACCCGCAGAGACTGCCCCTCCCAGCTTACACCCGCAGAGGCTGACCACCAGCTTACACCCGCCCGAGACTGCCCCCCCAGCTACACCCGCAGAGGCTGCCCCCCACCAGCTTACACCCGCAGAGGCTGCCCCCCACCAGCTTACACCCGCCCGAGGCTGTCCCCCAGCTTACACCCGCCCGAGGCTGCCCCGCCAGTTTACACCCGCCCGAGGCTGCCCCGCCAGCTTACACCCGCCCGAGGCTGCCCCGCCAGCTTACACCCGCCCGAGGCTGCCCCGCCAGCTTACACCCACAGAGGCTGCCCCGCCAGCTTACACCCACAGAGGCTGCCCCCCCCAGCTTACACCCGCCCGAGGTTCCCCCCCAGCTTACACCCGCAGAGGCTGCCCCCCCAGCTTCCACCCGAAGACAGAGGCTGCCCCCCAGTTTACACCCGCAGAGGCTGCCCCCCAGTTTACACCCGCAGAGGGTGCCCCCCCAGCTTACACCCGCAGAGGCTGCCCCCCCAGCTTACACCCACAGAGGCTGCCCCCCAGCTTACACCCACAGAGGCTGCCCCCCAGCTTACACCCACAGAGGCTGCCCCCCCCCCAAGCTTACACCCGCCCAAGGCTGCCCCCCCAGCTACACCCGCCCGAGACTGCCCCCCCAGCTTACACCCGCAGAGGCTGCCCCCCCCAGCTTACACCCGAAGACAGAGGCTGCCCCCAGCTTACACCCGCAGAGGCTGACCCCCAGTTTACACCCGCAGAGGGTGCCCCCCAGCTTACACCCGCAGAGGCTGCCCCCCCAGCTTACACCCAGCTTACACCCGCGGAGGCTGCCCCCCAGTTTACACCCGCAGAGGCTGCCCCCCAGCTTACACCCGCAGAGGCTGCCCCCCAGCTTACACCCGCAGAGGCTGCCCCCCAGTTTACACCCGCAGAGGCTGCCCACCAGCTTACACCCGCAGAGGCTGCCCCCCCAGCTTACACCCGCAGAGGCTGCCCCCCAGCTTACACCCGCAGAGGCTGCCCCCCAGCTTACACCCGCAGAGGCTGCCCCCCCAATTTACACCCACAACAGATCCCAGTGTTTTCATTGGGTAATGTGTTGTTATTCACATATGCCCTTGGTTTTCCAGCCCTATTCTGGGAGAACTCGGTTTAGCCCATGTGATGTGATTAATCGGCTCATAGACCCGCATAATTCTAGGCTGCAAATCCATGACATAAAAATGAGATTCTTTTGATTTCGGCCCTTGGATGATTTTTGTGATGTGTATTTACCTCGTGTGAGCGAACCTTAAAGTGATGTTCACCACTTTTGTTTTTTTATCTACTTCTTGTCGCAATATTTTAATCGGGTCGTCCCCTTTACAGAAAAGTTTTTCTTATAAGCTTAGTGGTAAAAAAGAAGACACACTTTACTCACCCTCCCCTGGTCCTGCACTGAGTCTCAGTCGCTACTCCCATTATCTGTTTTTTGTCTACAATGCTGATGCCACATTAGCAGCGCTGCAGCCAGTCAGCTCAATGTCTTGGAGAGCTCACTGACTGGCTGCAGCGCTGTTGACGTGATGTTAGCTCTGCAGACAATAACAGACACCAGGAGCTGCAGTGAAGTCTTGGCACGGGACCTGGAAAAGATGAGTAAGGCTGTGTTCACACGTTCCGGTTTTTTCGCGGTTTTTTAGCGGTTTTTCCCGATAAAAACGCTATAAAACCGCAAAAAAACCGCATACAATAAGCATCCCATCATTTAGAATGAATTCCGCATGTTTTGTGCACATGATGCGTTTTTTTCCGCAAAATAAACGCATCAGGCACAAAATCCGGACATGCTCTATCTTTTTGCGGTTTTTCTGCGGATTTCCCACTCCAAAATGCATTGGGAAGTGTCCGGAAAAAACCGCTGCAAAAACGCGGCAAAAACGCGGCAAAACCGCGGCAAAAAACGCATGCGGTTTTCTTGCGGATTTCATGCAGAAAATGTCCGGTTTTTCACAGGAATTTTCTGCATGAATTCCTGAATGTGTGCACATAGCCTTAAGAGCAGTTTGTTTATTTACTACTAATGGAGTTTATAGGAAAAAAAAAATCTGAAAGGGGCAACCATCGGTCCTTATCACATATGACGCCTTGGTACATAATTGCACGTTCCACAAGTGCAGGGAGATCATGCAGGAGCAGGAGGCCACTTATCTGCCTTCCTGATGGTGGTGTAAACAGAACTGATCCAATGTAGTGAATGTGGGTTAAGCACAAGGTGATTGGGAGCTCACTCTTTGCCCCGATCGGCACAACGCGATCGCCAGCGCGTTGTGCCTATGCTCTCCATGGTGACCCAGGCCAAAAGATGGCCTCAGGGTCACCCAGAAACAGTGGCCTATAAGTTCCTGCTGAGAATAGGAGCTGACACACCATGTAAATAAAACCCAATTCTCCACCTACTGTTGATTTGTTCATTCTGCCTCCCAAAACGTAGGGCTCTGCGCTGAGCGCTTACATCGTGGTTTCCGCGTAAATCTCTGAAATATGGGATTCAAACGGAACCCCTGGCAGGAGATTCCCAATAATGAGGCAGATGAAGGCACTGTGGATGCTGTCTGGCCTATGTTCTGTTGGTGTCCGTCTTTTTAGGCGTATAGAAAAGCACGGCGCACTACAGTTTTGTGCACCTCTGAAAAGAAGGACAAGACGGGGTCCAGGCAGAGTCCAGAGTAACTCTGCTACCTCATTATAGTGAGTGGCTCCCTCGGGGGTTTCATCTGAATCACATCACTCAGAGCATAGAGTGCAGAAGAAATGTGATCCAAATTGTTGTGTAAAATGTTCCCAATATAAGGTTCAACTGAATCCACAAAAAAACAAGTTCCCTCTCAGGTCTGTCATCTGTTAATGGAAATATAGGGGGCTTCCACATTACTGGTAGCACAAAGACTCTGGAAAAACTAAATGGCTCCTCGCCCCCAGAAGAAATACAGCAAATTCTGCACTCCCAAATCCAAATGCCTCCTCCCTAATGAGCCCCAGTGTGCTTAAACCACATTTAGCATCCACGTTTGGCTTTTCTTTAGCGATGATAGCCCGCCTAATTTACGGGGTGCGTGACTACAGGAGCACGAGCTGGGCACCACAATGTACTAGGCACCAGGGTTGAGGAGTCAGTGTCCATTTTGGTGGAGTCTGGGTCAGTAAAAGATGGATCAACTCCTAAAATATATAATACATTGGGTACAGCAGTGCAATGCAAGATGTGATGTAAATGTTTTCACTAGAATTTAGGAAAATTATGAAATGTGCTATAAATGACTGTTCTGTTCCTGATCTGATAGTTGAGATGAATCTGTGCTGCACTTTATGTCCATGCTCAGTAGTGATCAGTGCTGTGGGGTCGTAGCTGAGATGAATCTGTGCTGCACTTTATGTACATGCTCAGTAGTGACCAGTGCTGTGGGGTCGTAGTTGAGATGAATCTGTGCTGCACTATATGTACATGCTCAGTAGTGACCAGTGCTGTGGGGTCGTAGATGAGATGAATCTGTGCTGAACTATATGTACATGCTCAGTAGTGACCAGTGCTGTGGGGTCGTAGATGAGATGAATCTGTGCTGCACTATATGTACATGCTCAGTAGTGACCAGTGCTGTGGGGTCGTAGATGAGATGAATCTGTGCTGCACTGTATGTACATGCTCAGTAGTGACCAGTGCTGTGGGGTCGTAGATGAGATGAATCTGTGCTGCACTTTATGTACATGCTCAGTAGTGACCAGTGCTGTGGGGTTGGAGTTGAGATGAATCTGTGCTGCACTTTATGTACATGCTCAGTAGTGACCAGTGCTGTGGGGTCGTAGATGAGATGAACCTGTGCTGCACTTTATGTACATGCTCAGTAGTGACCAGTGCTGTGGGGTCATAGTTGAGATGAATCTGAGCTGCACTTTATGTACATGCTCAGTTGTGACCAGTGCTGTGGGGTTGGAGTTGAGATGAATCTGTGCTGCACTTTATGTACATGCTCAGTAGTGACCAGTGCTGTGGGGTTGTAGCTGAGATGAATCTGTGCTGCACTTTATGTACATGCTCAGTAGTGACCAGTGCTGTGGGGTTGGAGTTGAGATGAATCTGTGCTGCACTATATGTACATGCTCAGTAGTGACCAGTACTGTGGGGTCATAGTTGAGATGAATCTGTGCTGCACTATATGTCCATGCTCAGTAGTGACCAGTGCTGTGGGGTCGTAGATGAGATGAATCTGAGCTGCACTTTATGTACATGCTCAGTAGTGACCAGTGCTGTGGGGTCGTAGCTGAGATGAATCTGTGCTGCACTTTATGTACATGCTCAGTAGTGACCAGTGCTGTGGGGTCGTAGCTGAGATGAATTTGTGCTGCACTTTATGTACATGCTCAGTAGTGACCAGTGCTGTGGGGTCGTAGCTGCGATGAATCTGTGCTGCACTTTATGTACATCCTCATTAGTGACCAGTGCTGTGTAGTCATAGCTGAGATGAATCTGTGCTGCATTTCATGTACAGGCTTAGTAGTGACCAGTGCTCTGGGGTCGTAGATGAGATGAATCTGTGCTGCACTATATGTACATGCTCAGTAGTGACTAGTGCTGTGGAGTCGGGATTCAGGGAAATTAAGGAGTCTGAGGTTTGGCTCACTGACATCCATAGACTCAAAATCATCACTACAGTGATAGAGAAATTCCCAGAGGGGTAGCATTTCCAAAATGGGGTCACTTGAAGGGGGATTATTCACTTCTGACACTTAGGGGCTCTGTATATGGAGTCCGCAAACTATTCTAGGTAATTTCGAGTCCAATAGCGCTCCGTCCCTCCCGAGTCTCGACGTATTTATTTATTATTATTATTTATATAGCACCATTGCTTCCATGGTGCTGTACATGAGAAGGGGTTACATACAAAGTTATAGATATCACTTACAGTAAGCAAACTAACAATGACAGACTGGTACAGAGGGGCGAGGACCCTGCCCTTGCGGGCTTACATTCTACAGGATGGTGGGGAAGGAGACAGTAGGTCAAGGGTTGCAGGAGCTGCGGTGGTGGTGAGGAGGCAGCGGGGTCAGTGCAGGCTGTAGACTTTCTTGAAGAGATGGGTTTTCAAGTTCTATCTAAAGGATCAGAATGTGGTTTATTATTAGATGTTGGGGCACAGAATTCAAGAGGATGGGGGATATTCGGGAAAAGTCTTGGAGGCGATTGGGTGAGGAACGAATAAGTGTGTAGCAGAGAAGGAGGTCTTGGGAGGAACGGAGATTGCGTGAGAGAATATGTCAGGACATTTATTCAGTCTATGAATGTGAAAAAGGGCTGGGGGATGAACGGTTTAAAAATGAGCTCTATAGTGCAGATCGGAGGCTGACTTTTTCCTGTAAGGATGCTTTCCCGATTAGTTGTTTTGCTGTGAAAATCAAAGTAAAATAAGGTAAATGTAAAAAAAAAAATAAAAAAAATAATCGGAAACGCAGTGTGTGAACATATCTTTAAAGAGGTTATCCGGGATTACTTTTTACTACAGGCCTAAGAACTAACAGTCTCGTTGTTGCTAACCATCTGCCTATTCTGTCCGCCATGATCTATCTTGGCATAGAGTGGTCACAGAGCGCTCCTGCTGGTTATTCTCCAGCTTCTGCTAATGTCACATTGACAGAGCATCGGCTTCTCTTCCGCTCTGATCTGTTGACAGAGCGTCACTGCCTACATCATACTGATTGACAGCCAGCTCTCTGCTGCCTAACTGGGGTGAGCCAGCTGTCAATCCGCATGATGCTGGCAGTCACGCCCTGTCGACAGAGCAGCCAGGAAGAGGAGGAGCTGCTTTGCTGACAAGGGACAGTAATGATCCAGGACCACTCTGAGCTGGGTAGACAGACAGACATGCTTGTGAGTTCTTAGGCCTATATTAAAAAAAAAATAAAATTGTCCTGAAAAAACCCTTTAGTTAGGTTTATATGCAAACCTCCGTTACAGGGAAAATGGGCAGGAACAAAAATGTGTTTAAATGCTGAATATCCTTCCAAACATCTCTGATGCCTATTGGGGGCACAATGTGTGAAATACAGTTAAAAAAGCAGGATAAAAAATAAAAGGCAAACCACTGTTGATTTGAATCTTCCAAACATGTTTACAATATATATTAAAATCAATGTTATGGAAATGCAGTTTTAAAGGTATTTTAGTGGTTAATTAAAAACGGAAGAATAAATTGCTTACCGTGCTGTGAATGACCCAATCTGTTCTTTGCATGCATTGGGTACCATTTAAAATAATGCTGACTGTCAGGAATTTAATATAAGAAAATTAAAGTTGATCGTCACATCCCAAAAATTTTATAAAATATAAAATGTAATTTTATTCCAGAAGTATCAAGCAATTAAAATCCACATGTTGTTGATAGTACTAGAAACACGTCAATGTTTTTTTCTATCAGCAACATGTGGGTTTTAATTGCTTGATACTTCTGGAATAATAAGGTATTTGAAGATTTTATCTATTTTTCGGATGTGCCAATCAACTTTACTTTTCTTGGATTATTTTAGCAAAATAATAATAATAATTCTATAAAAAATGATCAGGAACTGATCAGAAAGACGTATAATACATTGCAAAGACTGAATATTGTGGTTCTCTAGAGTCTAGACCTTCCCTCCCCGTTATGTTTTTTTTAAGGGCATTTTTAAATTATAATGTTTTATACGACATTTTCCTATAAGTCGATAGGTAGAGAAGCCTTGAGTAAAAAATGCAGCAAAAGTGTAATACCTGGAGCAGGCGGTGTTCCTAAAAAAACAAAAAAACAAAAAAGAAGCAAAAACCCTGAAGCCATTTGTACGTAATGAAAAACACCTTCTTTAAAGCTTGGCTGCCACATGGTTGTGTAGGCTCTTCACCATCTGATTCTCCCAAGTGTTCGCTCCGACACTTGTTGGATCTCATTTGTGCTGGATGAGCTGATTTTTATGCATATACATAATTGGAATGTAAATGTAAGGTCGTCCTAAGCAAAGTGATAGATTTCTGCATTATTAATAGGTAATTACAGACTCATTACATCAGTCGCACAATAGCCCTTCAGATAGGGTTGCAGCCCTGTCAATGGCGTGAACGCTCGGCTGGGCAGGAACCTCCAGCTTCTGTATTAATATCTCAGGGTCTTGGCTGCTTTTTGGTAACAGAAGTTTTATAGTAAGTGCGAATCCCCTCACTGGTGAGTGAAGTTTCTTTCTTTTTCTTTTAAAATGCATTTTTGTCTTATTTTATATATTAGGAACAAATTAATAACTTGGCTCTATTACAGTATAACGGGCGTGATGCTACATGCCATCCGCAGTGATGCCATCTGACGATGAGATATTGTCCTGCCGTGTATACCCCCGCTATGCTCTGTAGCTCAGCTACATTTCCATATTACTTCTTCGTAGGGGAGGTGGGCGAGCAGCTGTTAAGCACCTCCGAACTTTACTAATGCCAGCGAACAATAGTAGTTTGGCATAGAGAAAAAAACATTCGTTCCTGATCATTGCCCAGTGTAATTTTGCCCAGTGATCAAATTAGAAAATGTTAGGTTGTCGGTGATCTCGCCATTCTCAATATCATTGTTGGTCATTTAAACCACGGATGTCCTGCCGTCAGTAATGTAATATATAGAACAGGAGGAGGGATCCAAAGATCACACGAGCGATCATTTGTACGAAGCCACGTCCAGTTCATTACTAAGTTAGGATAAACCTAAGTGAACATAAATCGACTTACTACATATCAGATCTGTGCTTGTTATGTACGCTTTATCTTGACTGTGTAAGACGACCCAAGATGGCTGATTTTAGTTTTTCCTCCGGTGATCCTTCCTTAGGAACTTAGGGTATTAATGTATACAATAAATTGTCAGAAGGGGATCTGCCAGCAAAAAAAACATAATGGCCCTGATTCATCATTCGCTTTTCTTTTTAAGTCACTTTCCTTTTTATCTTGTGATATTGGTTGCTGTTCTTGGCATCGCATTCATCAAAGTGGCGCATGCGATTAATGTATTTGGCACAAAGTTAAAAAGGGGCCTTCTTCCGGTCCTGAACTTCTTCTGCGACTTTTGGCACTAAAAGTCTCAAATTGTGCCAACGTGCTAGCGTACTGGTGGAGGATACTGGAGTGACATTGCAACAAATTTTTTTACTTTTCAAAAAATCGCAATTGGGGAATCAGCCAGAACATCTGGAACTACCAGACTCCACTCACAAAGTGGAAAACAAACAGTCAAGCACATATAAGCTTGACTTAAAAAGGGCGCAAATAGAATAATGAATTGGGTGCAAACTAGGCAAAAAACAGGCGCTGGTGATCCGGGGCCTATGTCTATGAGCAGCTTAGTTTTTATGCCTGAATATAGGTTAATTAGAGGTATTGTTTTTTTTCTTAATTATTATTTGATTTTTTTTTTGGTTTCTTGTCAAAAAGTACACTATGTATAACGAATTCAAAATTAATTAAATCTGCAACTATGATTGAGTACAAAAGAAAGCAAAGACAAAAACAAATTCCCTGCAATAAATAAAATAGCATAGTGCAGGAAAATAATAAGCGGTATTTAGTTAACATGTTTTTTGATCAAAAAAGTGCGAAAGCCATCCCACCTGTTCATGGTGACCGTAATTGGGACAGTCCTAACTCTCTAAGGCCGGCGTCACACTGGCGTTTAAAACGGCCGAGTGCAAGGCGATAAAAAAATCGCATTGCACTCGGACCAATGTTAACATAAGGGGCCGCTCCCAGCAGCCGACTTTTTGTCGGCCGTTTTCCTCGGTCCGAGACAATCGCAGCATGCTGCGATTGTCTCGGACCGAGGAAAACTCTCGGCTCACTCGCACCCATATAAGCCTATGGGTGCGAGTGAGACAGCGCACACCACTCGGATATCATCCGAGTGATGTGCGTTATAAGCGGATCCCAGCAATGGAGGAGTTGGAGAAAGTCATTTCTCCGCCTCCTCCGCGGCTGTGCTCCGATCCTCCCTGTGCGAGAGAATCGGAGCACAGACGGATGACACTCGGCTCCTGCTCTGCTGCTAGCAGGAGCCGAGTGTCATTGGCATATCGCATCCGATGTTCTCGCATCGGATGCAATACGCTAGTGTGACCCCGGCCTGATATTAAAAACCTTACCATTTGTCAAGTGACATGCATGTAGATAAGGGCTGAGACGGACTGAGCCCAACTAGTGAACACACAGCCATATAATGCCCAGCTCAAGAGAAACGCAAACCATACCTTTATATGCACATGGGTATTTTCTGTCATATAGACCCCTCAAAGTCACTTCAAATGTGATGTGGTCCCATAAAAAAAGTAGTTTTGTAAATTTTGTTGGAAAAATGAAAAATCACTGGTCAATTTTAACTCAACTTCCCAACAAAAAAAAAAAGATGTTTCCAAAATTGTACTGATGTAAAATATACATGTGGGAAATGTTATTTATTAACTACCGTATTTTGTGTGACTTGTCTCTGCGATTTAAGGGCACAAAAATGTAAAGTTTGAAAATTGCTAAATTTCTAAAATTTTTCCAATTTTCCATTTTTTTTCTATAAATAAATACAAGTCATATGGAAGAAATTTTACCACTATCACGAACTACAATATGGCACGAGAAAACATTCTCAGAATTAGTGGGATCTATTGAAGTGTTTCAGAGTTATAACCTCATAAAGAGAGAGTGGTCAGAATTGTAAAAATTGGCCCGGTCACGAAGGTGAAAACAGGCTTCGAGGTGAAGGAATTAAGGTCAAAATTGGCTAGGTCACTAAGGGGCTAAGGCCTTTTTACACCACTGCAGGGAGGGTGTATTTTCTGTTCTGTTACAGCCACAATTCCATACTTTGGGTCTCTTGACCTATATGCAGGCCCGGAATTACAGCCGTGACACGGTTTACAGAGACACCACTGCACTGAGTGCACTACTGGTTTATAAAATATACTTAAACATAAAGGTGCTCAGCACACAAGTTGGCGATTTGTGTGAGTCCATCTGTGAGCAACAAAGCAACCCATGTAGATTGGGAACCTACACCATCAAACTTACCAAAAGATATTTGCTGCCTCCGTGTTTGGCTGAACACACTTGTTCTCACTTGTCTAAAGCTGTTTTTAGTTACTTCTGGATCCTAACTGTCCTTTATATTTTTAGGCCCAGGTGAGGTACGTGTGATATTAATCCAATAATCTAATCCCCAAATACAAATTATAAATATACGGTACATTTTTTTTGTTAATAAGGCTACCTTCACACTAGCGTCGTACTCGGCCCGTCGCAGTGCGTCGGGCCAACGTACCGACGCATACTGTGGAAGCGCCGCACAACGGGGGCAGCGGATGCATTTTTCCAACGCATCCGCTGCCCCATTGTGAGTTGCGGGGAGGTGGGGGCGGAGTTCCGACCGTGCATGTGTAGTTGGAAATGGCAGACATGATGCTCAAAACAACGTTGCAAGCAATGTTTTTTGTTTGGACGGTCCGCCACAACATGACGCAACCGTCGCACGACGGTTGCGACGTGTGGCAATGCGCCGCAATGCGTCGCTAATGTTAGTCTATGGGGAAAAAACGCATCCTGCAGACAACTTTGCAGGATGCGTTTTTTCCCCCAAACGACGCATTGCGACGTATCCCAAACGAAGCTAGTGTGAAAGTAGCCTTACCTGAAACAATAGACAGAAAATCTCAGACAAAAAAAGACAGATCCCCCAATTCAAGCTAAAAAAAAAACAGATAAAAAAACAGGGGTAATAGATTACATATCCTATAACATGGTCAAAACATAATACTTTAAAGCGGTTGTCCAGGGGTATTTTTTATTTTTACTACGGGACTAAGAACTAACAGGCAGATACAGTAGTTGCTAACAGAGGTAACTGCCTACCTGTTTTAGTTGGTCACCAACCGCTCATGGCGGTAATTTTGCTGCTCCACATCAACAAAGCTGCTTTGTTCTGCTTCCGCGCAGCTGTGGATGGGGCGTGACTGCTGACTTCATGCTGATTGACAGCCAGCTCCCCGCAGTTAGGCAGTGGGGAGCCGAATGTCTATCAGTATGACATAGGCAGTCACAGTCTGTCAGCACAGCAGCCTGGACGTGTTGCTCGAGGAAGCCACTGAATCGCCTGCTGGAGCGGTTTGTGACCGCTCCGTGTCAGCAGAGATCTGCGCTGAACACAACATGCAGGTAGTTAGCATCTGCCTGTTAGTTCTTAGGCCTGTAGTGAAAAATAAAATACCCCTGAATAACCCATTTAAATGTTTATCTCATGTGCCAGCAAATTCTGGCCAAGCATATTCCAATAAAAATCACAGGTCACCTCCTGACGAAGATTGCTAAACAGTGGTCAAGGTGTTGTAGACAATAGAGGGGTCACACCTTGTGTTACCACATCATCAGGTAACATAATAATCTCTGAAAACCTTAATTTTTCTTTAGGTAATTTTAATTGGATTATTTTTGGCCAAGATCTGCACCTACAATATTTTATTTCAATATTGTTAATTAAGTAATGGGCGTTTATATATACTGGAATAATTAGTTAATTCATTGCTACCGGCTCGGTGCTGGCACCTAAGGGTATGTGCACACGTTGCGGTTTTTACTGCAGATTGGCAGCAGTTTTCCATGCGGTGTACAGTACCATGTAAACCTATGGAAAATAAAAACCGCTGTGCACATGCTGCGGAAAAAACTATGCAGAATCGCAGCAGTTTATTTTCCGCAGCATGTCAATTCTTTGTGTGGAATCTGCAGCGGTTTTACACCTGCTCCATAATATAAAACCGCAGTAGAATCCGCACAAAAACCGCGGAAAATCCGCAGTAAATACGCAGGAAAAACGCAGTGTTTTTGCCCTGTGGATTTATCAAAATCAGTGCGGAAAAATCCGCACACCAGTCTGCAGCGTGTGCACATAGCCTAAATGTAACCATGTAAATTGGTTTGTGTTGACCTTATTACAGACCGTCATTTATTACCCTCTCATGTTTTGTTTTTTTTTTGTTGTTTAAATTGGGGAACTGTCTGAATAATTTTTTCTCATTATTAATTCAGATATGTACGTATTCAATTATTGACGTACAGTACAGGCCAAAAGTTTGGACACACCTCATTTAAAGATTTTTCATGACTACGAAAATTGTAAATTCACACTGAAGGCGTCAAAACTATGAATTAACACATGTGGAATTATATACTTAACAAAAAAGTGTGAAACAACTGAAAATATGTCTTATATTCTAGGTTCTTCAAAGTAGCCACCTTTTTGCTTTGATGATTGCTTTGCACAGTCTTGGCTGTCACGCTCACGCCCTGACCGGTGGGCATGAGCTCGGGAGGGTTTGTGGCCCCACTGTGCCACAAACCAGACTACCCTAGAAAGGGCATGACTATGACAGCTGCCCGGGCTTTCACTGGAGCCTCTGATGGTAAGGTCAGGCTTGTGCACCAGGCAGCTGCCAGGTGCTACTCCAGGGTGGTGTCTGGCTGTGGCTGCTGATCCCACTTGGAGAACAGGAACACTAGGACAGGTGCGGGCATCAGGCAGGACTGGCAGAAGAGCACGGCTGAAACTCAGACGAGTAGGCTGGCACGGCTGAGACACAGGGTTGGCAGAGACACGGCAGAGAACACAGTGCTGGCAGAGGTACGGCAGAGAACACAGGGCTGGCAGAGGCATGGCAGAGAACACAGGGCTGGCAGAGACTGCAGGAACACTGGACTGGTAGGAACGGCAGGAACTCTGGACTGGCAGGAACTCTGGACTGGCAGGGATGGCAGGAACACTGGACTGGCAGGAACACAGGACTGGAAGGTGTGGTGTATGAAGGAACAGGTAGGGACCTGTTCACACTGGAGGTGCAGGTACAGAAACAAGCCAGAAGGGAAGGAGAATGAAGGAGCAGGTTGGGACCTGTTCACACAGGAAGAGAAGTGCAAGACTGCAGATATGAGCGGAAGAGCAGCAAGAGATAGTGTAGCAAGAAAAGCTAAGCAGAGCAGAACCGCAAGGAATGCGGAGAGGAGCTGCAGCAAGAGATCTCTGCAGAAGCTAGGCAGAGCGGAGCCACAAGGAATGTGGAGAGGATCTGCAGCAAGAGGTTTCTGTAGCAACGGGAGCAGAGTAGAGTAGAGTAGAACGGAGCAGAACCGCAGGAGTGCGGAGCAGAGGTAAAACCACAAAGGTACAGAGCAGACAGAGCCGCAAGAGTGCAGAGTGTAAGCAGACTGAGAACACAAGGAAAGACACAGTAGGGAAGGAAGCCACAGATATAAGACTAAGCTTAGACAAGGCAATGGAACAAGACACAAGGACAAAGACACAGGGACCAGGATATTCTGCCTCCTGGAGGGCGGAAAACAAGATCAAGGCAAGGCAAGGAGAAAAGCCTTTAGAGAGGGAGTAACACAGAGCAAGGCTTGGCAAACTCAGAAGCTAGACACAAACTGAGCTAACACATTGCACAGGCCCAGTCCACAGGGTGGAGCTGCACTATATACTGGAGGCCTCTTGGTTATTGGTCAGGAACAGATTAGACAGATGCACCTGATTCCTATAAGAACCAGAGAGTTCAGGCGCTGGCCCCCTATACACAAAGCCATGAAGCATGCAGAGAGCAGAGACACAGAACATGGAGCTGGCTTGAAACAGAAACCATATCATGACCTGGAGCAGTGGGTAAGATAGTGTGAGAGATGCGAGGCCGTGCCGTGATGCCAGTAGAGTCGTTACATTGGCATTCTTTTGATGAGCTTCAAGAGGTAGTCACCGGGAATGGTCTTCCAACAATATTGAAGGAGTTCCCAGAGATGCTTAGCACTTGTTGGCCCTTTTGCCTTCACTTTGCGGTCCAGCTCACCCCAAACCATCTCGATTAGGTTCAGGTCTGGTGACTGCGGAGGCCAGGTCATCTGGTGTAGCACCCCATCACTCTTCTTCTTGGTCAAATAGCCCTTACACAGCCTGGAGGTATGTTTGGGGTCATTGTCCTGTTGAAAAATAAATGATGGCCCAACTAAACGCAAACCGGATGGAATAGCATGCCGCTGCAAGATGCTGTGGTAGCCATGCTGGTTCAGTATGCCTTCAATTTTGAATAAATCCCCAACAGCAAAGCACCCCCACACCATCACACCTCCTCCTCCATGCTTCACGGTGGGAACCAGGCATGTAGAGTCCACCCGTTCACCTTTTCTGTGTCGCACAAAGACACGGTGGTTGGAACCAAAGATCTCAAATTTGGACTCATCAAACCAAAGCACAGATTTCCACTGGTCTAATGTCCATTCCTTGTGTTCTTTAGCCCAAACAAGTCTGTTCTGCTTGTTGCCTGTCCTTAGCAGTGGTTTCCTAGCAGTTATTTTACCATGAAGACCTGCTGCACAAAGTCTCCTTTTAACAGTTGTTGTAGAGATGTGTCTGCTGCTAGAACTCTGTGTGGCATTGACCTGGTCTCTAATCTGAGCTGCTGTTAACCTGCGATTTCTGAGGCTGGTGACTCGGATAAACTTATCCTCAGAAGCAGAGGTGACTCTTGGTCTTCCTTTCCTGGGGCGGTCCTCATGTGAGCCAGTTTCTTTGTAGTGCTTGATGGTTTTTGCCACTGCACTTGGGGACACTTTCAAAGTTTTCCCAATTTTTCGGAATGATTGACCTTCATTTCTTAAAGTAATGATGGCCACTCGTTTTTCTTTACCTAGCTGCTTTTTTCTTGCCATAATACAAATTCTAACAGTCTATTCAGTAGGACTATCAGCTATGTATCCACCAGACTTCTGCACAACACAACTGATGGTCCCAACCGCATTTATAAGGCAGGAAATCCCACTTATTAAACCTGACAGGGCACACCTGTGAAGTGAAAACCATTCCCGGTGACTACCTCTTGAAGCTCATCAAGAGAATGCCAAGAGTGTGCAAAGCAGTCATCAAAGCAAAAGGTGGCTACTTTGAAGAACCTAGAATATAAGACATATTTTCAGTTGTTTCACACTTTTTTTGTTAAGTACCGTATATACTCGAGTATAAGCCGACCCGAGTATAAGCCGACCCCCTAATTTTGCCACAAAAAACTGGGAAAACTTAATGACTCGAGTATAAGCCTAGGGTGGGAAATGCAGCAGCTGCCGGTAAATGTCAAAAGTAAAAATACCAATAAAAGTAAAATTAATTGAGAAATCAGTAGGTTAAGTGTTTTTGAATATCCATATTGAATCAGGAGCCCCATATAATGCTCCATAACGTTTATTATGGCCCCATAAGATGCTCCATATTAAAATATGCCCCATATAATTCTGCATAAAGGTTAATAAAGGCCCCACAAGATGCTCCATAGACACATTTGCCCCATATAATGCTGCACAAATGCTGATTATGGCCCCATAAGTTGCTCTATAAAGATATTTGCCCTATATAGTGCTGCACAAACCTTGATTATGGCCCTATAAGATGCTCCATACAGACACTTGCCCCATATACCGTAATGCTCCACAAACATTAATTATGGCCCCATACAGACACTTGCCCCATATAGTGCTGCACAAATGTTATGGCCCCATATAGTGCTGCACAAACGTTATGGCCCCATATAGTGCTGCTCAAACGTTATGGCCCCATATAGTGCTGCACAAACGTTATGGCCCCATGTAGTGCTGCACAAACGTTATGGCCCCATATAGTGCTGCACAAACGTTATGGCCCCATAGATGCTCCATACACAACACTTGGCCCATATAGTGCTGCACAAACGTTATGGCCCCATATAGTGCTGCAAAAACGTTATGGCCCCATATAGTGCTGCTCAAACGTTATGGCCCCATATAGTGCTGCACAAACGTTATGGCCCCATATAGTGCTGCACAAACGTTATGGCCCCATATAGTGCTGCACAAACGTTATGGCCCCATATAGTGCTGCACAAACGTTATGGCCCCATATAGTGCTGCACAATCGTTATGGCCCCATATAGTGCTGCACAAACGTTATGGCCCCATATAGTGCTGCACAAACGTTATGGCCCCATAGATGCTCCATACACAACACTTGCCCCATATAGTGCTGCACAAACGTTATGGCCCCATATAGTGCTGCACAAACGTTATGGCCCCATATAGTGCTGCACAAACGTTATGGCCCCATAGATGCTCCATACAATCACTTGCCCCATATAGTGCTGCACAAACGTTATGGCCCCATAGATGCTCCATACACAACACTTGCCCCATATAGTGCTGCACAAACGTTATGGCCCCATAGATGCTCCATACACAACACGCCCCATGTAGTGCTGCACAAACGTTATGGCCCCATATAGTGCTGCACAAACGTTATGGCCCCATATAGTGCTGCACAAACGTTATGGCCCCATAGATGCTCCATACACAACACGCCCCATGTAGTGCTGCACAAACGTTATGGCCCCATATAGTGCTGCACAAACGTTATGGCCCCATATAGTGCTGCACAAACGTTTTGGCCCCATAGATGTTCCATACAAAACACTTGCCCCATATAGTGCTGCACAAATGTTATGGCCCCATAGATGCTCCATACAGTCACTTGCCCCATTTGCTGTTGCTGCGATAAAAAAAAAAATATATCACATACTCACCTCTCCGTCGCTCAGGCCCCCCGCACTTTCAATAGTCACCTGCTCCTCGTTCCAGCGCCACTCCATGTTCAGCACTGACGTTCAGCAGAGGGCGCGCACTAACCACGTCACCGCGCCCTCTGACCTGAGCGTCACAGCTGAAGACAGAGTGGCGCCGGAACGAGGAAAGGTGACTATCACGCAGCGCTCCCCTCCCCGATATACTCACATTGTCCTGGCGCTGTGCAGGTCCCTGCTTCCCCGACGCCGCAGCTTCATCCTGTACTGAGTGGTCACCGTTACCGCTCATTACAGTAATGAATATGCGGCCCCACCTCTATAGGAGGTGGAGCCGGATATTCATTACTGTAATGAGCGATACCATGTGACCGCTCAGTACAGGAAGAATCTGCTGCTGCTGGCGCCGGGGAAGCAGGGACCTGCAGGGACAGTGCCAGGAGTAGGTGAGTATTATTAGACAGCCCCCGCGCCGCCTCACCTGCCGACCCCTAGGTATGACTCGAGTATAAGCCGAGAGGGGGACTTTCAGCCCAAAAAAGTGGGCTGAAAATCTCGGCTTATACTCGAGTATATACAGTATATAATTCCACATGTGTTAATTCATAGTTTTGATGCCTTCAGTGTGAATGTACAATTTTCATAGTCATGAAAATACAGAAAAATCTTTAAACGAGAAGGTGTGTCCAAACTTTTGGTCTGTACTGTATTTATATTTTTGTGATTTAGATTATAAATTTAGCCAGTCATTTAGTGTTTGTTTTTTTATGACATATATTTCTACTTTTGATTGCTCAGGTTGATTTTTGTGGGGTTAATTAAAAGGTATATGTGATAGTTTGGTCTTTCATCAAAAGGGGTCGCCTTGTTTCTGGCAGGTGAGTGTACACTAGTTGGCCAATATGTGAGCGTAGTGTCTCAGTTTAAGGCCTGGATCACACTTGCGAGTGAAATGCGAGAAATTCATGCCTCAATACCCGGCACTGGGGACCTGAGGGTGCGGCTGCATAGAAATACATGCAGCTCTGGTCCCGAGTGCCGGCGGCAGTGCCCGGTATTGAGGCGAGAGACTTGTACGAGTTTCTTTCATTGCACTCGCAAGTGTGATCCTGACCTAAGACTGGGGTCACACAAGCGTATGCTCTCTATCTCTGACAAATTGGGTCAATTATACTAAAGTAATCACACTCTGGTCAGAGAGTCTTCATAGTGTGAATGAATTCTCATATGAGGAGAAGATGGAGAGAAAATTTTTTCCATCTTCTCCATTGTGTGAACAAATGGATGTCGCACAGGACAAAAACATTTTATAGGGCAGCACGGTGGCTCAGTGGATAGCCCTGTAGCCTTGCAGCGCTGGGGTCCTGGGCTCTAATCCCACCTTGGACAACATCTGCAAAGAGTTTGTATGTTCTCTCCGTGTTTGCGTGGGTTTTCTCCGGGATCTCCGGTTTCCTCCCACATACCAAAGACATACTCATAGGGAATTAAGCTTGTGAGCCCCATCGGGGACAGTGATGATAATGTGTGCAAGTTGTAAAGCGCTGCGGAATATGTTAGCGCTATATAAAAATAAAGATTATTATTATGTGTTTGCAGACAAATTTTTTTTTAACAGATGTGTGTTTCCTTAAGTGCATGTGAAAACTATCGAATGTTAATCCGTGTGATGTACTGTTTGTCATCTGTATGTCCGTTTTTTACAGAACAATTGCAGAGTGAATAACCAAAAAAAGGTCGCTTGTAGGGTTAGTGCGTCCTTGCAGAAGTAGATGAAGGCTCTCCTTACTGAGTTTAATAGTAACGTAGGAGCAATGCTACGTCTTGTCATGATCCTTGCGAGTTGCTGGGCTCAGCACAGGTTGTGATACAACAAAAATGGCCCCCGAAGAATATTATTCAGGGCACAGAATGTTTAGTTCAAACATATAAAGTTTATTTATCCATAAGTAAAACTTCATTTTTTAAGAAACATACATGATACAAAAACTTGTGCAAGTACCTCCAATCCAAGTAAACAACCGGTTTATATGTGCTTAATAATTGGTCCTGACATACACACTGACAGCTGATTTAATACATAACTTATTTTAAGTCAGATTGTTTCATAACAAATGCTATGCAGGCTCTGAATATATCATTGCAAGGAGACCGCTTTAATTTTAAGTTTCTAAAGTGCCAATGTGCATAAGTACATGTCTATGTGCAGAGATTTACTACTGGCTATAATAATGCTTATATGCGATGGAGTAGTAAATATAACGCTACTTCTTTAGCTCATGTCTAAGTATAAAATCCCTTCATGATCAGCACATGCCTAATTAGAACTAGAGTTGGTAAGTATATCAAGACATATTCACCTTGCTGAAGCACACACAACACCAGGGACCCCTACGCGCGTTTCAATAGATTCTTCTTCCGGGGGCGTGTAGAGCTGACTGGTGACTTGTTAGGGTTTCCACTGCCGAATATGAACGGACATCAGTAGTAAGGCGTCAGCAATGCATTATTGAAAGTGGTGTCACAGAAATAACGCATTTCGGGCCTCTTTATAGAGCTCACATGTCTCTCTGAGCTTGCCAAAGAAGCCCAGAGTTCTCCGAAACGTATTGTTTACGTGACACCACTTTCAATGGACGTTACTTTTTTTGTGTGAAGTTTTCCTGAATATTCCCTGCTTCACCCCTTCTGGGTTATTTGCACCTTACTCATGTACTTTTGTCTTGGGTTGTATATACCATAACCTAAGCTACCAATCTGTGTGTCCTTTTTTTTTTTTTTCAAACATAAGTCATATGTTTTATACCTCATCGATTAAAAAATATACAAGAAAAATGGCAAAATACAGTTTCTTACGTAATTATTGCAATAGATCCATTAAAAAAGGATGTCAAAAGGACATTTTCCATGTAGCTTCTGTTTGTTTTGTTTTTTTTGTTTAAACACAACCATTACGTTTAATGGGCGAGTCTGATCCAAAAAACAGATCGGAGTAGTGCATGATGCATGGAAAAACATTTATATGAATTACTACATTCATTTGCATTGGTCCATGTGCAGCACGTTTATCATCTGGAGGGAAAATCTGCTTGTCTGAATAAGCCCCGAGTGTACACGAGTATGTAACCTTCATGGATGTAAACAGCAGACATGAGAGTCCACGTACAGGGAAGGAATATATTTACTATATGCATATGTTAGCTCTTACTGCCTTACTACTGTTTTTCTTTTCTGTTTGTTTTTTTTATCATGATTACGGTATGATTATGTCAGTAAGTAAATGTTGTCTAGTTTTTAACCCCTTAGCGACCGCCGATACGCCTTTTAACGGCGGCCGCTAAGGGTACTTAAACCACAGCGCCGTTAATTAACGGCGCTGTGGAAAAAGTCCATAGCGCCCCCCAGAGGCCGATTTTCTCCGGGGTCTCAGCTGCCGAGGGTAGCCGAGACCCCAGAGAACATGATTCGGGGGTTTTTTAACCCACCCCTGTTTTGCGATCGCCGGTAATTAACCGTTTACCGGCGATCGCAAAAAAAAAAAAAAAAGCGATCTCTTTTTAATTTCTCTGTCCTCCGATGTGATCGCACATCGGAGGACAGAGAAAAGGGGTCCCAGGTGGCACCCCAATACTCACCTAGCTCCCCCGATGCTCCTCGTGTCTCCCGGTGGGCGCCGCCATCTTCAAAATGGCGGGCGCATGCGCAGTGCGCCCGCCGGCCGGCACCGGGGGAATCTTTGGGGTCTCGGCTGTCGGGGGTAGCCGAGACCCCAAAGAGCATGATCGGGGTCGGTATTACCGACCCCTGTTTTGCGATCGCCGGTAATTAACTGTTTACCGGCGACCGCAAAAAAAAAAAAAAAAAAAAAAAGTAAAGTGTAATTCTCTGTCCTCTGATGTGATCGCACATCAGAGGTCAGAGAAATAGGGGGATTCGGGGACCCTAGCATACTCACCTAGGTCCCTGGATCCTCTTGCTGCTCCTCCTGGCCGCCGGCAGAAGAACATGGCGGACGCATGACCAGTGCGCCCGCCATCTGCCTCCATCTGCCGGCCGGCAGGAGAACAGCAGTTGGGGCTAAAATTAGGGGTAGGGTTAGGGGTAGGGTTAGGGGTAGGGCTAGGGTTAGGGCTAGGGTTGGGGCTAAATTTAGGGTTAGGGTTGGGGCTAAATTTAGGGTTAGGGTTGGGGCTAAATTTAGGGTTAGGCTTCTTTCACACTTACGTCGGTACGGGGCCGTCGCAATGCGTCGGCCTGACATACCGACGCACGTTGTGAAAATTGTGCACAACGTGGGCAGCAGCTGTAGTTTTTCAACGCATCCGCTGCCCAATCTATGTCCTGGGGAGGAGGGGGCGGAGTTACGGCCACGCATGCGCGGTCAGAAATGGCGGATGCGACGTACAAAAAAACGTTTCATTGAACGTTTTTTTGTGCCGACGCTCCGCCAAAACACAACTGATCCAGTGCACGACGGACGCGACGTGTGGCCATCCGTCACGATCCGTCGGCAATACAAGTCTATGGGCAAAAAACGCATCCTGCGGGCACATTTGCAGGATCCGTTTCTTGTCCAAAACGACGGATTGCGACGGAATGCCAAACGACGCAAGTGTGAAAGTAGCCTTAGGGCTAGGGTTAGGGTTGGGGCTAAAGTTATGGCTAGGGTTGGGGCTAAAGTTAGGGTTGGGGTTTGGATTAGGGTTGGTATTAGGGTTGGCATTAGGGTTACGCTTGGGATTGGGGTTAGGTTTGGGATTAGGGTTAAGGTTAGGGTTGTGATTAGGGGTGTATTGGGATTAGGGTTAGGTTTGAGGTTAGGGTTGAGATTAGGATTAGGGGTGTGTTGGATTTAGGGTTTTGATTAGGGTTATGGTTAGGGTTGACATTAGGGTTGTTTTGGGGTAAGGGTTGTGATTATGGTTAGGGTTAGTGATTAGGATTATGGATCAGGTTGGGATTAGGGTTAGGGGTGTGTTGGGGTTAGGGTTGGAGCTAGAATTGGGGGGTTTCCACTGTTTAGGTACATCAGGGGGTCTCCAAACACGACAGCCAATTTTGCGCTCAAAAAGTCAAATGGTGCTCCCTCCCTTCTGAGCTCTGCCGTGCGCCCAAACAGTGGGTTACCCCCACATATGGGGCATCAGCGTACTCGGGATAAATTGGACAACAACTTCTGGGGTCCAATTTCTCTTGTTACCCTTGTGAAAATAAAAACTTGGGGGCTACAATATCTTTTTTGTGGAAAAAAAAATATTTTTTATTTTCACGACTCTGCATTCTAAACTTTTGTGAAGCACTTGGGCATTCAAAGTTCTCACCACACATCTAGATAAGTTCCTTGGGGGGTCTAGTTTCCAAAATGGGGTCACTTGTGGGGGGTTACTACAGTTTAGGTACATCAGGGGCTCTGCAATCGCAACATAATGCCCACAGACCATTCTATCAAAGTCTGCATTCCAAAAAGGCGCTCCTTCCCTTCCGAGCTCTGCCGTGCGCCCAAACAGTGGTTTACCCCCACATATGGGGTACCAGCATACTCAGGACAAATTGGACAACAACTTTTGGGGTCCAATTTCTCTTGTTACCCTTGTGAAAATAAAAACTTGGGGGCTAAAAAATCTTTTTTGTGGAAAAAAAAAAAAAAAAAAAATTTATTTTCACGGCTCTGCATTATAAACTTCTGTGAAGCACTTGGGCATTCAAGGTTCTCACCACACATCTAGATAAGTTCCATGGGGGGTCTAGTTTCCAAAATGGGGTCACTTGTGGGGGATTTCTACTGTTTAGGCACATCAGGGGCTCTCCAAACGCGACATGGTGTCCGATCTCAATTCCAGCCAATTCTACATTGAAAAAGTAAAACGGCACTCTTTCTCTTCCAAGCTCTGCGGTGCACCCAAACAGTGGTTTACCCCCACATATTGGGTATCGACGTACTCAGGAGAAATTGCACAACAACTTTAGTGGTCTAATTTCTCCTGTTACCCTTGTGAAAATAAAAATTTGTGGGCAAAAAGATCATTTTTGTAGAAAAAATGCAATTTTTTTTTTTCACGGCTCTACGTTATAAACTTCTGTGAAGCACATGGGGGTTCAAAGTGCTCGCCACACATCTAGATAAGTTCCTTAAGGGGTCTAGTTTCCAAAATGGTGTCACTTGTGGGGGGTTTCCACTGTTTAGGCACATCAGGGGCTCTCCAAACGCGACATGGCGTCCAATCTCAATTCCAGCCAATTCTACATTGAAAAAGTAAAACGGCACTCCTTCTCTTCCAAGCTCTGCGGTGCGCCCTAACAGTGGTTTACCCCCACATATTGGGTATCAGCGTACTCAGGAGAAATTGCACAACAACTTTTGTGGTCTAATTTCTCCTGTTACCCTTGTGAAAATAAGAATTTGTGGGCGAAAAGATCATTTTTGTGTAAACAAAAGCGATTTTTTATTTTCACGGCTCTACGTTATAAACTTCTGTGAAGCACTTGGGGGTTCAAAGTGCTCACCACACATCTAGATAAGTTCCTTAAGGGGTCTAGTTTCCAAAATGGTGTCACTTGTGGGGGGTTTCCACTGTTTAGGCACATCAGGGGCTCTCAAAACGTGACATGGCGTCCGATCTCAATTCCAGCCAATTCTGCATTGAAAAAGTCAAACGGCGCTCCTTCACTTCTAAGTTCTGCGGTGCGCCCTAACAGTGGTTTACCCCCACATATGGGGTATTGGCGTATTCAGGAGAAATTGCATAACAAAATTTATGGTTACATTTCTGTTTTTACACTTGTTAAAATAAAAAAAATGGTTCTGAATTAAGATATTTGCAAAAAAAAGTTAAATGTTCATTTTTTCCTTCCACATTGTTTCAGTTCCTGTGAAGCACGTAAAGGGTTAATAAACTTCTTGAATGTGGTTTTGAGCACCTTGAGGGGTGTAGTTTTTAGAATGGTGTCACACTTCATTATTTTCTATCATATAGACCCCTCAAAATGACTTCAAATGTGATGTGGTCCCTAAAAAAAAAAATGGTGTTGTAAAAATGAGAAATTGCTGGTCAACTTTTAACCCTTATAACTCCCTAACAAAAAAAAATTTTGTTTCCAAAATTGTGCTGATGTAAAGTAGACATGTGGGAAATGTTATTTATTAACTATTTTTCGTGACATATCTCTCTGATTTAAGGGCATAAAAATACAAAGTTTGAAAATTGCAAAATTTTAAAAATTTTCGCGATATTTCCGTTTTTTTCATAAATAATCGCAAGTAATATCGAAGAAATGTTACCACTAACATGAAGTACAATATGTCACGAAAAAACAATCTCAGAATCAGCGGGATCCGTTGAAGCGTTCCAGAGTTATAACCTCATAAAGTGACAGTGGTCAGAATTGCAAAAATTGGCCTGGTCATTAAGTACCAAATTGGCTCTGTCACTAAGGGGTTAATTCATTAATTTACCGTAGATGAAGGGCTGAGTTCACATTACATCTTTTTCCCCCTTTTCAACCCCTTAACCCCCAGAGGTATTTTCGTTTTCATTTTTTGCTCCCCTTCTTCCCAGAGCCATAACTTTTTATTTTTTGTTCAAAATGGCCATGCAAGGGCTTGTTTTTTTGAGGGATGAGTTGTACTTTTGAACAACACCATTGGTTTAACTTATCATGTACTCGAAAACGGGAAAAAAATTCCAAGTGCGATGAAATTGCACAAAAGTTGTTTTTTTTAAAACCATGTTCACTAAATGCTAAAACTGACCTGCCATTATGATTCTCCAGGTCATTACGAGTTCATACACACCAAGCATGTCTAGGTTCTTTTTTATCTAAGTGGTGGAAAAAAATTCCAAAGTTTGGTTAAAAAAAAAATTGCACTATTTTCTGATTCCCGTAGCGTCTCCATTGTTCGTGATCTGGGGTCGGGTGAGGACTTATTTTTTGCGCGCCGAGCTGACGTTTTTAATTATATTATTTTGGTGCAGATAACGTTCTTTTGATCGCCCGTTATTGCATTTTAGTGCAATGTTGCAACTACCAAAAGAAATGATTCTGGCGTTTTGATTTTTTTTCTCGTTACACCGTCTAGCGATTGGGTTAATTCTTTTTTTATCTTGATAGATTGGGTGACTCTGAACGCGGCGATACCAAATATGTGCATGTTTGATATTTTTTTTTATTTTACTTGTGGCATCTTTTAATAGTCTCCATGGGGGACTAGAAGCTGCCATAACCTGATCAGCTAGCAGAATTGCTGACTTGCTATGAGCACTGACCACCGGGTGGCGCTCATAGCAATCCGGCAGTGACAACCATAGAAGTCTGCTAGAGACCTCTGGTTGTCATGCCATCCCATCAGCGACCCGCGATCATGTGACACGGGCGCCGATGGGCAGGATTCCTGGCGCGCTTGCCAGAAGCGCATGTTAAATACCGCTGTCAAACTAGCTAGCAGTCTTGGGTGGATCGTGATTCCACCCGCTGCTGTTCAAAACAGCTGACATGTACCGGGAAAGATATGGGCTCAGCGCCGGAGCCTACATCAAAGGAAAGAACTCCGACATCAGCGTACTATTGCGCCCAATGTCGGAAAGGGGTTAAAGTGCCTCAGGGGAAAGTTTTCAATATATACAATTACTGGATACAAGTTCTTCTCACTAAATTAGAATATCATCAAAAAGTTAATTTATTTCAGTTCTTCAATACAAAATGTGAAACTCATATACAGTGGGGCAAAAAAGTATTTAGTCAGTCAGCAATAGTGAAAGTTCCACCACTTAAAAAGATGAGAGGCGTCTGTAATTTACATCATAGGTAGACCTCAACTATGGGAGACAAACTGAGAAAAAAAAATCCAGAAAATCACATTGTCTCTTTTTTTTTTTTTAATCATTTTTTTTGCATATTATGGTGCAAAATAAGTTTTTGGTCAGAAACAAACAATCAAGATTTCTGGCTCTCACAGACCTGTAACTTCTTCTTTAAGAGTTTCCTCTTTCCTCCACTCATTACCTGTAGTAATGGCACCTGTTTAAACTTGTTATCAGTATAAAAAGACACCTGTGCACACCCTCAAACAGTCTGACTCCAAACTCCACTATGGTGAAGACCAAAGAGCTGTCAAAGGACACCAGAAACAAAATTGTAGCCCTGCACCAGGCTGGGAAGACTGAATCTGCAATAGCCAACCAGCTTGGAGTGAAGAAATCAACAGTGGGAGCAATAATTAGAAAATGGAAGACATACAAGACCACTGATAATCTCCCTCTATCTGGGGCTCCACGCAAAATCCCACCCCGTGGGGTCAGAATGATCACAAGAACGGTGAGCAAAAATCCCAGAACCACGCGGGGGGACCTAGTGAATGAACTGCAGAGAGCTGGGACCAATGTAACAAGGCCTACCATAAGTAACACACTATGCCACCATGGACTCAGATCCTGCAGTGCCAGACGTGTCCCACTGCTTAAGCCAGTACATGTCCGGGCCCGTCTGAAGTTTGCTAGAGAGCATTTGGATGATCCAGAGGAATTTTGGGAGAATGTCCTATGTTCTGATGAAACCAAACTGGAACTGTTTGGTAGAAACACAACTTATCGTGTTTGGAGGAAAAAGAATACTGAGTTGCATCCATCAAACACCATACCTACTGTAAAGCATGGTGGTGGAAACATCATGCTTTGGGGCTGTTTCTCTGCAAAGGGGCCAGGACGACTGATCCGGGTACATGAAAGAATGAATGAGGCCATGTATCGTGAGATTTTGAGTGCAAACCTCCTTCCATCAGCAAGGGCATTGAAGATGAAACGTGGCTGGGTCTTTCAACATGAAGGAGTGGCTTCGTAAGAATCTCAACCCTATAGAAAACCTTTGGAGGGAGTTGAGTCCGTGTTGCCAAGCGAAAAGCCAAAAACATCACTGCTCTAGAGGAGATCTGCATGGAGGAATGGGCCAACATACCAACAACAGTGTGTGGCAACCTTGTGAAGACTTACAGAAAACGTTTGACCTCTGTCATTGCCAACAAAGGATATATTACAAAGTATTGAGATGAAATTTTGTTTCTGACCAAATACTTATTTTCCACCATAATATGCAAATAAAATGTTAAAAAAACAGACAATGTGATTTTCTGGATTTTTTTATTCTCAGTTTGTCTCCCATAGTTGAGGTCTAACTATGATGTAAATTACAGACGCCTCTCATCTTTTTAAGTGGTGAAACTTGCACTATTGCTGGCTGACTAAATACTTTTTTGACCCACTGTATTATATAGAGGCATTACAGAGTGATCTATTTCAACTAGTGTTTATTTCTGTTAATGTTGATGATTATGGCTTACAGCTAACGAAAACCCAAAAGTCATTATCTCGGTAAATTAATTAAATACATATCCAGTAATTTGCACATAGACTGTACTAATTGTATTTGTCACTGACATCTATATATCTATTCAATATGTATTTACTGTATGTAATCCATCTCTTCTATCCTGTCTGTTCCTGCAGTGATTTTACAGTACGCGGCTGCTGAATTTCCGGCTTTTCTTCTATTATTATTTATTATTATTATTATTATTTATTTATATAGCACCATTGATTTCATGGTGCTGTACATGAGAAGGGGTTACATACAAGTTACAGATATCACTTACAGTAAACAAACTAACAATGACAGACTGATACAGAGGGGCGAGGACCCTGCCCTTGTGGCCTTACATTCTACAGGATTATGGGGAAGGAGACAGTAGGTTGAGGGTTGCAGGATCTCCGGTGTTGGTGAGGCGGTAGCTTCGATAGTGATGAGGCGGCAGCGGGGTCAGTGCAGGCTGTAGGCTTTCCTGAAGAGATGGGTTGTCAGGTTCCGTCTGAAGGATACGAATGTGGTTGATAGTCGGATGTGTTGGGGCAAAGAATTCCAGAGGATGGGGGATATTCGGGAGAAGTCTTGGAGGCGGTTGGATGAGGAGCGAATAAGTGTGGAGGAGAGAAGGAGGTCTTGGGCGGACCGGAGATCACGTGACGGAAGATATCGGGAGATTAGTTCATAGATATATGGAGGAGACAGGTTATGGATGGCTTTGTAGGTCAGTATTAGTAATTTGAACTGGATACGCTGAGGGAATGGGAGCCAATGAAGAGATTTGCAGAGGGGGGAAGCAGAGGAGTAACGAGGAGCGAGATGAATTAGTCGGGCAGCAGAGTTAAGAATGGACTGGAGAGGTGCAAGGGTGTTAGCAAGGAGGCCGCAGAAAAGGATGTTGCAGTAGTCAAGGCGGGAGATGATGAGGGCGTGCACAAGCATTTTAGTAGATTTTAGTTGAGGAAAGGACGGATTCTGGAGATAATTTTGAGCTGGAGGTGACAGGAGGTGGAAAGAGCTTGGATGTGCGGTTTGAAGGACAGGGCAGAGTCGAAGGTTACTCTGAGGCAGCGGACTTCCGGTACGGGGGAAGCATGATGTCATTGATTGCGATAGATAGGTCAGGTAAGGAAGATCTATGGGATGGAGGAAAGATGAGGATTTCAGATTTGTCCACATTGCGTTTGAGGAAGCGAGAAGAGAAGGAGGAGGATATGGCTGATAGGCACTCCGGGATTCTGGAATCCATGAGACTTTATGAGTTGTCCCAGGCCAAGTGTATAGATTGAGAAGAGTAGGGGTCCTAGAACAGAGCCTTGGGGGACTCCAACAGAGAGAGGGTGGGATGAGGAGGTAGTATGGGAGTGGGAGATGCTGAATATGCTTTTGGAAAGGTACGAGGAGATCCAGGATAGGGCGAGGTCTTTGATGCCAAAGGAGGAGAGGATCTGTAGTAGGAGGCAGTGGTCAACCGTGTCGAAAGCAGAGGACAGGTCTAAAAGGAGGATTACAGAGTATTGTCCATTAGCTTTCCATCTATGTAATCTATATGTGTGTGTGTGTATATACAGTTAGGTCCATATATATTTGGACAGAGACAACATTTTTCAAATTTTGGTCATAGACATTACCACAATGAACTTTAAACAAAACAATTCAGATGCAGTTGAAGTTCAGACTTTCAGCTTTCATTTGAAGGTATCCACATTAAAATTGGATGAAGGGTTAAGGAGTTTCAGCTCCCTAACTTGCTCCACCCTGATTTTAAAGGGACCAAAAGTAATTGGACAGATTCAATAATTTTAAATAAAATGTTCATTTCTAGTACTTGGTTGAAAACCCTTTGTTGGCAATGACTGCCTGAAGTCTTGAACTCATGGACATCACCAGACGCTGTGTTTCCTCCTTTTTGATGCTCTGCCAGGCCTTCACTGCGGTGGTTTTCAGTTTCTGTTTGTTTGTGGCCTTTCTGTCTGAAGTTTAGTCTTTAACAAGTGAAATGCTGCTCAATTGGGTTGAGATCAGGTGACTGACTTGGCCATTCAAGAATATTCCACTTCTTTGCTTTAATAAACTCCTGGGTTGCTTTGGCTTTATGTTTTGGGTAATTGTCCATCTGTAGTATGAAACGACGACCAATCAGTTTGGCTGCATTTGGCTGGATCTGAGCACACAGTATGTCTCTGAATTCCTCAGAATTCATTCGGCTGCTTCTGTCCTGTGTCACATCATCAATAAACACTAGTGACCCAGTGCCACTGGCAGCCATGCATGCCCAAGCCATCACACTGCCTCCGCCGTGTTTTACAGATGATGTGGTATGCTTTGGATCATGAGCTGTACCATGCCTTTGCCATACTTTCCTCTTTCCATCATTCTGGTAGAGGTTGATCTTGGTTTCATCTGTCCAAAGAATGTTCTTCCAGAACTGTGCTGGCTTTTTTAGATGTTTTTTAGCAAAGTCCAGTCTAGCCTTTTTATTCTTGATGCTTATGAGTGGCTTGCACCGTGCAGTGAACCCTCTGTATTTACTTTCATGCAGTCTTCTCTTTATGGTAGATTAGGATATTGATACGCCGACCTCCTGGAGAGTGTTGGTCACTTGGTTGGTTGTTGTGAAGGGGTTTCTCTTCACCATGGAGATTATTCTGCGATCATACACCACTGTTGTCTTCCGTGGGCGCCCAGGTCTTTTTGCATTGATGAGTTCACCAGTGCTTTTTTTTCTTTCTCAGGATGTACCAAACTGTAGATTTTGCCACTCCTAATATTGTAGCAATTTCTTGGATGGGTTTTTTCTGTTTTCGCAGCTTAAGGATGGCTTGTTTCACCTGCATGGAGTGCTCTTTTGACCAGATGTTTACTTCACAGCAAAACTTTCCAAATGCAAGCACCACACCTCAAATCAACTCCAGGCCTTTCATATGCTTAATTGAGAATGACATAATGAAGGGATTGCCCACACCTGTCCATGAAATAGCGTTGGAGTCAATTGTCCAATTACTTTTGGTCCCTTTAAAAACAGGGTGGTACATGTTAAGGAGCTGAAACTCCTAAACCCTTCATCCAATTTAAATGTGGATACCCTCAAATGAAAGCTGAATGTCTGATCTTCAACTGCATCTGAATTGTTTTGTTTAAAATTCATTGTGGTAATGTCTATAACCAAAATTAGAAAAATGTTGTCTCTGTCCAAATATATATGGACCTAACTGTATACATATATATATATATATATATATATATATATATATATGTGTGTGTCACTGACATTTATATATCTATCTATCCTATGTGTATATATCTATTCTGTGATTTTACTGTACGCGGCAGATGAATTTCCAGCTTTTCAAAGGAGATCGTTGTGTTAAAATCAGACAGCACCCACACCCGATTACATGCTGCAAGTTTTTTCCAGTCCGATGGTGATAATATCCGACCTGGAAAAAAAAAACACAGATGAACACACAATGATAGAATAACATTAGTACTTATGGCCTCACCCCTTCCACAAACGCCAATATCCTCACCTTTCCACAGAGATAATAATCCATTTGTCCCTGATTTTCAGAAATATAATCTTTTAATAATTAAATTCATGTCCAGTAATTTGCACACACACACTGTACTAATTGTATATGTCACTGACATCTATATATCTACCTATTCTATTTGTATTTACTGTATGTAATCCGTCTCTTCTATCCTGTTGGCTCCTGCAATGATTTTACACTACGAGGTTGCTGAATTGTCGGCTTTTCTATCTACTAATGTATATATTTATATATATCGGTATATGTGGCATCTTTATATCTATCTACTCTATGTGTATACATCTCTTTGTGTGTGTTTTGAAGAATATTTCCTTTGAAAACGATGTGTAAATGACAGAGAATTGCTCTATGTAAAAGCTCATGGTAAAATCGCATTGCAGTCGGATAGAAATCGCACGGCATTCGGATGTAAATCGGATGCTAGGTGTGAAAAATCAGATTGTACTCGCGTGAAAAACGCATGACACTCGTCTGACTTTGCAGGAACAAAATCGGACCGATTTTAAAATGGCTAGTATGTCTCCGGCCTTACAATGTATCCGTAAACACCGTGTACTCTACTGTGGCTCCAGAGTGTGATCCGGTTTCTAACAGACAGCACTGAAAGTACGGTCATTTGCATTGGGATTCATGGTTCCAGGACAAGGAAACATCAAAATGGAAAAGTGTTTTTTTTTTCTCTCTGCTGAACAGAATATTGTATGTGACACACGTGATGGAAAACTATTTTTTGGTAATTTTCTCTGAGCCTGTTCTAGTGATCATTGTTGCTGATCATATAGAGTAAGACCCCCTTCACACGTCCTGATATTTACGGGACTGGAAAAACCGTACAGGCGCTGACCGTGTCTGTGTGTATAATCCGTGTGCACCATCAGTGTGACACGTACAGGAATAGAATGCAGAATAGAAATGACAGATGCTTTGGTGTTAGATGTGCAAAGATAGAGAATTGATAGGTAAATAGAAGATAGATATAAATATGTCAGGGAGATATATATAAATATATATATATAGTATATATCAGTGCTTTGCGTGTGTAGTTTTCTGTACTTGTATTTTGCTAAGAATTAAATGAAAAAATGGCATGGGTGCACCCTGATTTTTAATAAACAACTGAGGGAAAGCAGACAGCTTTGAGCTGATGTTGTTATTCTGGAAAAGACCAATATCCATGGAGGTTCCCAGCCTATTAATATTAGCCCCCGGGCATAATAACATGCTTAATGGGGCGACTAGTCTGAGGACGTGAACGCCCCCGCCACTAGTCAAAGCCCTCATTTACATATCGTAAATGGACTTTAAAAATACTTTTTTCTAAAGATTTGTTTATGTGTGTAATATAACACAGGGACTGCTAGGCAGGGTATTATATATGCAGACACAACGGCTGGTGGTTCTGGGGGCACGACGGACCTGACAGGTTCTCTTTTTAAAGGGAATTTGTCATTATGGTTTTGCTACGTAATCTGACAGCATGAGGTAGAGGTTAGTGATGAGCGAACGTGCTCGGATAAAGTGTTATCCTAATATCTTGTGCCTGCTCGTATATTATGTTCAAGTCCCTGCGGCTGCATGTTTTGCACATGCAGGGATTGCCTAACAAACAGGTTATCCGAGTACGTTCGCTCATTACTGGTAGAGGTTGAAACACAGAATTCAAAGATGTGTCAGATGTCAGGCTATGTGCTGTTTACTTACACTGAAGGTTTATCACCTGGTGATTATCACTGCTGTGACTAGCTAGCGCAGGGGCACTCATTCAACTTCCTCCACCCTCTTGTGATAAGCAGCTCACTGTCTATAGACAAATTACATAAAGAAGCTGGTGCTAGCTCCGGCCACAAAGTACATATACTGACACTGGTGTCCGGTCAGTCAGTAGTGATATCTTATTGCACATGCTCACGGAGAGAGAAGAAATGAATGAATCAGCGGCTAGCAAAATACACCTGCCGGCCTAAGCACTGCGGCCCTTGGGAATCTGCCCGAGGGCAGGATGTTAAGTCATTGATGGCCATAAACGGCCCGCAGGTCTGAGGTTCCCTTTGGTTAACCCCTTAACGACCGCCGATGCGCCTTTTAACGGCGGAAGTTAAGGGTACTTAAACCACAGCGCCGTTAATTAACGGCACTGTGGAAAAAGTGAATAGCGCCCCCCAGAGTCTGATTTTCTCTGGGATCTCGGTTGCCGGGGGTAGCCGAGGCCCCAGAGAACATGATTCGGGTTTTTTTTTACTGACCCCCGGGTTGCTGTCGCCAGTAACTGTTTACCGGCGGTCGCAAAAAAACCCCCAAAAACACGATTTCCCATTTAATTTCTCTGTCCTCTGATGTGCGATCCCATCGGAGGACAGAGGAATGGGGTCCCCGATAGCCCCCCGATACTCACCTGTCTCCCCCGATGCTCCTAGTGGCTCCCGATGGGCGCCGCCATCTTTTTCCGGCAACAAAATGCCAGCCGGCACCCAGAAGATCTTTGGGGTCTCAGCTGCCAGGGGTAGCTGAGACCCCAAAGAACATGATGGGAGTCGGTTTTTACCGACCCCTGTTTTGCGATCTCCGGTAATTAACTGTTTACCGGCGGTCGCAAAAAAAAAAAGCGATCTGTCATTCTCTGTGTCTGATGTGATCGCACATCAGAGGACAGAGAAATAGGGGGATTCGGGGACCCTGTTATACTTACCGGTGTCCTTGGATCCTCCTGCGTCCCATCCTGCCCGCTGGCTTCCTCATCGGGAAAGAAAATAACGGGCGCATGCGCAGTGCGCCTGCCATGATCTGCCGGCCGGCAGCTAGAGGAGTTGGGGCTAAAATTAAGGTTAGGGTTGGGGCTAAAGTTAGGGTTGGGGCTAAATTTAGGGCTAGGGTTAGGGCTATGGTTAGGATTCTTTCACACTTGCGTCGGTACGGGGCTGTCGCAATGCGTCGGCTCGACGTACCTGCGCACGTTGTGAAAATTGTGCACAACGTGGGCAGCGGATGCAGTTTTTCAACGCATCCGCTGCCCAGTCTATGTCCTGGGGAGGAGGGGGCAGAGTTACGGCCACACATGCACGGTCGGAAATGGCAGACGCGACGTACAAAAAAAAAGTCACATTGAACTTTTTTTGTGACGACGGTCCGCCAAAACACAACGGATCCAGTGGACGACGGACGCGATGTGTGGCCATCCGTCGGCAATACAAGTCTATGGGCAAAAAAGGCATCCTGCGGGCACATTTGCAGGATCCGTTTTTTGTCCAAAATGACGGATTGCGACGGATACCACACGACGCAAGTGTGAAAGTAGCCTTAGGGTTAGGGTTGGGGCTAAATTTAGGGTTAGGATTGGGGCTAAATTTAGGGTTAGGGCTAAAGTTAGGGTTAGGGCTAGGTTTAGGGTTGAGGCTAAAGTTAAGGTTAGGGTTGGGGCTAAAGTTAGGGTTGGGGCTAAAGTTAGGGCTAGGGTTGCGGCTAAAGTTAGGGTTAGAGTTAGGGTTTGGATTAGGGTTGGCATTAGGGTTACGTTTGGGATTAGGGTTAAGGTTAGGGTTGGGATTAGGGTTAGGGGTGTCTTGGGATTAGGGTTAGGTTTGAGGTTAGGGTTGAGATTAGGATAAGGGGTGTGTTGGATTTAGGGTTTTGATTAGGATTATGGATCGGGTTGGGATTAGGGTTAGGGGTGTGTTGGGGTTAGGGTTGGAGTTAGAATTGGGGGTTTCCACTGTTTAGGTACAAACACGACAGCCAATTTTGCGCTCAAAAAGTCAAATGGTGCTCCCTCCCTTCTGAGTGGTTTACCCCCACATATGGGGCATCAGCGTACTCGGGATAAATTGGACAACAACTTTTGGGGTCCAATTTCTCCTGTTACCCTTGTGAAAATAAAACTTGGGGGCTAAAAAATCTTTTTTGTGGGAAAAAAAATATTTTTTATTTTCACGACTCTGCATTATAAACTTCTGTGAAGCACTTGGGCATTCAAAGTTCTCACCACACATCTAGATAAGCTCCTTGGGGGTCTAGTTTCCAAAATGGGGTCACTTGTGGGGGGTTTCTACTGTTTAGGTACATCAGGGGCTCTGCAAACGCAACATAACGCCCACAGACGATTCTATCAAAGTCTGCATTCCAAAACGGCGCTCCTTCCCTTCTGAGCTCTGCCGTGCGCCCAAACAGTGGTCTACACCCACATATGGGGTGCCAGCATACTCAGGACAAATTGGACAACAACTTTTGGGGTCCAATTTCTCTTGTTACCCTTGTGAAAATAAAAGCTTGGGGGCTAAAAAATCTTTTTTGTGGAAAATGTTTTATTTTTTTATGTTCATGACTGCGTTATAAACTTCTGTGAAGCACTTGGGCATTCAAAGGTTCTCACCACACATCTAGATAAGTTCCATGGGAGGTCTAGTTTCCAAAATGGTGTCACTTGTGGGGAGGGGGGGGGGGGGGGTTCTACTGTTTAGGCACGTCAGGGGCTCTCCAAACGCGACATGGCGTCCGATCTCAATTCCAGCCAATTCTACATTGAAAAAGTAAAACGGCGCTCCTTCTTTTCCAAGCTCTGCGGTGCGCCCAAACCGTGGTTTACCCCCACATATGGGGTATCGGCGTATTGAGGAGAAATTGCACAACAAAATTTATGGTTAAATTTCTGTTTTTACATTTGTGAAAATAAAAAAAATGGTTCTGAAGTAAAATGTTTGCAGAAAAAAGTTAAATGTTCATTTTTTCCTTCCACATTGTTTCAGTTCCTGTGAAGCACGTAAAGGGTTAATAAACTTCTTGAATGTGGTTTTGAGAACCTTGAGGGGTGTAGTTTTTAGAATGGTGTCACACTTGGGTATTTTCTATCATGTAGACCCCTCAAAATGACTTCAAATGTGATGTGGTCCCTAAAAAAAAAATGGTGTAAAAATGAGAAATCGCTGGTCAACTTTTAACCCTTATAACTCCCTAATAAAATAAAAAATTTGTTTCAAAAATTGTGCTGATGTAAAGTAGACATGTGGGAAATGTTATTTATTAACTATTTTTCGTGACATATCTCTCTGATTTAAGGGCATAAAAATACAAAGTTTGAAAATTGCTAAATTTTAAACATTTTCACCATATTTCCGTTTTTTCATAAATAATCGCAAGTAATATCGAAGAAATGTTACCACTAACATGAAGTACAATATGTCACGAAAAACAGTCTCTGAATCAGCTGGATCCGTTGAAGCGTTCCAGAGTTATAACCTCATAAAGTGACAGTGGTCAGAATTGTAAAAATTGGCCCGGTCATTAAGTACCAAATTGGCTCTGTCACTAAGGGGTTAAACGACCCAGCTGGCAATGTTGAACGATAGGTAAATGTTTACTGATCAGCGGTGGCTTCATAGCCTGTTTACACAGGCAGACCGCTGTGTACTGCACTCTAATCGTTCAGTGTGGGCTTCCATTGTTCTCGGCAGCACAATCTCTGTAAACAAGACTTAAGGCCCCTTCACATTAAGCGACGCTGCAGCGATACCGACAACGATCCGGATCGCTGCAGCGTCGCTGTTTGGTCGCTGGAGAGCTGCCACACAGACAGCTCTCCAGCGAGCAACGATGCCGGTAACCAGGGGAAACATCGGGTAACTAAGCGCAGGGCCGCGCTTAGTAACCCGATGTTTACCCTGGTTACCATCCTAAAAGTAAAAAAAACAAACAGTACATACTTACCTACAGCCGTCTGTCCTCCAGCGCTGTGCTCTGCACTCCTCCTGTACTGGCTGTGAGCACAGCGGCCGGAAAGCAGAGCGGTGACGTCACCGCTCTGCTTTCCGGCTGACCGACGCTCACAGCCAGAGCAGGAGGAGTGCAGAGCACAGCGCTGGAGGACAGACGGCTGTAGGTAAGTATGTAGTGTTTGTTTTTTTTACTTTTAGGATGGTAACCAGGGTAAACATCGGGTTACTAAGCGCGGCCCTGCGCTTAGTTACCCGATGTTTACCCTGGTTACCAGTGAAGACATCGCTGGATCGGTGTCACACACGCCGATCCAGCGATGTCAGCAGGAGTCCAGCGACGAAATAAAGTTCTGGACTTTATTCAGCGACTAACGATCTCCCAGCAGGGGCCTGATCGTTGGTCGCTGTCACACATAACGATTTCATTAACGATATCGTTGCTACGTCACAAAAAGCAACGATATCGTTAACAATATCGTTATGTGTGAAGGTACCTTTACAGGACTTATGTGCTGCCAAGAACATTGACCTTCTCTGCAGCACAAAAGATCATTGAACCTGACGAACTAGAGTTTTCCTCATTCAGCTGGTGACGGGCATTCTGTGTAGACTGTGGACATAGTCGTGCCGTGTAAATGGACCTTTTAGATTTAGAGAGGTTTTTGTTTACTTGTTTTTTTGTATTTGATCTTTTGTTGGATATTTTGAGTTCTTTTTCATTTCTTTTTTTTTTTTTGAGCATTTTTTGAATATTTAACAAAAACTTTTGAAGTGAAGAAAGCATGAGAATAGTTAAATTGATTCTCTTCTATTCTGCAAGATGAGTGGTCAGTCTAACTTCAGAAGTTGGTCGCTTTCCAACTTTAAAAGACTGATAACAGGGAACAGTGGATCACTTTCAACTGCACACCAGTTTTACGTTATTCACATCTAGTGATTGAAGTGCCATCGAAAACTGCGTTCGATATTACCGACACGGTTTTTGCTCTGTTGTAATTACAGGTTTTGAAACACTGTCATTTTACATGTTTCACCTTACAAGAATGCCTGCATTTATGTGTGCACCACTAGGTGTCGCCATTGCTCTATCTTTCTGCAGTTCTATGTGGGTACATGGCTGTGGGATGGGCGATGATTTGGGGAATCGGCTAATTACTGAATATCCACACATTTATTGGTGAGTACAGTAAGAAAATGACCTGGCGAAAAGGTTTGGTTGTTGTCTTTCCAACATAATCTAGTAGTGACCCAAACATTCCTAATTATAGTTACCCCCCCAAATGAAAAAAGTACTTGCATTTCTGAAGTGCATTATGCATGAGCTCATATTGCACAGGCAGGTGGGGGGTACATTGCGATTATCATACAGAATCTTGATTATTGCAACTTTTAATACTGATTAGAATGTGGCCGTGAATGGGGCGCATCCCCAATACAGAGCATGGCTGAAAATGGCGCTCTCTTGTAAAACGCATGCATATATTTTCTATCAGGCTATATCATTTGCCTGTGCTTTTTATCTTTATACCCCCCAAAAAAATCTCATACTTAGAATGACTTCTTTGGGATGACCACACTAAATAGGGGTGAGAAATGGCCTTCAAAGGGGGCGATCCTCTCAGAATAGAATATAAAGGCCAATTTACATGGATATGGATGAATTGCAGATTCTTCAATATTCACAATCTTTTGTAAAACTGTTACCTTCAGAAAAATTGGATGGGAAATGAATGTTAAATGTTTTAAAAACAAAAAAATATTAATAATGACATGGTCTTTTTCATTCTGGTAGGAAATTGCAGCATCAAGGAGGAAGTGACAGGAGCAGAAAGGGCCACACTATCCCCCACACTATCCCCCACACTATCCCCCACACTTTCGTCATACTGTCATACAAGCATGCTAATACTTATATATACAGGGAAAAAAAAGTTTTTAAAAAATGTACAGTGGGATTTTATTGTCAGTTGTAGTAAGGCCCAGGTTTTCGGGCTTTCTAAAAAGCAGGATTAATATAACTTTTTAATAATATTGTGACAGTTTTAAAGAGGCCCTCCAGGACGTTATCATTGATGATCTTAGGATAACCCATGAATACCAGGTTAAGGGAACACTGACTCTGGGCACCTCAGCAATTAAAGGGAATCTGTGAGCAGGTTTTTGCTATGTAATCTGAGAACACCATAATGTATAGGCTGAAAGTCTGATTCCTGCAATCTCTCATTTACTGGGCTGTGTTTTTGTTTCAGTAAAGGGGATTATCTGTACAGGACTAGCCGTCTCGTGCCTCCTGGTCCAACCCTTCTCCACCATAGAATATCAGTTTTCTATCAATATACAATGTTCGTAGAAAGCTTCCAATCAGTGATGAGGCATTCAGAGATCTGCAGCAGAGAAAACTTCTATCACAACTGCTGCACCCAGTGAGTGACGCATCGCTGGAATCAGGGTCTCTGTCCCAACCTCATGCTGCTGTCAGGTTACATAGCAAATATCTACTGAATGTTTAACTGTCCGAAGAAGCTGAGGTTCCCTAGCAAGCGCCAAATCTCCCCGTCATTGTTTTCCAGGCAAAGCGTCATATATATTTTGATATTACAACTTCGAGAAGCTTAGTCCTTCATATGTTCGCGGGTTAACAGAAGTGACCTGACCATTCTGCAGGCTGTTTCTGCTCCAAAGACACTTTTTATACTTCCCAGTCTGTGGGAAGGCTCCAAAGGCAGCCGATTGTTTTTTTGTTTTTTTTTTATCGTTTTATCAGCCTTTTTGATTCAAAAACTGATAGACGTTTAGTCATTGAATGAAGTTAAAAGAAAAAAATATCCGCTAAATGCCAGTAAAAAAATGCCCCCAAAACACTGAAAAAAATTCTCCAAAAACATGTTGAAAAAGTGCTCAGGAGTCCACAAAAAATGCTAAAAAAAAAAGATGCTTCAGGTTTATAAAACTGCAGAAAAAAGGAGTTTCCTGTAGCTTCTTCCTCTCGAAAAGTGTACATTTTTAGCCACCTGAAAAAGACCTTGTGCGCACACCTTTAAATCAGATTATTAGGAGGTTGCTGGGATTCAAATTGGATAATAATAATTGCATTCATTAGGGTAAAGTCCTGAAAACCCCTTTAATGGAACACTAAAACCCTGAAAATGCATAAAGAAAAATATCTAAAAAAAAATCTATATCCCATCCATTCTTTTATTTTTCTTTGTTTTATATTACAAATTTAACAGTGAAATACATATATTAAAGAAGAAAGACGTGGTGCTCTTCCTGGCTGTGAGACAGCCGGCTGCAGCAGGAGCCTCTCCCTCTGCTCTGGCCCTTTGTCCAATCTCCAGATACTGGACCCGATCAGCAGGAGATTAACCCTGCGTATCCTGCAGCATTTCTCCAGTAATGATGGTTTTAGACTGACATTAATGGGAAGATTCCCACCCGTTTACTTTTATCATTCATTTGTAGGTTTGCTGTTCCTTTTTAAGTTTATGTTGCAATCACTAATGTTTTTTGTTATTACTGAATAATTAGTAATATATCGTTATAAGAAGTTTTCTTTTTTTTTTTTAGACTGATGAGATTACCGTAAATGACATGAGTGGCTATTTTATAAATAGGAATATATTCTTGAACAGGATTTTCTCAATTGGGAAATTCATTGAAACTATTGACACACGAGAAGAAAGGAACCTTATTAAGGAGCTAGTCTTCTATTTAGGAATTATCGGAATAATTATGACAATCTGCTCTAATGATACGTGATCTAAGTAAAGAGAAACCCCTCCAAATGAGGCCGAATTATTAGTTAGAACACAACATTGATTGGCTTTTCTAACTTATCTAGGACTTCACATCAGAACTGTGTAATTAAAGTGGTAATCTTTGTGATACTAATTACTGGTTGAAAAGTTAAGATTGCCTTGGGCCCTTTCTAATGCTCTTTGGGAGAGGAAATGCAAGGCTTGAAAGTCGTGTGTAGATGCCGGCCGGATTGGACACGAGTGTTAATTTCAAGCAATTTGCTTAGCACTTTAGAGAGCCATAAACTGTAAGAGACGAGTTATGTGCAATAAAGACATGTAAAAATATATGATTAAAATGTCACATACCTTATGAATGGTGCATAGTGTACTAAAGTGAGTTTTCTAAGGACTTGTGATAATGGCATATCATTAGGATGAGAAAAATATCGGCCAATAAAACAAAGGGGAATGGTGAGCCAAATTTAAAGGGGTTTTCAACTACTAGGACAACCCCTTCTCAATCTGAGCATTTGGTGCCGATAAAATAAAAACACCTACCGGTATATTCGCCTCACTGTTCCAGGGCTGCGGCTGATCTCTGACTTCATCTTGATGCAGGAAAGAAATATATCTTGGTACCGTGCTAGCCAGTAGATAGAAAAATATTTAGAATTGAGAGTCCTCAGTGGTTGATACCTTTTAATGGCTAACTGAAAAGATGGTAACAAATTGCAAACTTTTGAGACTACACAGGTCTCTTCATCAGGCAAAGACAAAAAGAAATTCCGAAGAATCACATATTTATGCACAACATAGCACAGAAAAAAAACATGAATAAGACAGGGACATGAGGCAGAATTACCATGAGTGATACACAGTTATGTCCTTAAATGTTGGACCAGTTCTTAGATAAGGAATGTTTTATTGTCCTCTGATTGTGGTCTGGTTCTGTTGTGATGACCCCTCATAGTCTGAGGGGCAAGTTCCTTAGTTGATGTAAAAAGACATAAATCCATGCGACACATTCATTCCTGCACTAAGACTGTCATTGGTCATCATCAATTTGTATTCCCATACTCTTCTGTCTCTCTTAGATTTGAAGCTACCTTTTAACACAAGTAATTTCATGTCCATAATGTTGTGATTTGGGAGACAAAAATGTATTGCCACAGGTAGATCCTTTCTTTTTTCTCTTATTGTGTGGCGGTGAGAATTCATTCTTGTTCTAAGCTTTTGCCCTGTCTCCCCCACATACAGACCCCCAGTTGGACATTTAGTACAAATAATAATCACTCTGTCACTCTGTAAGGAAATCTGTTATCTGATGTATAATGCCCAAACTGTGGGTGGCGTGAATTAGATCCGGCTTTTCAGAGAAAATATACTTTAAAAATCTCTTACCAGTGCCGATGTAAGTTATTGATGGGTCTTTTCCATGAATAGGTAGAGGCCGTCAATCACTTGCAGATCCCATTACTGACATAGATGAAAGTTTGTGCTTTTAAAATTGCATCCAAGTAAATTATTTTCTGAAACTCTCTATCCGGGAAGCTTAGCCGGAGACCAAACTAGTCCAGCGCTGTCCCCGGCCGGCTCCTCCCAGAGCTGTCCCTGGCCCGCTCTGCTGTCCCTGGCCCACTCTTCCCAGGGCTGTCCCCGGCCGGCTCTTCCCAGCGCTGTCCCTGGCCGACTCTTCCCAGGACTGTCCCTGGCCGTCTCTTCCCAGCGCTGTCCCCAGCCGGCTCTTCCCAGCTCTGCTGGCTCTTCCCAGCGCTGTGCTCTGCTGGCTCTTCCCAGCGCTGTCCCTGGCCGGCTCTTCCCAGCTCCCCAGCTATTCCCCAGAATTGTGCTCTACCGGCTCTTCCCAGCACTGTCCCCGGCCGGCTCTTCCCAGTGCTGTCCCCGGCCGGCTCTTCCCAGCGCTGTTCCCGGCCGGCTCTTCCCAGCTCTGCCGGCTCTTCCCCCAGCATTGTGCTCTATCGACTCTTCCCAGGGCTTTCCCCGGCCGGCTCTTCCCAGGGCTTTCCCCGGCCGGCTCTTCCCAGCGCTGTCCCCTGCCGGCTCTTCCCAGCGCTGTCCCCGGCCGGCTCTTCCCAGCGCTGTCCCTGGCCGGCTCTTCCCAGGGCTTTCCCCGACCGGCTCTTCCCATCGCTGTCCCCGGCTGGTTCTTCCCAGCTTTGCTGTACATTAGAGACCAGTCTTTCGCTATGTGAGCACAAAAGAGAGATCTGTCAGTCATCTGCAGCAAAGCAGAGAAGAGCCAGCCAGGGGCAGAGCCAAACTAGTCTGGTCTCCGGCTATGGACTTTTAAAGTATAAGAACAGAGAAACGCCTGTGTCATTCAGAGAGAGGTATACCCACCTGCAGTTGTGCAGCCAGGCTCTAAATTCATGCTGCCTGTGGTTAGTGCGGCGTGATTTAGGTGCCAGGTTTCTTTTAAGTGTTTACTACGTGCATGGTGGTATTGTCAGGAGATTTTTCTTGAGCGATCTGCAAACTCTCCAACTTCTTAATAGGACCTGGACTCCACACTATTTATAAAACTCCTTTAATCCACTGTATAATAATAATCACGTCAATGCAAAATCATAGCACTATTAAACTTTGAGTGGGTGCGTGAGATTTGTGTACACCTGTGATTAGTCCATGTCAGCATAGTTATATGACACCGCACATGTATAATACCTGTCATTTCACTGAACCTTCATATTAATCTGTGGTGTGTGAGGAATAGCACGACTTCACGCCTCTGTCTCACCTGTCCCAGCTCCTCTCCCCGCTCCTGTCCCTGCTCCTGTCCCCGCTCCTGTCCTGGCTCCTGTCCCGGCTCCTGTCACCGCTCCTGTCCCTGCTCCTGTCCCCGCTCCTGTCCTGGCTCCTGTCCCGGCTCCTGTCCCGGCTCCTGTCCCTTCTCCTGTCACCGCTCCTGTCCTGGCTCCTGTCACCGCTCCTGTCCCTGCTCCTGTCCCGGCTCCTGTGCCAGGCTATGCTTTCTTCTTCCCCATCGGCAGTCTCCCTCTGCAGTAGTGCGTTTCGGGTTACTAGGGTAATGGTGACGTCGCATGTTTAGACCTTCATAGACTGTGTGCCACCCAAGTTTTCAGTATTCAATTTTTCCGACTTCCTCGCTACTATAGCTAGCTCTGCATAATTGCTGGGATTTGCTTTATGTGCCCCAAAATATGACTCTTGACAAACTCATCTCTGCCTGTCCACATATTTGGCTCTGCTGTTTCAAGGTGCTTGTCCGCATACTCAGTTCTGCTGTTCCAATGTGTCTGGTTACATACTCGGCTCTGCTGTTCCAAAGGGCCTTATTCCCCTGGTAAACATAACTGTGTGAAGACCCCTGCTGCTGTTTTTGCTTTCCTGACATGTTGATTCTGAAGTGATGATTTCTTTAGGAGTCAAAGAAGTATATTACAGCATTCAGTATTTACGGTATTTAAGTGTGTATATATGTATATATATATATATATAATTGTCTAAGGAGTACATCCGTCTGTCTGTAACGGAAATCCTGCGTCGCAGATTGGTCGCCGCCGCCAGGCCGTGGCCAATGAGCGACGGGCACAGTCTGCCCGATAATTAGTCCCTCCCTACTTCCGTCCAGTCAGTGCCTGGCGCCCGCTCCATACTCCCGTCCAGTCAGCGCTTACACAGGGTTAATGACAGCGATAACGGACCGCGTTATGCCGCGGGTAACGCACTCTGTTAACGCTGCTATTAACCCTGTGTGACCAACTTTTGCAGCATCAATAGTAAAAAGATCTAATGTTAAAAATAATTAAAAAAAACAAAAAACCTGCTATTCCCACCTTCCGTCGTCCGCCGATGCGCGCGCGGCTGCCGCCAGCTTTCGTTCCCAGAGATGCATTGCGAAATTACCCAGAAGACTTAGCGGTCGTGGGCTGTGGTATATATTACGTGGGCTGTGTTATATACTACGTGGCTGTGTTATATACTGCGTGTCTGCTATATACTACATGGCTCCTATATACTACGTGGCCTGTGCTATATACTATGTGGCTGCTATATACATACATACATACATATTCTAGAATACCCGATGCGTTAGAATCGGGCCACTATCTAGTCTGTAAAATAAGCACCCTGAGATCATTTGACAGAAGAGGCTGATGGTGCTTTTGCTCTTGGTCAAACTTCTTAGATTGCATTATTGTTATTGACCACAGCATCTGGGGCGTTAAACTTCTGTGATTGGACCTATCTCCGTTTGCAGTGAGAGCTCATCTGTACATTACAGCCTGCAGATGGCACAGGCCACATTAATATATACACTGCTCAAAAAAATTAAGGGAGCACTAAAATCCCAAATCCTAGATATCACTGAATGAAATATTCCAGTTGTAAATCTTTATTCATTACTTAGTGGAAGGTGTTGAGAACAATAAAACCTAAAAATGATCAACGTAAACCACAACTAATATCCCACGGAGGTCTGGAGTTGGAATGATGCTCAAAATCAAAGTGGAAAATGAAGTTACAGGCATATCTAACTTCAGGGGAAATGCCTCAAGACAAGGAAATGATGCTCAGTAGTGTGTGTGGCCTCCACGTGCCTGTATGATCTCTCTACAACGCCTGGGCATGCTCCTGATGAGGCGGCGGATGACCTCCTGAGGGATCTCCTCCCAGACCTGGACTAAAGCATCCACCAACTCCTGGACAGTCTGTGGTGCGACGTGACATTGGTGGATGGAGCGAGACATGATGTCCCAGGCGTATGCAATCGGATTCAATTCTGGGGAAGGGGCGGGCCAGTCCATAGCTTCAATGCCTTCATCTTGCAGGAACTGCTGATACACTCCAGCCAAATGAGGTCTGGCATTGTCCTGCATTAGGAAGAACCCAGAGCCAACCGCATCAGCATATGGTCTCACAAGGGGTCTGAGGATCTCAGACTCTCGGAACCTAATGGCAGTCAGGCTACCTCTGGTGAGCACATGGAGGGCTGTGCGGCCCTCCAAAGAAATGCCACCCCACACCATTACTGACCCACTGCCAAACCAGTCATGCTGAAGGATGTTGCAGGCAGCAGATCGCTCTCCATGGCGTCTCCAGACTCTGTCACGTCTGTCACATGTGCTCAGTGTGGACCTGCTTTCATCTGTGAAGAGCACAGAGCACTAGTGGCGAATTTGCCAATCCTGGTTTTCTATGACAAATGCCAAGCGTCCTACACTGTGTTGGGCTGTGAGCACAACCCCCATCTGTAGACGTTGGGCACTCAGACCATCCTCATGGAGTCAGTTTCTAACCGTTTGTGCAGACACATGCACATTTGTGGCCTGCTGGAGCTCATTTTGCAGGGCTCTGGCAGTGCTCCTCCTGTTCCTCCTTGCACAAAGGCTGAGGTAGCGGTCCTGCTGCTGGGTTGTTGCCCTCCTACAGCCCCCTCCACGTCTCCTGGTGTACTGGCCTGTCTCCTGGTAGCGCCTCCAGCCTCTGGACACTACGCTGACAGACACAGCAAACCTTCTTGCCACAGCTCGCATTGATGTGCCATCCTGGAAAAGCTGCACTACCTGAGCCACTTGTGTCGGTTGTAGAGACCGTCTCATGCTACCACAAGTGTGAAAGCACAGCCAACATTCATAAGTGACCAAAACATCAGCCAGAAAGCATTGGTACTGAGATGTGGTCTGTGGTCCCCACCTGCAGAACCACTCCTTTATTGAGGGTGTCTTGATAATTGCCAATAATTTCCATCTGTTGTCTATTCGATTTGCGTTCCATTTTTTCCCATCAAATCCGTTGCAAAATACCAACATTTTTGAAGTGGTTTATTGACAGATTTCCTCTTTCTTATGCATTGTAAAGGGATGAAATTATCAGAAAGAATTAAAGAGGTATTCCCAGCTCCAAGATCCCAATATGTAGTAGGTGTAATAATAATACTAGCCAATACCTCCAATTAGGAATGTAGTATAGTTCTCCTGATTCACTATGTCACTTTCCCCATGTGCAGGGCATTGAAGTAGCTTAGGTATGCTTTTATAGGACCACTCATATACTGACAGTTTGTTAGCTGTTAGTGGTCGCAACCATGGATATGTAAAAACTACTGCAATGTCTGCACATGGGGTAAGCAGCATGGCGACTCAGAAGAACTATACTACACTTCTAATTAAAGGGTTTTTTTTCTAATATTATTATTCTACATTTCTAATTGGAGGTATTTCCTAATATTATTATTATTATTATTCTACATTTCTAATTGGAGGTATTTCCTAATATTATTATTATTATTCTACATTTCTAATTGGATGTATTTCCTATTATTATTATTATTATTATTATTATTCTACATTTCTAATTAGAGGTATTTCCTAATATTATTATTATTATTATTATTCTACATTTCTAATTGGAGGTATTTCCTAATATTATTATTATTATTATTCTACATTTCTAATTGGATGTATTTCTTCTTCTTCTTATTATTATTATTATTATTATTATTATTATTATTATTATTATTCTACATTTCTAATTGGAGGTATTTCCTAATATTATTATTATTATTATTCTACATTTCTAATTGGAGGTATTTCCTAATATTATTATTATTATTATTCTACATTTCTAATTGGATGTATTTCCTATTATTATTATTATTATTATTATTATTCTACATTTCTAATTGGAGGTATTTCCTAATATTATTATTATTATTATTCTACATTTCTAATTGGAGGTATTTCCTAATATTATTATTATTATTATTATTATTATTATTCTACATTTCTAATTGGAGGTATTTCCTAATATTATTATTATTATTATTATTATTCTGCATTTCTAATTGGAGGTATTTCCTAATATTATTATTATTACACCTACTACATATTGGGATAGGATCTTGGAGATGAGAATAGACATTTAAACCGTTGTGCATTTAAAATCTGCTCATTGGGCCGCTATTCAAAAAAGCTTTTTGCATGACCCAAATTGATGCAAATTTGGGTCATGCAAAGAGCTTTTTTGATTTTGTTTAAAATTCAATAACCACAAGCATCAATTTGAAGATTTCGGTACAAAAAAACAGCATCGAATACCACACAAAAAAAAGGAAAAATCACTTAAAATGTTTTCTTCTTCCACTTTTCTGCTGCTGTAATCTATTGCAAATCCTGATAGAAAGTTGTCTGTGCATCCGATCTGTGTAAACAGCCTTCCAGTTGCCCAGGGAGGATGTTATCCATGTTTTCCCGGCCCCAAATGACTTTTTTTCTTTTACTTTATTTTTGTATTGTTGCGGATGCAGTTTTTGTACATTTTGCGGGGATCTCACCTTTCAGCGGAGTCTCTTTTCTCTCTGTTCTTGCCCACACTTACGAGTCCAGAAAAGATTTTTCCGATTGATTTGTGAACTGTTGTGAGTGTTGGGCTGATGACTCCGGTACCTGCCATGAGAAGCCGAGTGATTGCTGGTAATAAGTGCCATTAATTTGCACACGTTGTTCCTTTCTTTGATGAAACCTCCTTTTCTTTCACAGATGTCGTTCTGCCTGGCTGAGCTGTACCTGTGGTCCCTGAAGAATACCTTGCGTGTCGGAGGTAAATCTGTTTTATTGAAGTGCTATTTTAGTAAATCTGTGCACCCGGGTGCTACATAGAGCGCCCGTAATGTCAAATATTAGCTCTGCAATGTTCTACAGTTATCTACAGGAAAAGGAGCGTTTTGTTTTGTTAACGGCGAACTGGCCACACGATTCTCACAAGAATTCCTCCTCACTTCTGTGATTTTCTGTCTGGGGATTTTGTGAGAACTTTGAGCTTTGTGATTTGTCTTTTTCCGTAAAGGTTATCTGTTGCCAGACGGGCTCTTATTTTGGGGCACTCAGTATCCCTATAAAGAGGGTCAGCTCCTCATCAACAAACGTTCCTGATGTGGTGTCACTGGTGACAATCACCAGGGGTACACTAAGCCGTACACATACCTCCCTGACCAAAAATCGAATAAAGCCCATATTTGAGCACACGTACTTGTGTGCAACTTTACTCTCCTTACTGTTGTTCTCCAGAATCCCTATTTTTAAATTTTTTTTAGAAGGTCACCGAATAATAAACTGATCTTGGAATGCCCCAACTCTGAAACCTCCAGCAATCAGCAGGAAGAACCTGACAGCAAGTGTTTAAAGGGGTTGTCCGGCCCCAGGGTGCAAGTCTGCAGTTACTCTATGGGACTGCAGACTTGCAAATCCTCATATTGCACACTGTAAGGATTATCCAGGAGCAACGGGCGTGTGACTGTAAGTATGTGATCTGTATACATGTGGTCACTAGTGATGAGCGAGTGTACTCGTTGCTCGGGTGACCTCCGAGTATTTGTGACTGCTCAGAGATTTAGTTTTTGTTGACGCAGCTGCATGATTTACAGCTGGTAGCCAGGCTGAGTACATGTGGGGGTTGCCTGTTTGTTAGGGAATCCCCACATGTAATCAAACTGTCCAACAGTCGCAAATCATGCAGGAAAACAAAATCTCCGAGCAGTCACAAATACTCGGAGATCACCCGAGCAACGAGTACACTCGCTCATCACTAGTGGTCACATGACGACTAGATGATTGAGGCTGGACACAGTCTAGTCGAAATGTGGTCTGGCAAATCGCATACTTGCAGTCGCATGACAGCCCACTCCCGACGATGGAGAGTCCTTTCAGGGCACAGCGCGTGCAATCTTAGGCTACAAGTCTGCATCCTCTGTATGTGACTTTAGACTTGTGAATCCTAAGGCCAGAAAAACCCTTTAATTTCTCTGCGGGGCCACCTTAGGAGAATTAGAGATCTACACAATGACATCACTCAAAATCGTGCCAATATATACTACAACTTGCCCCACGACAAATAACAAGCACTCACGCCAGTTAATAGAAAGATTAAAAAAAGTTTTTTTGTTTTTTTTAATAATATCTTAAAGAGAATCTGTCAGCTAGTTTTTGCTATATAATCTGAGAACAAAATGATGTAGGGACAGTGAGCCCGATTCAAGTGATGTGCCACTCACTAGGCTGTGTGTTGCTCTTTCAATAAAATTAGTGTTTTATCATCAGGACTAGGTGTCTTGTGCCTTCCAGTCAACTGCTCTGTGTAACCCCGCCCCCAACACTGATTGGCAATTTCTTTCAGTGTACAGTGTGCTTAGAAAGCTGCCAATCAGTGGTGTGGGCGAGGTTACACAGAGCTCAGCATTCAGAGAACTGCTAGATCTGCAGCAGAGAACACAGGGATTTTATAAAAATGACAGCAAGCAGCCCAGTAAGTGACATATCGATGGACAGGGTCTCTGCCCCTACATCATACTGCTCTCAGAAACCTGCTGACAGATTCCATCAGGGAATGGTTGCTTTTGACTCTCTGTAGACAGATGATGTCAGGAGAGATAAGGAATCGGTATTTTCAATTTTGGGCTGTATATGAGAGTTAGACAAGACAGCTGCCGGCTGAGCGATCGTCCAAAAACATTGTATGGCCGACAGCTATCTACAGTGTATGGGGGCTATATGGCATGGTGATACCATAAAGGAGCTGACAGCTGTCTACAGTGTATGGGGGGCTATATGGCATGGTGATACCATAAAGGAGCTGACAGCTATCTACAGTGTATGGGGGCTATATGGCATGGTGATACCATAAAGGAGCTGACAGCTATCTACAGTGTATGGGGGGCTATATGGCATGGTGATACCATAAAGGAGCTGACAGCTATCTACAGTGTATGGTGGGCTATATGGCATGGTGATACCATAAAGGAGCTGACAGCTATCTACAGTGTATGGGGGGGCTATATGGCATGGTGATACCATAAAGGAGCTGACAGCTATCTACAGTGTATGGGGGGCTATATGGCATGGTGATACCATAAAGGAGCTGACAGCTATCTACAGTGTATGGGGGGCTATATGGCATGATGATACCATAAAGGAGTTGACAGCTGTCTACAGTGTATGGGGGGCTATATGGCATGGTGATACCATAAAGGAGCTGACAGCTATCTACAGTGTATGGGAGGCTATATGGCATGGTGATACCATAAAGGAGGCTGACAGCTATCTACAGTGTATGGGGGGCTATATGGCATGGTGATACCATAAAGGAGGCTGACAGCTATCTACAGTGTATGGGGGGCTATATGGCATGGTGATACCATAAAGGAGGCTGACAGCTATCTACAGTGTATGGGGGGCTATATGGCATGGTGATACCATAAAGGAGCTGACAGCTATCTACAGTGTATGGGAGGCTATATGGCATGGTGATACCATAAAGGAGGCTGACAGCTATCTACAGTGTATGGGGGGCTATATGGCATGGTGATACCATAAAGGAGCTGACAGCTATCTACAGTGTATGGGGGGCTATATGGCATGGTGATACCATAAAGGAGGCTGACAGCTATCTACAGTGTATGGGGGGCTATATGGCATGGTGATACCATAAAGGAGCTGACAGCTATCTACAGTGTATGGGAGGCTATATGGCATGGTGATACCATAAAGGAGGCTGACAGCTATCTACAGTGTATGGGGGGCTATATGGCATGGTGATACCATAAAGGAGGCTGACAGCTATCTACAGTGTATGGGGGGCTATATGGCATGGTGATACCATAAAGGAGCTGACAGCTATCTACAGTGTATGGGGGCTATATGGCATGGTGATACCATAAAGGAGCTGACAGCTATCTACAGTGTATGGGGGGCTATATGGCATGGTGATACCATAAAGGAGGCTGACAGCTATCTACAGTGTATGGGGGCTATATGGCATGGTGATACCATAAAGGAGCTGACAGCTATCTACAGTGTATGGGGGGCTATATGGCATGGTGATACCATAAAGGAGCTGACAGCTATCTACAGTGTATGGGGGGCTATATGGCATGGTGATACCATAAAGGAGGCTGACAGCTATCTACAGTGTATGGGGGCTATATGGCATGGTGATACCATAAAGGAGGCTGACAGCTATCTACAGTGTATGGGGGGCTATATGGCATGGTGATACCATAAAGGAGGCTGACAGCTATCTACAGTGTATGGGGGCTATATGGCATGGTGATACCATAAAGGAGGCTGACAGCTATCTACAGTGTATGGGGGCTATATGGCATGGTGATACCATAAAGGAGGCTGACAGCTATCTACAGTGTATGGGGGGCTATATGGCATGGTGATACCATAAAGGAGGCTGACAGCTATCTACAGTGTATGGGGGGCTATATGGCATGGTGATACCATAAAGGAGGCTGACAGCTATCTACAGTGTATGGGGGGCTATATGGCATGGTGATACCATAAAGGAGGCTGACAGCTATCTACAGTGTATGGGGGCTATATGGCATGGTGATACCATAAAGGAGGCTGACAGCTATCTACAGTGTATGGGGGGCTATATGGCATGGTGATACCATAAAGGAGGCTGACAGCTATCTACAGTGTATGGGGGCTATATGGCATGGTGATACCATAAAGGAGGCTGACAGCTATCTACAGTGTATGGGGGGCTATATGGCATGGTGATACCATAAAGGAGGCTGACAGCTATCTACAGTGTATGGGGGCTATATGGCATGGTGATACCATAAAGGAGGCTGACAGCTATCTACAGTGTATGGGGGGCTATATGGCATGGTGATACCATAAAGGAGGCTGACAGCTATCTACAGTGTATGGGGGCTATATGGCATGGTGATACCATAAAGGAGGCTGACAGCTATCTACAGTGTATGGGGGGCTATATGGCATGGTGATACCATAAAGGAGGCTGACGGCTATCTACAGTGTATGGGGGGCTATATGGCATGGTGATACCATAAAGGAGCTGACAGCTATCTACAGTGTATGGGGGCTATATGGCATGGTGATACCATAAAGGAGCTGACAGCTATCTACAGTGTATGGGGGGCTATATGGCATGGTGATACCATAAAGGAGGCTGACAGCTATCTACAGTGTATGGGGGCTATATGGCATGGTGATACCATAAAGGAGCTGACAGCTATCTACAGTGTATGGGGGGCTATATGGCATGGTGATACCATAAAGGAGCTGATGGCTATCTACAGTGTATGGGGGGCTATATGGCATGGTGATACCATAAAGGAGCTGACAGCTATCTACAGTGTATGGGGGCTATATGGCATGGTGATACCATAAAGGAGGCTGACAGCTATCTACAGTGTATGGGGGCTATATGGCATGGTGATACCATAAAGGAGCTGACAGCTATCTACAGTGTATGGGGGGCTATATGGCATGGTGATACCATAAAGGAGCTGACAGCTATCTACAGTGTATGGGGGGCTATATGGCATGGTGATACCATAAAGGAGCTGACAGCTATCTACAGTGTATGGGGGGCTATATGGCATGGTGATACCATAAAGGAGCTGACAGCTATCTACAGTGTATGGGGGGCTATATGGCATGATGATACCATAAAGGAGTTGACAGCTGTCTACAGTGTATGGGGGGCTATATGGCATGGTGATACCATAAAGGAGGCTGACAGCTATGTACAGTGTATGGGGGCTATATGGCATGGTGATACCATAAAGGAGCTGATGGCTATCTACAGTGTATGGGGGGCTATATGGCATGGTGATACCATAAAGGAGCTGACAGCTATCTACAGTGTATGGGGGCTATATGGCATGGTGATACCATAAAGGAGCTGATGGCTATCTACAGTGTATGGGGGGCTATATGGCATGGTGATACCATAAAGGAGGTGATGGCTATCTACAGTGTATGGGGGCTATATGGCATGGTGATACCATAAAGGAGGCTGACAGCTATCTACAGTGTATGGGGGCTATATGGCATGGTGATACCATAAAGGAGCTGACAGCTATCTACATTGTATGGGGGCTATATGGCATAGTGATACCATAAAGGAGCTGATGGCTATCTACAGTGTATGGGGGGGCTATATGGCATGGTGATACCATAAAGGAGCTGATGGCTATCTACAGTGTATGGGGGCTATATGGCATGGTGATACCATAAAGGAGGCTGACAGCTATCTACAGTGTATGGGGGGGCTATATGGCATAGTGATACCATAAAGGAGCTGACAGCTATCTACAGTGTATGGGGGCTATATGGCATGGTGATACCATAAAGGAGCTGACAGCTATCTACAGTGTATGGGGGCTATATGGCATGGTGATACCATAAAGGAGGCTGACAGCTATCTACAGTGTATGGGGGCTATATGGCATGGTGATACCATAAAGGAGCTGACAGCTATCTACATTGTATGGGGGCTATATGGCATAGTGATACCATAAAGGAGGCTGACAGCTATCTACAGTGTATGGGGGGCTATATGGCATGGTGATACCATAAAGGAGTTGACAGCTGTCTACAGTGTATGGGGGGCTATATGGCATGGTGATACCATAAAGGAGGCTGACCGCTATCTACAGTGTATGGGGGCTATATGGCATGGTGATACCATAAAGGAGCTGACAGCTATCTACAGTGTATGGGGGGCTATATGGCATGGTGATACCATAAAGGAGGCTGACCGCTATCTACAGTGTATGGGGGCTATATGGCATGGTGATACCATAAAGGAGGCTGACAGCTATCTACAGTGTATGGGGGGCTATATGGCATGGTGATACCATAAAGGAGCTGACAGCTATCTACAGTGTATGGGGGGCTATATGGCATGGTGATACCATAAAGGAGGCTGACCGCTATCTACAGTGTATGGGGGCTATATGGCATGGTGATACCATAAAGGAGGCTGACAGCTATCTACAGTGTATGGGGGGCTATATGGCATGGTGATACCATAAAGGAGCTGATGGCTATCTACAGTGTATGGGGGCTATATGGCATGGTGATACCATAAAGGAGGCTGACAGCTATCTACAGTGTATGGGGGCTATATGGCATGGTGATACCATAAAGGAGCTGATGGCTATCTACAGTGTATGGGGGGCTATATGGCATGGTGATACCATAAAGGAGCTGACAGCTATCTACATTGTATGGGGGCTATATGGCATAGTGATACCATAAAGGAGCTGACAGCTATCTACAGTGTATGGGGGGCTATATGGCATGGTGATACCATAAAGGAGCTGATGGCTATCTACAGTGTATGGGGGCTATATGGCATGGTGATACCATAAAGGAGCTGACAGCTATCTACATTGTATGGGGGCTATATGGCATGGTGATACCATAAAGGAGCTGATGGCTATCTACAGTGTATGGGGGGCTATATGGCATGGTGATACCATAAAGGAGCTGATGGCTATCTACAGTGTATGGGGGCTATATGGCATGGTGATACCATAAAGGAGCTGAATCTCATAGATTTTGTACACTTGTTGTTATTGATAAGAAATTGGGTGAATTTCTTGTTAACTCTTATCCTGTTTGCCCTGTCCTCTATACTTTGCCCAAAATTCACAAAAATCTCACATGTCCCCCAGGTAGGCCCATAGTGGCTTCCACTGGCTCTCTGCTCTCTCCGCTTGCTATGGTCCTTGAAAAGATATTATCTCCATTACTTTGCCACATTCCTTCCTTTTTACGTGACACTTCACATTTTCTGTCCGCAATTCGCGGTGTGGGAATAGTACCTGCTGAATGTTATCTTGTGACACTAGATGTCAATAGCCTGTACACTAACATTAATAACACTGATGGTATCAAGACCGTGAAATCTTTTCTGGACGATACTACTGAGTTCAGTTCAGATCGTAAGGAATTTTGTATTGCATTATTGACACTGATTCTCACCAAAAACTTCTTTTTATTTGAAGATGATTTCTTTATCCAATTGAATGGTACTGTGATGGGGAGTAACGTAGCGCCCCCATACGCTAACATTTTTATGGCTGATTTTGAATGTAAATTCGTCTACACACATGTACTCTTCCAGCAGTTCTGCCCACTCTGGAAGAGATACATAGACAATATTTTCTTGATATGGAATGGCGACCTGGATTCACTTCTTTCCTTTTATGATTCCATCAATAGGTCGGTGGACAGGCTCACGTTTTCGATACAACATGACTGTAAATCCATTTCCTTTTTGGACACGGTCACTATAAACGACGATAGATCTCTATCGACGGACCTTTTTGTGAAGCCCACTGATAAAGATAGTTTACTCTTATTTACCAGTTGTCATCCACGACACATTAAGCGGTCTCTGCCGAGATCACAGTATAGCAGGGTAAATAGGATCGTATCGGATCCGTCTCTACGCACTGTGAGACTTAACGAAATGGCATTAAAGTTTCGTAATCGGGGATATCCCGATTCATTGTTAAAGACTTCACTAGACAATATATCCTCCAATGTTCCACAACAACGTGTCAGTAGGATGGCATTCGTCAACACCTATCATCCTTTTATGCCTATGTTCCATGGCCTTATTCGAAAACACTGGTCTCTTTTAGGCCTGTCCTATCCTAGTGTTCCTGAATTCCAGGTGGCCCCTTTTATGTGCCACAAGAAACCTTCTAATCTCCGTAACTTGTTTTTTTTTTTTTTTTTTTATCAGATAAATTTTTATTGAACATAATAAATGTTATCTATTCATACAACAAAGTGCATTTGTGTTTTTCATTTTAACAAGAAAATATACCCCTTCTCCCCCCTCCCTCCTTCAGATAACCAACCCCAACTTTCCCCCCTCCTCCCCAAGAAGATCATTTTTATTACAGAGAAATTGTATTATTAACATTATTTACCACAACCTCTTAATCATTCCCATTTAGCCATGGCTGCCATAGCTTTTGAAAAAACCCCATCCTATTCCTCTTGGTATAAATGCTTTTTTCGAGCTGGACAATATGATTCACCTGTGCGGTAAATTCTCGTCTGGTTGGAGGTTCCTCCCTAATCCAGTATCTCGCAATCACTTTCCTTGCAACGAAGAGCAATCTAGCTATTGCCATTTTGGCAGTTTCATCGGCCGACAACTCCTCCACATACCCAAGTATACAAACCACTGGATCCCTGGGAATCGCACATCCATAAAGCACTCCAATTTGGTTCAACACTGCTACCCAATAAGAAAAGAGCCTGGGGCACACCCACAACATGTGGAGCATACCCGCCTCAGTCTGAGTGCACCTAGGGCACTCAGAATCCAATCTCACTCCGGCTTTGAACAACGAGTCAGGTGTCCTATAGGCCCTATTAACCACATACAATTGCGAGAGCCTCCCAGGCTCACTCATTGACAATTTAGGTATGTATTCCAGAATAGACCCCCATTTGTCATCGTCTATTTCCCCCAGTTCGGCCTCCCATTTTCCTCTAGCTTTAATCGGGTAATCCTCCAAGAATGTGTGTAGTAAATCCCCATATATTTCCGATATAGCCCCCTTTGTTCCATTGTTATTTAGAATACAGTCTAACATGAGATCTTTCTGAACCACTATGGGCTCCGTAACTTGTTAGTTTCAGCTGATGTTGGCAGTTCTAAATTGGTGACTAGACAAACTTTTTTGGCTACAGCCCGTAAAGGCACATTCCCATGCCTACATTGCCTGCAGTGTTCCAATATAACTAGGGGCGACACGTTTACCCATCCCAGATCTGGCAAAAGGTTTCCTATTCGTGGCTATTTTAGCTGCGATTCCACTTTTGTAGTGTATCTCATAAAGTGTCCGTGCGGTCTCGGATATGTTGGTGAGACTACCCAACATATCCGAGACCGTATTTCACAACACAAATCCACTATCAGGTGCAATAAATTACTCCTACCCGTACCAGCTCATTTTGTTTCACATAATCATACCATAGCACAGCTGCGTTACCAGATTATCGATACTGTTCCCATTATGAGGAGAGGTGGCAATAGGATCCTGAAATTAAAGCAAAGGGAGGCCTATTGGATTCATGTGCTCCAGACCCTGGAGCCTTATGGTCTTAATAGAGAGTATGAGACCTTCTATTGATTCCAGTGGTCCATATGTCTCTATGCTGGGATTGAGGCCAGGTTGACCTCTATATGTTTATCCCCTTTTACCTATTATCTATTCTGACAGATATCTACAGTGTATGGGGGGCTTTAGGACATGGTGATACCATAAAGGAGCTGACAGCTATCTACAGTGTATGGGGGGCTTTAGGACATGGTGATACCATAAAGGAGCTGACAGCTATCTACAGTGTATGGGGGGCTTTAGGACATAGTGATACCATAAAGCAGGGGTCCCCAACTCCAGTCCTCAAGGCCCACCAACATGTCATGTTTTCAGGATTTCCTTAGTCTTGCCCAGGTAATAATTGCATCACCTGTGCAATGCAAAGGAAATCCTGAAAACATGACCTGTTGGTGGGCCTTGAGGACTGGAGTTGGGGACCCCTGCCATAAAGGAGCTGACAGCTATATACAGTGTATGGGGGGCTTTAGGACATGGTGATACCATAAAGGAGCTGACAGCTATATACAGTGTATGGGGGGCTTTAGGACATGGTGATACCATAAAGGAGGATCCTCCAAATGAGTTCCTTTTGTGAGCCAAATTTACCCTTTAAGTTTGCTTTTCCTCTGCAGTCTGACACCCAATAATTTATACGGTCACCATGTATTATCTCACTTTATTTGGGGCCGCTCTACATCACGGCTTTGTCAGGACATGCTGGGAGTTGTAGTTTGCTGGGGAGTCACTTGTATAATTGATATAAACCATTTACGAGTAGATCCTTTTCATTGAGACCTTCTGCTGGGACTCAGCAATGCTGAGGGTGTAAGGACAGTCGTTACGGATGTCATCTCTCGGCCATCCCTGACCGTGGGATCCAGTTTGCATTTCAAACAGCTTTTTGGAAATATAATTTCACAAAACAGTAAGAACGGGTGTCCCTCACTTATTTCATCCCCCCGGTAATGGTGCACGGGAACTCCCACCACCAGAAGTAACCCAGATTGCTCCGTCAGGCCCAGTTATCGGCGCCGTCTTACTCCACCGCCGCCGTGGGAGCAGCGGCTCCATGCTGAGCGAATCCACAACCCTTCCAGCAGAGATCAAATGTTAATTTATTGTTAAATTAAAATCAGACTCGGAAGATACCGGGAACAATTTCTTACATTGTTGTTATGAGTTCAGAGGAAGTATTGATGTGGAAAAAGAATTTAATGGCATTTGCTAGAGAGCTGTGTTAAACCAATTGAGTGTAGCTGATACGCGGCACCGAGCGGTGTACGGCACGTCTGGCTGACATCAAGTGCTTCCAGCGCCCTGTACAAATGTTTTTATGGCTTTTTTTTCTTACTTTCTTTTTCTTTTTCCTTTTTTTTTATACCAGATGAAGATCTTGGAGTACATCATTATCACGAAAAGAAGGAATCGGGTAATGTCAATATTTCTTAATGTTCTACTTAAACGTTGGCAAGCAAGCCTGCAATAAGTGCCGCCTGGAAACAAGCAGAAGGGAAATCAGAATCAGTATCAGAAATTCCATATTTTCTGTTAAACCTTATCCTGTTTGGTAAATGGCTCCAGCTAAGGTGCATATTACACCTTCTATTCCCACAGTTGGCTTTTGGGTAAGGCCTATCCCTCTCTTCTGGACGGATGACTGCTAGCTTCATTTGGCAATTTCAGGATTGCTTTTAGCGTGTTGCAATAGACATGTAGTGCCAGTTCTCATCTTACAGGCAAACATTGATTCATCTGATAGTTGGCGGCTTTGTTTTTTCCTCTATATATTCCATGTTTTCCCTGTAGAGGGCATTACACGCCCAGAAGAAGCCAACGGATGACATCTGCAGCGGGGATCTGAAATAGGCATTTCAGAAGTAAATGATCAATTTTCTTTATCTGATTAATTGGGTTAATCCTAGAAGTTTTACAAAGGGCCAAGGGGTCCCTACGGCTAAAGTTGCTCCTTGTTCCGGGCCGGAGCGGAGCACAGGTTCGTCCCTTGTCCTGTGTCTGCAGCCACTAAGGTCCTGGTGACAGACCGGCTCTGGTCGCAGGTCCTGCTCGGATGTGATCACACTGGAAGCTTGCAGTAAAGACTTGGCAATGTATCCAGGGGTCACTTCCTAAATCACCAAGCTTGATTAGTATGATAAGACGTCTTGTGTTCCCGGTGGTGCCGGTGACCGTATTCTCTCGTTTTCTTTCAGCTCCTCACCCGGAGTACGGATACCTGGAGGAGCGACAGCAGCTTTCTGAATGTAAGGACGACTAGGAATCATTGCGCCACTTATGTATTCCGCACACGGCGCCCAGAAACTTCTATCTGACATTCCCGGCTGTGGTGGCAGCTCCTCTCTCCTTCCCTATTGTCTCTCCGCCTTGTTCCCCATACTCGGAGATTGCAATAGGCAATGTAAAGAAGGCGCTCGGGTTTGGGGGGATATGCAGATACTTATTTGGCAGTCATCTTCATTACTAGCTCAAAAAGGCTGCCTGTGTGTCTTATAGATATAGCAAGGTCCATATTGTCATTTCTTGGTTTTACATAGGACTGCAGTCACCTGCTTGATTATTAGCTCCCCATTTTAGTGAAATACCAGCTTTCCGATCATCTGTATACATCCACCATGCTTGTGTTTTTTTTATTTTTGAAATCGAAGTGGAAAAAAAAAGTAAAATAAAAACACCACTTATTGCATATTAATAGAGCGTTTTTTATGTTTAAAATAATCCTGAAAAATAAATTTAAAGAAAAACAATAGGAAATAAAAACATGTCACCAACCATAATAAAGAGATCACTAGATAAATCACAGCTGTCACCAAAGAACCGTATATAATACATCACACTGCAATAATGCAGGCGGACGCTACACGGTATATGGACATTGTATACAATAAGGCCACGATCAGTATTTGGTCAGTATTTTACATCAGTATCTGTAAGCCAAAACCAGGAGTGGGTGATAAATGCAGAAGTGGTGAGTGTTTCTATTATACTTTCCCTCCTGATTTTACTGCTTGATTGTAAACTTTGTTGCCCCCATTCACACCTCATGGGTCAAAGCCTGGCAAGCCACACGTGGGAGTACGGCATTTCTAAATTACTAGTGGCACGACAACTACTGAGCTGTCACAGGGAGAGTTTTTGTTTTTTCCTCCCTTAAGGTATATTTGTAAAGAAATAATTGTAATCAAGTTTGCAATTAACGAATGAAAAATAATATTTTGGAAATATTGTCCGCATTTATAAGGAAGATTTCAGATAAAAGTATTTGTGATTTATTCCGATCTTCATACAGTAGTAATTATTATATTGGTAATACTGATAATTACTTCTAGTTGATGTAACATTTCAGTTTTCCGGACCTTTCACATCTTTATAACAGTAGGTTTGGGTCGGGCAGAATCCTGCTGCTGTGTTACATGCTTTTTACTGACAGATCTGCAGCACTTTTTGCATCTTCTTATAGAATCACCGACAGACCCATAAACCTGCAATGTTTTTTTTTTTGCAACCATTGTATTAAATGTGAAATCTATGAAAATCTGCAACAAGTCTACTAAGGGGAGATTGATATAAATTAGAACATTGCTCAACGGTGAAAGTACTTAAGGCTATGCTCAAATGCATCGTTTTTTGGTGCTTTTTTTTTATTCTGCAGCCAAAACCTGGTCTCTTGGCAGGAAAAATGCTGCGTTCAAGAAAAACATTTTTTTCAGCATTTTTGACAAGTTTTTTTGGGTGCAGATTACATGTGCGCTTTGTTCACAGTCCATGTTTAATAAAAGTTGGTTTCATTCACCAAAACCCTGTTTTTTGCAGAGTTTTTCCAGCCATCAAAAAAAGCAATTAGAAAGTAAAAAAAAAAAAAAAAACGCTGCAAGATTATAATAAAAAAAACCCCAGCAGTATTCCAATTCAGTTTGGAAAAAACCCCAAACATGTGCATAAGACTTGTGAAATCTTACAGCTCTTGCTGGTATTGAAAAAAAGCAGATTTTAATTTGCATTTAGAAACTAAGCAAAAACGCAACGTGTGAACATAGGCTAACTGTTTTTTTCCTGGTAGTTTTTTTTTTTTTTTTACACATAAGCATGGTATTTAAATCTAGTACAAGCAAACCTACTAGTAATAAAAAGATTAATTACTACAATTGCTAACAGATCATTTGTACAGAACTACATTTGCCAGGAAGGAAAAGAAGAGTGATACAAACTCGAGAAACAACAAAGCCTGCCGGCCGGCGAGTAGCGGGGCCCCTAATAAGATGGATCAGGTGACACTTTGTGTTTTGTAGTGTCGGTGAGCGGCCGGCCCTACCCTTGTGATGCACGGCTCCCACCGTACTCATTCATTCTCTTGCAAGAGATGTTTTTGTCTCTTGTTGTACCGCTGAGTGCTGCACTCCTGCTCTAATCTCTCCTTTAATGGAGATTCCAAACTCTTTAGGTATGGCAATAAGACCCGAACAATCTCCAGCAGGATTTTTATCACACTGTTCTGCTTCAGTAAGGAGTATCAAGGCAAGCGTGGAAAACAAATTGCACGAGGCACAGCTGAAAAAAAAAGCCTGTTCATTTTCCTGTCTTATTTCCGTGGCACATGTAGGGTTTTGTATCTACATACGTTCACCTGTCGAGAAAAATCCATGATAGGTTTATATGGCTTTTTTTTTTAAACATTTTTTTATTGCCGTGTTATTCACCCGTCTTATATTTTGCAATTTTTCCTGTTAAACAATACTAAAGAATAATATAAGGACTTCTTAAAGGGAATGTCTCATCAGAAAATGAACTACTACTAACAGGTTTTTATGTTAAATGTATTTTCTTTTGAATTTTATTATTTTATTTTTTTTTTACATTTTTCCATACCACTACGTTTTATTGACAATGTCCCTTAGGTCTTGTATTAGACTCGTGCTCCCTGTTCTGAAAAGATGACTTTTCAGCAGACTCATTACCACTGTAGACAGTATTACAGTGACAGTCTAAGATTAGGTCTGTTGACCAGTGTAAAAATTGCATGATTTTAGTTTTTTCTTAGATAGTGACATGAAAGTAAAAAAAAAAAAAAAAATATTATAAAAAAATTAATGACAAGTAATCAATAGCGACCAGTGTAACAGTTGTTACCCATTAAGTGGAGAGTTCGCTTTATAAACTGGAATATCCTGGGTGGGTCAGTATTATGAGAGATGCTTTTTATTTTCTGATGTATTTCTAGATGACACCTTGCTCATCAATAAATGTTAATCATTAAATCTCCTGTATTACCATTACTAGTATATTATAATGTTCACATCTGGTTATACAGAGGACCTGCCACCCGGTCAATTTGGGCAGTTTTTGGTCTTATTTTATTCCCTATGATCGCCTGAGGATTCTCTTGTTTTTTTTTTAATTAGCCATATGGATACAGAGAAATAGATAATCAGAATATTCAGAGGACCGAGCAGATAAAGTAAGAGCACAAACTGATCGCTTTTGACTTTATATGTTTTCCCTTAGTTTGTTCTATATGTAAAATACATTTTCTTTCTACTATTGGAGGTTACCTGTCCCATTGCTCATGAGTTAGAATAACGCATAGTGCATTGATTTGTAAGCCATCTTGAAAATCATTATTATCTGCCGCACATCTCTCTGTGTAAACAGGTAATGTGCTGCCGATAAGATGTATTCTCTGCACACAGAATTATCATATTATTGGTTCGCTCACATCTACGTATATAAAGAAGCCGAGATTCTCAGCCATAAAAGTTGGAGCGTGTTTTTTCCTCACCTAGCATCTGTATGATATGCGTGTTCAATCCTTATGCAATGCGTTTTAGCATGAGCATTTACATACAGAAATGCTGGCATTTGGATCTAGTTTTTGAACTAATAAAACAATCTCTTGTACAGAAAGATGATAGCAAGAAATATGTCAGTGAGATATATAGTTAGTGCATGTGTAGCTTACTGTACATGTAATTAGCTGATAAATAAAGAAATAGCAGGAAAAATGTCCTAATAACACCAACCCTCAGCCGCCCCAGAAATGTCGCATCCATTAGATGCTCCATTTCTGGCTCTTAGCCATGGGCTCTTTCCGATTGCCCTGGTGCATTGGCAATTGGGGTAATGATTTTGGGGTTGAAGTCAGCTTTGTAATGTCAGCTGACATCAAGCCCAGAGGTTAGTAATGGAGAAGCGTCTATAAGACACCCTCGCAACTGTCCGTGTGCGCTGGCAGCCGTGCTGAGCAGTCACATTACTGATGTCACCGGTCAGCACTGCATCTGGATGTAGCAGAGTCGGATGGATTTACGGCGGACTCCTTTGGATTATTAGATTTTTTTAAATTAAATGGGTAAAAGAAGGTCCGGGAGTGTTTTGTACAAATAAAGGAATTTTCTCTGGACTAACCACGTGGCTTGATGTCAGCAAACATTACACAGCTGATGTCAACTCCAAAACAATTACTCTGCTTGCCAACTCACCATGGCAAGTGGGAAGAGCCAAGGCTAGACGCCAGAATTGGCGCATCTAATGGATGTGCCATTTCTGGGGCTGAGAGCTGGTGTTATTAGTCTGAGGGGGGACCAATATCTATGACCCTTTCACAGCTTATTAGTATTGACCCACAGCTGTCTGCTTAGCTTTTGCTGATACTAAAAATAAGGCGGGACCCCATGTCTTTTTTTTTTTTGTGTGGTCCTCCTTTTTAATACCCAGTAAAGGCTAAGCAGTCAGCTGTGAGCTGTTATTAATAGGCTGGGAAGCTTCATGGATATTGGCCTCTTAGGGCTCTTTTTCATTTGCGAGATAAACGTCCGTGTCTCGCATGTGAAAACCAAGCTCTGGCGCCGGCACTTGGGAGCGGAGCGTGCGGCCGCATAGCAACACATGGAGCCGCACGCTCCGCTCTGGAGTGCCGGCGCCAGAGCTTGGTTTTCACATGCGAGACACGGACGTGTTTCTCGCAAATGGAAAAGAGCCCTTGGAATAATACCAGCCCTCAGCTGTCTACTTTCCCTCAGCTGGTAAGTAAGTAAGTGGGATCCCACCCATGTTTTTCATTTAATTTTATATTTATTAGCTGTGCATGTACAGTAAACGACACACACAAAGCATTGTTATATATCTCTCTGACATATTTCTATCAATGATGTTCCCACTGTGAATGTGTTAGGGCAGTGAGAATCTGGAATTGCTTGCCTGAGGAGGTGGTGATGGCGAACTCAGTCGAGGGGTTCAAGAGAGGCCTGGATGTCTTCCTGGAGCAGAACAATATTGTATCATACAATTATTAGGTTCTGTAGAAGGACGTAGATCTGGGGATTTATTATGATGGAATATAGGCTGAACTGGATGGACAAATGTCTTTTTTCGGCCTTACTAACTTTGTTACTATGTATGTTATGTAATGTACTGTACTCGGCTGATGAAATGTTGGGTTTCCCATGAGATGGGTGTGCTGTGCGATTGACTTGCACTGGTGAGTCTCAGCCGTTTTACGCAGCCATACGCACCATGCTGCAATTTTTTTTCCTCTCCTCAATTAAAGTTGAGGGAAAAACTCGCAGATGATCACTGCCTGATTTAATAACATTGGTGCAAGTAAAATGCAATTTATTTATTTTTCTCACATTGCACTCACTGATTTTATGCGCAGATGTGAACGTACCCTAACAGTGATTCTGCGCATGTAGGATTCTGGCCGCCCAGTAAATGACCGGCGATTTTCTTGCATGTAGCCAATTGGTGATCATTTAATGGTCTGGATTATACCATGGAAACCTGCCATAAATTCCACTTCCATGACAGTGGGGATAAAGTTGTGCATCCAGTAAATTTGCTCACATCAGCTGCTCACCCCATTGCGCTTACAATCTTTTTTTCCCTGATCACCGCCATACGCACTGAATACTGAATGAAGCCACTTACACCGCTATGTTTAAGTAGTGTGTGTGGGATCTGTAGTCCTCCAAAAAATAAGAATAAAATATGTAATCGATGGAATAAATCCATGACTCTGCAGGTTGTAGTATAACCAGTGAGACACCATGAGCTTTATACATTCCACCTTGGTCACTTTATGTAATCGGGCTTCCATACAGCAATGCCAGTTTTGTTTTTTTTCCCAGTATTTAGTAATCCAATATGGCATATGGAGGTTGTCTCTTTGCCCTAATGGGGAACAGGAAACACAGAGAGGTTAAAAGGACCTCCCACTTGCCTGTGTCTTTCCTGTTCCCCATGGGACAGGGAGAGGTTCCGTCTGCTGTAGTGACCGGCGACTGCAGTACCTCGTGACAGGCTTTGCCTGTGTAGCCGGGCAGCTGGTAGTTGCTCCTCGCCTCTTCCGGTGCTGCTCCCGTCGTCCCGTGTGTGGGCACCTCGGGACCTCTCCTGGCCTTCCCGTGCTCCCAAGAGGGCAAAGCAGGCCAGGGATCCCTAGCCGGGGTCCTCCCTGAGTTCCCCGGCTTCTTCCCCTCCGTGCTCGGCTCGGCGTTCCGGAAGTGACGTCACTTCCGGTTCTCGCGTTCCTGCTGGAGCGCATCGACTTCCGGATTTCGCCGGCCAGCGTGTCAGGCCTGCGCAGCGGCGTCGCTGACACATGGACCCAAGAGGGGGAAGGGGAATATACCATGCTGGAGGCAGGTGCTGGTGATGGACCACTATAAAAACCCTGCAGAAGTCACCACTGAGGTAAGACTGAATCTCCCTCAGTATGCATGGCACTTCATGCCCTGCGTCTGCAGAGCCCAGCGCTGCCCCTGCTACAGTGAGTGTATGCAGGGATTGGGTCCGGAAGGTAGTGATTATTAGGGGGATCTCATGTCCTCACTCCTCTCTTCCTTTCATTTTAGGGAGAAAAGTCTGCCCCCAAAGCCGCCTATAGAAAGAATTGCCCGGTCTGTAATACCAAATTCCCTCCTCTATGGGATAAAAAAACTCTGCCAGCCATGCACTGACAGGATAGCGAAAGCCGAGCAACCGTCTCTATTAGATGAAATACGCTCTCTCTTGAAACAGGAAGTGCAATCTTCCTTCGCAGCTTTTACTCCTCCACCCCCACCTCCGCCACCACATTCTCCAGCTAAAAAGAGGATAATGCAGATCGTGGACTCTGATTCTGAATCAGACCTCTCTCATACCTCGTCCGCTGGATGGGAGGATCCGGTTTCACCCAAGGCTGAGGCCAGGAAATACCTCTTCTCCTCAGAATATATTGAGGATCTAGTGTCCGCTGTTCGTAACACCATGGGACTGGAGGAGGAATCTGAACCCCAGTCCATCCAGGATCAAATGTTTGGTGGGCTTAGATCGGAGAAAAGGTTGGGTTCCCGGTACACGCTAATATTCTTAGTATGATAGATCAGGAATGGGAACTACCAGAGAAACGCCTCAGCACCGCCTCGGAAATGAAACATACAGTTAGGGCCAGAAATATTTGGACAGTGACACAATTTTCGCGAGTTGGGCTCTGCATGCCACCACATTGGATTTGAAATGAAACCTCTACAACAGAATTCAAGTGCAGATTGTAACGTTTAATTTGAAGGGTTGAACAAAAATATCTGATAGAAAATGTAGGAATTGTACACATTTCTTTACAAACACTCCACATTTTAGGAGGTCAAAAGTAATTGGACAAATAAACATAACCCAAACAAAATATTTTTATTTTCAATATTTTGTTGCCAATCCTTTGGAGGCAATCACTGCCTTAAGTCTGGAACCCATGGACATCACCAAACGCTGGGTTTCCTCCTTCTTAATGCTTTGCCAGGCCTTTACAGCCGCAGCCTTCAGGTCTTGCTTGTTTGTGGGTCTTTCCGTCTTAAGTCTGGATTTGAGCAAGTGAAATGCATGCTCAATTGGGTTTAGATCTGGAGATTGACTTGGCCATTGCAGAATGTTCCACTTTTTGGCACTCATGAACTCCTGGGTAGCTTTGGATGTATGCTTGGGGTCATTGTCCATCTGTACTATGAAGCGCCGTCCAATCAACTTTGCAGCATTTGGCTGAATCTGGGCTGAAAGTATATCCCGGTACACTTCAGAATTCATCCAGCTACTCTTGTCTGCTCTTATGTCATCAATAAACACAAGTGACCCAGTGCCATTGAAAGCCATGCATGCCCATGCCATCACGTTGCCTCCACCATGTTTTACAGAGGATGTGGTGTGCCTTGGATCATGTGCCGTTCCCTTTCTTCTCCAAACTTTTTTCTTCCCATCATTCTGGTACAGGTTGATCTTTGTCTCATCTGTCCATAGAATACTTTTCCAGAACTGAGCTGGCTTCTTGAGGTGTTTTTCTGCAAATTTAACTCTGGCTTGTCTATTTTTGGTATTGATGAATGGTTTGCATCTAGATGTGAACCCTTTGTATTTACTGTCATGGAGTCTTCTCTTTACTGTTGACTTAGAGACAGATACACCTACTTCACTGAGAGTGTTCTGGACTTCAGTTGATGTTGTGAACGGGTTCTTCTTCACCAAATTAAGTATGCGGCGATCATCCACCACTGTTGTCATCCGTGGACGCCCAGGCCTTTTTGAGTTCCCAAGCTCACCAGTCAATTCCTTTTTTCTCAGAATGTACCCAACTGTTGATTTTGCTACTCCAAGCATGTCTGCTATCTCTCTGATGGATTTTTTCTTTTTTTTCAGCCTCAGGATGTTCTGCTTCACCTCAATTGAGAGTTCCTTTGACCGCATGTTGTCTGCTCACAGCAACAGCTTCCAAATGCAAAACCACACACCAGGAATCCACCCCTGACATTTTAACTACTTCATTGATTACAGGTTAACGAGGGAGACGCCTTCAGAGTTAATTGCAGCCCTTAGAGTCCATTGTCCAATTACTTTTGGTCCCTTGAAAAAGAGGACGCTATGCATTACAGAGCTATGATTCCTAAACCCTTTCTCCGATTTGGATGTGGAAACTATCATATTGCAGCTGGGAGTGTGCACTTTCAGCCCATATTATATATATAATTGTATTTCTGAACATGTTTTTGTAAACAGCTAAAATAACAAAACTTGTGTCACTGTCCAAATATTTCTGGCCCTAACTGTAGATTTCCTCTGGAGGGTGAATTCGTTAAGTGGGACACTCCCAGGGTTGATGTTCAGGTGGCTAGAGTTGCCAAAAGAACCGCGCTCCCCTTTGAGGATTCTTCACAATTGAAGGATCCCATGGACAGGAAAATTGAAAGTCTCCTAAAAAAGACATGGGAAACTTCTACATCTGTCTTGAAGGCTAACATCGCCTCCACTTGTGTAGCTGGGGCCTTCTCACACTGGCTACAAGAATTGGAAACCCATATCTCTCAGGGTACCTCAAGAGGTGAGATGTTGGACTCGCTGCCTATTCTTCATAAAGCTACTGGATTCCTGGTGGACGCTTCTCTGGAATCTGTTAGAGTTGCCACCAGGTCTCTAGTGCTTTCCAACTCTGCCAGAAGAGCTCTCTGGCTCAAAATGTGGAGCGGTGATATTACTTCTAAAGCCAAGCTGTGTGCCATACCCTTTAAAGGAGAATATGTCTTTGGTCCAGCCCTAGATGACATTCTAGACAAAGCTACTGACAAGAAAAAAGCACTCCCGGAGCAAAAACCTCCTAGGAAACGTTTTTTTCATGCCTCACAGTCTCAGCCCTCTCAAGCGAGAGGTAAGGGCAAGACCGGGAGACGGAGCTATGCAAAGGGTAGAGGAAAAAATATTTTTGTCCCGCAGCAGCAGCCATCCCAACAGGACAAACAATGACTCCGACCCGGTGGGGGGAAGACTCTCAAGATATGCAGGTCAGTGGGAAAACATCACCAGTTCCCACTATCAAAGAGGGCCTATTGATAGTTAATCTCTCCCCCCCTCAGGGTCTAAAGATCACTTCCCTTCCAACTCCAAAAGATCACAACTTATTGTTATTAGGTCTCAGGAATCTTGTAAAATCGGACGTGATCTCCCCAGTTCCACAATAGGAATGGGGGCTAGGACATTATTCCCAATTTTTTTATGGTACCCAAACCATCAGGCGACGTTCGTATCATAATAAATCTGAAGGGTCTGAACCAACATGTCAAATACCGCAAGTTCAAGATGGAGTCCGTAAGATCAGCCATTCCTCTGATAGGGCATCACTCCTTTATGGCAACCATCGACTTAAAGATGCGTATTTCCATATTCCAATCCACCCGAGACACAGAAAATATCTCAGGTTTGCGGTACAGGGGAGTTGTCAAGTGGACCACTATCAGTTCAGAGTCCTTCCTTTTGGCATTTCATCAGCGCCGAGAGTCTTCTCCAAAGTAATGGCAGAGGTAGTGTTATTTATCCGGAGACAAGGTGTCTGTATAGTGCCCTATCTGGATGACCTCCTGATAGTAGCTCTCACCAAGATGATCCTGAAATCCCACGTGTCAACCACTTTAGAGATATTGAGGTCTCTGGGTTGGATTCCGAATCTAAAAAAATCCCAGCTTCAACCCTACAAAACCAGAAAATGTTTGGGAGTACTCCTGGATTCTGCAATACAGATGTCCTTTCTTCCAGACGACCACAGGCTACCATTAGTAGCAAAGGTCAACAAATTCAGAGAGATGAGATCTCCTACACTCCGAGAGACAATGTCGCTCTTAGGCTCCATGACAGCCTGTATACAGTCGGTGGCCTGGGCACAAGCCCACTCAAGAATCCTTCAAGCTCACATGCTAGACAATTGGGACGGTTGTCCTGGTACCTTGAGCAAAAGGATTCACACACCAGGTCAAGTGAAAGTCTCATTGACATGGTGGATGAATTCCTAAAACCTCCTCAAAAGTGTAAGCTGGGTTCAGGTTCCGCTAACTACGATCACGTCAGATGCCAGCAGGAGGGGCTGGGGAGCCATGATAAACCATGTTCCTTTCCAAGGTCTTTGGGACCAGTCGATCAGAAGGAAATCGTCAAATTTCAGAGAACTCAAAGCCGTGGAAGAAGCTCTGCTGACAGCACTTCGTAAGATTTCTGGACAACACAGCCAGATATATTCGGACAACATGACCACGGTGGCTCATATCAAACACCAAGACAATACAAGATTCAAAAGCCTAAAGAAGATTTCCGTTCGAATATTCTGTTGGGCCAAAAAACACCTACTGTCCTTGACGGCAGTTCACTTGAAAGGTTCTGCCAATGTTCAGGCAGATTATCTAAGTCGCCAGGACATTCACCCAGGCAAATGGAGCCTGGACTATCAGACCTTCAAAATGTTGGTACACAGGTGGGGTCTTCCAGAAGTCGACCTTTTTGCCTCTCACCAAAACACAAAAGTCGAAACCTTCTCCTTGAACCCAAGAGACAATCCCACAGGTGTGGATGCCGTAGTTCAGAGTTGGGATTTTCATCTAGCTTATGCGCTTCTACTAATCCCAATTCTTGCAAAGGTTCTACAGAAGATTCGAGTAGACCGGACTCCGACTATATTGACAGCCCCCTTACAGCCCAAAAGAAGTTGGTTCAATCTGATCATCCAGCTACAGGTGGACAGGCCAGTACTGTTACCAGTAAAAGACGACCTCCTCTCTCAGGGACCTATTCTCCACTCAGACCCTCAGAGATGGAATCTAGCGGCGTGGTTACTGAAGCCCAGGTGCTGAAAGCAAAAGGGTTATCAAACCCAGTCATAGCTACCCTGCAAACATCCAGGAAACCAGTAACAAACGCCATCTACAATAAGGTCTGGAAAAAGTTCTCATCCTTTTGTCTACCCAACCTTCCAAACCCATTCAAATCAAATATATCTCGAATTCTAGATTTCTTAGAAAAAGGGTTAGAGATCGGTCTTAGAGCTAGTACTCTGAAGGTCCAGGTCTCTGCACTCAGCGCTGTTTTTGACCAAGATCTAGCAAGTCATCGCTGGATCAAAAAATTTATGATCTCAGCCGTCAGAGTGAATCCTAAAAAACAGATTATAGTTCCTTCATGGGATCTCAACGTGGTACTCCAGGGGCTTACAGGTCCACCCTTTGAACCCTTGTCTTCCTGTTCTCCCCAAAACCTTGCATATAAAATGGTCTTTTTGGTAGCCACAACTACGGCTAGGAGAGTGGGTGAATTACAAGCCTTATCAATAAGAGAGCCTTATCTATTGATTAGGGATGATTCAATAGTTTCCGAAAGTAGTCTCTGAATTTCACCGTTCCCAAGAGATCATTCTACCATCGTTTTGCTACAAACCTGCAAATTCGAAAGAGAGGAAATTCAACACACTCGATGTGCGGAGCATTGTCCTACACTACCTAGACCAAACCTGCTCCTACAGAATTGATCATAACCTTTTTGTCCACCTTTCAGGAACAAACAAGGGGGAAAAAGTGGCTAAGAGTACCATCTCTAACTGGATTAAAAAAGTTATAACTCAAGCATATCTTGCTCAGAATAAGTTACCCCCAGTGGGGATCAAGGCTCAATCAACCAGATCCACATCAGTTTCCTGGGCAGAAAAAGCAGGCGCATCTCCAGAGCAGATCTGCAGGGCAGCAACGTGGTCCTCACTTCATACTTTTTCCAAACATTATAGATTGGATGTATTATTCAATAGGGTCTTAATCTTCGGCCGTAAAGTTCTCCAGGCCATTGTCCCTCCCTAGTGCCAAATTAATTGGTATTCCTCCATATGCCCTCGTGGAAGATGACTAGAGAAAATAGAATTAGACTTACCGGTAATTCGGTTTCTAGGAACCTTCCACGACGGCGCTAATTCCCCCCCCCCTATATTCCTGGATAAAATCTGGGATTCAGAAGGTAAACCGGTGCTATGGTCTCAGTTGTAAGTCACTGGCAAGTGGGAGGTCCTTTTAACCTCTATGTGTTGCCTGTTCCCCATTAGGGCAAAGAGACAACCTCCATATGCCGTCGTGGAAGGTTCCTAGAAACCGAATTACCGGTAAGTCTAATTCTATTTTTCTATGAGTTTTTACTTGTTTTCTAAATAGTTGCGAAAAGAAAGAGACCACCACCATGAGGACCTACTCCTGGCCATGGTCTGTAGAGCACATCTCTATCTTCCTATCTTCAGTGCCACATATGTAGAAAGAAGAGATATGGCACGTGGGTGACCTGCGGCTTCATTTAAAGGGGATCTATCACAGGTGTTTGCTATGTAATCTGAGGACCGCATGATGTAAGGGTTAAAACACGGATTTCAGCGATGTGTCACATGTCAGGTTGTGTGTTTTTTTTACTCACAATGAAGGTTTTATAACCTAGTGATTATTATTGCCTTTACTACATGGTATGTGCTTGGGAGTCCGACTCCACCCCGTGCTCTGATAAGCAGCTCACTGTCTATAGACTTTGCAGATACAGAGCCTGGTGTGGGTGGGGGCAGCTTTCTCAGCTCTGCTATATCTATAATCTCTTATTGTATCACAACGTCTGCACCGAGTAAGTTAAATGATACATCATTGGAATCAGGGCGTCTGCCTCTACAATATGCTGCTCTCAGATGAGGTAGTAATTCCACTGGAGAACAGAACACGGGTCAGGTGATATGGGTGAATTTTGCTCTCCCTGCACACTTCCTTGTTCTCATTCTCTGCGTTGCTCAAACTTTTAAACATAAACAGGATTGTTTAAGAATTTCTCACAAATTGCACATTTTTGTGTGTCATTTCTCACTGTGCCAGGGGTCCACATGGGTATAGCCTTGTGTTATATATATCATAAATTATATTTATTTCATGTTTTATTTGCATTTGTCAAGAGGGAAAATTTTCCTGGCAATGAAAGTTCTGATTTATCCTTAAACTGTACTTAAAGTAGTATATTTATGTAACAAAGCCCTGTTATGATGACTTTATAATGTGTGACTTAGATATAACTCTTAGCTGCATATTAAGTTTACTAGATGGTGGCCCGATTCCAACGCATCGGGTATTCTAGAATATGTATGTAGTTTATTTATGAAGTTTTCAGAATAATGCAATTTATACACAGGATTTGGCCAGCCGGGCGCGACCAATTAACGAAGCGTGGTTCAAATTCCATGCCAATTCGTGGGCGGACTGCGCCTGTCGCTGATTGGTCACGCCCGGCCGACCGTGACCAATCAGTGAAGCCAGGGCCTGCTCCAGGTTTTTGAGGGCCCCCGGGTGAAAGAGACTCAGTGGGCCCCCCTCTTTAACACATACCACGATTCATGATGCACAGATACAGCAGAGAAATATACCGCAGCCAAGTAGCATATAACACAGCCCATGTAGCATATAACACAACCCACGTAGCATATAGCACAGCCACGTAGCATATAGCACAGGCGACGTATATAGCACAGGCCATGTAGCATATAACACAGCCCACGTGGCATATAGCACAGCCCATGTAGCATATAGCACAGCCACGTAGTATATAGCACAGCCCATGTAGTGTATAGCACAGCCACGTAGTGTATAGCACAGCCCACGTAGTGTATAACACAGCCCACGCAGTGTATAGCACAGCCCACATAGTATATAGCACAGCCCACGTAGTATATAACACAGGCCACGTAGTATATAGCACAGCCACGTAGTATATAGCACAGCCACGTAGTATATAGCACAGCCACGTAGTATAATGCCCAGCCACGTATATTGTGCAGCTACGTAGTATATAGCACAGCCCACGTAGTATATAATACAGCCACGTGGTATATAGCACAGCCCACGTAGTATTTAACAGCCACATGGTATATAGCACAGCCCACATAATATATAGCACAGCTCACGCAGTATATAACACAGACAAGTAGTATATTGCCCAGCCACGTAATATATTGCACAGCCACATAGTTTATAGCACAGCCCACGTAGTATGTAATACAGCTACGTGGTATATAGCACAGCCCACGTAGTATTTAACAGCCACGTGGTATATAGCACAGCTCACCCAGTATATAACACAGCCACGTATATTGCCCAGCCACGTAATATTTTGCACATTCACGCATATAGCACAGAGACGTAGTATATAACACAGCCCACGTAGTATATAACATATAACACAGCCCACGTAGTATATAGCAATGTGGGCACCATATCCCTTATTAAAAAAAAGAATTAAAATAAAAAATCGTTATATACTCACCTTCCGGCGGCCCCCGGATCCAGGCGAGGCGTTTAGCGATGCTCCTCGCGACGCTCCGGTCCCAAGAATGCATTGCGGTCTCGGGAGATGATGACCGCTTCGTCATCATCTCGCGAGACCGCAATTCATGGCCCGGAGCGTCGCGAAGGAGCGGGAAAGGCACCGGACGGTGAGTATATAATGATTTTTTTTTTTCATTATTTTTAACATTAGATCTTTTTACTATTGATGCTGCATAGTAAAAAGTTGGTCACACAGGGTTAATAGTAGCGTTAACGGACTGCGTCACACCGCGGCATAACGCGGTGTAATGCAGCCATTAACCCTGTGTGAGCGCTGACTGGAGAGGAGTAGGGAGGGGGCACTGACGGAGAGTAGGAAGGGGCGAATTCGCGGCCGGACTGTGCCCGTCGCTGATTGCGACTCGGGATTTCCGTGACTGACAGACAGACAAACGGAAGTGACCCTTAGACGATTATATAGATAGATTAGTTTTCTTCAAACCCTTCTTTCCCCAGAATCCACATTCATCAATCAAAATACATAGTCAATAAAAGCTTTTGCCTAAAGGGGTTTTCTATTAACAAGATTTCATCCCCTTTTGCTTGGTCTAAATAAATATAATATAATCAGCATTGCTCGCCCTCCGCTGCTCCATGCCACTGTGCCACTATGCCTGGTGTTTATTGACTTGACTTCTGCAACCAATGATTAATGACATCATGACTATAGCACATGTGACCTCTGCAGTCAATCACCAGTGACTGCCTGCAGTGGTTACGGGCTGTAGACATGATGTCATCTCTGCAGCCTGTCAGTGAAAGGCATCACAGCAGAGGGTGAATAGCACTGCATTTTCATGGAAGATCATTTAAACTTAAACCTTTACTTGTCACCTGATTGTAAAATAAAAACTGCAGACATTAGTAAATAGATCTTAGACCTGATGAGAAGGGTGTACTTCCTTTGAAAATCCATGTGACAAAGTGTATGATCTTCCACTTAATAATAATAATCTTTATTTATATAGCGCCAACATAGTCCGCAGCGCTTTACAGTTTAACAGTTTCAAACACAAAAGTCATAAGTAACAATGTTAACAATACAATCATTAAAGCTAAATAAGACGACCCTGCTCGTGAGAGCTTACAATCTACAATGAGGTGGGGAGATACAAAGCAGAGGTGTGTATTTACAATGATGTATTTACTTACACAGGTTCCTTTCACTTAAAAGGAACCTTTTAAATATTAGGCAGGGAAACCTTCACAAGGGGTCATAGAGCTATTTTTACATGTATTTTTAAAGTAAGTATATCCGTCTCATCAGGTCTAAGATCTCTTTAATATTGTAAACAGCAATTATGAAATGTATGTCTTCTGCAAACTGAAAACTTTTCTCTTATATGCAACTGTAATAAAAACCTGGTTTGTTCACATTTATCTACAGTCTTAAAGGTCCCTCATATCAGTGTTTAAAGGGAATCTGTCTGCTCATACCTCCCCCCAATACAGTGACATGTGTGTGTATAAGTTGTAAGAACACTATTCGTATATCCGTGAAATGCCAATAAGACTGGAAGTGCTCTGGGAGGGGCAGAGCCTCGGCTCCATTCTCATCCTACATTTGTCTTCCACTAGGTGATTGACATGCTGCCATAGTGCTAAGTTTACTGACAGTAAAAAACACAACATGAAGAGCAGACTCACCAAAACCTTGTCAAATGACAAATGCACTCGCAGGGTGCAGCAGGCCCCCGATAATAAATGCTAAAGCAGCACAGGTGCAAGCTACTGATGAGTGCAGCCACCCACTCGCCCAAACATTAGAGGGGTTGGCTGCCTAGTAGCAAAAATGTGCACAGGTAAGGCTTGCATAAGACGCTATTCACACAGATAAATGTGATGCACAGTGTCTGGACAACCTATTGATCACGCCAATAGTATTAGCAGGCGGGCCGTCCAGCACTATATATATACAAGCAACACACAAGGAACAACATAAAGGGTCCCTGCTGCACCCTGCAAAAAGATGATAAAAAGTACAAAAAAGATGAAAAATTAAATAATGTATATAATACATTAGATGAGGTATTAATTACAATTTTGCCCAGAGCACTTCCAGCCTCATTTGCATATTATGTCTAAAGTGGATTTCTCTGCAACAGAGCAATCATTTTGTTAATTAAAGGTATATGTTCACTTGGGTTCTTATAAGCTACATACAAGTAACTGGTTTGGAGGAAGATAGAATGAGCTGAAGCATTTCCTTTAAAGTTAAACTTGTGATTTTATCGGGACTCGCATGCAACCAATTATTGCTGTGTCCAATCATGTTGTGGCTGCGACAATTATCATTATTATTATTATAACGCCATTTATTCCATGGCGCTTTTGATGTAGACATTTCTTAGATAATTTTTGTAGTGATAGATTATTATTATTATTTTATTATTTATTTATATAGCACCATTGTTTCCATGGTCCTGTACATGAGAAGGGGTTACATACAGGGTTATAGATATCACTTACAGTAAGCAAACTAACAATTACAGACTGATACCGAGGGGCGAGGACCCTGCCCTTGCGGGCTTACATTCTACAGGATTATGGGGAAGGAGACAGTAGGTCGAGGGTTGCAGCAGCTTCGGTGGTGGTGAAGAGACAGCGAGGTCAGTGCAGGCTGTAGGCTTTCCTGATCCGAATGTGGTTGATAGTCGGACGTGTTGGGTCAAAGAATTCCAGAGGATGGGGGATATTCAGGAGAAGTCTTGGAGGCGGTTGGGTGAGGAGCGAATAAGTGTGGAGGAGAGAAGGAGGTCTTGGGAGGATCGGAGATTACATGAGGGAAGATATCGGGAGATTTATGGAGGAGACAGGTTATGGATGGCTTTGTAGGTCAGTATTAGTAATTTGAACTGGATACGCTGAGGGAATGGGAGCCAGTGAAGAAATTTGCAGACGGGGGAAGCAGAGGAGTAGCGAGGAGAGAGATGAATTAGTCGGGCAGCAGAGTTAAGGATGGACTGGAGAGGTGCAAGGGTGTTAGCAGGGAGGACACAGAAAAGGATGTTGCAGTAGTCAAGGCAGGAGATGATGAGGGCATGCACAAGCATTTTAGTAGATTGATGGTTGAGGAAAGGACGGATTCTGGAGATACTTTTGAGCTGGAGGCAACAGGAGGAGGAAAGAGCTTGGATGTGCAGTTTGAAGGACAAGGCAGAGTCATGGGTTACTCCGAGGCAGCGGACTTCCGGTACGGGGTAAAGTGTGATGTCATTTATTTCGATAGATAGATCAGGAAAGGAAGATCTAAGAGATGGAGGAAAGATGATGAGTTCAGATTTGTCCACATTAAGTTTGAGGAAACGAGAGGATGATCAGTGAGAATTATACCTGGACGTGATGCCATCTACTGAAATCACCAAGGCTGTCCATCCAGTAACTGTATCCTCTGCCAGAAAAGGAGGAACTAAAAGTCAGCACATTAGGGTGCTAACATTTCAGAATCATATGATGCTGTATTGTAGATATAGATAAAACAATCCAAGCATCCGGATTCTCTAAAATGGATATTTATTTATATGTTAGAATTATAACAAAAAAAATAAATATATACAGGGTGGTCCAAAAGTAGGTGGACAGAAAATAATAACATTTATTTTCATTTATTATTATTATTTATTTAGATTTTTTATTCTGTTAATAAATAACATTTCCCACATGTCTACTTGACACCAGCACAATTTTGGAAACAATTTTTTTTTGTAAGGAAGTTATAAGGGTTAAAAGTTGACCAGCAATTTCTCATTTTTGCAACAAAATTTACAAAACCAATTTTTTAGGGACCACCTCACATTTGAAGTCAGTTTGAGGGGTCTATATGGCCGAAAGTAGCCAAACGTGACACCATTCTAAAAACTGCACCCCTCAAGGTGCTCAAAACCACATTCAAGTAGTTTATTAACCCTTCAGGTGTTTCACAGCAGCAGAAGCAACATGGAAGAAAAAAAATGAACATTTAAAGGGAACCTGTCACCCCGAAATTCGTGGGTGAGGTAAGCCCACCGGCATCAGGGGCTTTTCTACAGCATTCTGTAATGCTGTAGATAAGCCCCCGATGTTACCTGAAAGAGGAGAAAAAGACGTTAGATTATACTCACCCAGGGGCGGTCCCGCTGCTGGTCAGGTCAGATGGGCGTCTCTGGTCCGCTGCGGCGCCTCCCATCTTCATTACAAGACGTCCTCTTCTAATCTTCAGCCACGGCTCCGGCGCAGGCGTACTTTGCTCTGCCCTGTTGAGGGCAGACAAAGTACTGCAGTGCGCAGGCGCTGGGCCTCTGACCTTTCCGGCGCCTGCGCACTGCAGTACTATCCTCTGCCCTCAAGAGGGCAGAGCAAAGTACGCCTGCGCCGGAGCCGTGGCTGAAGATCAGAAGAGGACGTCTTGTAATGAAGATGGGAGGCGCCGCAGCGGACCAGAGACGCCCATCTGACCTGACCAGCAGCGGGACCACCCCTGGGTGAGTATAATCTAACGTCTTTTTCTCCTCTTTCAGGTAACATTGGGGGCTTATCTACAGCATTACAGAATGCTGTAGATAAGCCCCTGATGCCGGTGGGCTTACCTCACCCGCGATTTTCGGGGTGACAGGTTCCCTTTAAAGGGAACCTGTCACCTGAATTTGGCGGGACTGGTTTTGGGTCATATGGGCGGAGTTTTCGGGTGTTTGATTCACCCTTTCCTTACCCGCTGGCTGCATGCTGCCTGCAATATGGGATTGAAATTCATTCTCTGTCCTCCATAGTACACACCTGTACTAGTAATCTTGCCTTGTGCAGGCATGTACTACGGAGGACAGAGAATGAACTTCAATCCAATATTGCAGCCAGCATGCAGCCAGCGGGTAAGGAAAGGGTGAATCAAACACCCGAAAACTCCGCCCATATGACCCAAAACCAGTCCCGCCAAATTCAGGTGACAGGTTCCCTTTAACTTTTTAGGCACAAAAATGATGTTTTAGCATCAATTTTTTTATTTTCTCAAGAGTAAAAGGAGAAAGTAAACCTTAAAAGTTGTTGTCCAATTTGTCCCGAGTACGCTGATATCCCATATGTGGGGGGGGGGGGACCACTGTTTGGGCACACGTCGGAGCTCGGAAGAGAAATAGTGAAGTTTTGGAATGCAGACTTTGATGGAATGGTCTGCGGGCGTCATGTTGCGTTTGCAAAGCCCCCAAATAAACTAGAAACTAGACCCCTCAAGAAACTTATCTAGATGTGTGGTGAGAACTTTGAACCCCAAAAACCATGTATGATAAATCTCCCCCTTCATAACCCTATTACACATACTGCCCACCTACTTTTGGACCACCCTGTATGTAAAGAAGCAGCACTAGCAGACATTATAAAGTCTGTAGGGGTGCTAAATGTTTCAGGCAATTACCAAACCTCCAGGTAGTTAAAAAAAAAAAAAAAAAAAAAGCCGCCCTCCATCAAGAGTTTAGGAAAACAGTGATTTAATAGCCCATTGGGGCTCAGCAACGTTTTGGTTCTGTCGAGAACCTTTCTCAAGCCTTGGAGTGCTGCTTTCATTTTAGATAGATGATATAAACACATATTATTATGTTTTATTATGTGACTTTTTACATATCTTCAATAAAATATTCATTTTAGAGGATCCAGATACTGGATCTGTTGTATCTGTTTCTTCCTGGACTTGCAATACTACAAGATCTTATATAAACTCATCACTCTTGCCCACAAAGTACTCCACACTTCAGCACCACCCCACATCTCCTCCCTCGTCCAGTCCACCACCCTTCCCGTGCCCTCCATTCTGCTAATGACCTAAGATTAACATCCTCAATAATCCAAAACCTCCCACTCCCGTCTCCAAGACTTCTCACGAGCTGCACCAATTGTTTGGAATGCACTACCCAGGACCCTTCGATTAATCCCCAATACCCACAGGTTTAAGCGTGCCCTAAAACGCATTTCTTCAGACTGGCCTACCACCTTAATATAGTTATCTAATTATCCTAGTTTGGCCCATACAAAATTTTCTTCAAAACCAGGACCCTCGTATCCTCTGTCCTCACACCCTTTATGCATTTACTAGCCCTCTGTTTGGGGTTAAAATTGGAGGGATTTAATTTCTTGTCTATACAGTAGTATTGATTACATGAGCAGTCCTTGTTAATGTTACGTGTGTGCCCAGAAGAGCGTATTTACGTATTAGTTTCCTGTTTCTTGTATATCGCTGGCATATGCCGTAGTGCTATACAGAGATAGTCACGGCGTGGGAGCAAACCAAACTACCGGAGAAGCCTAAGACTTCACACAGTCGGACTTGAACCCAGAACCCTCCGTATTAGTGGTGGATGACAGTGTAGGTTTTCCAGCATGGACCAGCATTCACCCTCCATCACAACATTTATGTACAAGTCCCACAACTATTAGGACTGACCGCCATGGTGGTTCAGGACTTCATCATCACAGCTTATCCCCTGCTTAGAAATCTCCGCTTATCCCCTTAGCTCCTACATCAAGGTACAGTAATTCCAGGTATCTGTAAATAATTGGGTCTTGGAAGATCATAGGTCGTATGTCGGAAAGATAAGGCACAATGGACTCCGTTGATGCAGACCATTTGACTGTACAGCTTTATTACTGCAGATTTTTCCTGACTTCTTACCAACATTTCCAACAATATCCACGCTAACATAAGTTTGAGAAATGATAGTCTGAACCAGATTGTGATGGCCCCAATCAAACAGAAACCGTTAGATTACATGGAGTATTCGCTGAGATAATCCAGATACAATTTATTGCAGGTTACCGGCCAGCGTTTGGCATTTGGGACCAATAAATGTGATAGTTTCATGTACAGGGGCTCTCCAGGAATAGAAAACGAGAAGGAAAGAAAATATCATTATAAATAAATTACTAAATATCTTTAATTAGTAAATCACACACTTTGTCCAGAGTGCCAATCACCATAGTACAGTAAAAAGGCCACGGTCTGCTACACTTACAGAAACCTGTCCTATTGTATGCACATGGGGAGAGACCTGTCAATCAACTGGAGAAGGGCGGGGAGCAGCGGACTGGAGACACCATCAGACTAGTCACGCAGACCCTGGGCGGCTCTTCAGGCTATGTTCTCTCTGAGACAACGCGGCATTTCATATTAAAGCCTACTAGATGAGCGAGTGTGCTCATTACTCGAGTTTTCCGAGCATGCTCGGGTGTTCTCCGAGTATCTTGGGTGTACTCGTAGATTATGTTTTTTTTTCCCCCCTGCTGCATGATTTGCGGCTGCTAGACAGCCTGAATACATGCAGGGATTGCCTGTTTGTTAGGGAATCCCCACATGTATTCAGGCTGTTTAGAAGCCGCATATCATGCAGCTGCGGGGACACAAACATACAGGTCCTTCTCAAAAAATTAGCATATAGTGTTAAATTTCATTATTTACCATAATGTAATGATTACAATTAAACTTTCATATATTATAGATTCATTATCCACCAACTGAAATTTGTCAGGTCTTTTATTGTTTTAATATTGATGATTTTGGCATACAACTCCTGATAACCCAAAAAACCTGTCTCAATAAATTAGCATATTTCACCCATCCAATCAAATAAAAGTGTTTTTTAATAACAAACAAAAAAACCAACAAATAATAATGTTCAGTTATGCACTCAATACTTGGTCGGGAATCCTTTGGCAGAAATGACTGCTTCAATGCGGCGTGGCATGGAGGCAATCAGCCTGTGACACTGCTGAGATGTTATGGAGGCCCAGGATGCTTCAATAGCGGCCTTAAGCTCATCCAGAGTGTTGGGTCTTGCGTCTCTCAACTTTCTCTTCACAATATCCCACAGATTCTCTATGGGGTTCAGGTCAGGAGAGTTGGCAGGCCAATTGAGCACAGTAATACCATGGTCAGTAAACCATTTACCAGTGGTTTTGGCACTGTGAGCAGGTGCCAGGTCGTGCTGAAAAATGAAATCTTCATCTCCATAAAGCATTTCAGCCGATGGAAGCATGAAGTGCTCCAAAATCTCCTGATAGCTAGCTGCATTGACCCTGCCCTTGATGAAACACAGTGGACCAACACCAGCAGCTGACATGGCACCCCACACCATCACTGACTGTGGGTACTTGACACTGGACTTCAGGCATTTTGGCATTTCCTTCTCCCCAGTCTTCCTCCAGACTCTGGCACCTTGATTTCCGAATGACATGCAAAATTTGCTTTCATCAGAAAAAAGTACTTGGGACCACTTAGCAACAGTCCAGTGCTGCTTCTCTGTAGCCCAGGTCAGGCGCCTCTGCCGCTGTTTATGGTTCAAAAGTGGCTTTACCTGGGGAATGCGGCACCTGTAGCCCATTTCCTGCACACGCCTGTGCACGGTGGCTCTGGATGTTTCCACACCAGACTCAGTCCACTGCTTCCTCAGGTTCCCCAAGGTCTGGAATCGGTCCTTCTCCACAATCTTCCTCAGGGTCCGGTCTCCTCTTCTCGTTGTACAGCGTTTTCTGCCACATTGTTTCCTTCCAACAGACTTACCATTGAGGTGCCTTGATACAGCACTCTGGGAACAGCCTATTTGTTGAGAAATTTCTCTCTGGGTCTTACCCTCTTGCTTGAGGGTGTCAATGATGGCCTTCTTGACATCTGTCAGGTCGCTAGTCTTACCCATGATGGGGGTTTTGAGTAATGAACCAGGCAGGGAGTTTATAAAAGCCTCAGGTATCTTTTGCATGTGTTTAGAGTTAATTAGTTGATTCAGAAGATTAGGGTAATAGGTCGTTTAGAGAACCTTTTCTTGATATGCTAATTTATTGAGACAGGTTTTTTGGGTTATCAGGAGTTGTATGCCAAAATCATCAGTATTAAAACAATAAAAGACCTGACAAATTTCAGTTGGTGGATAATGAATCTATAATATATGAAAGTTTAATTGTAATCATTACATTATGGTAAATAATGAAATTTAACACTATATGCTAATTTTTTGAGAAGGACCTGTAATCTACGAGCACACCCAAAATACTCAGAGAACATCCGAGCATGCTCGGAAAACTCGAGTACCGAGCACACTCGCTCATCACTAAACCTACCTGTCTGCAGTCGCTCAGCCAGGCTCTGCCTCCTGCTGCCCGTGGTTTGCGCAGCATTAATCTAATGACCGGTTTCCTCTATAAGAATTTGAGAGTTTATTCTAATGACATTTTCTTTCTTTCTTTATGTTCTTATATTCCCAGAGAATATTCTTTTACTACCTGTGCCCCGGTGTCACAAGACAAAGGGTAGTTGTTGTTCAAGTGTTAAAATGATTGTAAATCTTTTATATTATTCTTGTAGATGTTTGTCGCTATTTCTCTTGTTGGCTTCATTTACACGTCAGTCTTTCACGTAGAAGTGCTACCCGGGTTCTTCACAGATCGCACTCACATCTATAATGGTGAATGGGGCTGTTCACATGTCCGTGATTTTTCAGAAACCCAGTTCTCCACACAAAATCACAGAGACATGTCTTATATTGATTTAATTATCAGCTCAAAATCTGCATTACAAGTGTACGGGTCCGTGAGAACATAAAACCACACTTGGATGACATCCGAGTGCAGTCCAATTTTCACGTCCTGCTGGATAGAAGGGTGAGAAACTTTTTTTCATCACATACGAGAAAGTAATATAAATTGGACCAAAATTTTTTAAATTGGATGAGAAGAAAATGGATGTAACCCAGATGAAAAATGGAGACAATACAGATGATGCATGAGAAAAGAAGCTGCGTTGTACAGCGGCGGCAAAAGAAATCTTTACAAGTTCAACTAAACCAGCAAATCTTAACATCTTTAGCAATCAAGTGTTTTATTGTGAATATTTTGTTACAATTAGTATTTAGAAGTGAAAGCTGATCTCTGATTGGTTGCCATGGGCATTGTGTGCACTTTTAAGAAGTATAATCATGACATGGATTTTATGTGTAAAGTTTTTTTTAATTGATGCACTGATGTAAAGATTTTTTTGCCGTCACTGTACTCGAATATAAAAACAGACACGGCTTAAAGAGAAAATGTCCGCAGAATTTCTCCCCCTAAACTATTTATACGCACATGTAGCACTTCGAAAGGCAAGCCCAAAAATACCTTTACTTGGCCAGTCCTTCATTACTTGAGAAATCAGTGTTTGAATAAGGCCGGGATCACACATACGTGAGATATGGCCGAGTCTCGCAGGTGAAATCCCAGCTCTGGCGCCGGCACTCCGGAGTGGAGCGTGCAGCTCCATGTATTGCTGTGCGGTCGCACGCTCCGCTCCAGAGTGCCGGCGCCAGAGCTGGGATTTCACCTGCGAGACTCGGCCGTATCTCGTGTATGTGTGATCCCAGCCTTAATTTGCAAATTGATATGGTAGATCTGAAGCCTCTGTCACTCCAGCTCTATTTCCTTCTCAGTGCCGCCTCCTTCTGCTCGACTGACCCCTCATTTGCCTAATGTCATACCATAGAAGCAGTCAGTCAAGCAGGAGGTTCTGACACTGGTTAGGGAATAGAGCTGGAGTGACAGAGGCTTCAGATCTACCATAGCTATTTACATATCAACTAAAACTCTGATTTTCTCAGTAATGGACGAACAGACTGGCCATGTAAGGCTATGTGCACACGTTCAGACTTTTTCTGCAGGAAATCCGCTCGCGTTTTTTGCGCATTTTTTTTGCAGATTTTTCGCGTTTTTTCCTTCGCTTCCCAATGCAATAATATAGCGGCAAATCCGCAAAATTAATGAACATGCTGCGTTTTTTACTGCAATGCGTTTTTTTGACAGAAAAAAATACAGCATGTGCACAAAAATTGTGGAATGCATTTATAGGCTGAACTGGATTATAGGCTGAACTGGATGGACAAATGTCTTTTTTCGGCCTTACTAACTATGTTACTATGTTACTATGATGGGATGCTTAATGTAAGCATTTTTGTAGCATTTTTATCCGTGGAAAACGGACGAAAAAAATAAAAAAAAATCCTGAAAGTGTGCACATAGCCTAAAGGTTTTGCTGGACTTGTATGTGAAAGCGCTACATGCGCATATAAATAGTCTGCGGGGAGAAATTCCTCCCAATAATTTCCCTTTAATTAGAATATGTGGATGTCATAGAAAAAAAAAACCCGCTGAAAAAATTAAAATGCTGCAGATTAAAAAAAAAAAATGCGCCAGTGCTCAAATTCAGTCAAGAAAAAAAAGCTGAAATCGTATAGCTTTTGTCAGTACTGTAAAGCGCTGCCTCTTTTCTGCAGAAAACAAATGCAACAAAAAAAAAAAAACAAAACAAAAAACAAACCCTCTGCAAAAATGCCACATGTGAACACAGCCTAAACATTTTTGATAGATTTCAAGTTTTAAAAATGGAATTACTGCAGTGCAGCAGGCTGTAATTGTTATTTTTTTTTTTTCCTAAGCTCGGGGCATCCCTTGGGTATTGAAGAACAAGCGGCCAGAAAAGCTGCGGGACAATCTGGTGGAACTTGAGGTAGGTTTTTGAGAAAGTTACAAGAATGGCAACAAACAATCCTCCTTTCAATCACCTTTCAGCAGCTTTAATTTTCATAAAGGATCAGGCATCGGGGTGATGATAACTGCGCTTTTGTCTGGAGAACTGCTCGAAAACAGTTGCATCTTTGTTTATGTGGCACGCTAATCTCTGGCCGCTCGAAACGCCGAGGCGCTGTAACCAGCGGTCACAGTGTACACAGCCCACTCTCCTGCTCACTGTCTTCTCTTGTCCTCCAGGAGCTGATGCAGAGCAATGAGTGTGTGCTCAGCAAATGGAAGAACAAATACGTCTGCCAGGTAAAATGTTGTGACATGCCCTTCCTCTACTCAGTCAATGGAGCTGAACTCTTATTCAGTGAGGGAAGTTTTTGTATTATTATGTAAACCTGATTACAAAAAAAACAGAAATATTTTGATGCAGGTTTTCCTTCCTTGTGAATTGTGATAGTGGTGCAGTGTTGGAACACTAATTCTACTAATGCCATTGGGACTACAAATCCCAGCACCACTTGGCTTGTGTTTACTTATCATATTGCGTAAAGTAAATCCTTTAGCAAATGTGTTGCAGACATGATTTTATGGCACTTACTAATATATGAGTATTAAGGGTATGTGCACACGCGGATTTTGCTGCAGATTCGCAGCAGTTTTCCATGAGTTTACAGTACCATGTAAACCTATGGACAACAAAATCCGCAGTGCACATGCTGGGGGAAAAAAAGTGCGGAAACGCTGCGTTGTTTATTCTGCAGCATGTTCATTCTTTGTGCGAATTCTACAACGATTTACACCTGCTCCATAATAGAAATCCACACAAAAACCACATAAAATCCGCGGAAATCCTCAGGTAAAACTCAGTGCTTTTTACCTGCGGATTTCTCAAAACAGGTGCGGAAAAATCCGCAGGGGTTCCATCTACGTGTGCACATACCCTAAAGGTTCTCCTCCTCCCTCACTGACTGCACAGCCGTCCGTATAATGGCTGCCGGTGGAGGAACATGTGACCAGACCCTTCTCCAATTGAAAGACAGCTTTTCCATGTGATGTTTTACTATTGGAGGAGACTGATGGGCAGGTCTGGTCACACGCTCCTCCATCAGCAGCCATACTGACAAACAGGAGTGCTGTACCCTCTGTGAGGATGGAGGAGAACCTGTTTTAGTAAGGGCCAAAAAATCAATTTCCCAACATATCTGTTAAACAACAGATAAAGTCTTCAAAGTGTTTACGCCAGAAAACTAGCATAAAATCCTTTAAAAAGTCACACAATTTTGACACAACCCCAAGATGTCCAACATTTCACAACTTTCCCACCAGTTTCGGGCAATTCTGCCAAAATGGGCAGAGCTGGAGAGCAGCCTGGGCAGTACAGGCAGTTCATACTACCGCCTGTCAAATTCATCAAAAGTGGCTTACGTCCCAAATGTTACTCCATTCCCAGACATGAACATTTCTGATGAGACCCACACCAATGATAAGATGCCCCAAATTCATGAAGTGTGCACCTGTAAATGAATTTGGCCCATCTTGTTCCTGCACTCCTTCATTACGACTGGTGAATGATGCGCCATTCTTAATGAATCAAGGCCAAAGTGACAGACACCTTTTAGGGGATTGCCTCCGAAAACAAATGATAGTTTATACCTCGCTGTACCACTTGGCGACTATGACTCGCTGTGCATGTACATAAGATATTGGTGGATAAACCTCTAAGGACATGAAGGACCCACTTTGCCCAGGCAGCTACGTTCGGGATTGGATATATTACAGGGGTTAATCTGTGTGTCACCTGTGCATTTCTCATAACTTTGTATGCTTTGAGATTTTTCTTTGGTTTTCTCATTTATTAGCGGACATGTGTTAGGTTGTTGTAGACTTTATGAATTATTAGAAATTAGCAAATTAATTGGTCAAGCGGCCACCTCAGTAATCCATGAACTAGAACTCCGTAAATCTCTTTATATTTGCCGGCATCCCTGCCCCCTCTTTTGATAGGCCAGGAGCGCCTTTTTTGCGTCACACCACAGCGGCGACGGTACACCGTTCCATTGAATCAGTAGAGGCGCCAGGGAATCCCATCCAGCGCCTTGGTCCTACTACCATGGCCGCGGGATGGACTAGGGTTCCGTAAATTGATGTGCTCATCTTTATGAATTACTACATTGAATTCATGTCCAGTTGATGGTCACTAACCCGACAGCACTAGGATCTGTTCATGTCCTACCAGATGAGCCACTTTCCAGTAGGACGTGAAAAGACTGAAACTTCAACCTGGAATTGATATCTCGTGTCTCCCACTATTTCACACGTCTAGCAGAGTTACAGCAAAGAGGAATGAGTGCTGACCATGTTTGCAGCCTACTTATGCGTCTAAGTCAATAGCCACCATTGCATATAAAGTGTTTGATAGAGGGAGATTGCTTCCTCTGTCACTTCATGAGATTCCTGCAGCGCAGTTGTGGGCATCCGATGCCTGGCAAGGCAACCGGAGGCCTAAAAATGGCTGCCTGGTCTGGCACAGATTAAAGCCTAATAGATTGTGGTGGACACATGGTTTATTAGGTAGCTTGTCAGTATAAGGCTACATTCACACATCCATTTCTATTTCCATATCAATCTGAAATGGTCCATTTTTCTTTCAAGTGTCATCCATATTTCCTCTGTTTTGCATCCATGTTACATCTGTGTTTTTGTTTTTTTTTTCTCATCTGTTTATAAAACTGAAGCAGGTGGACTGTCTGAACTTTTAAAAATCTACTGACTGTTAGCAATGAATCAGTTAAAGCCAGATGAAACAGGGATGGAACGCTGAAATACAGTCTGTTTTATATGGATCCCCATAGACTTTCATGGCCGAGTCTGATTCACAAAACATATGAGAAGAGGACATGCTCTGAACCTCACAGACTCATTTGTAAAACTGATGTATGAAATTGTATGGGTCCATGTGCTGTACAGCAAACAGATGTGTACAACTGATGTATGAATGTAGATGCATTCAGTGTAGATACTACACTGTACTGCTAAGTATTGCGGTTCATCATTGCTGCAATCAAAGGATTGTGTGTTTTAAGTTACCTATTGTAAAAAAAAAAAAGTGTTAAAAAAGTAAAACCTATTAAAAAATCAAATTTGTCAAAATGTTGTTTAAATTCAATAAAAACAAACAGACCCCCCAAAACACATCATCTGTTATCACCATCTCTGCAACATGGTAAACGCTGCAAAAAAACAACAACAACAAAACATGGTGATATCCAGCATTGCTATTTTGTTCAGCTCATCTCACATATATTGGAAAAAAAAAGTATCAAAAACACATATGAGCCCAAAATGATATGAATAAAAATTAGATTGTTTTGCAAAAAAAGATAGGGGTCTAAGAAAATGGGAACCAAGATGCTGTTTTATCGTACTGACCTGTAGAATAAAAATGCATTCTAGTTATACTGATTTATACTGATTGGTGAATCGTGTTAAGAAAGAAAAAAAATCAATAATTATTATTTTTTTTATTTTTCTCCATTCCACTTTACATAAAGTTTAATAAAAAAGTGATCAGAAAATCATGAGCCTGACAATGGGACCAATGAAAACATCATCTTCACACAATAAACTTCGCTCTGAAAATTGTAAAACATATGACTCAGAATATGGTGACACAAAAACAAACGATTATTCTTCAAATAGTGAATTGTATTAAAGTCATAAAACAAAACTGCATAAATGTGGTCTCCTTATTAAATAATTCACAGGGTAATTGATTATAAGACGAGTCGTGATTAATATAATGAACATAATCAATAGTGCAGTCTTAATCAAAAAGTGAGGATAAAAATTATAGAAGAAACTCCTAAAAGATGTAAATAAAGATAATTGGAGTGCTGACTTCAAAAATTAAACTTGATTTTATTGACACAATGATAAGTAACATACTTATGCCTCTTACCCCAACCCCTTATTCCCAGGGCTTCTATTGTGGATCCTATCTTTTCCTTCCTCATTAATTTTTGTGTATAAGATTATGTATGTTACTTGTATCAATAAAATCATGTTTAATTTTTTAAGTCCGCACTCCAAATATCTTTATAAATATTGTCTCACCCTAAATTGTGCGGATCCACAGAGTAAAGTTAGAACTTTGTGCTGCAAATCAAAAGCGTAAAATTTAAAATGTGTAAAAATAACAGCAAAATTTGTCTTTTTTTTTCTATTTCTTCCCATAAAGATCTAAACAGGTTGTCCGACATTAGGTTACAAGACAACAATCCCTCCATGTCACATAGCGCGTGCTGCGATTATTCTCTGGCGCCAGGCGCAGCCAGTCACGTGACGACAAGTTTGTGATTTTCATACTTCTGGCCACATATCGACTAGACTTTGTATTGAGTGAGGTTGCTCACGTCTAGTTGGCACGTGACTGCATTTATGCAAATCACATAAAGTGACTGTAGACTTGGAGCTGAAGGTCGGACAATCCCTTAGTTAGGCTTGTATGTAGCCCAAAATGGTGCCACTGACAAATACAACTCATCCCGGAGAAAAATATACCAGTTTAACTTTCTTTAAATCCTTGAACACTGACTCTAGAGTAGAGACAGGAGTCAGGCATCAGCAAATTGCCTCTTTCTTGTGGAGGAATTTTTCCTTTCTCCAAGTTTAGACCAATTGAGGTGTCCTCATCCCTCGTTTACATAATGTTCCTGTCTATGTTTAGAATTATCCTACAATAAATAACACAAAACAATATAAAGTAATGTATGAAGATACTATTTTTGGGTAATCTCATAACTCTGCCTTGTGCCTGCCGTTCCTCTGTTATTCCTCCTGGAAATATATGAATGATTTTGGGACTTAATGTTACCATGGGGTGCCACATTGTCCGACCAGTGATTAGTGAGTGTATAGGGTCATACTTTATTGGGGAAAGGAAAATGGCCAATTATTTAGAGATTTCATGGAGGGATGGTGGTAGATCGGCACAACACACAGTTATAAGAAAAGAGTTGTTGTTTTATGTATTTCCTGCAGTCCCATTTTCTGACGTGCCGTCCATAGATAATGATTTCTTTATTGCTGTCGATTGCTTGTTAACATCACACTTGAGGAGTTACAAACTTTGCAGCAGTCAGTGATTCCTGGGTGTGCGGCCAATAATGGCACCGTGGGATGCAGTCTACAGTCACGTCTCCATCACATGCTCAGAGAGAAGGGGAAAGGCCATCTGATCTCGCCGGCTGTCAGACGCATCACTGCTGTTGTTGGGAAGTGTTGGCACTGTCCACTGGTGAAAGAAGTCGCCTCTTACATTCCAGTGCGTTAGACCTTAACCGCTCTTTTTTTCAGTTTTTTTCTTTTACCTACATATTTCGGCCAAGTTACAGGGGGCACAGAAAAAAAATATAATCTGCGAATGTCAATGTTTTTAGTTTTTGGTTGACCACAGCCTTATTGGAGACCGTGCATGTAATGGTCGGCCCTGAGCAGCGGACATACAGGAATACTACCCACTCCTGTACTAATCCGTGGCTCCGTTTTCACACGCCTCGCTCTGCATCTTCTCATGTTTACTTATTCTTAATAATCTAAAAAAAAATTGGTGGTAAAATAAACGTCGTATTTACACAGGGACTGTCAATGTTTGCCTATGGGTACACGCTTTGTTTAAGCCAGTAGGAAGCAGACTGGGATTCTGCTGCTCCACTAATTGGCTTCACTGAATGTCCTCTATTGTGTTAATATGGTTAATTGGAGCTCTTTGCCGCCTGTCACTGACATCTAGGCTCCAATGCTTACAGTTGGTATTAGTTCTCCATGACTGTTTTCTATATACTGTAGATCACATTACTACTAAGGGAAAAATATTAATTTCCCTACAGTTTGAAAATCCCTTGATACACTGGGTCATACCTGTGTTGGAGGCTCTCTATGGTGCCTGCTTGCAGAGTGCGCAAAAAAATCAGGAAAAAAAAATAGCACGATATGCCGTCCTTTTCCAATAAAATATCCAAAAATTTAATGTAAGACTAATAGACTCCATCATAGTCATGGGGTCCGCTAAACAACACTTCTATTCGTTATGTAACAGATCATTATTTACATTTTTGTTTTTCTGGTCCTGTAGCAGAAGCACCACTCCAGCTCTTCTTTTTTTCCAGTTCTGGAGTGGTACTTCTAATTAATGTAAGGTCCTTGTCCCTGGTCTTATACTCCCCTTCCAGCGTCTTCACCTTTTTTCCTGTCCCTGGTCTTATACTCCCCTTCCAGTGTCTTCACCTTTTTTCCTGTCCCTGGTCTTATACTCACCTTCCAGCGTCTTCACCTTTTTTCCTGTCCCTGGTCTTATACTCACCTTCCAGCGTTTTCACCTTTTTTCCTGTCCCTGGTCTTATACTCACCTTCCAGCGTCTTCACCTTTTTTCCTGTCCCTGGTCTTATACTCACTTTCCAGTGTCTTCACCTTTTTTCCTGTCCCTGGTCTTATACTCACCTTCCAGCGTCTTCACCTTTTTTCCTGTCCCTGGTCTTATACTCACCTTCCAGCGTCTTCACCTTTTTTCCTGTCCCTGGTCTTATACTCACCTTCCAGCGTCTTCACCTTTTTTCCTGTCCCTGGTCTTATACTCACCTTCCAGTGTCTTCACCTTTTTTCCTGTCCCTGGTCTTATACTCACCTTCCAGCATCTTCACCTTTTTTGCTTGTCCCTGGTCTTATACTCACCTTCCAGCGTTTTCACCTTTTTTCCTGTCCCTGGTCTTATACTCACCTTCCAGCGTCTTCACCTTTTTTCCTGTCCCTGGTCTTATACTCACCTTCCAGCGTCTTCACCTTTTTTCCTGTCCCTGGTCTTATACTCACCTTCCAGCTTCTTCACCTTTTTTCCTGTCCCTGGTCTTATACTCACCTTCCAGCGTCTTCACCTTTTTTTAGGTGCCGCTCCAGTCCTGCAGCATCATCTTGTCAGCGCAACTTCTGACTGGCCGGATACAAGAAGTTTTGGTCATAAGCACTCAATGCAAGTCTTTAAGAGCTGGAAGCGGGCTGTCATAGACTTGCATTGAAAAGTGACCTCTGGCTCGCTCCATGAAACATTGGAGAGATGCGGGTCACAAACTGCCGGAGACGGATGGTAGTGGTGGTGATAAATAGTGAAGACACCGGCAGGTGAGTATAAGAGTAAGGGGCAGGGGACTTAGATTGGAAGCATCACTACAGCTGGTGGAATAAAAGTGGTGCTTGAAGAAAACTCCATTTTGCTTCTGGGTATCTCAGTATTTCTTCCATTCTTTCACATAGGTAAATGACAGCTTCGATTAAACTCAATAACAAATCTGTCTTCAGTAAGCTCCCCCTTGTGACTGCAGCCAGTCATAATTGTATTATCTTAGACCATTGTCCCCCAACCTGTGGCTCAGCAACCAGCTATGAAGAACAGGTCTCCAGATGGTGAGTATGAGTAGCCCGGCACAGAAGAGAAGGTGTGGATGTGCATATACTCTCGGAGGGGGCTGGGGTGAGAAATATCACAGCTTCCTATAGGATGATACTGTTAGGGTACCGTCACACAGTGGCACTTTGATCGCTAGGACGGCACGATCCGTGACGTTCCAGCGATATCGTTACGATCTCGCTGTGTCTGACACGCTACTGCAATCAGGGACCCCGCTGAGAATCGTACGTCGTAGCAGATCGTTTGAAACTTTATTTCGTCGCTGGATCTCCCGCTGACATCGCTGAATCGGCGTGTGTGACGCCGATTCAGCGATGTCTTCACTGGTAACCAGGGTAAACATCGGGCTACTAAGCGCAGGGCCGCGCTTAGTAACCCGATGTTTACCCTGGTTACCAGCGTAAACGTTAAAAAAACAAACACTACATACTTACCGTGCTTTGTCTGTCCCCAGCGCTGTGCTTCTCTGCACTCCTCCTGCATCCTGTGTCAGCGCCGGCCAGCCGGAAAGCACAGCAGTGACGTCACCGCTCTGCTTTCCGGCTGACCGGCGCTGACAGTGCAGAGGAAAGCAGAGCGCCGGAGGACAGACAGCTGAAGGTAAGTATGTAGCGTTTGTTTTTTTAACGTTTACACTGGTAACCAGGGTAAACATCGGGTTACTAAGCGCGGCCCTGCGCTTAGTAACCCGATGTTTACCCTGGTTACCGGGGACCTCTGGATCGTTGGTCGCTGGAGAGCTGTCTGTGTGACAGCTCTCCAGCGACCAAACAGCGACGCTGCAGCGATCGGGATCGTTGTCGGTATCGCTGCAGCGTCGCTTAGTGTGACGGTACCCTTAGTGTCTGTGCACACATCAAGTATTTGGTGCAGAAATTTCTGCATCTCTTGGCAAGAATATCGCTGCCTAGCATAAATAATGTATTTGCAAGTCAAAAATTAGCACCATGTGCATGAGACGTAAGGATTCTTATTCGCTCTGCTGGCATTAGGAAAGGCTTCAAGTTTTGTGAAAAGTTTTGAAGAAAATAAGTCCAACAAACTTGCAATGTGTGCACTGACCCATAGAGGGGGCTTAAAGCTGGATATGATAGTTTGCATGATACAAGAATACCAAATGAGTTTAATGTGGGAACCATAGACATAAGTATACTGCCTATATGGGAAGGGGGTACAGGGTCATTGTGTATTTTCTGTGCAAAATCTTTTTGCTGACATCATACCAGTAATGGTGGGCTCTGAGTGTCACTATTGCGGGGGACTGAGCCTGGCTATGACTCACGACCGTCCCTCAGAGTTAAATGTGACTTTCAAGGTAAGAAAGATTGTGGATCACTGTCTTAGATTATGAGTGTGAGTAGGAAAGCAGGGGATTTGGAGCTCAAACCTCACTATAGTATGCTACCATGTGTCATAGAGTAAACTTAAAATCCGTAAGACATCTTTAGGGAGGGGACATACCCCGTCCTCACATTGAACATTTGGGTAAGAGGGAAAACGACCTATAACTGGAGAAGAGCTGGCACTCCAATTTCATATTGACGTGGCAATAATTATAGCTAGGGACAGAGAAACTAATTAATTTTCCTTTTGAAGCAGAGACCTCCTGCTTTGGACAGGTGATTAAAACAGGATATCTTCTGGGGGAAATATAGTAAGCTTTGAGATCTGCTTACGCCGGGGAGGAGATGTGCGGAGGCTGCCTTTGTTCTAAGGATGGAGTGTGCGTGTGCATGCGTGTGTGTGTTTTTCAGGATACCCTACATATGTTGTATTCTAAAGTTATCCTAATATTTGAAACAATCTTTTATTTGCTAAACTGTGTTTGAAAAAGTAAAGGATTTATTCTAGAAACATACTGAAAAATGTAGAGATCTAACAGATCATTTGATTGTTCACGTGAATTACCTTTTATTTAGCACTGTAATGAGATGCTGGGCGCAGAAGAGCCTCCTCCGCTCGGGTGTTTTATGCAGCTGCTGATACTTCTCATTGGGGGAAAAGATTCTACAAATGAATGCAAAAATCAAAAGGTAGAAAAGAAACATTTTTGGCTTATTCACACCTTTAATAAGACTTTAAAAAACTGGGAATATAGGAAACTTTAACGAGGGCTTTTTCTTGAAAACTGTTTTCCCACTTTTAAATAACTGGATCCACTCCCAGTCTGGACACTAAATATCCACCTCCCACAAAGCCTTATTATGTGGGTGAGAATATGAAGATTAGGGCTGTCTACACACTTCAGATAGCTGCCGACTAAAGCTGCCAATCAGTGGTGTGAACGGTCTCAGCATTCAGAGAACTGCTAGATCTGCAGCAGGTAGAACAAGGATTGTATCAAAACTGCAACACTCAGTAATTGATATATTGCTGGAATCAGGGTCTCTGCCCCTCCTCTCAAATGGATTAGCAAAAACTTTGTGACAGATTGCCTTTAAAGAGGGTGTCAGAGCTAAAGATATTGATGACCTATTCTTAGGTCATCAGTATGAATTTGGTGGAGGTCCAGCATCCCCACCAATCAGAAGATATCAGATTCGGCGGCGATCACTGCATAGTTCTTTGCAGCTAGAACTAATAACAGCTGATAGGTGACGGTGCTGGGTGTCAGACCTCCACTAGTCTGATATTGATGACGCATCTTAAGGATCTTATATATATATATATATATATATATATATATATATATATATATGTATATGGATTTAAAAAATGGTATTTTATTCACTATTCTTGCGACGCATTTCGAAGTTCACATAGCTTCTTCCTCAAGAGATACATAAGTGTATTGCGGAATGCATGGATACGTTTCCTTCTACCTGCTATTCATACCATTAGCTCAGACAACCCCATTTAGGTGACTGTTGTGAATTCTGTTATCGAACTCCCTCCTGTGGTCATGAATGGTACTTCGGCGAGTTCTGTCCATGGACTCCCTCTGGTGGCTGGTGAGTGGAGCTGCTGCTTCTGAGGTTCCTTCCACAGGTGACGTAGTTTATTCTTTGGCTGGCTGCTCTATTTAACTCCACTCAGATCGTTACTCCATGCCAGCTGTCAATGTTCTTGTACTGGTTCAGTTCGCTCTTGGATCTTTCTGGTGACCTGTCTACTCCAGCAGAAGCTAAGTCCCTGCTAGTTAATTATTTGCTCATTGTTTCCTTGTCCAGCTTGCTTTCATGATTTTGTCTCGCTAGCTGGAATCTCTGGGATACAGAGTGGCACCTCCGCACCGTGAGTTGGTGCGGAGGTCTTTTTGCACACTCTGCGTGGTCTTTTTGTAGTTTTTTGTGCTGATCGCAAAGATACCTTTCCTATCCTCAGTCTGTTTAGTAAGTCTGGCCTCCCTTTGCTGAAACCTGTTTCATTTCTGTGTTTGTGACTTTCATCTCTACTCACAGTCAATATATGTGGGGGGCTGCCTTTTCCTTTGGGGAATTTCTCTGAGGCAAGGTAGGCTTTATTTTCTGTCTCTAGGGCTAGTTAGCTCTTAGGCTGTGAAGAGGTGTCTAGGCCGAGTTAGGTACGCTCCACGGCTATTTCTAGTTGTGTGATAGGATTAGGGGTTGCGGTCAGCAGAGCTCCCACTTCCCAGAGCTTGTCCTGTGTGAGTTTAACCATCAGGTCGTTCCGGGTGCTCCTAACCACCAGGTCCATAACAGGTGACTGCGGCAGCCTATTTACCCTATGAATAATGGAAATTCAGCATACCTGACTTTTCTCCCCCTGACATCATGTATCGGGAGTGTTAATAGACCCGATAATTGGTGGCTTCAGCCGACACTATTCTAATATGCCTGTGCGGCATATTTTTAGGATAATCATCACACTGCCCCATACAGTTTATTGGAACTATTCACACATCTGTTTTGTTTTTTTCTGTAAACGGATCCATGTATCCTTTCTGTTAAACTAAGTGCATGTTTTTTTTTTCCTTTTAGGCCGATGAGACTCTGCCATTCAAATTTAAGGGGATTCATCAAAAACCAATAGAAAAATAAAAATTTCGGCTTTCAGCCATTTTTAAGTGATCCATTGCTATGTTTCAATGGAAAAAAAAAGTTTAGGCTGTTCACTTATTCAGTGTGTAAAGACAGATGAGAAATAAAACAAGCAAAATGCATGCAAAATAGATGACATACGAGAAAACTGTCCATTTTTGACAAATATAACAACAAAAATGTCCTTGGGACTGGGCCATGATATAGTGCAGGATCAGTGGAGAGTAAATTGTGCACTATTTGTTTTTTAATCTTGTAACTTTAGTTCTCCTTCAGACACAGGAGACTCCTACGATAATTGTATTTTTTGCTTTGCATTGTAGATCCTCCGTATTTTCTTTCATTAGTTGGATCTTTATATTGTGTATTCATGGAAACTGCAGCCTGATATTAACTTTTGTTTAATGATCTCTCCATAAGTGGGTTTGATCATTATTTCCCTCTTCAACAAATGTTTCTGTCCTTGTAGAAGTAAGATATCTTGTATAATAAAATCGATCATTCGTGACCAGGATTACTCTTATTTGTTTACAACGTTTGCCCTGGTGTTTGTACGTATAATCATTAGAAAACAATTAGACTGGACGGTTTCGGCGATGGCGGCTTTGTGTTTCCTATTTACTGCGTTACGTTTGGCGATACAAGATTTACTTTACAGATTTGAACTTTTGTGTGTTAAGACGTTGTTTACATAGTAGATGATGACAGGACAAAGGATGCAAGAGCAAAACTTGGCAGTCAGTTCATCGGCCGTTAGGTGGGGCCCTAAGTGAGCTCCGGGGCCTGGTGCGTGCTTAATTCTCATATTGTTCATCTTTAGAACTGAAATTCAGACCAAGATACTCCGTTTTTTACAGTCTACCTTGTTTATACAGTTTGTGGAAGACCACGCATGGTATAAAACTTCAATGGACCATACCTAATTGATTGTACTTGAATTAAATGTTGATGTATAATTGCATTTAACAGCAGCATGATGTAGGAGCAGAGACCCTGATTCCAGATATGTATCACTGGGCTACTTGCTTCAGTTTTTATAAAATCAGTGTTTCCTTTCCTGCAGATTTATCGGTTCTTAGAATGCTGAGCTTTGTATAACCCCACCCACACCACTGATTGGCAACTGCCTGTGTACACTGTGCATAGGCAGAAAGGTGACAGTGGTGGGGGTGTGGTTACACTGATCAGGAGGGCTTCATGGCACTAGAGAGCTAGTCCTCTATTGATTATCTCCTGCTGATAAAAGTGATTTTATTGAAACAACACGCAGCCTAGTAACTGATACATCACTGGAATCAGGGTCTCGTGCTACTCTAAAATTAAAGGGAATCTGTCACCTCAAATTGGCGGGCTATGTAAATGCCCTGTGTTCGGTCAGATGGGCAGTGTTTCATCTTCTTTCCTTCACCCCATCCTTCCCTGCTGTCCGCCATATTTTCAGGAATTTGAGTAGGTGTTCTCCATAGTTCGCTCGTGCGCAATGCAATCTTGCCTCGCGCATGCGCAGTATGCTTTGCCCATCTGCGGCATAAAGATGTTTGTTATGAGCAGCACATCACCCTGTATAAACAAATAAAATGAATTTCTGTTTCCTTCAATCCTATTTTATGTCATATTACAATTAAAACTGAGAAATCTGTTACGAAATCTGTGCCTCCCCATGTCCCCTGTTCTCACTGTCCTGTGTCTGGCTGTAGGACAACTGGCTGCAGCAGCAGCAGCCTGCCCATGTCCCCTGCTCTCACTGTCCTGTGTCTGACTGTAGGACAACTGGCTGCAGCAGTAGCCTCCCCATGTGCTCTGCTCTCATTGTCCTGTGTCTGGCTGTAGGACAACTGGCTGCTGCAGGAGCCTCCCCATGTCCCCTGCTCTCACTGTCCTGTGTCTGGCTGTAGGACAACTGGCTGCTGCAGGAGCCTCCCCATGTCCCCTGCTCTCACTGTCCTGTGTCTGGCTGTAAGTCAACTGGCTGCAGCAGGAGCCTCCCCATGTCCCCTGCTCTCACTGCCCTGTGTCTGGCTGTAAGACAACTGGCTGCAGCAAGAGCCTCCCCATGTCCCCTGCTCTCATTGTCCTCTCTGGCTGTAGGACAACTTGCTGCAGCAGGAAACTCCCCATTTCCTCTGCTCTCACGGTTCTGTGTCTGGCTGTAGGACAACTGGCTGCAGCAGCTTCCCCATGTGGTCTGCTCTCTGTCCTGTGTCTGGCTGTAGGACAACTGGCTGCAGCAGCAGTCTCCCCATGTCCCCTGCTCTCACTGTCCTGTGTCTGGCTGTAGGACAACTGGCTGCAGCAGGAGCCTCCCCATGTCCCCTACTCTCACTGTCCTGTGTCTGGCTGTAGGACAACTCGCTGCAGCAGGAGCCTCCCCATGTCCCCTGCTCTCATTGTCCTCTGTCTGCCTGTAGGACAAGTGGCTGTAGCAGGAACCTCCCCATGTCCCCTGCTCTCACTGTCCTGTGTCTGGCTGTAGGACAACTGGCTGCCGCAGTAGCCTCCCCAAGTCCCCTGCTCCCACTGTCCTGTGTCTGGCTGTAAGACAACTTCCTGCAGCAGGAGCCTCCCCATATACCCAGCTCTCACTGTCCTCTGTCTGGCTGTAGGACAACTGGCTGCAGCAGCAGTCTCCCCATGTCCCCTGCTCTCACTGTCCTGTGTCTGGTTGTAAACAACTGGCTGCAGCAGGAGCCTCCCTATGTCCCCTGATCTCACTGTCCTGTGTCTGGCTGTAGGACAACTCGCTGCAGCAGGAGCCTCCCCATGTCCCCTGCTCTCATTGTCCTCTGCCTGCCTGTAGGACAACTGGCTGTAGCAGGAGCCTCCCCATGTCCCCTGCTCTCACTGTCCTGTGTCTGGCTGTAGGACAACTGGCTGCCGCAGTAGCCTCCCCAAGTCCCCTGCTCCCACTGTCCTGTGTCTGGCTGTAAGACAACTTCCTGCAGCAGGAGCCTCCCCATATACCCAGCTCTCACTGTCCTCTGTCTGGCTGTAGGACAACTGGCTGCAGCAGCAGTCTCCCCATGTCCCCTGCTCTCACTGTCCTGTGTCTGGCTGTAGGACAACTGGCTGCAGCAGGAGCCTCCCCATGTCCCCTACTCTCACTGTCCTGTGTCTGACTGTAGGACAACTGGCTGCAGCAGGAGCCTCCCCAAGTCCCCTGCTCTCACTGTCCTGTGTCTGGCTGTATGACAACTTCCTGCAGCAGGAGCCTCCCTATATACCCAGCTCTCACTGTCCTCTGTCTGGCTGTAGGACAACTGGCTGCAGCAGTAGCCTCCCCATGTTCCCTGCTCTCACTGTCCTGTGTCTGGCTGTAGGACAACTGGCTGAAGCAGCAGCTTCCCCATGTGGCCTACTCTGTCCTGTGTCTGGCTGTAGGACAACTGGCTGCAGCAGCAGTCTCCCCATGTTCCCTGCTCTCACTGTCCTGTGTCTGGCTGTAGGACAACTGGCTGCTGCAGTAGCCTCCCCAAGTCCCCTGCTCTCACTGTCATGTGTCTGGCTGTAAACAACTGGCTGCAGCAGGAGTCTCCCCATGTCCCCTACTCTCAATGTCCTGTGTCTGGCTGTAGGACAGCTGGCTGCAGCAGGAGCCTCCCCATGTCCCCTGCTCTCACTGTCCTGTGTCTGGCTGTAGGACAACTGGCTGCTGCAGTAGCCTCCCCACGTCCCCTGCTCTCACTGTCCTGTGTCTGGTTGTAAACAACTGGCTGCAGCAGGAGCCTCCCCATGTTCCTTACTCTCACTGTCCTGTGTCTGACTGTAGGACAACTGGCTGCAGCAGGAGCCTCCCCATGTCCCCTGATCTCACTGTCCTGTGTCTGGCTGTAGGACAACTGGCTGCAGCAGGAGCCTCCCCATGTCCCCTGCTCTCATTGTCCTCTGTCTGCCTGTAGGACAACTGGCTGTAGCAGGAGCCTCCCCATGTCCCCTGCTCTCACTGTCCTGTGTCTGGCTGTAGGACAACTGGCTGCAGCAGTAGCCTCCCCAAGTCCCCTGCTCTCACTGTCCTGTGTCTGGCTGTAGGACAACTTCCTGCAGCAGGAGCCTCCCCATATACCCAGCTCTCACTGTCCTCTGTCTGGCTGTAGGACAACTGGCTGCAGCAGGAGCCTCCCCATGTTCCCTGCTCTCACTGTCCTGTGTCTGGCTGTAAGATAACTGGCTGCAGCAGGAGCCTCCCCATGTCCCCTGCTCTCACTGTCCTGTGTCTGGCTGTAGGACAACTGGCTGCAGCAGGAGCCTCCCCATGTCCCCTTCTCTCACCTCCTGTCTGGCTGTTGGACAACTGGCTGCAGCAGGAGCCTCCCCATGTCCCCTGCTCTCACTGTCCTGTCTGGCTGTAGGATAACTGGCTGCAGCAGGAGCCTCCCCATGTGCTTTGCTTTAAATTGACAAAAGATCAAGCCCACCTCCTAGTTAAGGTGGTGGGATTTCTGACAGTAATCAGCTGAAAATGAAATTGATTAACTATATTTCTTGTTTTAGCTTAACACTCCTATTTAGGTTTGTTCCTGTAACTACCATAATGGAGTGAAAGCTTTTTCTGAGTAAGAACCACCAGGTAGTGACCATCAGATTAGATTCTGATTAGGGAAGGCTACCATTCCACCAGAACCGCAAGCAGTGTAATCAGAGACATAGCTGGAATTGTTAATAGAGCGACTTGTAACACAGTTCAGAGTCAGGACATGGAGGAGATTAGTGAGAGGACCATAAAGGACAGAGCAGAATAGTCCATGATTTGGTTAGAGCAGGATTGTCAGTCAATGTGGCTTTAACCTTCAACCCCATATTACACGGACTTGTACTGGTTGATAAGGACACAGCTGTAGGGTTTCCAGATCCATGTGAGAGCTGGTGGAGGTAAAGTCAGGGTGTGAATAATCATCTCACCAACTTATTTCCATAGGCAATAAATTTTTGTAGAGTAAATACTTTGTACAGTTTTATGTTGTGTTCCTTTGACACTTTCATTGCACTCTCTGTATTGCGACACCTCATTATTATTGTATTGTTATTGATGGCTTCCTAACATAATGTAGATTTATTATCAGGGAATTCTTGCATCACAAGGAAACACAATGCTATGACTGTTCATTAAGTATAGCAGTGGTTCAAGGCCACCATGTACTACAAAGAAGTTGCAATAAAATTATCAAAGCAGAAGTCACATCACGATCAAACATATGAGGAAGAATTACTGCTTATGGAGAAGCTGCAAAGGTGCCAGCGGGTCTGCAGGTAATGGCACTATGTGGCTCTCGTCTCAGGGAATCAAAGTTGGAAGTCATACACTCACATCCTGCCTTAGGAATAACATAATGGAGCTGATTTATCAATACTAATTCTTAGTGTGAACAATAGGCCCCCATACACATTAGACTAAAGTAAGCCTCACCCAATGGTATCTGCCGACAGTATAATGAGTATGGGGGTCGGCTGACTTTACCCCCACTCCAACAGATGATGTTGGAGAGAAAGATCCAGCACATTGGATTTCTAACAGCTGATTTAGGCGATAGAGAAGTCTGGAAGTAGCTCTTTCTTAAAGAACACCCGGGCACTTGGCCAAAAGTTCCGGTGTATGGAGATCTCGGGAGAGATACCTGTTGGTCGACAGCTATCTATTGTGTTTGGAGATATTTAGACTCGACTTTCTACAAATGCCGTGCCGCAACCTCCAAATTGTGCAATCCCAACATGCAGAGTCTGATTCCACAACTATCCACAGCCTCTCTGTCCATGAAAGAGCAAGTTCTCGCTCTTCCACTAACCCAACGTTGCCACGTACTTTACCGGACTGTTAGCCACTGTAATGGTAGTACCATTTGGTAAAAGCTTAGGAAAGTATGGGGCAGCACTGGGTTAGTGGAAAGAATGGGATCCCACTCTTTTACTGTGAGAGGGGCTGCTGAGGGTAGTGGGATCGAGCTCTGCATGCTAGGATCTCAAGAACAAGTTCTTTCTACCAAAGTCTGGCCCTTTCGGGGGATTTTTAGCAGCACCTTTGAGCACTTTTCCCACCATTTACTTAAAAAAACAGCAGCCCAGATTGGTGATAAATTCTCTTTTAAGCATCAAGTGATTATTCTGTTTTTTTTTTCACAGTGACTTGTTGAGTCAAAACTTTTTTTTACTTTTCTATTTTTGTAGCTCTGAAAGCTTTGAGGTTTTAAATGAACACTCTTGGAATACTGTACATTGAGGCAGTAGGCTTCATGGATACGGTCAAATGAACATGAACTTTTCATTAAATACCGTGGACGTAGAGTTAAAAAATGAGGTGATCTGATCATATGATTTATGAGAAATCTGCCAAGGTCCCCATCTGTCCTGCTCATTGGCTACAAAGGCTTAGAGGGAACATTGGACAGGTTACATATTTTGGTTATTACAAGTATTATTAACTATATACCGTATGTTCTGGCGTATAAGACGACTGGGCGTATAAGACGACCCCCAACTTTTCCAGTTAAAATATAAAATCTTCTCAAAAGTCGGGGGTTGTCTCATATGTCGGGTGTCGTCTTATAGTGTGGGTGCGGAGCAATTTGCGGTCGACGTATATAGTGGGGGGGAGTGGTCCCGATGATGAGGTGAGGGAGCGCCTCACCAGGAAGGTGTAAGTGAAGCAAACTGTCAGCGTCTGGGATGCCAGGGGTATGCAAAAAAGAGAGAGAGCGGCACTGTGCCTAGAAAAACACTCCTCTTTCACTCATCTGGCTCACCCTTGTATCCTATTATCTCCTTCTCTGCCTCTGCTTCACTTACACTTTCCCGGTGAGGCGCCCCCTCTCCTCGTCATTGGGGTCGCTCCCCCCACAATATGCGGCGACCACAGATTACTCCGCATCTGCCCTATAAGACGACACCTGGCGTATAAGACGATACCCAACTTTTGAGAAGATTTTCAGGGGTTAAAAAGTAGTCTTATACGCCAGAAAATACAGTACTTGCCATTGATGTCGATTACTTCACATAGTATAACAATTTACATTTGCCAGTTTAAAGTAGATCTGTCGCCAAATTTCACAATTATTAAATAGATCTCTCAGACCAGACGAGGCTGGTGTCAGATGCGTAACTAGAGTCTGATGGGCCCCGTTGCAAAATTTATACCTGGTACCCCCACCACCATCCACATGGTGGTCATATGTTTGGGCCCTTGTAGTGTTATAAATACTATAAGGACTTATGAGTTGCACCCCCTCCCCCATTATATAGTAATGTCCCTCATCTTGAGCTCCTTCCTGTTATGTATGTTGCCCATCCTGGTATGTATGTTGCCCATCCTGGTATGTATGTTGCCCATCCTGGTATGTATGTTGCCCATCCTGGTATGTATGTTGCCCATCCTGGTATGTATGTTGCCCATCCTGGTATGTATGTTGCCCATCCTGGTATATATGTTGTCCATTCTGGTATATATGCTGACCATGCTGGTATATATGTCTCTTATCCGGTGCCCAATCCTGGTACATAAGGTATATTCTCCATCCTGCTATACAGTGGCATGTAAAAGTTTGCGCACCCCTGATCAAAATTACTGTTATTGCGAACAGTTAAGCAAGTTGACGATGATTTCTAAAGGCCTAAAGTTTAAGATGACACATTTACTTTGTATTTTAAGCAAAAGAAAATTATCATTTTTTTCAATGTAAAAATTACAAAAAGGGAAATGGGTCGATTAAAAAGTTTGGACACCTTTGGAGATTTGTGTGCTCAGATTACTTTGACCAAAGTTTCAGACCTTAATTAGCCTGTTAGGATTATGGATTGTTCACGAACATCGTTAGGAAAGGTCAGGTGATGCAATTTTCATAGCTTTATAAAAACCCACTCTCCACTTAACTTGTGGCAAAAAACAATGACCATTGGTTCTTCTAAGCAGCTGTCTACCATTCTGAAAATGAAAATGGTGGAGGCCCACAAAGCAGAAGGCTAAAAGATGATAGCAAAGCATTTTCAAGTTGCCCTTTCCTGACATCAAAATGTAATTAAGAAATGGCAGTTAACAGGAACAATGGAGGTCAAGATAAGGTCTGGCAGGAAGAATTTCAGTTAAGGTACCGTCACACTCAGCAACTTTGCAAAGAGAACAACAACAATCCGTGACGTTGCAGCGTCCTGGATAGCGATCTCGTTGTGTTTGACACGCAGCAGTGATCTGGATCCTGCTGTGACATCGCTGGTCGGAGCAAGAAGTCCAGAACTTTATTTCGACGCCAGGTCGGCGTGTATCGTCATGTTTGACATCAAAAGCAACGACGCCAGCAACGAGCATAGGGCCCCTAGATGTGTGTCGGATCGGTACACTCCGGCTGTTTGACATGGAGCTAACAACCAGCGAGAACGAGAAGTGAGTTGCCGTTACGTCACTGGATCGCTCCTGCATTGTTCTGGAGTTGCTGTGTTTGACGTCTCTACAGCGACCTAAACAGCGACGCTCGTGCGATCTAGTTTAGGTCGGCTCGTTGTCTATATCGCTGCAGCGTCGCTGAGTGTGTCGGTACCTTTAGAGTTGATTGTAGGATTGCTTCAGAGGCAAATCAGAACCCCCACTTGACTGCAAAAGGCCTTCAGAAAGATTTAGCAGACTTTGGAGTTGTGGTACATTGTTCCACTGACACTTGCACAAATATGGCCTTCATTTGAAGAGTCATCAGAAAAAAACCTCTCCTGCGTCCACACCATAAAATTCAGCGTCACAGGTATGCAAAAGAACATGTAAAAAAGCCTGATGAATTTTGCAAACAAGTCTTGTGGACTGATGAGATTAAAATAGAACTCTTTGGCCGCAATAATCAAAAATATGTGTAGAGAAAAAAGGGCACAGAATTTCAGAAAAATAACATCTTGGCAATCATTAAGCATGGGGGTGGATCACTCGTGCTTTGGGGTTGCGTTGCAGCCAATGGCATGTGAAATTTTTCACGAGTAGAATAAAGAATGGATTCAATAAATTTCAACAAATTCTTGTTGCAAACGTAACATCATCTGTAAAAAATCTGAAGTTGAAAAGAGGATGGTTTCTACAAATGGATAATGATCCTAAACTCATGTAAAAATTTAAAGTAGACGACTTCAAAAGGAGCACGCTGAAGGTTATACAACAGCCCTCACAGTCCCCTGATCTGAACATCATTGAAAATCTGCGGTGTAAGGGGGTCCCTGTTAATGTACTGGAGGGAAGATATGTTTCACTAAGGTTATTAGCTTCAGTGATATAAATCTGGAAGTTTTGTTCTAGCATGTTATGTGCTGAGAGGGGGTAATCAGACATAACAGGGCCAGGTCTATTATGAACATCTAGAGAGGTGGGCGGTACACCTGTTCACCATATCTTCACTCTAGCGAGGGATCCTGAAGGTAAAAAAAAATTATGTGCTGTAGGTTTGGCTTTCATTTCCCCTTAAAAACTGCATTTTGTGTTTACTTGTGTTATCTTTATCTAATATTTATATTTGTTTGCTGATCTGAAACATTTGACAAACATGCAAAAGAAGAGGAAATCAGGAAGGGGGCAAACACTTTTTCATACCACTGTGTGTCTCTTATCTTGAGCCTCATCCTGGTAAATATGTCTCTTATCTTGGGCCCCATCCTGGTATATATCCCCTATCTTGGTATCTATGTTCCCCATTTTGCTATATGTCTTTAATGCATAGAAAAGAATAAACCAGTATACTCGCCTTCCCTTAGCTCCTCTCCCGTGCAGCGTCCTTCTGAAGTCAGCAGCTGACTTCAGCGTGCAAGTGATGGGAGCACATGAGATGAGGCCACTGCCGTGTGCCTCCAGTCATGTGCATGCCAACATCATCTGCTGGCAGCTTGTAATGCAGCGCACGGACTCGTTGGGTCTCTGTGCCGCAATACACTTCAGCTGAATGTGCATCCAAGGACGCACATTCAGTTGAAGTTTGCTCTAGCCTAGGCGGACCCCACTCCGCCACATGGGCCCGCTTGCGACCTTGATTGTTACACTACTGGCTGATGTACTTGCCTGTCAGGATGGCGATACAATCCTGATATTGAAATGTGCATTTTCTGACTGCGGCTCTAGCTGAACTCATAAAATGGTTAATTCCAGTTGGGAAAAGCAGTTAAAAGGGATTGTATCGCCACCATACTTAGAGATTTATTTAATAATGCAAGTAGTTTATATAGAAAAATCTGGTGACAGATCCGCTTTTATGGGACATTTTGCCTTTACACCTCTGAGTGTTGGAGGACACGCTGCTAATTTATCTTTCGGCCTCTGATTAGTTATTGGGACTATAACCCACTATGATAGAAGTCTGAAGAATCGCATTCCATAATGTCATAGAAAAGAAAGTTCTCGTATGATCGGAGATTTTCTTGTAGTTTGATCTGATTTTTTTTTTTCTACAGTTAACGTTATTGATCAACAGGATATAATAACATGGTTGGGTTTTGAATAATAGTAGAGAATCTGCTCTACCTGTAGGTAACCTGACAGTACATATATCACGAGCCATCCGTCTTGTGTTATGGGAGCGCCGCTGTTCAGTATGATAGATGATACGTCTCATTAATGCTTGATTTGCAGAAAAATATAATTTTAGGTGTTGGCTTAATTTCAGGACATTTCTTTTGCCGTAACTTGAAGCGAAAGAATGTAGAAGTTTAGAATAATATATACCGTATATTACTACAGCCATTCTTTAAGTTGATGCATTTTCGAGGCCGAGCCAGATATTCCAGAGCAGCGCTCCTCTGAAATTCACAATGACTGTATTATACCGGTCTGGCAGATTGATTTGTGCCCGCGTCTCACAAGAGCTTTTATCACATGATATTGCATGGTTCATAAAACTTCTGAATGATTTAACTAGCAGCCGGTGATGCAGTTTAATGATTGTGATTATCTGGTTATTTGTGATATTCAGGCCTTTTTTTTTTTTGATGCACTGTTACATCAGCTGAAGATCTACCTCTTGTCATAAATGATAGAAAACATTTGTAAGCAAGTCCAGGATTATTATGGGGAAAGAAAAGACGTATAAGGGCATATTAACGTGTGGGGAGAGGGAATATATTGCAGAAATCTCTAACCGTCCCTTTCATCTGAATGGAGCTCAAAGAAATCCATGTGCTTAACACCAAATGAGCCCTGTTCAGATGGGGCAGACATTTCTGAAACACATCTACCACCAGTGAATATATATTTTAACATTTTTACATAATTTTCATATGGAGGTGTCAAATATATTTGTGTAATTAAAACCATACTTTTCTCTTTACTATCCTAGTCAGATCTAAAACCGCATAATCAAATACAGTGGGGAAAAAAGTATTCAGTCAGCCACAAATTGTGCAAGTTCTTCCACTTAAAAAGATGAGAGAGGCCTGTAATTGACATCATAGGTAGACCACAACTATGAGAGTCAAAATGAGAAAGCAAATCCAGAAAATCACCTTGTCTGATTTAGCAAGATTTATTTTGCAAATTATGGTGGAAAATAAGTACGGTATTTGGTCATTAACAAAAGTTCATCTCAGTATTTTGTTATATATCCTTTGTTGGCAATGACAGTGGACACACGTTTCCTGTAAGTCTTCACAAGGTTGGCACACACTGTTGGTGGTATGCTGGCCCATTCCTCCATGCAAATCTCCTCTAGAGCAGTGATGTTTTGGGCCTGTCGCTGGGCAACACGGACTTTCAATTCTCTCCAAAGGATTTCTATGGGGTTGAGATCTGGAGACTAGCTAGGCCACTCCAGGACTTTTATATGCTTCTTACGAAGCCACTCCTTCATTGCCCTGGCGGTGTGCTTGGGATCATTATCATTCTGAAAGACCCATCCACGCTTCATCTTCAATGCCCTTGCTGATGGAAGGAGGTTTGCACTCAAAAATCTCACCATACATGGCCCCATCATTCTGTCATGTACACGGATCTGTCGTTCTGGTCCCTTTGCAGAGAAACAGCCTCAAAGCATGATGTTGCCACCCCCATGCTTCACAGTAGGTATGGTGTTCTTTGGATGCAACTCCGCATTCTCTCTCCTCCAAACACGACGAGTTTTGTTTCTACCAAACAGTTCTACTTTGGTTTCATTAGACCATATGACATTCTCCCAATACTCTTCAGGATAATCCAAATGCTCTCTAACAAACTTCAGATGGGCCCAGACATGTCCTGGCTTAAGCAGGGGGACACGTCTGGCACTGCAGGATCTGAGTCCCTGGCGGCGTAGTGTGTTACTGATAGTAGCTTTTGTTATGATGGTTTGAGCTCTATGCAGGTCATTCACTAGGTCCACCCGTGTGGTTCTGGGATTTTTGCTCACTGTTCTTGTGATCATTTTGATCCCACGGGGTGAGATCTTGAGTGGAACCTCAGATCGAGGGAGATTATCAGTGGTCTTGTATGTCTTCCATTTTCTTATTATTGCTCCCACAGTTGATTTCATTACACCAAGCTGCTCGCCTATTGCAGATTCAGTCTTCCCAGCCTGGTGCAAGGCTACAATTTTGTTTCTGGTGTCCTCTGACAGCTCTTTGGTCTTCACCATAGTGGAGTTTGGAGTGTAACTGTTGAGGTTGTGGACAGGTGTCTTTTATACTGATAGCAAGTTCAAACAAGTGCCATTACTACAGGTAATGAGTGGAGGACAGAGGAGCCTCTTAAAGAAGAACTTACAGGTCTGTGAGAGACAGAAATCTTGCATGTTTTTAGGTGACCAAATACTTATTTTCCACCATAATTTGCAAAGTAAATCTTGCCAAATCAGACAAGGTGATTTTCTGGATTTGCTTTCTCGTTTCTCAAAAAAGCACAGTGGATATGAGATTTCTATAAATCCCATCCACGTTGCAGAGGTAAAAAATGTACCAAAAATTCATCATAAGAACACTGCAGACGAGCATATGAATAATCGTCTGAGTTTCATCCTGAAAATTCGGACAATTTTCATCTGATTTTCATCCGTGTGTCCATTTTTCCCGTGATATCCATGTGTGATCTGTTTTTATATAAGTACATTAAAAATCTACATGATTGAATTAATTTTCCACGTTTTATAATAAAAATGTGTCATTAAAAATTGGATACCACTCGAATGCTCTGTTTGACATCCAATTTTTTTTTCTCACCTATAGACTTGGGCGAGTCTCATTCAGTATATGCAAAAGAATGTACTGGATACTTTTTTTTTCACACATACAGAGAGAACTATTGTTCATCTGAACAGCCTTGTTGAATAACGTGGGTCAGTCTGCGGTCCGTGTGCTAACTGATTAAAAATCTGACAGCACTTGGCCGCTTACCCGATATGCTTGTCCACATGAGCCCTTACCCTGACGGTTATTTGCCCCCATCCACAGATCTCCAATCACTTTTTTGTAAAAAGTGTCCAGGGTGGTGGAAAAGGCAAAATGTCACACAGTTTTAGGGTTTATTAGGACATGTGCTAAGCATTTTATGTGTTGGGCCACACTCATACACTGCCATGTAAAAGTTTGGGCACCCCTGGTCAAAATTGCTGTTACTGTGAACAGTTAAGCAAGTTGAAGATGAAGTGATCTCTAAAAGGCCTAAAGTTAAACTTGACACACTTCCTTTGTATTTTACGCAAAAAAAAAAAAAGTAGTTTTTTACATGTAAAAAATTACATAATGGAAAATGGATGGATGCAAAAGTTTGGGCAGCCTTGGAGATTTGTGTGCTCAGATAACTTTGACAAAAGTTTCAGTCCGTAATTGGCCTGTTAGGATTTAGGATTATGGCTTGGTCACTATCATCGTTAGGATGATCGTTACATATGGCTGCTGGGTTCATGAATTGACCAATTGATGTGCTTAAGTATTTTAAATTTTTCCTATTTTCTAGAGCAGTAATGCAATTCATATTTCATGTTTTCATGCTATAGTGCTAAGGAGTGCAGCTTTATTTGTTGGCTATATAGGTTAGGCCGGTTTCACACGTCAGTGGCTCCGGTACGTGAGGTGACAGTTTCCTCACGTACCGGAGCCACTGACACACGTAGGCACATTGAAATCAATGCATCTATGCAGATGTCATTGATTTTTTGCGGACCGTGTCTCCGTGTGCCAAACACGGAGACATGTCCATGTTCGTGGTAGCGCACGGATTACACGGACCCATTAAAGTCAATGTTCTTAAAATACTCACCCAGCTCCCTCGCTGGCTGGCCCTGCTTCCTGTCCTGGCCGCACCTTCTAGGTGGAGCCGCATATTCATTACTGTAAATGAGCGGCCCCACGTGACCGCTCATACAGTAGAAGGTGCGGCCAGGACAGGAAGCAGCGCCAGCCAGTGAGGGAGCCGGGTGAGTATTTTAAGAACAGCGGGCGGGCGCACAGGTGGTGGGAGGGGGGTGGGGACAGGGATCTTTATTTTAAACACGAGAAACAAACAAAAAAGGAATATTCATATCTTCTCTACAGCAAACGCTGCTGCAGAGAAGATATCAATGGCGGCTTCAGCACCAGATGCAGGGGACAGCGCTAAACTTTAGCGCTGTCTCCTGCACGGTGTGTGTGGTACCCAGTGGGCACACGGGCGGCACACGTGTGCCACACTGATGTGCCACAGAAATGCACGGGCACACGGACACGGATAATTCCAGTACCGATTTTTCCGAATCGTACCGAATTATCTGGATGTGCGGGATTGCCCTTACCGAACGTGATGTAACGGAAAGCACACAGACGCCATGTACACTATCACTGCTGCCTGTTAGAAAATAACATGAGAATTTGGCCTGAAGACATCAAATTTTTGTGCATGAGATAATAATGGAACAATTTATCATTTTTGGGCCTTGTGTCCATTTTTACCATCAGTGTGGCATCTGTTTTCTCATAAAAAAAAACCCAAAAACTTTCTTTACAAGCTTCTCCTACTAATTAAACAGTAAAAAAAAAATATCCAATACTAGGACGACACTTAGACGGCATCTGAGTGTTGTCCGTGTTTTTGATGGACTTTGAGTGGGTGAATTTGATTTGCAAAATGCCTGAAAAAAAAAAAAGACGTTTCTGCTTGTTTTTTTTTATGTTTTTTTTTTGGAAAAAGGCAAATGTGATCAGCCATATAATCTATCATGGGTGTGTGTTTTATCTTTGAAAACCATGGATAAAACATGTACTTGAATCATGGATTTATGATTAGTTCCTAGGGTCCGAACTATCCAAATCCGGGACCGATGCTGGATGCAATTTTATAATTAGTGCTGCATACTTTGTGCAAAGATATATGTGGCACAGAGTTCTTGGTACATGTCCTGCTATATGTCCCGTCTATTCTCTGATTGCTGCTATTAGCCAAATGACTCAGGATTTTTGTTATACCGATTTGGCTAATAGGAGTGCGGTCCTGTCCCCTTAATTGGGTGCCCTTAAATAAGCGAAGCATAGTGTGATGACACAGGTGCCGATACCCGGGTATGCCTCATGTACAGCTCTGCAATGCAATTGCTGGCTCACAGTGGCCGCTGTTACCACGTCGTTCATTACATACACACCTAGACGTAAAACATACAGGCCTCCGCTGGCCGACACACAGGTCCATTTCTTCATTTCTTTTCATGCTTTCCAGTTTCCTTCTTTGGGGCAGCTTAATTCCTTTATATTATCACAGTAGCCCGTGGCATCTTGTAGGTATATTGTGGATGGACTTGTGCAGATATAAAACAAATTAAATGTTGCGGATCACCAGGAGCCTTTCTGCAGCCAAAATAGTATTTCTAAAATGTTCTGTTTGTTCAGTGGCGCCTTTCAGGGAATTTTCCAGTGCACACCCACTGCTCACACACAGAGAGGCCATCGGCGTGCTACACAGAGCAGGACAGGACTCTTTCACTCTTCTCTGAGGAATGCCATTATTCGGAGCACGCAGAGCTGTAAGCAGGGGGGAAGAAGCGAGTGCAGCATCCTTTAAATTACTAATTAGCAACTTGGGCACTGAGGAGGAGTTATAATTAGTCCTAGGTAACCTAATATGGATGGCCACTATAATCACCTGAGGCTGAACCGTCAGTAATTGTCGTCATTCAAGTCAGATCATCCATCCATAACTTACTACTCCCATTCATTATCACTTAATTATAGCAAACAAGCAAGCTTGTTATACAGGCCTAGAACACGTCTATAGCGCCGGTGCCACAGTGGAAATGTGCGCCATCTGTACAGTGATGGCCATTTTCTGGCCACCGGAAATTTTCCTAGAATTATTGAATTAGCTAAAAAGCATCTGCGTATATTCTTGGGGATTAGTAGTATAGGACTAGTTAAAAAGGAAAGGCCTGCAAGGCACAAAGATAATTCTGTGCGTCTGCTCTTGTGCATTATTAATGGCGCGGTTACTCGCCCTACGTTACTCCGACCAAGATTAGCAACCAATGAGAATAGCGCGACATGTCCACATTCACTAGAAACATTGTCCTGGGCTTCTTTTAGAAAGGAACGTTTTTTAAAGTGTTTTTTTTTTTTTTTTTGGACTGGGATTTTGCCATTAATAAATTTTATGTTCAATCTATTTTTATTAAACATTTTATAAACAAAAATAAATTATATGAAAAATGATAATATATAGAATCATAGAAAATATCTAGTATTCAAAATGAGAATACCACTTTTAACAGTAAGTGAAACATACCATGGTAGACAATAACAGTAAGCATATGGCGAAAGCCAACAAGGTACTCAAGAAAGGAAGTATCCTCTATATTATGTAGAAGAAAGACATAGGATAAGAAAAAGAGGGAAAGAAAGACAAGGGAAGAAAAAAAATGTATATAATGAAAGTTACTAAAGAAAAAAAGTAACATCTACTCGCACCATTTTCTACTCTTTAAAAAAACAAAATAAATAAACTTGTGAAAAGCTATTCTATACTAGAGAAGATTTACTCAATGTAATCATTTACGGTATTCATAATTAGTAAGCAAAAAAAGTGACTTCAATTTGTACCAAGAATTGGTGTGAACGCCTTGTACCATTTTTACTATATGTTTTAATACTCAATTATGTGTTGTTGTTGTTTTTTTTTTACATGAAGAAACCGACCGTTTGTTAGTATCCTGGATCATGTAGGCAGCTTTTATACCACAAGGCCTCATTCACACATGGATATTCAGTTTTTCACGGCTACAACACATACCCTTACAATTTAGGGTACTGTTCAAATGGTCCGTGTGTCCAGAGACATGTCCGTTTTTTCTGGCAGCACAAATGACTGGCAAATACAAGTCTATGGGTCCTTGAAAAACATGTACAGCCTCAGATGCCATGTCTGTATTTATCATTGCAAAGAATAGGAGAAGCGTTGTAATTTATTAATCTCTTTATCCATTCGTGAAAAACACTGATGGTAAAAACGGACACACGAAGGACAGACTGATGGTAAAATCCGACACACCAACGACATACTGATGACGCACTAATGGTAAAATCCGACACACAGATGACACACTGATGGTAAAATTCGACACACGGATGACATGCCGATGACACACTGATGGTAAAAATGGATACACGGATGACACACTGATGGTAAAACCCGACACATGGATGACACACTGATGGTAAAGTCTGACACACCGACGACATACTGATGGTAAAATCTGACACCCGGATGACACACTGATGGTAACAACAGGCACACGGATGACACGCTGATGGTAAAAGCGGACACACTGATGGTAAAAACAGGCACACGGATGACACGCTGATGGTAAAAGCGGACACACTGATGGTAAAAACGGGCATACGGATGACACGCTGATGGTCAAAGTGGACACACTGATTGTAAAAACGGGCACACGGATGACACGCTGATGGTAAAAACGGGCACACGGATGACACGTTGATGGTAAAAACGGACACACTGATGGTAAAATCTGACACACTGATGGTAAAAATGGACACACGGATGACACTGATGGTAAAAATGGACACACGGATGACACTGATGGTAAAAATGGACACACGGATGACACACTGATGGTAAAAACGGGCACACGGATGACACACTGATGGTAAAAACGGGCACACGGACGACACACTGATGGTAAAAATGGGCACACGGACGACACACTGATGGTAAAAATGGGCACACGGACGACACACTGATGGTAAAAATGGACACACAGATAACACTGATGGTAAAAACGTACACATGGATGACACACTGATGGTAAAAATGGACACACGGATGACACACTGGACCATACACTGATGACAAACTGATTCGCAACACTGGTACCATTTATTTTTACGGACATGTTTAAACACCAATGTGTGAATTAGGCCTAAAAAATGTCCAAGCTTCTACTTGCTAAAAATTTAAAAAAAAAACAGACAGACACATGTGCTATGTATGCTGACTGATTTTTCTCATGGACACATTAATTTTATTTTTTTTGTATGGTCCACCAAAAAACAAGGACAAAGGGGAAACATTTAGTGCCAAAAGATTTATCTGAAGTAAAAGGTGAAATTTTAGTTGGGCAAGAATGTCTAAGGATGCATCAAACGTATACGTGTGAGGCACTCGGATATGTCTGACGCATGTAGTCTTGTGCTGTCTAAATTGAAGACTAATAAATCTGCCGTGTGTAACTCAGGGGTATGTTCAAACAGTTTTTTGTTTTTTTATGTGGATTTTGAAGTGGATCCTCTTTAAAATTTACTTAGAAAACAAACCTCCTGCGGTATGTTCACACTGTCTTTTTTTCCAACTTTTTTTTCAGTGAATCTACTTATAAAAACACCAAAAAAGTGTTCACAAAACGCTCAAAAGAATTTCCCTTTTAATTTCTATGGAAAAACGACTCGTATGTTTAGGCTTTTGACCGTCTTTTAAATGCTTCAGGCCTTCAAGGACACAGATCTGCTATACGAAATGACATTTCTATTCCGGTGTTCTCCAATAAGAAGATGCAGCATCATACTATAAAATAGAAGTGAATGGGAAGGTTAAAAAACATGGTGAAAAAAAAAAACAAAGTAAAAATTACGAAAAATTTCTTCAGGAAATGAGCAAAAACGTTCAGGAATACAAATTGCCTAGAAAACGCTATAATAAAAAAGGAGCGATTCCTGAAGCGTCTTACTCTTGGAAAAACGACCACCAGAACATAGCTGAGTGTGAACATACACTTAAGAGTTTCTCACAACACATACGACCACTGACTTTCTGCCACAGATTTGAAGAATGTTTTAACAAGTGAAATCTGACTTATTGATGTTGTGTGCGCTTTATTACCCCTGAAATCACGACAGGTAGTCACATTGGGTCTAATTCTAGTGTGTGGGCCCTTGGCCACTGTTCCGTCTCAGCATTCAACAGCTTTTTCAGGCAAATCCCCTCTGAAACCCATTTCTATTAGCGCTCACGAAACTTTTAAAATGATGAACATTTTCATTTCTATGTAAAAATGACTTTCTGTTCAGACTTTTGAGCCGCTTTTAACCTCTTCACATTTCCAAAGATGCCCAACGGTAAAAAGAAGTGAGCGGGACCGCTCCTGTGGAGGTTTCTGCTCTGAAGATGCTTTATACTTCACACTAAAAAGCAATAGGATCGATAAATTAAACTGACATCGGACAAAAATAACAAAATAGTGCTCCGGAAGCTTTAAAAAAAAGCGTTGAAAAACTAGACAGATTCACACGCGTGTCTAAAAAGCATCCTGTGCGCAACCTCTAAACCGCGTTCATTAAAAATGATATACCGTAGTTAAAAAATGCCGCACTCTGCAGATGGGGTTTATCTGTAATTGGGCTTATTTCCCTCATCAATGTTTTGTTTTAACGCTTTCCTTCCCAGATTAGTCAACTTTGAGGGAACACAGGTGACAGCAGTTCACCCCACAGATCCATGACATAAATCTAATGTTTGGCCTTGGATTCTACTGAAAATACACGGCAGAATTTTTCATGTGAAAAATCCATCATATTAAGATTGATGAATTTTCAGTAGTCACTTGGCTAATTAGCACAATCCTTATTTGTTTCTCCGAGCATCAAAGCTATTGCTGCTGGGAACATACCAGTGGTACTTACTGGAGTTGGGAGCTATACCATTAGGAGTCTGTTGCCTGTTGGTGTGAAGACTTTTGACCTTTGCCGTGCAAGCTGTGTGCACCTTGGTCTTGCATTGCTCAACGCATTGATTGCTTTGCATTGCTGTGAACATTTCCATAAGACTGCTGATGCTTTACAACAGCACAATAAGCACTTTCCTACTGAAAGCTGTGTCGCCCCAGTGCCGCCTGTCCCCGGTATTTGTCTAAAGGGCTCAAATGGTGACGTCTCATCTACATTATATGACACTGCGCGCATTTCCTTGTGCCTCCTACCTTGGTATCTCCGCTGAACCCAGTGATCGGCTGCAGCACCAAGTTATAGACATGATCTCAACATGTCAGCCCCGCAAAGACTAGCGGAGAAGCAGCACTGTAGTAGACATGGTAAACTTGGCAAGCCCTTTAAGGACAGGAACAATTTTTAAAAATTATTTTTCCTCTACTGGTAAAATGGCTATAAGCTTTTATTTATTTATTTATTTATTTTAAATTGATTATGGGTCCTTTTCCTAGCAAATAGGGCATTGATATTGTATTGTTTTCTTAAATTGTGCAGCAAAATCTAAAAAATGAAATAAAATATAAATTCTTGAATAAAACTTGGGTATTTTGCCTGCCATTATGGGCCAGGTATTTGGATAAGTTGGAGATACCTTAATTAAAAGGAACCTATAAAAAACCACAGTATTTACCTGCAGCCATCCTGCTAATCAGCAGGTAAATACCATTCTGAACATATTCGGCGGTTTGGAGGTTTGGCTGCATTGGGAAAGGAAGTTATATTTTCCCTGCATCCACTCTCTTCCAATTGTCAAGGTGGCTCTGGTGGTTGTGAGCAGGGCTGTGGAGTCTGAGTCGGAGCTCATTTTGTGGAGTCGGAGTCATGGAAAATGAGGAGTCGGAGATTTGGCTCACCGACTCCACAGCCCTGGTTGTGAGCAGTCATCACTCACTACCCAGTGTAAAAGGGCTTGTGCACACATTTCAGATTTGTTGCATTTTTGCCATGCAGATTTGCTGTCAATACAATCCTAAAGCCAGCAAAGTTAATGAGACACCTTAAGTGTCATGCACACGTTGCTTATTATTGACTTGCAGATTTGGTGCAGAAAATAATCTGCAGCATGTCAATTCTCTGTGTGGTTTTTACAGCGTTTTTCACCATTGACCTCACTCAAAGCAACAAAAAAACACCAAAAACGCATAAAAAATGCATCCAAAATGTGCGCTTTTTCAGCTGTGTTTTTCCTGCCAAGAGATGCAGAAATTTCTGAATCTGTTTACTCAACGTGTGCACATAGCCTTAGGCCAGGTTCACATTGCGTTAACAGCAGCCCGTTCAACACATGCGTTAACGGGCTGCTGTTAACGCAAATGCCGATATGTCGTCACGCTAACGCAGATAGAGCTAGCAGATGCTTTATCTGCGCTAGCAGTGACGGACCCGGAAACGCTGCAGCCTGCGTCCCAGAGTCCGTCACTCAATGACAGCACATCACTAGCGCACGCCCATTGTGGGCGTGCGCTAGCGATGTGTCCGACATTGGACTCAATGGCGGCGTTAAAGGACTACGTTACACCACGGTGTAACGTAGTCCGTCTAATGGATGCCAAAAACGTAATGTGAACCTGGCCTTAATCACTCCTCCTGCTACTTGACTGACCTCTAGCTCAGCACACGCTGCGGAGCATGATGTCACTCAAGGAGAGGGGGAGTGATTAGCACTTTTGCTCTCCCTTTGTTATTTTACAGGATGAGAATTGTTTGGGGACCACTTTGTTGGGCGTTGAAACCACTTAGGCTTAGTATGTCAGGGGTAGCCCTTTATTTTTCTATTCATATTTTTTTTATATTATACTTTTTCTCTTTTTCCCTTTTCTTTTGTTATTTTTTATGTGTCTCTGACAAAAAGGTCAGAAAAGTACCTTTGGGTTCTTGATTTCATTTTTACTTATTTTTTTCTTCTATTTATTTCCCTTGGCTGCTATGCACAAGACATTTTTCTTCATCTATTTATAATCCTTTTTTATTTTATGCACAGTATTTCTATGCCAGCAGCCACCCTTATGTTTGAGACAGTTTTAATTAACCATTGTGTCTAGGTGTATTACTCATCGGCCTCAAATTGGCATATTTAGTTAACTCCCTGTTGCACTGTAAAGATATTATATAGACCATGGCTTTCCCAACTTTTTTATTCTAAAGCCTCTACAGAAAGACCAAGATAGTGTAGGGGACTCTGTATTAGTGGCACAAGGGTACATCAGTTGTTCAGTTTACGATTTTTGTTTCCTAATCTTTGTGTGCCATTAAAATATGACTCAATAATGTTGCTAAACTAGATATTTCTGCAGTCAAAAAAAGAAATTTGTAACTTGTAATCACTTCTAGGTTAACTATCTCCTCTTCTGGGCCTCACCAACAAGTAGGAGGTGCCCGAAAGCTGAGGCTAGCCTCTCAGTTTAAAGAGAACCTTTATCAAATTGGCTGCGGAGCAGAATCAAATGCTTTTTTTTATTTCGCCTCTCCATATGCAGAGATGTTAGGAATCAAAATATTTGGCACCTATGGAGTTAATTTTAAGTGCAAGTCGGTGTGATCAGATAGTTTTCACTGGGGGCGTGTACTTCTTTCCCCTGTATGATTCTGACCAATCATAAGCAAGCAGCAACACTCAAAGCAAAGAAGCACACGCCCCCCTCCAAAGCTTAGAGCAGGTTTCTCAAGAGTTGCAGGGAAGATAATTAGCCATCTCGTTGGAGCAGAGAAGATGAGGACGATGAGGCGAACTCCTGCAAAAGCACATGCTAGTTAGGTGCTATACTTTCTGAAAACTCAGGCAAATCATAGATGTCACAGCCTTCCTTAAACAGCTTTGAGTGATGACAGATGCTTGTTGAGTTACCAGAGTAAAGGTACCGTCACACTAGACGATATCGCTAGCGATCCGTGACGTTGCAGCGTCCTCGCTAGCGATATCGTCCAGTGTGACAGGCAGCAGCGATCAGGCCCCTGCTGTGCTGTCGCTGGTCGGGGAAGAAAGTCCAGAACTTTATTTCGTCGCTGGACTCCCCGCAGACATCGCTGAATCGGCGTGTGTGACACCGATTCAGCGATGTCTTCGCTGGTAACCAGGGTAAACATCGGGTAACTAAGCGCAGGGCCGCGCTTAGTAACCCGATGTTTACCCTGGTTACCATCCTAAAAGTAAAAAAACAAACACTACATACTTACCTACAGCCGTCTGTCCTCCAGCGCTGTGCTCTGCTCTCCTCCTGTACTGGCTGTGAGCGTCGGTCAGCCGGAAAGCAGAGCGGTGACGTCACCGCTCTGCTTTCCGGCCGCTGTGCTCACACAGACAGTACAGGAGGAGTGCAGAGCACAGCGCTGGAGGACAGACGGCTGTAGGTAAGTATGTAGTGTTTGTTTTTTTTACTTTTAGGATGGTAACCAGGGTAAACATCGGGTTACTAAGTGCGGCCCTGCGCTTAGTTACCCGATGTTTACCCTGGTTACCGGCATCGTTGGTCGCTGGAGAGCGGTCTGTGTGACAGCTCTCCAGCGACCAAACAGCGACGCTGCAGCGATCCGGATCGTTGTCGGTATCGCTGCAGCGTCGCTAAGTGTGACGGTACCTTAACTCGGTGTGGATTAGTACAAAGAGAGCTGACCGTAGAAGAAGGAAGCAAGGCCCAATCCTGAAGCCGGGACAGGTGAGTAACACTCTGAGAACTCCAACATTTACCATTTTTTGTTTGGTACAAGGATTGTAACTACGTTAGTACCTATCCACTGGATACAGATAGCTTGTGATGCCCTGATCCTGAGATCAGTGAGCAGTAGATATGGGATAACAGTAGCCGAAGAATGGATCAGTAAAGTGCGCGTGTAGCCATGGCCCCACTCAAATGGCAGAGCTGAGCCCTAGGGATTAATGATTCAAAATAGTGGATCAGTAAGTATCCCCTATACAGCGATCAGGAAGTATTCCCTATACAGCCGATAGAGGATCATTTGCTAAATTTGGACAGCTTATTCTCTGTAATTTTAGAACTATGTGTAATATTCCAGATTAATGGATCGTCAGGAACAGGTATCAATAAAAACACAATTCAAGAATCTGAATTCTAGCATCTTATATTTCCTGAAATTAAGAATTTATTACGTATCCAAAAGTGTAAAAAACACGTGGCACACTGCTTATGTGTTTCAGACTTAACAGCTGTTAGTCATGGCATAGATTTATTAACTGGGTGTATGGCTTGTTGATGATTAGGCTAAAACGCCAAGTCCTATCGTATCCAACACATTTTCTAAGATTTAGAATAAATATATTTTTCATAATTAGATATTCAATATTTTAGTAAAGAAAAGGCTCAGGAAAATTGTTCTGTTTGAAAGTATGTATAGATCCTGAATGTAAGAAATGTTGCCTGGTTTACTAGTAAGGTTAAATAAGCCCTCCTCCCATTAAAGTGTTTATCCTTTTAATATATTGCAATCATCATATTATATGGCAGGGTGTACTTACAATTGCTCATTTTGCCTCTCTACCCAGCTAATTATTCTGTTTTCCATTGGGTCTATGACCTCATGTGATTAAAAGCTGACTTCCTGAATCCTTCTAAGCTCTATGTAGAAACAGGAGGTCAATTTTCCCTGTAGGAGTCATAAATCACTGCAAAATTCCATGTAAGGGGGAGGAGGGAGCAGCTGGGTCAGGCGTTGCAGAGGGGAATGATAAAGGGCCGGTACAAGAGACGTCCTGTTTCTGCAGAGAAGAACTTACTGGGTAAAAAGGCAAAGTGAGCACTTGTAAGTCCACAGTGCTATGTAATATGATTGCAACATATTAAAAGGATAAAACTTTGATGGGAGTGCTTGTTTAATTAAGAAAAGAGAGCTGTTACATTAACATTACAAAAATTACCTGTTTGAATCCGCTTTACAATTCTTTTTTTTTATTTTGGGTTAAAGGGTTATTCCCACAATGGCAACATTTTTTTTTTTTTTGCAAAGCACTGCATCTACATAACTATAGATATTATACAGTACAACCCCAACATATGGTTTCTTTTTTGTACCCTTGTGTCTTTTTCCATTTTCTTATGCCCCTCTGTGCAAACAGATTAACAGAACTGAATGGGCAGTCTGTCTGTTAAATTTACATTTCCCAGCAGCATCCTGCTCCTTCTCAGTGCTGCAGGCCCCTCCGTCTGCTCTGCTGCATGCTTCCTAATAGAGATAGATGGATGCAAGATACATGCAATTATTATTTAGATGCATGAGATGACCATTGAAAGTTTTCAATGTAATGACGGTCACCCACAATTTGATCAGTGTTCACCACTATTTACAAATGTCACATTTCTTTGCTGGTTCATGGTGATCAGAGTTTACCCCTGCATGCACAATAGAGCTTAGCATAGAATAGCTGAGAGCTTCAACACGCCTGCTAAGGCAATGAGGATGCCCTGTTTTATTAGACAGGGTCATAGGATTATATTTTTGTATGAATTAGACAGGGCCATTAGGTGCAAATGCAGCTGCTGTCACTGAAGTATGCAGCGTAGCTGAGCTGTGCTTATTACCCTGCTGTCGATGTTTTATTAGACGGGGTCATTAGGTGCATCTGAGCTTGCTCGACAGAGAGTGCTAGAACTATTAGAGGACGAATCCAGTATTAAACCAGTGGAGTCTAAAGGTACCGTCACACATAGCGACGCTGCAGCGATACCGACAACGATCCGGATCGCTGCAGCGTCGCTGTTTGGTCGCTGGAGAGCCGTCACACAGACAGCTCTCCAGCGACCAACGATCCCGAGGTCCCCGGTAACCAGGGTAAACATCGGGTAACTAAGCGCAGGGCCGCGCTTAGTAACCCGATGTTTACCCTGGTTACCATCCTAAAAAGTAAAAAAACAAACACTACATACTTACCTACCGCTGTCTGTCCTCGGCGCTCTGCTTCTCTGGTCTGGCTGTGAGCGCCGGGCAGCCAGAAAGCAGAGCGGTGACGTCACCGCTCTGCTTTCCGGCTGACCGACGCTCACAGCCAGAGCAGGAGGAGAGCAGAGCACAGCGCCGGGGACAGACGGCTGTAGGTAAGTATGTAGTGTTTGTTTTTTTTACTTTTAGGATGGTAACCAGGGTAAACATCGGGTTACTAAGCGCGGCCCTGCGCTTAGTTACCCGATGTTTACCCTGGTTACCAGCAAAGACATCGCTGAATCGGTGTCACACACGCCAATTCAGCGATGTCTGCGGGGAGTCCAGCGACGAAATAAAGTTCTGGACTTTCTTCCCCGACCAGCGATCTCCCAGCAGGGGCCTGATCGCTGCTGCCTGTCACACTGGACGATATCGCTAACGAGGACGCTGCAACGTCACGGATCGCTAGCGATATCGTCTAGTGTGACAGTACCTTAAAGAGCGCCGTTAGGAGGTCATAATTAGTGGGGTGTTCATGGCTGCAAATCAGGACAGAATTAACCTGTACTTAAAGAAAACTGAGGCCACATTCTGATTTTGTGAAGAACCCCTTAAGTATAGTTGCATTATAGTTGTAGTCTGTCTAGGCCTAAGATGCTGCAAAGCATAATTAGAGGCAATTAGTTTTCTGCTCTTTTAATTAAGCCGTAATCATACAGAGACCCGTTTGTCACTGTGGCACATTGAATGATCTAATAGATTAGCACCTTTTATACTTAGTAGTTAATATTTGCCATCTGTTTAAGGCTCGTTACTGGAGTGTCATGTCTTTTCCCACAGTTTATTTCTCACTTGTTTTCCTGAGAGATTGTGATTGTAATATGTAAGCAGACCATCTGGAGACCACAGTGATCTCTAGGTTAGGGATACCCTTGCTTTTTTGTATCATGGATCTAAACTGTGAGCCTCAATTATCCAATGACAGTGTTTCTCAACCTTTTTGGCTCTACTAAAAAAAAAATACCCTGGGGTAATCGTATCAAATATTGTCTTAGGAGTATAAAAAAAATATACTGTACTTCCTTTATATAAAGCTAATATACACTATGTCCCCAGAGTATATAAAAGTATTTACTGTGCCCCTGAATAAAAAATATTCCCTATTCCACTGTTCTGAATATGAAAAAGAATATACTTTTTATACGCTATGACCCCTGAAGTTACAAAATATTAACTGTGCCCCCAAGTATAAAAATATACATTGTGCCTACTAAACATAAAAAAATGAAACTGTGCCCACTAAATACAGCCATGGCCAAAAGTGCTGGCACCCTTGAAATTGTTCCAGAAAATGAAGCATTTCTCCCAGAAATTTATTGCAATTACACGTTTTGTGATACACATATTTATTTCCTTTGTGTGTATTGGAACAACACAAAAAAAAGGCAAATTGGACATAATTTCACACAAAACCCCCAAAATGGGCCTGACAAAATCGTTGTCACCTTTCCAAAATTCTGGGTAAACAACTTTGTTTCAAGCACTTGATACTCGTTCAAACTTGCCTGTGGCAAGTAACTGTAAGGAGCAATATAAAAAACACACCTGAAACCAGAGAAAAAGTGGAGAAATTGACTCAATTCTTGCGTTGTGTTTCTGTGTGTGCCACACTAAGTATGCAGAACAGAAAGTGCAGAAGAGCACTGTATGAGGACTTGTAACCTTGAGATTGTTTTTTTCAACAATTTTGGTTTCATCTCCAGAAATCTTGATTGTTCCATTGTTCTCAGTGCGCAACATAATCAAGAAGTTTACAACCCATGGCGGATGACTGCGCATAATTGATGCCTCAAAAAATGCAACGTGTTGCAATCGCCGGACCCTGCAGGACACTGCGAAATGACTCATGCGTACGCATTCACATGCGAATTGATGCAAACGCATGTCCCTGCGTACACCATGTTAAAGATAGGTACGCAAGACGCATGTGGATCTATGCGGATCAAACGCTGCGCACAGATAGGCAAATGTGAAACCGGCCTAAGCCAAAATCCTTTTGGGAAAGCGTCTTGTGGATAGATCTTTATTTTTTTTTATTTTTATTTTTTTTATATATTTTATAGATGAGAACAAGATAGTGTTTTGGTAAAGCAAATCATTGTTTACCGAAAATGCAGTGAACCCTTCAAAGAAAAGAACACAGTAGCTAAAGTCAGATGTAGTGGAGGTTCAAATATATTTGGGGGCTGTTTTGCTGCCTCTGACACTGGGTGCCTTGACTGTGTGCAATGTCTGATCTCGACCTTTAGTGCTCGTTCACATTGGCGAGTAGCATCCGATGATTCTCTAGTGAGAGAATCTGCTGCTATACGCAAATGACCCTCGGATCAAACTCTGCTGCGAGTGTTAGCCGAGTGTCATTGTACCTCAATCCAATTCTGACAAGATTCAGATCACAGGTGCGGAGAAGATGGAGAACTTCTATTTTATTAATTTAATGCAATTATAAATTGCACTAAAAATGAACATGTAACAAACAGTTTCTTGTTTGCGGCACAATGTACTCATATGGGGTGCAACCATCCAGTTGAAACTGAAGGTGGTTTGCTACAAACAGCACTTTACAGACTCAAAAGTGTACACTATCCTGTGAATGTAGACTAGAAAACCTGCTGCAGTGTGTCCTAATGTCTCACATTCTCATTCACCTTTTTAATGAGGGATCCGGATAGAGACTTGTGGAAATTTATGGTATATTTACCTGTGGCACATTTGTTGCACACAACTGTGTGACTACTATACGTAAGGCCAGGCTCCTCTGCAGTATTTTGATTAGCATTTTATATAAGATCGAAAACCTGATGAAGTGACCTGTGTAGTCTCGAAAGCTTGCAATTTATTACCATCTTTTCAGTTGGCCATTAAAAGGTATCAACTGCTGAGGACTCTCAACTAACACGGTACCAAGATATATCTTTCCTGTATATAAGATTAAAAGCCAATACCGGAAGTGGAACAGAGAAAAGGCATGTAGGAAACTCCTTGCAGCTCTTCTGTATTTTTGACCCACTCCTGGTTTTGGCTTATAAATACTGTCGTGAAATACTGACTAAAATACACGTGAACGAGGCCAAAATAGAGATTGTCAATATCAAAACTTAATCTAAAAGAATATTAACAAATTGCGGCACAGACATCAGAGATATTCTACTGGTTGCCTCATCACTAGGAGAAGCTGCGTCTGCCGTGCACCTGAAACATATTCTAGTGGCACTTTGTGGCCTCAGAAAAAAAAATTAGGAAGAATGTGAAAAACAGACACTGATTTCCTTCTTTCTCTTCACTAATATTGTGAATATATTTAAAAAATACAAATATAACACTGACATAAAAATTAGGCCTCATGTGTCACGTAAAACAGAGGCGAAAATAGTTTCAGTAACTGAACTTGAAAGCATGGTCCGGTCTTGAACTGGTAAAACAAATTAATTCACAAATGTGGCAATTGGAAATTATTTAGCCTAGCAGTATGGGTATTATTTTTTTCTAATATAGATCTTCATGGATATCTTTGACTCCTGTACATATTGCAACACCAATTTTGGGGTCTGTTGAGCGTCAGCTCTTAACCCAGAATTTGGTTGATTCTACAGCACCAGTTGTGCATATCAAAAACAGTTCACTGGGCACACACTTTCCATTCTCAGGACCAAGCCAGCAAGCCGGGCTTCTTATACATTTAAAGTTTTAGGAAAGGTTGAGACCAGACCATATCGGCTCCAAGACCTCAAATTATATGCTTTAACAGATCTAACTGGGCACCTGGGAGGGCCAGCTCTCCTGAGGGAGACTTCAGAGGGAACCAACTGGTAGATGGTCTTTCAACCCTTTATTCAGGTCAGACAACTGATTTTCATGAGTTTCCTTTAGCTTCGTCCTGACTGTGAATAGTTTTCCATCTTGTGGGTCCTATGGCAAAAGATGGTGTAGGTATGCACTTCAAGGTAGACACTGTAGGTAGGCACTGCAAGGTTAGACACTGTAGGTAGGCACTGCAAGGTTAGACACTGTAGGTAGGCACTGCAAGGTTAGACACTGTAGGTAGGCACTGCAAGGTTAGACACTGTAGGTAGGCACTGCAAGGTTAGACACTGTAGGTAGGCACTACAAGGTTAGACACTGTAGGTAGGCACTGCAAGGTTAGACACTGTAGGTAGGCACTGCAAGGTTAGACACTGTAGGTAGGCACTACTAGGTTAGACATTGTAGGTTAGACACTAATTAGGCACTTCAAGTTAGACACTGTAGGTAGGCACTTCAAGGTTAGACACTGTACGCAGGCACTGCAAGGTTAGACATTGTAGGTTATGACAGAAAAACGACTGACACATCCAAACTAGTGTGAATAGGTGCACACCAGGAGCAGCTACCTCCATATACAATATACAAAAAAAGGTTGCACTCAATCGTGCCAAAGCATGTCGAATATGGAATTCATGAAATATGAATAGCAAAATGGCTTTTTGAACATTAGGAAAAATATTTATGAGACGCTTTGCACAGAATTTGGCCAAATAGTGTGAGCCCATCAACCATCATCAAGGAGCGCTCCTCCCATCACCATGTGGTTTTTAATTACCGTACATCTAATCACACTTGGTTCCGGCCAACCCATATGTAGGCTTTGCTGACAGAGGTGTTCACATTCACCCAAGCATTCAGACATTAGCCTTAGGTAAGTGTTCACATTTGGACAGGGAGATCAGGGACCCATCAGATTAATGAGGTCACCTTGACGATGGTTGATGGGCTCACACTATTTGGCCAAATTCTGTGCAAAGCGTCTCGTAAATATTTTTCCTAATGTTCAAAAAGCCATTTTGCTATTCATATTTCATGTATTCCATATTCGACATGCTTTGGCACGATAGAGTGCAACCTTTTTTTTTTAGAGACATTGTAGGTTAGACATTAAGTAGGCACTTCAGGGTTAGACACTGTAGGTAGGCACTGCAAGGTTAGACATTGTAGGTTAGACGTTGTAGATAGGCACTGCAAGATTAGTGAAAACAAACACAGAAAGCTGCAATGGGACAGTAATGTGAGATAGTAGCACATAACATCAAGAAAAATAATATATTTTGTCTGTGCCACAAAATTCCTCCTCTTGAAAGTTTTTATTATTTTTTTTAATTATATCCTTGGCAAAAAGGAGATAGTGAACCCCATCATGTACAGATATTTAATTCCACATTTGTATATATTGTGATTTGTCTTCTGTATGATCAGATTTGAGGGTTATGTAAAAGTTGGAGTTTCAGCATCTGAATGTTCTTGTTTATTTCTGTTCCAGCTCCTCTTCGGTTCAGGTGTGCTCGCGTCCATAAGCCTTTCAGGGCCACAGCTGGATAAGGTGGTGATTGACAGGACCCTGGTGGGGAAGCTCATCTCAAACCCCATCAGTGATGGTAATTACACCCATGTGCAAATCAATTTCTTACATTAACAGATGCACAACAGAAATAGTGTGTCAACAGGTAGACTAATTACTGGCACTAGGGACTTACAAACACAACAGGTAATTGCTTGTAAAGCCGCAGTTACAACACTCGGTACCACGTTCTGATTTCAAAGATTTATGAAGTCGGTGACTTGGACTTTGAAGACCAAATTCCAATTTCTTATTTTGCTCATGGTAAAGATGAGTAAAACAGGTGTTTATGCTTTAATTGAGACCTTCCGTAAGAAATGCATGAAAGTCTCTGTCGTGTAGATTTGTCATTTCTAATATGCAATGTATGTATGTATTTGGATGTACTTTCTGCATGCCAAAAATTCTATGTCTCACCTGGGAAGATGAAGGCAAAGGAGCTGAGCTTGCAGCATGTGCAGTGGGATTTGGCTGTATTATACAGCCGTGCTCCTGCTGCAGTGGCTAACTCTGATCTTGGCAATTTTATCTCTTAAAGCTGAAGTGGGCAATTAATGGTTTCCCGGCTGCCATTTTCCTGAGGCCTTGCGCCACCTCCAGTGGCACTTGTGCAGATTTGGATCTCGACCCAGCCGAGATCTCAGTCTACCCATGTGCCACCTCCAGAGGCCATTTTCCTGAGGCTGTGAGCTTCAGGGAAATGGCCGCGTGTGCAGAGATTGAGATCTCATCTGGGCTGAGATCCCAATCTGCGCACACACCGCCTCCAGCTGCCCACGGCCTCAGGAAAATGGCCACCAGGAAAACAATGATGCGCTCCACTTCCTCACCGACGACACCGGGCCCGCAGCATTGCACCGCTGGGATACCCCTCCTCCCATCCAGAGCCCATAGCATTGCCCTACTTTTGTCGCCGGCTTCCTGAGGAAGTGACCATGCCTACTGTGACCTCCTCCACCTCCGCTGGCCCCGAGTTAAGATACCTTAAATTCGGACTTTAAGGTTGACCCCATCTTATAAAAATCTTTTTTTTTTCCTATTTTCCACACCAAAAATTGGGGGGAGTCTTATGGTCCAGGTGCGTCTTATAGTCCGAAAAATCCTGTAATTGCAAAGTTGAATCATCCCCTTATCTGCAGAATATTAGAGAAGCAAACAAAGTGGATGAGATTTTACCAAAACTCAGCCATACACGTGGATAACGTCTATGCAGAAGTTGGGGTTTTGTGCGAAGATATGAGGTGAGCTCCACAGCAAGTGGCAACAAAATCTGCCTGTGGCACAAGTGAATTATACTGATGACTTTTTTAAGGTCATGTATGGATGTACCCTAAATCTTCCAAGCTATGTAATAAAAAATGAAATGAGGCTGCTATGGGCAATACCTCTAATTTGTGTCTAGATTTTTCTCCTCTCAGTACAATGTCCAATGTGTTTGTAGGTAATATAAGTGCTCACTGTATGGACTGCTGGGTCAGATTTTTACTCTTGTTCATCTTCTGCTTCCCAAGTCCATTTTGCAGTATACTCTCCTCTTATATAGTTCCTAGTGAGGTCTGTGTCAGGAGTTGGGAAGAAACTCGCAGACCTAATGTTGATTTAGTTTGGTATATACTTGACATGTGGAATATGCAGCAAAAGTGCTCGTCTGAAAAAAGCTTAAGACAAAAGGAGGAGGGAGCCAGCAAGAAAGCCGAAGGACAGAAAGCACGCGTGATATGATAGCTAGCTTTGCATAATGTAATTTAGTGCTTCCTCGGAATCCTCTGTGAGCTTTATTTCTCATTTCCAAGGGGTTCTAGCAAGATGACATATTGATGTGCTTTAGGAGATTACTGAAAATAATATTTTAAAGCATCGGCTTGTAGAGTTGTCTTTGTGCGGAGCTGAACTCATTTCTTCTGGTACCAGAAACCCCCAGTACAATGGTAACACGTTCTATATCCTCTTTGTTTTTCAGCCGTGGTTACCGACACTTTCATCATCTTATCATTTCTCAAGGAAAACAAACTTTGTCTTATTCAGTTTACAAAAAAGTCCGGTTCTCCTGATATAAACAAGCACATGGAAAAGCTCTCCTCCCTGGATATGAAGGTACACGTTATCTGGTATTCACGTCTTTATAGCAGAAACACAAGGCTGGAGATAATGTGGCCCAGTGGGGTAATAGACAATGAACAATGTGTCTATATTGCTTATAAATCGGCAAATAGTTGTGCATATTGATGTTATAAACCGCAGTATGCAAATGAACCAGGGCTAGTCCTGCAAGGCGTTTACACACCAGGACTAGCCCGGCCTCTGTAGCTGCAGTCACACCCCATGAGCGTGATTGACAGGCCCTGCACTGTGACTTCATTTCCTCAATCCTAGGAAATGTAATGCATGCGCAGAAGATGCAGCAGTACCGGATCTGTCAGTCAATCTCCGGTGATGTGACTGCAGGTACTGAGGACGGACTAGTCTCAGTGAGTAAACTCCTTTACTATTCCTGGTTCATTTCCATACAGCGAGCGGATGGTTTTGTATGTGCATATGTATATAACAACGTGATCAGAAATAACGCTTTTAAACATAATAGAGGCAGTTTCATAGTATTATGGGACCGATAGGTTCACTTTAACAGACAAGGGTATTTGCTCTTACTTTCAAAACTGATATAAAAGAGCAAAAACTTAAAATTGCCGTTGATGTACATGCTCATCTAATATTTCCAGGATTTGTCATAATTCTCCTGTTCTGTAACTTTCCATGCACTCTTTCTGGGGGTGCACTATAGGTGCAGGAACTTCCTTCATCTCTCCCAGCATGAATCGCTCCTGCTGTTCGTCAGTGCCCTGCCTTAAATTAACCAAAAGCCCATCGCTGTTCTGTCTTAGGCTAAGTTCACATTAGCGTATCTATGCGCATCATATCATCTGTATGCGCTAACGCATGCCAAAACGCATTTAAACGCATGCTTACACATGACGCAAAAAAAATGCATTTGTATGAATTTTTGCCTGCGTTTGCGTTGTTTATGCGCATGCGTTCGGTATTTCCAGGAGAATTTGCGTATGCACAATGGGCGTGTCTCAATCAGTTCCTGGACATGCTCAGTCTGAAGTACGCATGTGCATCGAACGCATCCATGCATACGTCCTTGCGTACCAACGCATTACCATAGACAGTAATGCATTGTTTTGACACACTCATGCGCATTCCTGTGCATATTTGATGCCTCAAAATAATGCAACATGTTGCGCTCGGTGGGCACCGCGAATCGGACGGATCCGCACGGACAAATACAAACTGACGCAAACGCATGTCCCTGCGCACACAATGTTAAATATAGGTACGCAAGATGCATCCGGATGTATGCGGATCTGTACACAGGCCTAAGCTGTGCACAGATACGCTAATGTGGACCCAGCCTTAATGCATTGTGACAGACAGGGGAGCAGAAGCAGAGCTCCAAAAACCTGCCTACTCCTATACATTCTATAATCCGTCCCAAGGCCTCTGCTGCGTGCGAGAGACGGACTACACTTGTAAACAGGCCGCGGACTGCAAATTAGAAAGAAGGGAGACACCTAGTGGACATTAATTTGGAAGGGGTTTTTTTGTGGGGGGGTTAACATCAGATTTTTGAATAAAGTTTTGTCACGAATCCCTCCGTGCTGTCTCTAATTTGTCATGTGCCCGCTCTAAGCACGCGACTTGGGGTTGCGCCTGCAAGGGTTAATCTATCTCTCCTCTCTCAGTCCAGCATTCAACCTCTGTACTATGCTGTAATGGGAGCATAAATCACACACCGACCCAGGCCACGCACCCACTCATACACGCTACCACCACTCACCGAACACACGGGTGATGAGTCCCGGAAATATTACCACTACTGTCTACCACTCATAAGGCTCACACACCTTAGGCTATGGATTCTTTAGAACTGGCAAGGTTCAACTTATTAATGATTTTATGCTTTAATACAAAAGGTACAGTGCTTACAATTAAAAAGAATATAAAAATATGGTAATAAAAAGACATACAGATATGCAAAACAGGAGAAAATAAACAGGAGAAAACTTACAGAAATAGCTAACTTGTAGTCTGCTTCTGCTCCCTGAGGGGGGGGGAGGTGAATATGGACTGGATTACATCAGCTTTGGCTGCCCCTCAATCTGTGAACACCCCCATTTGGGTGTAGATCTAATTTATATAGTCGCCCTGGAGGTCAAATTTCTAGACCAGCTCCTCATGTTGATATTATAATTGCTTGTCTCTGATTGGACCTTGGCCACTCCACCAATGAATATATTATTTTCTTCTGGGATTCCCTGTGTAAAAGTTTCTCACAGATAGATAGTGTCAGACCGTAATTGACATCTCTCTTCAAAAGAGCCGAAAGTGTGAAGCGCTTCCTCTCTTTCCTGGTCCTTAGCTAGGCCCCCTGGCGAGATTGGAGACAGAAGGCTGCTTTCTCAGGATGACACATATTAACACCTTGGTGAGACCTGCAGCCTTCAGGGCAGATGCTAAACCACTGCAAGTCACATGATCATACAGTGCCGGCAAAAAAAATCTTTACATATAAAATCCACATCATAATTTCACTTTTTTAAAAGTGTACACAATGGGGGAGATAATAAAAAACTGTCTAATATTAAAGCTGGATTTGTTGCAAATATCAACTAATCAACGCTCAGTTTTCACTTCTCTGGTTAAGCGAAAGCTGCACTCTGGTTGTTATGTGCAGCCCAGCCAGTTTTGCTATTAGGCAGTCTTTTATTATCTCCCTCAGTTTTTTATTATCTCCTACAATGGGTCGAAAGAAGCTTAAAATGGAAGAGAAATCCCGTGCCTTGACTCGAGAAGGGGGATTCGGTGATTGCTGTAGCTAGAGATCTGGGAGTGTCAAGAGAAGCAATTTATCAACTGAAGCGGTCGGCGGCATCATTGCCTCCTGGGATGGTACCGCAGAGGAAGTCAGGCTCTGGGGCACCTAAGAAGACTTCACCAAGGACTGATAAACTTCTGAAGCGTGAAGTGATGTCACATCCTTCTATAACTGCTGTTGAACTAAAAACAAGTACCCTATGCTCCTCCAGAACATCGCAACTAGGACAATTCGTCACCGCTTGCAGAAGGACCTGGGTCTACCAAGTTGCCGTGCCGCAAAGAAGCCCCTGCTCACAGCAGCAATGAAGAAGAAAAGGCTTGCCTTTTGTAAGAAATATCAAGATTGGACATCTGAAGAGTGGAAGAAAGTGATGTTTAGTGATGAGAGCACTTTCAGGCTGGTCAGGGGAGGCTCAAAGGTCGTGCGTCGTCCGAGTACCGTGTCACGGTATGACCCAAAATATACAGTACTAAAGGAGGTGCTGAAGACACTGTGAGTAAACATGGACTCCACATACTTAGCCAGCCCTGCTGAATCCATGCCTAAACGACTGCAGATGGTGATAAAATGTAAGGGTGACATGACAAAATACTAATTATAATACAATATCCACAATAAAACACTTGAATCCACTTGAATATTAAGATTTTGTGGTTTCATTGAACTTGTAAAGATTTTTTTGCCGGCACTGTACCTATACATATTTCACTACAAAGTGTTTTACAGATTGTCTGTTTATCACATTATTTATGAAATAAGATTATGCAACTATTTAAAGGGAACCTGTCATGTCAGATAATGTTATTTACTTGCAGATATAGGGTTAATCTGCAGGATAATAACTTTAGGGAGGTGTCCAGCCACAGTACTGAAAGTGCATCACCCAAGAGAAAAACATTTTGTCCCAGGAGCCGCCAGCTTTCGGTCATAGAAGTGTGCCCAGAGTGACTTCTGTCACCGCCCACAGCACTGTGAGCGATGACTGTAAGCACATCCCAGCACTGACTGACAGCTTTCTCTGTACTGATGCACTGTAGAGCCGGCTGTGAGTCAGTGCCCGGATGTGCTTACAATTGACGCTCACAGTGCTGTAAGTGGTGACTGTAATTACCCCGCCCATGCCGGAAAGCTGGCGGCTCCTGGGAGGAGTACAGGTTATTTTCTCCCAGTAGCTGCACTTTTAGCACTGCAGCAGGGCACCTTCCTAATTCTATTAACCTGCAGATTAACCCAATAGCTGCAGGCTGCAGTCATTATCGGACCTGACAGGTTCCCTTTAAAAGAATTTTCCCAAAACAAACATTTATCACATATTCACAGAATAGGTTATAATTCCTGGGAATTCCAGCAATCACTAGAAATGGAGAACTGATCACCCTCTTTCTTGAACACTTTGAATGGAGGTGGTCCCGCATCCTGCCACTCTTCCATTTCTGTAGGATTCCAGAGCTAGCCCAGCACTTTCCTCACATTGTTCCTCCCCAATATACCGTACTTTACAATAATGTAATTTCCAGTTCCAAGATCTAATTTTATTTTATCTGCCCATACTGTATTTTACAGGTAAGGTACCGCATATACTCAAGTATAAGGCGACCCGAGTATAAGCCGACCCCCCTTATTTTGCCACAAAAATCTGGGAAAACTTAATGACTCAAGTATAAGCTTAGGGTGGAAAATGCAGCAGCTACCGGTGAATTTCAAAAATAATAATAGGTACCAATAAAAGTAAAATTAATTGCGATATCAGTAGGTTAAGTGTTTTTGAATATCCATATTGAATCAGGAGCCCCATATAATGCTCCATACAGTTTATGATGGGCCCCATAAGATGCTCCATATTAAGATATGCCCCATATAATGCTGCACAAAGGTTAATAATGGCCCCATAAGATGCTCCATAGACACATTTGCCCCATACAGTACTGCATAAAGGTTAATAATGGCCCCATAAGATGCTCCAGAGACATTTGCGCCATACAGTACTGCATAAAGGTTAATAATGGCCCCATAAGATGCTCCATAGAGACATTTGCCCAATATAATGCTGCACAAACATTGATTATGGCCCCATAAGATGCTCCATATAGATATTTGCCCCATATAATGCTGCACAAACGTTGATTATGACCCCATAAGATGCTCCATATAGATATTTGCCCCATATAATGCTGCACAGACATTGATTATGGCCCCTTAAGATGCTCCATATAGATATTTGCCCCATATAATGCTGCGCAAACGTTGATTATGGCCCCATAAGATGCTCCATAAAGATATTTGCCCCATATAGTGCTGCACAAACGTTGAATATGGCCCCATAAGATGCACCATAGAGATATTTGCCCCATATGCTGCTGCTGCGATTAAAAAAAAAAAAAAAATCACATACCTCTCTTCGCTCAGGCCCCCATTACTTGCAATACTCACCTGCTCCACGTTCCGGCGCCGCTGTGTTTTCCGCGTACTCTGCACTAACGTTCAGGCAGAGGGCACGGACTAACCACGTCATCGCGCCCACAGACCTGAGTGTCACAGCAGAGGACGCGGAAGACGGAGCGGCGCCCCGAACGAGGAAAGGTGAATATTGCGCAGCGCTCCCCCTCCCCATTATACTCACCTTCTCCTGACGCGGTCCCTGCATCAACGGTCTCCGGCGCTGACAGCTTCTTCCAGCGTTGAGCGGTCACCGTTACCGCTCATTACAGTAATGAATATGCGGCTCCACCCCTATGGGAGTGGAGTCGCACCATATTCATTACTGTAATGAGCAGTACCATGTGACCGCTCAACGCTGGAAGAAGCTGTGAGTGACCGGAGATGCAGGGACCTCGCCAGGAGCAAGTGAGTATGTCACAGCTGCCGCTCCCCCGCCGCCCCGCTGGAACAATGACTCAAGTATAAGCCAAGAGGAGCACTTTCAGCCTAAAAAAATGGGCTGAAAATCTCAGCTTATACTCAAGTATATACGGTATTTGCATTGCATTACAGTGGAAATATACCTTTTTTTAATAAACAATATTATAGCCCTCTAGCTAATGCCCTACCACATCATCTGTCCTGTGTTTACAGTCATGAAAAAAATATTCAGTGTTACTTACTTTAAAAGAACTTCTCTCATCTTAGTATTCCAGATGATATATGCTGCCACTTTTCTATGATTTTCTGTGTCCAGTTCTGGGCACCACATTTAAGAAAAAAGACATTGAAAAACTGGAGCAAGTTCAGAGGAGAGCTACCAGGATGGTGAGCGGACTGCAAACTATGTCCTACGAGGAACGGTTAATGGATCTGGGAATATTTAGCTTGCAAAAAAGAAGGCTAAGAGGAGACTTAATAGCTGTCTACAAATATCTGAAGGGTTGTCACAGTGTAGGGATCATCCTTATTGCACATGGAAAAACGAGAAGCAATGGAATGAAACTGAAAAGGAGGAGACGCAGATTAGATATTAGAAAAAACGTTTTGGCAGTGAGGGTGATCAATGAGTGGAACAGGCTGCCACGAGAGGTGGTGAGTTCTCCTTCAATGGAAGTCTTCAAACCGAGACTGGACAGACATCTGTCTGAGATGGTTTAGTGAATCCTGCATTGAGGAGGGGGTTGGACACGATGGCACTGGAGGTCTTTTCCAACTCTAATATTCTATGATGCATATGCCATCACTTTAGTATTAGGGGGGTTCCCTCACCAAACATGGAAATTAAAGGGACACAATGCTAGTTGAGTCGTTGTCCTCGTCTTGTTCTTTCCCTACACAATGGCACCCAGATTACCTGCTTGCAGCTCAACTCTATATACCGTAAATGGGGCTGACTGCAATTCCCTGCTTAGCCAGGTGGTCATAAGCGCTAATGTCCAGGGACCACTAAGAAGGGGTCACATTGCTAAAATACCAAGAATGGAAATTAGATTGTGAGCCCATGTCACAGTGCCCTGGGAATGCCTTGCCACTATAAAACACGGCAAAAATAAGTAAGGAGTAATAATGCTGCACCTTCTGATCACGTTTGTACAATTTTACAAAGTAAATGCTGTACACAATACAAAAACACTAAGGAAACTTGTATACGGCATAGTGTTCCCACTAATGTTTAAATGATTGCTCCCCTTGCTGAACCAGAAGTCATTGTGACTAGTTTCATAAAATGCCTGAAAAACAAAATCACCAAGTGATTGGCAGCATTTTCAACATGAATAAAGTGGCGTCTCTCCTGTGCCAGTTTTACAGGTAATGTGTTTCCTTGTATCAGGGGCTTTGCATCTGCAGAGCTGTTTTGGAGCAAGTGTTTAATTTAGGTCTCAGTATATTACATTTGATTTTGCCTGGAAGGAAAACCCATCTGCAAGGAAGAGATGAGAGCATCTCATACATTTTTCAGGCTGTTTCAGTTCAAGACCCCTATTCCGTATTGACTTGTACGTTCAGCATAGCTGTCCACCGCAAAGTTAGCTCTAATGTAAAAAATGCACCGAACCACCTGAACGTGAGCCACGGCACTGCAAGATAAACTCCTGTTTCCAGTCCAGAGAACCGAGGCTTGACATTGACATGCTCTTTCAAGTTAAAGTGTCTGGGAAATTATCATTTTATCTTTTCTGTCACCCACAGGTTCACAGCACTTGGTTTAATGTTCATTCTCTCGGGAGCATGCCGAATGTTAAGGGAAAAAAACTCGACTTTCTTTTTTTAAAGGAGAAATTGCTAAATTCATAATTACAGTTCTTATGTATTCACTAGATGGTGGCCCAATTCTAACGCATCGAGTATTCTAGAATATGCATGTCCACGTAGTATATTGCACAGCCCAAGTAGTATATTGCCCAACCACGTAGTATATTGCCCAGTCACGTATATTGCCCAGTTACGTAGCATATTGTCCAGTCATGTACTATATTGCCCAGCCACATAGTATATTGCCTAGCCACGTAGTATATTGCCCAGCCACGTAGTATATTGCCCAGTCATGTACTATATTGCCCAGTCACGTACTATATTGCCCAGCCACATAGTATATTGCCCAGTCACGTAGTATATTGCCCAGTCACATACTATATTGCCCAGCCACATAGTATATTGCCCAGCCACGTAGTATATTGCCCAGCCACGTACTATATTTCCCAGCCACGTAGTATATTGCCCAGTCACGTAGTATATTGCCCAGCCACGTAGTATATTGCCCAGTCACGTAGTATATTGCCCAGCCACGTAGTATATTGCCCAGCCACGTAGTATATTTCCCAGTCACGTAGTATATTGCCCAGTCACGTAGTATATTGCCCAGTCACGTAGTATATTGCCCAGCCCGCGTAGTATATTGCCCAGCCCGCGTAGTATATTGCCCAGCCCGCGTAGTATATTGCCCAGCTTGCGTAGTATATTGCCCAGCATGCGTAGTATATTGCCCAGCCCGCGTAGTATATTGCCCAGCCCGCGTAGTATATTGCCCAGTCCGCGTAGTATATTGCCCAGCCCGCGTAGTATATTGCCCAGCCCGCGTAGTATATTGCCCAGCCCGCGTAGTATATTGCCCAGCCCGCGTAGTATATTGCCCAGCGTGCGTAGTATATTGCCCAGCCCGCGTAGTACATTGCACAGCGCGCGTAGTATATTGCACAGCCCGCGTAGTATATTGTACAGCCCGCGTAGTATATTGCCCAGCCCGTGTAGTACATTGCCCAGCCCGCTTAGTATATTGCACAGTCCACGTAGTATATAGCAATGTGGGCATCATATCCCTGTTAAAAAAAAAGAATTAAAATAAAAAATAGTTATATACTCACCCTCCGTTGGCCCCTGGATCCAGGAAGCGTTTACTGACGCTCCTCACGCGCTCCGTGCTCAAGAGTGCATTGTGGTCTCGCGAGATGATGACGTAGCGGTCTCGCGAGACTGCTACGTCATCATCTCGCGAGACCGCAATGCATGGACCGGTCACCGGAGCGTCGCGAGGAGCAGCGGGAAAGGCGCCGGAAGGTGAGTATATGATGATTTTTTATTATTTTTAACATTAGATCTTTTTACTATTGATGCTGCATAGGCAGCATCAATAGTATAAAAGTTGGTCACACAGGGTTAATGGCAGCGTTAATGGAGTGTGTTACACCGCGGCATAACGCGGTCCATTAGCGCTGCCATTAACCCTGTGTGAGTGCTGACTGGAGGGGAGTACGGAGCGGGCACTGACTGCGGGGAGGAAGGAACGGCCATGTTGCCGCCGGACTGTGCCCGTCGCTGATTGGTCGTGGGCGTTTTGCCACGACCAATCAGCGACTTGGATATCCATGACAGACAGAGGCCGCGACTAATGAATATCCGTGACAGACAGACAGACAGACAGAAGTGACCCTTAGACAATTATATAGTAGATTAGTTAAATAGGAGTAAATGTACAACATGAGTTTTAAATGTTACTACTTACAGCCTAAAAGATAAACTCATTTCTATTATTATACAGGAAAAATATACCTTTGTACCATGATAGCCACTCAAAATGTTACAATTTGAGAGTCCTTAGTGGTTGATACTTAATGGCTAACTGAAAAGATGGAGACAAATATCAAGCTTTCCAGACTGCTCAGGTCTCTTCATCAGGCTCGGTATATTGTAGGTATGTAGAATTGGATTTGTAATATAGGGTCCTATGGGAATTAGATTTTCCTTTTTGCATTTGGGTAAGAAAAAAAATGTTGCTATCCAGTTGTGCACATTTTCTGTGTCTTTAACCAACCAAGCCTGATGAAGAGACCTAAGCAGTCTGGAAAGCTTGCTATTTATTACCATCTTTTCATTTAGCCATTAACAGGTAGGAACCACTGAGGGCTCTCAAATTTTAATATTTTATTATTAATAATTTAAAGTAACACTCCAGCTATATATTTTTTAGCAGCTACAAAGAATGGGGAGGCCTGTAATTTTTTATCGTAGGTACACTTCAACTGTAAGAGACAGAATCTTAAAAAAATCCAGAAAATCACGTTGTATGATTTTTACATAAATAATTTGCACTTGATTGCATGAAATAAGTATTTGATACAATAGAAAAGCAGTACTTAATATTCGGTACAGAAACCTTTGTTTGCAATTACAGAGGTCAGATGTTTCCTGTAGTTCTTGACCAAGTTTGCACACACTGCAACTGAGATTTTGGCCCACTACTCCATACATATCTTCTCCAGATTTTTCAGCTTTCAGGGTTGTCACTGGGCAACTGTAGCGCCAGCGTCCCTGCAGCTACACCAATCCCCCAGCAGGAACACCAAATTACTCACCAGCGTGGCCCACGTCCTGCTCCTCCTTTTCCTTCCTGCTCTGCTGCTGCCCAGGTTATGTGCACAGCACGCAGATCCCCGGGCACTGTGCTTAAGGCAGGTGCACGCTCCTCCCTTTTTAAAGGGGCTGCACGCACACCCTCCTCACTTGTCCCCAGTAAATGGCTGGGAGACCCTTTCTATTTAAGGCACCTTCACCTGCCTGGAGGTGCCTGTGCAACGTCATTAGTTAGTTTCTTAAACACGCTTGCTAGTTCTCATGTCTAAGTGCTTGTATAACTGTCCTGTATATCAGCCATGCCCGCCTGCCTGTATATCAGTCGTGCCTACCAGTACCTGCCTGTGTGTCTGTCATGCCAGTCACTACACCAGTCGTGCCAGCCAGTACTTGCCAAGTCTACTATTCCTGCCTCCTGTCCCTTGGGGGTCAACTGCCATCCACCCGATCTCAGTCCTGGAGTAGCACCTCATTCCACCTCCCTCGTCCCTCCTCGGCAGGGCTGTGGAGTCGGTAAGCCACAGTTGCGACTCCGACTCCTGGATTTTATCAGGTTCTGACTCCTTCATAAATGGCCAATTCGTAACAATAAATTTACTGTTGTCAAATATTAACATCGTGCTTATTCAGTTTCTCACCATCATATAAGTAATCAGACCACTTAGAGCAAAAACTATATTTATTAGAATACAATTAGAATATAGCAAATAACTTTTATAAACCTTTCTAAACTCTTGTAAGTAAATATGCAATAAACACTGTTATGCAGTTATTAAGAAGAAATCTATAAATTTGTCCTCAGAAAAAGTATTGCCTCTGTCAGATCCTCCTTCATGGATGCCCTCAAATCTGATCTAATTATTTTGAGAGCAGAGAACAACCTCTCTACACTAACTTGGGTTGGTGGCAAAGCAGTAACCACTCGGGCAACATCTCTGACAATGTCAGGATACAGAGCAATCACTTGTTGCACTGTTATTTTTGGTGAACAGTCAAATTTCTCAATTTCATTTAGTGCACATGAAAAATTCTGCTGAAATGTACTGGCTGTGTTCTTATCTGCTTATCACTGTTGTTCATAGTTTGATAGAACATATATATTTGAGTAACATTTATAAAATTCATATGAAAGTTCAATTATGAAATATTAATACATTTTTTTTAAAGCTGGAGTTGGAGTCCGTACATTTCTACCGACTCCGACTCCAACCACAACTAACTCCGACTCCACAGCCCTGCTCCTCGGATCGCGATATCGTCTGCCGCCGTACATCCGAGGTCTGACTTAATGAGGTACCTACTCACTTCTCTCTAGGCTCTCCTTGGATCACAGTACAGTGGTTCCACCACCCAGTCCATTACAGCAACATTGAATTTCCGCTCCCTCCAAAGATTTTCTATTGGGTTCAGGTCTAGAGACTGGCTAGGCCACTCCAGGATCTTGAAATGCTTCTTGCAAAGCCACTCCTTAGTTGCTCTGGCTGTGTTTTTCGGGTCATTGTCATGCTGGAAGACTCAGCCACGAAACATCTTTAATGCTCTTACTGAGTGAAGGAGGTTGTTGGCCAAAATCCATCCTCACTTTAATACGGTGCAGTCTTCCTGTCCCTCTTGCATAAAAGTATCCCCAAAGTATGATGTTTCTTCCACCATGCTTCACGATTGGGATGGTGTTCTTTGGGTTGTACTCATCCTTCTTCCTCCATCCAGATCATTTTTGGCGAACTTCAAACTGGCCTGTACATGTGCTGGCGTGAGCAAGGGGGACCTTGGGTGCTCTGCAAGATTTTAATCCATGGCGGTGTAGTGTATTACTAACGGTAATGTTTGAGACTGTGGTCCGAGCTCCCTTCATTTCACTGACCAGGTCCTCCCATGTAGTTCTGGTCTGCTTCCTGACCTTTCTCAGAATCATCCTAATCCAACGTGGCGAGATCTTGCATGGAGCCCCAGACCGAGGAAGATTGCCAGTCATCTTGTGTTTCTTCCTTTTTCTAACAATTGTGCCAATTGTGCTCCTGGCGCGGTCCCTGGACGTCCCTGGTTCTCCAGGTGCCGCCAGCTTCTTCCAGTGTTGAGTGGTCACATGGTACCGCTCATTACAGTAATGAATATGGACCCGACTCCATTCCTATAGGGGTGGAGCCGCATATTCATTACTGTAATGAGCGGTACCATGTGACCGCTCAATACAGGAAGAAGCTGCCAGCGCCCGGAGAACCAGGGATGTCCAGGGACCGCGTCGGGAGCAGGTGAGTATAACGGGGGTAGTGCGCTATATTCACCTGTCTGCATTCCACCATCGGCGCCGATGTGTCTTCTGCGTCCTCTGCAGTGACGCTCAGGTCAGAGGGCGCGATGACGCGATTAGTGTGCGTGCCGCCCTCTGCCTGAACTGTCAGTGCAGAGGACGCGGAAGACACAGCGGCGCTTGGCGGTGGAACGGGGGACAGGTGACTATAGCAAGTGCCGGGTGCCTGAGCGACGAGAGGTGAGAATGTGATTTTTTTTTTTTAAATCTCAGCAACAGCATATGGGGCATAATAGTCTATGGAGCATATTATGGGGCCATAATCAGCATTTGTGTAGCATTGTATGGGGCAAATGTATGTATGGAGCATCTTATGGGGCCATAATCAACATTTGTGCAGCATTATACGGGGCAAATATCTCTGGAGCATTTTATGGGGCCATGTGCCGCATTATATGGGGCAAATATCTCTATGGAGCATCTTATGGGGTCATGTGCAGCACTATATGGGGCAAATATATCTATGGAGCATCTTATGGGGCCATAATCAGTATTTGTGCAGCATTACACGGGGCAAATATCTCTATGGAGCATCTTATGGGGCCATAATCCGCATTTGTGCAGCATTATACGGGGCAAATATCTCTATGGAGCATTTTATGGGGCCATGTGGCGCATTATATGGGGCAAATATCTCTATGGAGCATCTTATGGGGATATAATCAGCATTTGTGCTGCATTATATGGGGCAAATATCTCTATGGAGCATCTTATGGGGCCATAATCGGCATTTGTGTAGCATTATATGGGGGCAAATATCTCTATGGAGCATCTTATGGGGCCATGTGCAACATTATATGGGGCAAATATCTCTATGGAGCATCCTATGGGGCCATAATCAGCATTTGTGGAGCATTATATGGGGCATATCTTAATATGGAGCATCTTATGGGGCCCATCATAAACTGTATGGAGCATTATATGGGGCTCCTGATTCAATATGGATATTCAAAAACACTTAACCTACTGATGTTTCAATTTATTTTACTTTTATTGGTATCAATTTTTATTTTTGACATTTACCGGTAGCTGCTGCATTTTCCACCCTAGGCTTATACTCGAGTCATTAAGTTTTCCCATTTTTTTGTGGCAAAATTAGGGGTCTCGGCTTATACTTGGGTCGGCTTATACTCGAGTATATACCGTACTTATTTTATGCAATAAAATGCAATTTAATTATTTCAAAATCATACAATGTGATTTTCTGTTGTTTTGTACCCATGATAAAAATTATAGACCTCGCCATTCTTGTAGGTGGGAAAAGTTGCATAATCCGCATTGTATCAAACACTTATTTTCCCCACTGTGTGTTGTAGGATTGGTGCCTATAAAACTACATATATTAAATAATTACTAGTATGGCAGTCAAAATGTAACATTCTCTTTTCTCGAGGCAATCAATTATTAACCTCTTCATTTTCCATTTTTAAGAGTTTTGTTTTTCTTCCTTTCTTCCAAGAGCCTCAACTTATTTATTTTTTCCATCGGTGTAGCCGCATGATCAGTTGTAGCTTTGCATGATACCGTTCATATTGCCATACAATATACTGGAAAATGGAGGAAAAATGGCAAAATATGGTGATATTGTGAAAAAAATATCTTGCATTTCTGCCTTTATTTTTATGGCTTTGCTTTTACGGTGTTCATTGTGCAGTAGATATGACCTGACAACATGATTCTCCAGGCCAGAATGATTATTGTCAGACCAAACTTGTATATATATATTTTTTATATTATTTTATTATTTTAAGTGGTGATAAAGTACCATAAATGTCGGGTGTGAATATGTAGGCAACAGTGTCTATTCATGTTCTAGGTTTTATTATTTTAGTGGTTAGGTATAGGTAGTCTGGTTGAATGGCCACAACAGACAAAAGACTGACACTTCCAAGCTAGTGTGAACGAGTGCATGCCAGGAGCAGCCATCTCCATATACAATAAACAAAAATATTGTACTCTGTAGCGCTAAAGCATGTCAATGTGAAATATATGAAATGTGAATAGCAATACTGCTTCTGGAAACTAGGGAAAAACTGAAACACTTAGCACATAATTTTGCTAATGCATGAATTGTTCAGATTATGTGCTAAGTGTCTCAGTTTTTTCCTAGTATACAGAAGCAGTATTGCTATTCATATTTCATATATTTCACATTGACATGCTTTAGTGCTACAGAGTGCAACTTTTTTGTTTATTGACAACAGTTACTAGATTACTCAAATTGGGGGGAGCGTAATCAAAGATTGGGTATATAAAAAAATGTGGGCAGCACTCAAAAGCCCCTTCCTTGCAAAGAAAACCCTGATGGGCCAATAAATGCATGTGAACAAGTGGCCACGTTTTGGTTATTAAAGGGAACCTGTAGGCAGGATTGTGCTGAGTAACCTTCAGACAGTGTCAAGTTGGCTCTGTTATACTGATTACAGTACAGAAATCCATCTTGTGGTTGCTGTTTAATCTTTATTTGTATTTTTCAGTTAATGATATGCTCGTGCTCCTAGGCGTCCTGTGGGGGGGGGAATTCATGTGGAGTTCTGCTTACATATTCATCTGTATGGCTTATGACAGATCACTGATCGCTCATTGAGTGCCCCCTATTTTACATAATGAATATAATATGTTTTGAAAAAAAAATCATAAGTATTCAGAAAAAAAATTGTCCCTCATAATGGCGTCGGTGGCATCTGCGCAGTAGCATCTATCGAATCGCCAATAGCGGAGTGGGCCAAAATCCATGCTGCAGTGTGTGCAAACTTGGTAAAGAACTATAGGAAGTGTGTGACCTCTGTAGTTGCAAACAAAGGTTTCTGTACCAAATATTAAGTTCTGTTTCTCTATTGTATCAAATACTTACCGTATTTAACAGTTTAGACAATTACGGACACAGCTATACCAAATACAATTAGGAAAATTAAAAAATTATATTTCATACGCAACAAATAGGGAAAGGTTTTTTTTAACCATTTTTTAGTCTATAAAACTTGACCATGCTATAGCATGAAGACTTCTATACACAAAGAGCACAGCGAGGTCAAAAATACTCTGTTGTAAAGAAGTCACAGTAAATGAGCAAGTGCTAGTCAAAAGATGAAAAAAATACAGGGTATTTACGGTAGTTAATATTTTTTTTTGCAAAAAAATGTATATTAAGCTGCTCCACCAATCGCCAAGGTATACCCATAATAGAGCAGTCCTATCTAATGTATATAATCCCTATCTGATGTATTTAAAAACCTGATCATCTGTATAGTACCTGTATAAGCAGGGTTCAGAGAGAAAATATCCATGTGGACATGCAGGATGGAACAGCTTTAGTGAAAATGGCCCACAGAGCCCATGTGTTTTTGGGTCTAGCATGAAGACTTCTGTAGCACAGTGTGTTAAGTGTCATCATTATCATGTTAAGAGCTTAGTAGGAGCACCAAGATGGCAGAGCTGGAGGCCTTCATTAGGCTCCTGCCCCCATGACCTCCCAATGGCATCCCTTGATTGTGTAGATGCCGCGGTCGCCATTGACTGTGGCCACCGAGGGTTGTTACCGTCATTTCCAGCTCTTGCAGCAGTAGCCCAGCTGTGTCACGTTCCTGATCCCATTCTTTACTCTTCTTATTCCCTTCTGCCCGGAATATATTATTCTATAATGGAAATGTTAAATTCCATTATGTATTCTGTATTGATTCTCCTCAAGATCCCTGTGTGTTGTGATTACTAGTGATGAGCGAATATACTCGTTACTCGAGATTTCTCAAGCATGCTCGGGGGTCCTCCGAGTATTTTTTAGTGCTCGGAGATTTAATTTTTCTTGCCGCAGCTGAATGATTTACATCTGTTAGCCAGCATAAGTACATGTGGGGATTCCCTAGCAACCAGGCAACCCCCACATGTACTTATGTTGGCTAACAGATGTAAATCATTCAGCTGCGGCAAGAAAAATTAAATCTCCGAGCACTAAAAAATACTCGGAGGACCCCCGAGCATGCTCGAGAAATCTCGAGTAATGAGTATATTCGCTCATCACTAGTCATTATGCAGGAATCTACTTTGTTTTCTCTGTGGATTAAAATCTTTATCAGTCTGATCATTGTGATCTTAAAGGGAACCTGACTTTGGTTTAATGCTGCACCAACCACGAGGATGAATCAGAGCCAGGCTGTGGCGTTTCAGAGAAAACATACTTTGGAAATCCAGACCGGGAACAGACCTAACTAATGTCATGCAGCTTTTCCCCACTACCATCCTTTTTGACTGACAGGTCTCTCCCTATGTACACAAATGTGAGAGACCTGTCAATCAACTAAAGTGGTGCAGGGAGAAGATGGGCAGGGACCGCACAGGACTAGTCTCAGGACTCTCCTTATGGTCCAGGGAGAAGACAGCCGGGGACCGCACGGGACTAGTCTCAGGACTCTCCTTATGGTCCAGGGAGAAGACAGCCGGGGACCGCACGGGAATAGTCTCAGGACTCTCCTTATGGTCCAGGGAAAAGATGGGTGGTGACCGCACCAGACTAGTCAGGACTCTCCTTATGGTCCAGGGAGAAGACGGCCGGGGACCGCACGGGACTAGTCAGGACTCTCCTTATGGTCCAGGGAGAAGATGGGTGGGGACCGCACGGGACTAGTCTTAGGACTCTCCTTATGGTCCCGGGAGAAGATGGGATGTGATCGCACCGGACTAGTCGGGACTCTCCTTATGGTCCAGCGAGAAGATGGGCGGGGACCGCACCGGACTAGTCTCAGGACTATCCTTATGGTCCAGGGAGAAGATGGGCGGGGAACGCACGGAACTAGTCTCCGGACTCTCCTTATGGTCCAGGGAGAAGATGGACGGTGACCACACCAGACTAGTCAGGACTCTCCTTATGGTCAAGGGAGAAGATGGGCGGGGACCGCACGGGACTAGGCTCAGGACTCTCCTTATGGTCCAGGGAGAAGATTGGCGGGGACCGCACGGGACTAGTCTCAGGACTCTCCTTATGGTCCAGGGAGAAGATTGGCGGGGACCGCACGGGACTAGTCTCAGGACTCTCCTTATGGACCAGGGAGAAGATGGGCGGGGACCGCATGGGACTAGTCTCAGGACTCTCCTTATGGTCCAGGGAGAAGATTGGCGGGGACCGCACGGGACTAGTCTCAGGATTCTTCTTATGGTCCAGGGAGAAGATGGCCAGGGACCGCACTGGACTAGTCTCAGGACTCTCCTTATGGTCCAGGGAGAAGATGGGCGGGGACCGCACGGGACTAGTCTCAGGACTCTCCTTGTAGTCAGGGAGAAGATGGACGGTGACCGCACTAGACTAGTCAGGGTTCTCCTTATGGTCCAGGCCGGCTTTTCAAAGTGTGGTTAGTCTGAAAATGCTGCGTTTTCGAGTTGGCAAACGTATGTGTAATTGCGTAGCCAGACTCTGATTCGTGCTCATCGTGGTTCGGACAGCATGAATCTAATGACCGGCTCCTTTTAAAGTGATTCCCCAATAATAAGGAAAAGAAAGGAAACTTTTCAGAGAGAAAATGGGGGCTCAGCACCAAAGGAAATAAAGGCTTACCTTCCATCTGTACAGAACATGTGCACTTCTACTTTAAATTTCATTGTAAACTTTTTGTAATTATTGCACAAATTGGACATTAGTGTTAAGAAGGTCTAATACAGGGGTAAGCAACCTGCGGGATTCCAGCATTTGTGAAACTACAACTCCTAGCATGGACTGACCGCCTGCAGGGATTTACACTGCTAAGATAAGAATCAGTTTCTAGCATCCATTATATTGAAATGTATCAAAACTCTATACCCATTGTAGTTATCCGGGGCGAGATAGCACTTCTGGCGTTCTTTATACGAGAAGGAAGACGCAATTTTCAGACCGGCCGCTGGTCTCCTTACCGGATCTTATTGGCTTATATGAGGTTGTTGGGTTTGGCCCAAGAGACCCATGGCTAGTCTGAACGTCACGGCCTGAAGTCTGTGAACGTCAGACTCATGAATTCAGCCTTGATACCATTTCTTGATGACTCCTCTTCAGAGTCTACCCTTAGTTCCAAACATCTTACATCATTCATGAATGTTTCTTGGCGATTCCAGGTTATTGTCTGTCATTTTATAAGGCTGTGGGCAACTCATCCTAGTTACCGACATCACCTAAGGGAGAATATGTGTTACTGAAAAAAGACAGATGTCCGTCTATGGGTGTGTCCCGGTCAGATCTGAAGTAAAGCAGCTTTGTATTTAAAACAAGTATGTGACAATACAAACCCTAGGAGTTCAGAGCAGGGAACATACTGAGGCGGTGACATAATGATCTCTACAGATGGTGCTCCATGGGCTTCTCCGCAGGACACACTGTTTGGAAATAAACATCTAAATTAAATCACAAGACCCGTGACAATGATAAGCCTGGCCACAGTCATTTATAATTTATTATTATGTAAATCTGGATGAAATTGGGTTAATGAGAAAGTCAAGATTGCTGGACAATGTATAATACAGACGTGTGGAAGCTGTCAAATTAATCCAGAAAATAGCCAATAAATTGCTGATGCCCCAATGAGAAAAAAAAAAAGTATTAATGCAAAAATCACTGATTTAGAGCGTACATATGTAACGGTGTACGTATGTATGTATGTATATGCCGCCTGACCTGTTGGAGGAGCAGCAGTTTCACAATTTAGTTTTCCTATACATATTTGTTACAAGTAGATGCAAAAAATGCATTTTTATAATTTGGTCTTTTACTACATTGATTACTGAATTTGCAAAGACCAAGCACAGTAGTGTGGAAACCATTCCAGCTATAGTAAATGTTTGGAGCAGCTTGGTTTGTGCATTGGATACATGCTAGTAATAAATGCCCTGCAGAACATTCACGCATTTTTTCTGAATCTTTATTGTGCTGATTATTGCAATGTGAAAACAAGCAAGGGGAAACTTAATCTGGAAAGGTATTTTAAACTCCAGTCTTAATCCAAGGTCCAAATAGAGTAAAATGTGATTAATTTGTTACATCTTTGACCTGCCTGTGCGTCAGTCAGAAATGTACTCTAGTCACAGACTGGAGTACATTTCTACTATAAATTACCCAACTTTTGTAGTGTAAATTATGTTGATTTTGTCAGGCTTCGCCATGCTAGACTCCCTCCCATTAAGCTTAAAAAACATTTTAAAAAGTTGAAAAAACAGCAGAAGACGACAACTTTTTTCCCATCTATGCAGTTTGCAAACTTATGTGATTATTCTATGGCAGTCTTATTTGGAAAATGATGAATTTGCCCTATAGTTATGTTTTTTTTTGGTCAACTGAGAAAATGGGATTCACCGAGCCAGAATATGAGCTGTTGGCTAGAGACGGACATAGTTGTAATGATATAATTTACTATCCGGTTGTAAGAAATAATCATATAAGAACATTTTAAAGAGGTAATCTGGCGCCATGCTGTTCCACATCGGAGGTAAGTGGTGCCATTGACCTTACAACCCCACACAAAGACGCGTGCACAACACCCGCTGGTCTTACACACATCTCTTAACATCATTGGCACCAACTCCTCTCCTATGTAGACGTTGGCAGCCACAGATAAGTTCTTTGATTTTTTTTTTTTTTTTTTACATTTATGCCCTGTCAACAAGTGACATACCTCCTACAGGCTGTAATAGTGGGAGCAGCACGGCACGGACATGTCTTTTTATGGATGTTGTCTTGCCTCACTGAGGGCATGCCACTCATATTATGTGATGGAAGGAAACCTATCAGAAATATATGGCTTATATTTTAGTAGGAAAACCCCTTGACTGGAATTTTTAGGAAATCACAACCCATACACAACTCATGATATTTTCATACTTGGCACACGAAGAGCAAAATGAAGTAAAAATATATCACGTGGTGCAATAAATAGTGCCTTTTTCTAAAGCATTGCTCAGATATCACATTTGAAGATGTTTTTGCATACTTTTTTAATTTTTTTTGTGTACATCATATAATGAATGAAAGAAATAAGGAGTCTTGTGAAACTAATATATTTCTCCATCCTGTCGGCTTAACTTCTGTTTTGGATTTTTAAAAAATGCAAAGCGTGAACTAGACCAAAGTCTTTTATGCTTTAGATAGCTTCCACCGTGATCAGTATTGTTCTATGGTAGTTTATTTCTGTACGTCCAGTTGAAGTGTGCTCGGCTGAACTATCTAGAAATATGTACCGATGCTACATGCAGCCTTTATACAGCCGGTTTTACATCTGAGCACAGGTGTAAAGATGAGTCATAAGGACACTTTCTCTTTAGAATCATGGAGACACCTGTGCACAGATGAGGGGTTAGTTTGGGGAATGAGTTGAGAGTCTCTGTATTAACCTTTCCAGGGGTCTCTGGTGGCTTCCTTCATGCCATTATTGATTCTCAAGCTGTGCACCATGAGAGAAGCACATGCTGTTTGCCTTGCAGGAACAAAGGTCCTTACCCAAGGGTATAAACTTCTAGGGGGTGTTGCAGCTGATCCTGGTTGGTCTATGGTGCTGACACATCACATTATTACCGTAGTTTTATTTTCATAGTAAAAGCAGTAAAAAAATCTCTACATTAACAATTGAAATTAAAAAAAAGAAGCAACCAAGAATCCCTCTACATCATTTGCTTTCTTTAGGGTTACCACTTGATGCACTCCACAAATAATAGTGTCCATTATTGCACCATAACTGACACCTGAAAATAGCAGTAAGAAATGAGCGCAGGACCAAAAATATATTGAAGTATCAAAATAACTTATTATGACATTAACATTTACTATTCGAATAAAGATTATTTTGATACCTTATTTAATATATTTTTGTCCTTTTTATAGAGATTATTTTGATACCCTATTTAATATATTTTTGTCCTTTTTTATAAAGATTATTTTGATACTTATTTAATACATTTTTGTCCTTTTTATAAAGATTATTTTGATACCTTATTTAATATATTTTTGTCCTTTTTTATAAAGATTATTTTGATACTTATTTAATACATTTTTGTCCTTTTTATAAAGATTATTTTGATACATTATTTAATATATTTTTGTCCTTTTTATAAAGATTATTTTGATACCTTATTTAATACATTTTTGTCCTTTTTATAAAGATTATTTTGATACCCTATTTAATATATTTTTGTCCTTTTTTATAAAGATTACTTTGATACCTTATTTAATTAAACATTTTTGTTTATTTTGTAAAAATGTTGTTGATACCTTACTTGATATATATACAGTATATTTTGTTTTGTCCTGCACTCATTATTTAGTTTCATAAAACATCAAACAGAAGCCGTAGCCACTGACATATCTGCGTGGTGTCGGGACTTGTCTAATCTCGAGGCTCCACCTTTCCTGATTTTCACACACAGTCTAAAAAATCCAACAAAGTCTTCACCTGTTTGCTATCCCCGCACAAGCAGGCTGCTCTGCCGGATGAGTCTCACCAACACATTTCCCCCCCTCCAACAGGATTACATGAAGATTAGAGCAAAGAACAATATTGGTAGTCAGCTTGTGAAATGGATTTTGGTTTTGTAGGAGAGCAAGCTTTATTTATGTAAAATAACTGTAATATATGCAGGAATACTCGGATAATATTAGCTTTTTTTTTATTTACAATGGGTCAAATTGGACTTCATTTCTGATCCCACGTCCCTGGTCTATCTCTCTTCCCTCTTTGAGGGCTTACAGTTTATATGAGCTGGGTACCCAATCATGGCGTCCTACATTGGCAAATCCACATCAAGCGATAAATGTCTAACTCATTAACGTGATATTACACAGGACATTAGCATCAAGGAACCTTAAGAACAATCAAAGCAGTGATGGACAGAAGAGGGCCCCTGTGCAAGACCATTAAAAAGGGCCCCTTTGTGTTTATGACAAAAGCGGCTTGGTGCTTTGGAGGCAGAATTGGGCCGCCTTATCTCTTGGACCCCAATGTGGCTGCACAGGTTGTATCAGTGGTTTGTCTGCCCCTAAATCAAAATATTATTTATTTCCTGGACAACAATGGCAAATTTATAGTGTATGCAATAAATGCCGAATAGAACCACTGCGCGAAAACCTGCATCTATCTTGAGAACGCTGCCCCGTTGAGCACCTCCAGGTACAGAAAGATGGCAGGACATGAACCGTTTATCTATCGATTAATCTCTTTTAAAGTCCTGGTCGAAAATATTGGCACCTTTGAAATTATGCCAGACAATAAACTATTTCTCTCAGAAAATTAGTGCAATTACACGTGTTTTGTTATACACGTGTTTATTTACTTTGTGTTTAAACAGCACAAAAAAATCTGAAAAATCTAAGGAAAATTGGACTTCATTTCACACAAAACTCCCAAAAAGGGCCTGACAAAATTGTTGGCACCTTACCAAAATTGTGAGTATACAGCTTTGTTTCAAGCATGCAATGAATGTTTAAATTCGCCTGTGGCAAGTAACAGGTTTGTCAATATGAAAATCATACTTAAAACCACTGTTTGGCAAACTTCTCCAGGTCTCATATTTGAAAGGTGCCTTCTCTCAACAGCAAATTTTAGCAACTCTTCACTTATGCTAAAAGGGATTTAGATCCGGACTCATTGCTGCCACTTCAGAACTCTCCAGCGCTTTGTTTCCGTCCTTTACTGGGTGCTTTGTGATGTATGTTTGGAGTCTTTGTCCTGCAGGAATACTCATGACCTAGGACGCAAATCCAGCTTTCTGACACTGGGCACTACATGGTGACCAAAAATCCATTAATAATTTTTAGATTTCATGATGCCTTGCACACAACCAAGGCACCCAGTGTCAGAGGCAGCAAAACAACCCCCACCATATATGACTGTAGGTACTGTGTTCATTTTTTTTTACAGGCCTCATTACATTTTCAGTAAACAGTAGAATGATGTGCTTTACCAAAAAGCTCTATTTTGGTCTCATCTGTCCACAAGACACTTAACCAGAAGGATTTTGGCATACTCGCGTACATTTTGGAAAACTGCAGTCTAGCGTTTTTATGTCCCTTTGTCAGCAATGGGTCCTCCTGTGTCTCTTGTCTTACCGTTTCTATTAATTCAAATGTCGACGGATAGTTCGCGCTGACACTGATGGTGCTAGAGTTCAAGTTCTCTTCCTCTCTAAAGAGTCAATTTACATATAAAATGGATTGATAAACTTACTTAATCAACAGTATACATTGACATCTGTTCACCTTGACAGTATGTGTAATTTTTGATGGATAAGTCATAAGTATTTAATGGTTTGGATTTCCAAGTTTATGGAAGGAGATTCCAGAATTTTAAGGATCCACGTGCAGAAATTCAAGCACCTGACGATTGTCTTTTGAATGTCACAAAGGAAAGGGAAAAGTCTTTTCATTCTGAAATGAAATGTTTTTGTTCTTTTTCTCTTTTTCAGACTAATTTCTATCAGCCCTATAGTCATGAAAACCTGATTACCTGGCAGCGGTCCAGGCCAGCAGTCCTTGATTCAGTACTGTATGTGCTCTTCAGGGTGTAGCCTCCCTTGCCCGGTAGGGTGATTGTCTTATTCCATTGATTGGTTTGGTGTTTGAGCCTGTGAAGTGTGTCCAGCTGCACAGGCGCCCATCCTACATGTAAAGCGCAGTAGTTACGTTTCATGCTGACTGTCTCATCCTTTGTATTCCGCAAATAAGGTCAGCAACAGCGTGGCCATGCAAATGAGAATTCTTATCATTCGTATCAAGACGTCAGGAGGATTATCTAAGCATTAACCTTGATTTTAATGGCATTGGTTGAGTGGCAAAAATCACAATTTGGATGAGTCTGATTATTTACTAAATACAATACATAAATGCAACGGGTTTTTAACACCCATTGCACTCTGGTATTATCGCATTACTTCCATCCTTTGTTGCCTTGCAGACTGGAATATGAAAGCAATCTGTCCTGTAGTGAGACTGGCTCCAGAAGCATTTCTCTGATAAGAAGACCCCCTGCCCTTTGCTAGTGTCTGGTCCAGTAGGCTTAGCCATGCGCTTAATCCCCAGAAAGTGGTTCGATTATTGCTGACCAGCAATGGCAAAATATGTGTGGGTTTTTTATTTATTTATTTATTTTTTCAAGCTATCAAACCTTCCTTTAATTCCTTAAGCAGAAATGCAGTGCAATCTATATTTCCTTGGCATGTGTCACGCAGATGGTGCAGAGCTCATGTTTTCAAATAACCGTGCTCAAAAATAACATAGTTTGAATAATAAATTCCGCAAATCCGTTCCTGAGAAATAGAAGCACAATTCTCCAGAGCTGCATAAACTTTTACGCATGAAGCTGTATCTCATCCACATTATGCAGAAAGAATAGATTTTGCTACAAAGTGGATATTTGTGCCTCGTGGTCTTTAATTTTTGGAGAAACGAGAAAGAAGGTGATGCTCAATTTTACATATTGGAACTTTTTTTTTTTTTTTTTTTTTTTTTTAAATATTTGGTGATCTATGTGAAACTATTTTTTTTTTTCTTTCTCCGGTCTCATCTTTATTGCTTGACATTTAAAACGAGCAGATACAAATCCTTCACGTAGGCCGCCGCTGTCAGGCAACCATGACTCTACATTTTAGTATTGATTGGAGTCGTTGAAGTAAATTCCTTTTTAAGTTAATCCTCATCCCTTCCCACGACAGGAGAATGCGTATGTCTGTGCGTCTATGCAGATGTTCGACACGGCCACCATGAACGCAACAGGAAGAAAATAAAATAATTAAAAAAAACCACTTTATTTTGCAGAGGATTTCATATGCAAAGTGATTTTTTTCTGTAATGGGTTCTGGTTCGGATACTCGCCATGTTACACCTTTTGATACAATATGTATATCTATTATGTATCTGGTGAAAATGAATTATATTTTCAGTGTGCGTCTTTTTGGTCATCTTATCTGCTAGTTCATCTTTTAGCTCAAGGGGATCACAATGTAGAAATGTTAGTCACCAGTTGAAGGGGTTGGAAGGATGGAAATCGATATTTAAGTTATCACAGAATGATATCTTTTAAAGGATATGGACACCTTCGGGGGCTATTTGTTTTTTGTTTTAGTTTTTTTTTTTCTACTAAATTGTTAGCTAAAAATCATTTCTGCAACAAAGTTAAATTAAAAATTGAAATTGCTTGTACACCCTCTATGAACGTAGCTGTGCATACACGGGATGCAGGATAAGTTCACACTGCCTCCATCAGTGATCTCTTTCCGATGAGTTTGTAACCTGCATCTGTCTTTATTTTTTTTTTTACTTTTCCCTAACTGATTTATGACCACATAGATGTGGCAGTGAGGTGTCACAAGACTATACTGTGTGGTCAGTGAGGAACCACGTGATGTCATTTGACTGACAAATATAGACAGGGTCATAATGGTGTAGAAGGGGGCACCACACAGGAAATAACTGCAATTATATTGCATAGCATGTTCTCTTACAAAAAGTCCTATTATTTTGTTTTTATCATGAAACTAAAAGGGGTTGGCCATTACTTTTACGAGTCCCTTTCATGTGAACAAACTGCCATAGATGAGCTCTTTTGTAAATACCTTGCTTTTGCATATCTTGTAACCTGAGCTGCTCTGGTTACATGGTCTCTGACTAAGAATCTCCTGAATTCCTATAATGTCATGTCAAAATCTTACTGAGATCCAGGTTTTGGAAACTGATGGGTTGGGTGTGGCTTGCTGTGTGGGTGGGCATGACTCAATTCATACACTGCTCCTGTGCATGCTGCTGCAGACACAGCTCTTCCTTTCAGACATAGTGCTCTGCAAAAACAGCTCTAACTCAACAGTTCTCCCTGCAGACACCACTCTTCCTGCAGACACCACTCTCTGCAAAAACAGCTCTCCCTCCAGGGTTCTCCCTGTAGATGCCGCTCTCCCTGCAGATACCGTTCTGCAAAAACAGCTATCCCTCCAGGGTTCTCCCTGCAGACACAGCTCTCCCTGCAGACACAGTTCTCCCTGCAGACACCTCTCTCCCTCTAGGCTTCTCCATGCAGACACAGCTCTCCCTCCAGAGTTCTCCCTGCAGACACAGCTCTCCCTCCAGAGTTCTCCTTGCAGACACAGCTCTCCCTCCAGAGTTCTCCCTGCAGACACAGCTCTCCCTCCAGAGCTCTCCCTGCAGACACCTCTCTCCCTCCAGAGCTCTCCCTGCAGACACAGCTCTCCCTCCAGAGCTCTCCCTGCAGACACCTCTCTCCCTCCAGAGCTCTCCCTGCAGACACAGCTCTCCCTCCAGAGCTCTCCCTGCAGACACAGCTCTCCCTCCAAAGCTCTCCCTCCAGAGCCCTCCCTGCAGACACAGCTCTCTCTCCAGAGCTCTCCCTGCAGACACAGCTCTCTCTCCAGAGTTCTCTGTTGTGAATTCTGTTGTCGAACTCCCTCCTGTGGTCGTGAATGGTACTTCGGCGAGTAGTGTCCATGGACTCCCTCTGGTGGCTGTGAGTGAAGCTGCTGCTTCTGAGGTTCCTTACACAGGTGACGTGGTTTATCCTTTGGTTGGCTGCTCTATTTAACTCCACTCAGATCGTTACTCCATGCCAGCTGTCAATGTTCCTGCATTGGTTCAGTTCGCTCTTGGATCTTTCTGGTGACCTGTCTTCTCCAGCAGAAGCTAAGTTCCTGATAGTTATTATTTGTTCATTGTTTCCTTGTCCAGCTGGTTATAATGATTTTGTCTTGCTAGCTGGAAGCTCTGGAATGCAGAGTGGCATCTCTGCACCGTTAGTCGGTGCGGAGGCCTTTTTCCACACTCTGCGTGGTCTTTTGTAGTTTTTTGTGCTGACCGCAAAGATACCTTTCCTATCCTCTGTCTGTTTAGTAAGTCTGGCCTACCTTTGCTGAAACCTGTTTCATTTCTGCGTTTGTGACTTTCATCTTTACTCACAGTCAATATATGTGGGGGGCTGCCTTTTCCTTTGGGGAATTTCTCTGAGGCAAGGTAGGCTTTATTTTCTATCTCTAGGGCTAGCTAGCTCTTAGGCTGTGAAGAGGCGTCTAGGGAGTGTCAGGAACGCTCCACGGCTATTTCTAGTTGTTGTGATAGAATTAGGGCCTGCGGTCAGCAGAGCTCCCACATCCCAGAGCTTGTCCTGTGTGAGTTTAACTATCAGGTCGTGCCGGGTGCTCCTAACCACCAGGTCATAACAGTTCTCCCTGCAGACACAGCTCTCTCTCCAGAGCTCTCCCTGCAGACACCTCTCTCCCTCCAGAGCTCTCCCTGCAGACACAGCTCTCTCTCCAAAGTTCTCCCTGCAGGCACAGCTCTCCCTCCAGAGCTCTCCCTGCAGACACAGCTCTCCCTCCAGAGTTCTCCCTGCAGACACAGCTCTCCCTGCAGACACAGCTTACCTTCCAGAGTTCTCCCTGCAGACATAGCTCTCCCTCCAGAGCTCTCCCTGCAGACACAGCTCTCCCTCCAGTGTTCTCCCTGCAGATACCGCTCTGCAAAAACAGCTCTCCCTCCAGGGTTCTCCCCGCAGACACTGCTCTCTGCAAAAACAGCTCTCCCTCCAGGGTTCTCCCCGCAGACACGCTCTCTGCAAAAACAGCTCTCCCTCCAGGGCTCTCCCTGCAGACACCTCTCTCCCTCCAGAGTTCTCCCTGCAGACACCTCTCTCCCTCTAGGGTTCTCCCTGCAGACACAGCTCTCCCTCCAGAGTTCTCCCTGCAGACACAGCTCTCCCTCCAGAGCTCTCCCTGCAGACACCTCTCTCCGTCCAGAGCTCTCCCTGCAGACACATCTCTCCCTCCAGAGTTCTCCATGCAGACACAGCTCTCCCTCCAGAGCTCTCCCTGCAGACACAGCTCTCTCTCCAGAGCTCTCCCTGCAGACACAGCTCTCTCTCCAGAGCTCTCCCTGCAGACACAGCTCTCTCTCCAGAGCTCTCCCTGCAGACACAGCTCTCCCTCCAGAGTTCTCCCTGCAGACACAGCTCTCCCTCCAGAGCTCTCCCTGCAGACACAGCTCTCTCTCCAGAGTTCTCCCTGCAGACACAGCTCTCCCTCCAGAGTTCTAGCTGCAGACACAGCTCTCCCTCCAGAGTTCTTCCTGCAGACACAGCTCTCCCTCCAGAGCTCTCCATGCAGACACAGCTCTCCCTCCAGAGCTCTCCCTGCAGACACAGCTCTCTCTCCAGAGTTCTCCCTGCAGACACAGCTCTCCCTCCAAAGCTCTCCCTGCAGACACAGCTCTCCCTCCAGAGCTCTCCCTGCAGACACAGCTCTCTCTCCAGAGTTCTCCCTGCAGACACAGCTCTCCCTGCAGACACAGCTCTCCTTCCAGAGTTCTCCCTGCAGACACAGCTCTCCCTTCAGAGCTCTCCATGCAGACACAGCTCTCCCTCCAGAGTTCTTCCTGCAGACACAGCTCTCCCTCCAGAGCTCTCCATGCAGACACAGCTCTCCCTCCAGAGTTCTCCCTGCAGACACAGCTCTCCCTCCAGAGCTCTCCCTGCAGACATAACTCTCCCTCCAAAGCTCTCCCTGCAGACACAGCTCTCCCTCCAGAGCTCTCCCTGCAGACACAGCTCTCTCTCCAGAGTTCTCCCTGCAGATACAGCTCTCCCTCATAGCTCTCCCTGAAGACACAGCTCTCCCTCCAGAGCTCTCCCTGCAGACACAGCTCTCCCTCCAGAGCTCTCCCTGAAGACACAGCTCTCCCTCCAGAGCTCTCCCTGCAGACACAGCTCTCCCTCCAGAGCTCTCCATGCAGACACAGCTCTCCTTCCAGAGTTCTCCCTGCAGACACAGCTCTCCCTCCAGAGCTCTCCCTGCAGACACAGCTCTCCCTCCAGAACTCTCCCTGCAGACACAGCTCTCCCTCCAGAGTTCTTCCTGCAGACACAGCTCTCCCTCCAGAGCTCTCCATGCAGACACAGCTCTCCCTCCAGAGTTCTCCCTGCAGACACAGCTCTCCCTTCAGAGCTCTCCCTGCAGACACAGCTCTCCCTCCAGAGCTCTCCATGCAGACACAGCTCTCCTTCCAGAGTTCTCCCTGCAGACACAGCTCTCCCTCCAGAGCTCTCCCTGCAGACACAGCTCTCCCTCCAGAACTTTCCCTGCAGACACAGCTCTCCCTCCAGAGTTCTTCCTGCAGACACAGCTCTCCCTCCAGAGCTCTCCATGCAGACACAGCTCTCCCTCCAGAGTTCTCCCTGCAGACACAGCTTTCCCTTCAGAGCTCTCCCTGCAGACACAGTTTTCTCTGTGGACACCGCTCACCCCCTAGAGCTTGACCCTTTTATCTTTATGTATACAGCCAGGTGTATATATACATATATATGTACACATTCTGCTCTATACCCTCTTTAACATATATACACCCAGCTGTATTCCTTCTATTATATGATTACATTTATATCTCTCCCCATTTATCCATCCATAAGTCAGTGGGGGGATAGAGGATAATCTTTATATCAAGGATGCTGTTCTGGTGCTTTGTGCATGCTTCTATCTACTATAATATTGTCTAAGGGTCACTTCCGTCTTTCTGTCTGTCCTTCTGTCTGTCCTTCTGTCACGGTTATTCATTCGCTGATTGGTCTCGCCAGCTGCCTGTCATGGCTGCCGTGACCAATCAGCGATGGGCACAGTCCGGAAGAAATGGCCGCTCCTTAGTTCCCGCAGCCCGCATACTCTCCTCCGGTCACCGCTATCACAGGGTTAATGCCGGCGGTAACGGACCGCGTTATGCCGCGGGTAACGCAATCCGTTACCTCCGCTATTAACCCTGTGTGTCCCCAACTTTTTACTATTGACGCTGCCTATGCGGCATCAATAGTAAAAAATGTAATGTTAAAAATAATAATAATAAAACCTGCTATACTCACCCTCCGTAGTCGCTCGCGCCGGCCGCCATCTTCCGTTGCAGGTTCCGGTGGCAAAGATGGTATCTGAGAAGGACCTGCCATGACGTCACGGTCATGTGACCGCGACATCATCACAGGCCCTGCGTGAGAAGGACCTGCCATGACGTCACGTTCATGTGACCGCGGCGTCATCACAGGTCCTGTACTCATACCAACCCTGGGACCGGAAGCTGCCGTGGACTACAAGGGGCCCCCGGAAAGGTGAGTATATGTTTATTTTTTATTTAACCTGTGACAAACCTGGCTGGGCAATATACTACATAGCTGGGCAATATACTACGTGACTGGCCAATATACTACGTGGCTCTGTTCTATATACTACTTCGCTGTACAACATACTACGTGGCTCTGTGCTGTATACTACGTCACTGGGCAATATACTACGTGACTGGCCAATATACTACGTGGCTTTGTGCTGTATACTACGTCACTGGGCAATATACTACGTCACTGAGCAATATACTACGTGGCTGCGCAATATACTACATCACTAGGCAATATACTACGTGGCTGGGCAATATACTACGTCACTAGGCAATATACTACGTAACTGGGCAATATACTACGTGGCTGCGCAATATACTATGTCACTAGGCAATATACTACGTAACTGGGCAATATACTACGTTGCTGGGCAGTATACTACGTCACTGGGCAATATACTACGTGGCTGGGCAATATACTACGTGGCTGGGCAATATACTACGTGGCTGGGCAATATACTACGTCACTGGGCAATATACTACGTCACTGGGCAATATACTACGTGACTGGGCAATATACTATGTGGCTGGGCAATATACTACGTGACTGGGCAATATACTACGTGGCTGGGCAATATACTACGTGAGCTGTGCAATATACTACGTGGACATGCATATTCTAGAATACACGATGCGTTAGAATCGGGCCACCATCTAGTTTTCTATAACTGTTGAGGAGATTGTGCTGGGGCTGTGTGTGACACTGGAAGAGGAGTGGGAAGGGTTTCGGGTCAGTTACAGGTCTGTGCTCTCTGTTAGATTGAAGTACAAGGCTGATGGGAAATGTAGTCAGAAGGGAGCAGAGGATTCTGAAGAGGAAGTGATGACTGACAGCAGAGCTGGTGCAAGTGCACAGGGAGGGAAGCACAAAGGCAGATAATATGCAGAAAAAGTACATGTGATTCTTTAGGGACATTATCAAACCATGTTTATATCAAAATCAGTAACTGAGTCAGGTTAGTGGACAATCTCTTAAATTTTCAGCTATCTTCCAGGGCAACTATATTTTGCAATTATAATAAACTTTGTCAAAATGAATAAAAATCCAATAGTAGACTCATGGAAAAGGGGGGGGGGGGGGGGTGTTATAAATTATCTGCCACTACTTTTTGTAAGAAGTATGAACAGGGGCGTAGTTTATCCAGGAATCCAGGAATTAAAGCTTACAGTGGCATGTAAAAGTTTGGGCATCCCTTGTCAAAATTACTGTTATTGTGACCAGTTAAGGAAGTTGAAGATGAAATGATCTCTAAAAGGCTTAAAGTTACAAATGACACATTTCCTTTGTATTTTAGGCAAAGAACAAAATCATCTTTTACATTTTAGAATTGACAAAAAGAAAAATGTTCAAAAGTTTAGGCACCCTGCATGGTTAGTACCTAGTAGCACCCCCTTTTGAAAGTATCATAGCTTGTAAGCGCTTTTTGTAGCTAGCCAAGAGTCTTTCAATTCTTGCTTGAGGGATTTTCATCCATTCTTCCTTGGAAAATTCTTCCAGTTCTGTGAGATTCCTGGGACGTCCTGCATGCACTGCTATTTTGAGGTCTAGCCACAGATTTTTAATGATGTTCAGATCAGGGGACTGTGAGGGCCATTGTAAAACCTTCAGCTTGTGCTTTTTGAGGTCGTCTATTGTGGATTTTGACATATGTTTAGAATCATCCATTTGTAAAAACCATTTTCTTTTCAACGTCAGCTTTTACAGATGATGTTATGTTTGCATATAAAATCTATTGAAATTTCATTGAATCCATTTTTCCCTCTATCCGTGAAATGTTCCCTGTGCCATTGGCTGCAACACAACCCCAAAGCATGATTGATCCACCCCTATTCTTTATTGTTAGCTAGATGTTCTTTTCCTGAAATTCTGTGCCCTTTTTCCTCCACACATACTTTTTGATGATTGTGGCCAAAGAGTTCTATATTAACCTCATTGGTCCACAAGACTTGTTTCCAATATGCTTCATGCTTTTTTAGATGTTCTTTTACATACTTCTGATGCTGAATGTTATGGTGAGGACGCAGGAGAAGCTTTCTTCTAATGACTCTTCCATTAAGGTCATATTTCTGCATGTGTCTCTTAACAGTAGAACAATGTACCACAACTCCAGAGTTTGATAAATCTTTCTGAAGGTCTTTTGCAGTCAAGCAGGGGTTCTGATTTGTCTCTCCAGTAATCCTACCAAAAGCTTTCACTGATATTTTCCTTGGTCTTCCAGGTCTTATCTTGACCTCCACTGTTCCTGTTAACTGCCATTTCTTAATTACATTTCAAACTGAGGAAAGGGCAACTTGAAAAAGTTTTGCTATCTTCTTATAGCTTCCTCCTGCTTTGTGGGCCTCCACCATTTTTATTTTCAGAGTGCTAGGCAGCTGCTTAAAAGAACCCATTGCTGCTGTTTTTTTAGCACAAGGTTAGAGGAGGCTGGGTTTTTGTAAAGCTGGGAAATTTGCATCACCTGGCCTTGCCTAACGATGATGGTGAACAAGCTATAATACTAACAGTCTAATTAAGGTCTGAAAAAAGTCTATAAATAAATAAGTCTATAAATAATCCTCCCAAGACCTCCTACTCTCCTCCACACTTATTCGTTCCTCACACAACCGCCTCTAAGATTTCTCCCAAATATCCCCCATCCTCTGGAAATCCATGCCTCAACACGTCCAATTATCCACCACCCTCGGATCCTTCAGACGGAACCTGAAAACCCATCTCTTCAGGAAAGCCTACAGCCTACAATAACCATGCCGCCGCCGCCAGAGCCGCCGCCTCACCACCACCAGAGCCACCGCCTCACCACCGCCAGAGCCGCCGCCTCAACCCTACCTTCTGCCTCTTCCCCACTATCCCCTAGAATGTAAGTCCGCAAGGGCAGGGTCCTCTCCCCTCTGTAGCAGTCTGTCACTGTAAACCTGTTTACTGTAAACGATGTCTATAACCCTGTATGTAACCCCTTTCTCATGTACAGCACCATGGAATTAATGGTGCTATATAAATAAATAATAATAAATACAGAATCCCTTTAACATCCCCATTTGGTTTCAAGGATTTCTGATTGCAAGTGGCATCTAACATCAGTTAAGGTACCTTCACACTGAACGATATCGCTAGCGATCCGTGACGTTGCAGCGTCCTGGCTAGCGATATCGTACAGTTTGACAGGTAGCAGCGATCTGGATCCTGCTGTGCCATCGTTGGTCAGCGCAGAAAGTCCAGCATTTTATTTCGTCGCTGGACTTCCTGCAGACATCGCTGAATCGGCGTGTGTGACGCCGATTCAGCGATGTCTTCGCTGGTAACCAGGGTAAACATCGGGTTACTAAGCGCAGGGCCGCGCTTAGTAACCCGATGTTTACCCTGGTTACCAGCGTAAAAGTAAAAAAAAACAAACACTACATACTTACATTCCGGTGTCTGTCCCCCGGCGCTGTGCTTCTCTGCAGTGTGAGCGCCGGCCAGCCGTAAAGCAGAGCACAGCGGTGACGTCACCACTCTGCTTACACAGTGCAGGAAAGCACAGCGCCGGGGGACAGACAGCGGAAGGTAAGTATGTACTGTTTGTTTTTTTGCTGGTAACCAGGGTAAACACCGGGTTACTAAGCGCGGCCCTGCGCTTAGTAACCCGATGTTTACCCTGGTTACCGGCATCGTTGGTCGCTGGAGAGCTGTCTGTGTGACAGCTCTCCAGCGACCAAACAGCGACGCTGCAGCGATCCGGATCGTTGTCTGGATCGCTGCAGCATCGTTTAGTGTGAAGGTACCTTTAGCCTCAATTTTATCAGGTTTTTGTTGTCTTTGGCAGACATAATAGTGCAGCCTCTTACGCTTTTCTACCAAGTAAAAAAAATAAAAAAAAGGTTTCCGTGGGTGAGTGTTGTGGCTGATATCTCACCAGCTATGGCAGTAGTGTATAAATGGTGCAGAGCTATCTCATATATGGTAGTTAATTTCATGATTGCAGTGGGGAAAATAAGAATTTCATACACTGCCGATTTTGCAAGTTTTCTCAACTACGAAGAATGGAGAGATCTGTAATTTTTATCGTAAGTACACTTGATCTGTGAGTGACAGAATCTTCAACAAAAAAAATCCAGAAAATCACATTGTATGATTTTTACATAGTTAATTTGCATTTTATTTCATGAAATAAGTATTTGATACAATAGAAAAACAGAACTTAATATTTCGTACAGAACCCTTTGTTTGCAAGTACAAAGGTCAAAAGTTTCCTGTAGTTCTGACCAAGCTTGCACACGCTGCAGCTGGGATTCTGGCCCACTCCTCCATACAGATCTTCTCCAGATCTTTCAGGGTTTGGGGCTGTCGCTGGGCAAAATTGAGTTCAAGCTCCCTCAAAAGATTTTCTATTGTGTTCAGGTCTGGAATTCTGGCTAGGCCGCTCCAGGACCTTGAAATGCTTCTTGCGGAGCCGCTCCTTAGTAGCCTTCGCTGAGTGTTTTGGGTCATTGTCATGCTGGAAGACCCAGCCATGACCCATGTTTAATGCTCTTACTGAAGGAAAGAGGATGTTGGCCAAAATCTCCCGATACATGACCCCATCCATCCTCCTTTCAATATGGTGCAGTCACCCTGTCCCCTTTGCAAAAAAGCACCCCCAAAGAAGCAAATTTCTCGGATCACATTTATGACAAAGTTGCTTATTTTCATGTGTACTATTTAATTTATGAAATAAAAGTTAAAACAACAATTACACTTTAAATATAGATCACTTAGTTACAATCTTGAATACAGTTGTAAATAACCTTTTCTCAAGCAATAGCCGTCATTTTAATTTTTGTTTCATAAATCAATTGCACTCATGAAAAATTGTAATCTATCATATTAGAGAAATCAGTTTATTTCTCCTGATTTTTTACTCTCTATTCATCGGAAAAATCTGTCTTCAGTGAACACAGATTTTACCCAACACTGAGAATTTTGAGAATAAGTGATCAGTCCGGGAGGAGAGAGAATTGGAATAAGTTATATTAGAATGTTTCTTATTTTCATTTGTACTATTATTTTATGGAGAAACAAAACTATAGTTATTCTTTCCTGACTTATTAATACAGCTGAGTAACTATTTGCTGTGTGAAGAAAATACCGGTAATTAGACAGTGAAAATTAGATACTACTCAGAAAATTGAAAATTTATATTGTAATGCATCCAAAATTCAGTGTGATTACTGGAATTTAATAAATGTAATAGATATCACAAACCTTTAGACTTTTCATATTCTCTTTTCCCCTATAGATCACTTATATTGATATTCCGGGACCAAAGGTCCGGCATCTCAATCGTCGTCTTGCAGTAAATTGTGTACAGGATCTTGCCATTTGTTGGTGGCAAGTACCGGATGATGAGGTCTGCCCTTGGACTCCAATGTCTAGTGACAAAGACCGGGCGAACATAGTCCTATTAGGCTGTTCTAATAACAGACTGGAGGTAAGATAATCGCGAACAAAAAAAAAATTACATCATGATTTTTTTTTTGCACGGCTTTTAAGACTTCTCTAGGTCTACATATTGATAACTGTGACACAAACAATTTTTTTTCTTTTTCCAATTTTTCATAGCAAGTGTTCTCTAAACCCAGAGTTCTTTCCCATCTGGATAATGGGTATTGAGGTATTCCTGGAAGTTAAGGAAGGAAACAGATTGGCCCTACATTTTGGGCAATAAAGGACCTGTAAATACAATATTTATTACACTTGAATATAGCAAATGTTGTAAAAGGATGGTCCAAAAGTTTAACATTACAAAATAAAACCTAAACAGTTTTTTGGAAAACTTTAAAACCAACTTAGAAAAACTTCCTTCAACGCTGGATACCAGATGATCATTTGTTCTGCTCTTTGATTTATTAGGTTATTACTTTGACTTCCAGAATTAATAGACAGAAAAGGTAGTTCAGCTCATACCGAATGGTATTGTAGTACAATGAAAGGTGCAATTAAGTGTTACAGACCCGTGTGATTTAAGATGTGCCTCTGGTAAAAAAAAAAAAAAACGCAAAAAAAAAGAATAAATTGGCTTATAGCCATCAAATTCAGAAATCCTCAATCTTTCGATCCCTATATGATTTATTTTCATTGGAACAACACTCCCTAATGTCTTAATACATCAAAAAAGGCTAATATGTATGTTACCATTGTACTGTTGAAAAGCACAGTGTCGTTCTTTGCAACGTGAGCCTTATCCTGTGGCAGAATCCCAAGGAAGAGGTAATTAAAATAAAATGATTAAATCACTATTTCCCAAATTGAGTCCTTTGTGATTTCTAACATCTCAACTGGCTACTGCTGTAAATTTCTAATATAATTCCATTCCTGTTGCTTGGGGATTTAGTGCATTTGTTTCCTAATAATTGCAATTAAAATAACACTAACAATATTGTCTACCCCTCCGTGCCTAAAGTAGTACATGCGTTTATCAAGTAAACAGGCACGATTACCGATTGAAAGAACGATGAGAATTTAATATGCCTGCTCAATTTTATCTAATTTATCGAAAAATCTGGGCTTAAAGATGTTCTGTTAAGTAGTAGAGACTTTACAGCAGAAATTGCTGTAGAAAATTTCTGCAAGAATCCACAGAGAAATCCACGACGATAAATCTGTACCAATTTATGGATATTTGCTTGCAGATTTTACCTTCAGAATAGAGCCAAGTGCCAAAAGTAAAAAAAAAAAAATAATACATAGAAAGCTCTACACCCAACGCCTCTAGTTTTTCCATCTAAACACATCTCTGGTGCCCTGCTGGCCTCTTTGTCATAGGAAAAGACATCATTGTAGGAGGCTCAGCAGGGAAAACCAACTAAGGCTGTGTTCTCATGTCCAATAGTCATCCGTTAGAACAGATCCAGCTGTAATCCGTTAACAAAAATGTTGTGCAGACGCAATTATTTTTGGTTCCACTAAGAAAAACTAATTTCAACTGGATCCATTTTTTTTTATCTGCTTTTGGCCTACTGGATCAGCTTCACCTAAGAAAAAAATGGATGGCTTTTTAACCCCTTTACCCCCAAGGGTGGTTTGCACGTTAATGACCAGGCCAATTTTTACAATTCTGACCACTGTCCCTTTATGAGGTTATAACTCCGAAACGCTTCAACGGATTTCTGGTGATTCTGACATTGTTTTCTCGTGACATATTGTACTTCATGATAGTGGTAAAATTTCTTTGATAGTACCTGCGTTTATTTGTGAAAAAAACGGAAATTTGGCGAAAATTTTGAAAATTTCGCAATTTTCAAACTTTGAATTTTTATGCAATTAAATCACAGAGATATGTCACACAAAATACTTAATAAGTAACATTTCCCACATGTCTCCTTTACATCAGCATAATTTTGGAACCAATTTTTTTTTTTGTTAGGGAGTTATAAGGGTTAAAAGTTGACTAGCAATTTCTCATTTCTACAACACCATTTTTTTTTAGGGACCACGTCTCATTTGAAGTCATTTTGAGGGGTCTATATGATAGAAAATGCCCAAGTGTGACACCATTCTAAAAACTGCACCCCTCAAGGTGCTCAAAACCACATTCAAGAAGTTTATTAACCCTTCAGGTGTTTAATAGGAATTTTTGGAATGTTTAAATAAAAATGAACATTTAACTTTTTTACACAAAAAATTTACTTCAGCTCCAATTTGTTTTATTTTACCAAGGGTAACAGGAGAAATTGGACCCAAAAAGTTGTTGTCCAATTTGTCCTGAGTACGCCGATACCCCATATGTGGCAGTAAACCACTGTTTGGGCGCATGGGAGAGCTCGGAAGGGAAGGAGTGCTATTTGACTTTTCAATGCAAAATTGACAGGAATTGAGATGGGACGCCATGTTGCGTTTGGAGAGCCACTGATGTGCCTAAACATTGAAACCCCCCACAAGTGACACCATTTTGGAAAGTAGACCCCCTAAGGAACTTATCTGGATGTGTGGTGAGCACTTTGACCCACCAAGTGCTTCACAGAAGTTTATAATGCAGAACCGTAAAAATAAAAAATCATATTTTTTCACAAAAATTATATTTTTGCCCCCAATTTTTTATTTTTCCAAGGGTAAGAGAAGAAATTGGACCTCAAAAGTTGTTGTCCAATTTGTCCTGAGTACGCTGATACCCCATATGTGGCAGTAAACCACTGTTTGGGCGCATGGGAGAGCTCGGAAGGGAAGGAGCGCAGTTTGACTTTTCAATGCAAAATTGACAGAAATTGAGATGGGACGCCATGTTGCGTTTGGAGAGCCACTGATGTGCCTAAACATTGAAACCCCCCACAAGTGACACCATTTTGGAAAGTAGACCCCCTAAGGAACTTATCTAGAGGTGTGGTGAGCACTTTGACCCACCAAGTGCTTCACAGAAGTTTATAATGCAGAACCGTAAAAATAAAAAATCATATTTTTTCACAAAAATTATATTTTTGCCCCCAATTTTTTATTTTTCCAAGGGTAAGAGAAGAAATTGGACCTCAAAAGTTGTTGTCCAATTTGTCCCGAGTACGCTGATACCCCATATGTGGCAGTAAACCACTGTTTGGGCGCATGGGAGAGCTCGGAAGGGAAGGAGCGCAGTTTGACTTTTCAATGCAAAATTGACAGAAATTGAGATGGGACGCCATGTTGCGTTTGGAGAGCCACTGATGTGCCTAAACATTGAAACCCCCCACAAGTGACACCATTTTGGAAAGTAGACCCCCTAAGGAACTTATCTAGAGGTGTGGTGAGCACTTTGACCCACCAAGTGCTTCACAGAAGTTTATAATGCAGAACCGTAAAAATAAAAAATCATATTTTTTCACAAAAATTATATTTTTGCCCCCAATTTTTTATTTTTCCAAGGGTAAGAGAAGAAATTGGACCTCAAAAGTTGTTGTCCAATTTGTCCCGAGTACGCTGATACCCCATATGTGGCAGTAAACCACTGTTTGGGCGCATGGGAGAGCTCGGAAGGGAAGGAGCGCCGTTTGACTTTTCAATGCAAAATTGACAGGAATTGAGATGGGACGCCATGTTGCGTTTGGAGAGCCACTGATGTGCCTAAACATTGAAACCCCCCACAAGTGACACCATTTTGGAAAGTAGACCCCCTAAGGAACTTATCTGGATGTGTGGTGAGCACTTTGACCCACCAAGGGCTTCACAGAAGTTTATAATGCAGAGCCATAAAAATAAAACAAAATTTTTTTCCCACAAAAATTATATTTTAGCCCCCAGTTTTGTATTTTTCCAAGGTTAGCAGGAGAAATTGGACCCTAAATGTTGTTGTCCAATTTGTCCTGAGTACGCTGATACCCGATATGTGGGGGGGAACCACCGTTTGGGCGCATGGGAGGGCTCGGAAGGGAAGGAGCATCATTTGGAATGCAGACTTAGATGGATTGGTCTGCAGGCGTCACATTGCGTTTGCAGAGCCCCTAATGTACCTAAACAGTAGAAACCCCCCACAAGTGACCCCATATTGGAAACTAGACCCCTCAATGAACTTATCTAGATGTGTTGTGAGAACTTTGAACCCCCAAGTGTTTCACTACAGTTTATAACGCAGAGCCGTAAAAATAAAAAATCTTTTTGTTTTCCCACAAAAATTATTTTTTAGCCCCCAGTTTTGTATTTGTCCAATTTGTCCTGAGTACGCTGATACCCCATATGTTGGGGTAAACCCGTGTTTGGGCACACAGGAGAGCTCGGAAGGGAAGGAGCACTGTTTTACTTTTTCAACGCAGAATTGGCTGGAATTGAGATCGGACGCCATGTCGTGTTTGGAGAGCCCCTGATGTGCCGAAACAGTGGAAACCCCCCAATTATAACTGAAACCCTAATCTAAACACACCCCTAACCCTAATTCCAACGGTAACCCTAACCACACCTCTAACCCTGACACACCCCTAACCCTAATCCCAACCCTATTCCCAACTGTAAATGTAATCTAAACCCTAACCCTAACTTTAGCCCCAACCCTAACTGTAGCCCCAACCCTAACCCTAACCCTAGCCCTAACCCTAGCCCTAACCCTAGCCCTAACCCTAGCCCTAACCCTAGCCCCAACCCTAGCCCTAACCCTAGCCCTAACCCTAGCCCTAACCCTAGCCCTAACCCTAACCCTAGCCCTAACCCTAGCCCTAACCCTAGCCCTAACCCTAGCCCTAACCCTAACCCTAATCCTAGCCCTAACCCTAGCCCTAATGGGAAAATGGAAATAAATACATTTTTTTAATTTTTCTCTAACTAAGGGGGTGATGAAGGGGGGTTTGATTTACTTTTATAGCGAGTTTTTTAGCGGATTTTTATGATTGGCAGCCGTCACACACTGAAAGACCCTTTTTATTGCAAAAAATATTTTTTGCAATACCACATTTTGAGAGCTATAATTTTTCCATATTTTGGTCCACAGAGTCATGTGAGGTCTTGTTTTTTGCGGGACGAGTTGACGTTTTTATTGAAAACATTTTTGGGCACGTGACATTTTTTTATCGCTTTTTATTCCGATTTTTGTGAGGAAGAATGACCAAAAGCCAGCTATTCATGAATTTCTATTGGGGGAGGCGTTTATACCGTTCCGCGTTTGGTAAAATTGATAAATCAGTTTTATTCTTCGGGTCAGTACGATTACAGCGATACCTCATTTATATCATTTTTTTATGGTTTGGTGCTTTTATACGATAAAAACTATTTTACAGAAAAAATAATTATTTTTGCATCGCTTTATTCTCAGGACTATAACTTTTTTATTTTTTTGCTGATGATGCTGTATGGCGGCTCTTTTTTTGCGGGACAATATGACGCTTTCAGCGGTACCATGGTTATTTATATCTGTCCTTTTGATCGCGTGTTATTCCACTTTTTGTTCGGCGGTATGATAATAAAGCGTTGTTTTTTGCCTCGTTTTTTTTTTTTTTTTCTTACGGTGTTTACTGAAGGGGTTAACTAGTGGGACAGTTTTATAGGTCGGGTCGTTACGGACGCGGCGATACTAAATATGTGTACTTTTATTGGTTTTTTTTTATTTAGATGAAGAAATGTATTTATGGGAATAATATTTTTTTTTTTTTTTCATTATTTTGGAATATTTTTTTTTATTTTTTTTACACATTTGGAAAATTTTTTTTTTACTTTTTTACTTTGTCCCAGGGGGGGACATCACAGATCAGTGATCTGACAGTTTGCACAGCACTCTGTCAGATCACTGATCTGACATGCAGCGCTGCAGCCTTCACAGTGCCTGCTCTGAGCAGGCTCTGTGAAGCCACCTCCCTCCCTGCAGGACCCGGATCCGCGGCCATCTTGGATCCGGGGCTCGAGCAGGGAGGGAGGTGAGGAGACCCTCGCAGCAACGTGATCACATCGCGTTGCTGCGGGGGGCTCAGGGAAGCCCGCAGGGAGCCCCCTCCCTGCGCGGTGCTTCCCTGCACCGCCGGCACATCGCGATCATCTTTGATCGCGGTGTGCCAGGGGTTAATGTGCCGGGGGCGGTCCGTGACCGCTTCTGGCACATAGTGCCGGATGTCAGCTGCGATAAGCAGCTGACACCCGGCCGCGATCAGCCGCGCTCCCCCCGTGAGCGCGGCCGATCGGCTATGACGTACTATCCCGTCCAGGGTCAGATAAGCCCAGGGCACCTCGACGGGATAGTACGTCTAAGGTCACAGAGGGGTTAATGGATCCGCTTTCCATAGATTTCAATCTATATATATAATTGTCTAAGGGTCACTTCCGTCTGTCTGTCACGGATATTCATTGGTTGCGGCCTCTGTCTGTCATGGAAATCCAAGTCGTTGATTGGTCGTGGCAAAATGCCCAGGACCATTGCCACGACCAATCAGCGACGGGCGCAGTCCGGCGGCAACATGGCCGCTCCTTCCTCCCCGCAGTCAGTGCCCGCTCCATGCTCCCCTCCAGTCAGCGCTCACACAGGGTTAATGGCAGTGCTAATGGACCGCGTTATGCCGCGGTGTAATGCACTCCATTAACGCTGCTATTAACCCTGTGTGACCAACGTTTTACTATTGATGCTGCCTATGCAGCATCAATAGTAAAAAGATCTAATGTTAAAAATGATAAAAAAAATAAAAAATCATCATATACTCACCTTCCCGCGCCTTTCCCGTTCCTCGCGACGCTCCGGTGACCGATCCATGCATTGCGATCTCGCGAGATGATGACGTAGCGGTCTCGCGAGACTGCTACGTCATCATCTCGCGAGACCGCAATGCACTCTTGAGACCGGAGCACGCGAGGAGCGTCGGTAAACGCTTCCTGGATTCCGGGGCCAACGGAGGGTGAGTAACTATTTTTCTATTTTAATTCTTTTTTTTAACAGGCATATGATGCCCACATTGCTATATACTACGTGGGCTTTGCAATATACTACGCAGGCTGGGCAGTATACTACGCGGGCTGGGCAATGTACTACGCGGGCTGTGCAATATACTACACGGACTGTGCAATATACTACGGGGGCTGGGCAATATACTACGGGGGCTGGGCAATATACTACGGGGGCTGGGCAATATACTACGGGGGCTGGGCAATATACTACGGGGGCTGGGCAATATACTACGCGGGCTGTGCAATATACTACGTGGGCTGTGCAATATACTGCGCGGGCTGTGCAATATACTGCGCGGGCTGTGCAATATACTACGCAGACTGGGCAATATACTACGTGACTGGGCAATATACTACGTGGCTGGGCAATATACTACGTGGCTGGGCAATATACTACGTGGCTGTGCAATATACTACGCGGACTGGGCAATATACTACGTGACTGGGCAATATACTACGTGACTGTGCAATATACTACGTGGCTGGGCAATATACTATGTGGCTGGGCAATATAGTACGTGACTTGGCAATATACTATGTGGCTGGACAATATACTATGTGGCTGGGCAATATACTACGTGGCTGGGCAATATAGTATGTGACTGAGCAATATACTACGTGACTGGACAATAAAGTACGTGACTGGGCAATATACTACATGGTTGGGCAATATACTACGTGGCTGTGCAATATACTACATGGTTGGGCAATATGCTATGTGACTGGGCAATATACTACGTGGCTGTGCAATATACTACATGGTTGGGCAATATGCTATGTGACTGGGCAATATACTACGTGACTGGGCAATATACTACGTGACTGCGCAATATACTACGTAGCTGGGCAATATACTACGTGACTGGGCAATATACTACGTGACTGGGCAATATACTACGTGACTGGGCAATATACTACGTGGACATGCATATTCTAGAATACCCGATGCGTTAAAATCGGGCCACCATCTAGTGTTAAATAAACGGATATAGTTGAAATCTTTTTTTTTTTTTTTACTTAGTCAAAAAAATTGTGTTTTCTCAACTTTTTTGTTAACTGACTGCTGCTGGATCCATTCTAACTGATGATCACTGGACATGTGAACGTAGCCTGAGGCTATGTAGACACGTTGCGGATTTACTGCAGAACTGCAGCGTTTTTTCCCCGCGCAGAAACGCTGCAGAACCGCAAGTGATTTACAGTACAATGTAAATCAATTGAAAAAAAAAATGCTGTGCTAATGGTGCGGAAAATTCTGCACGAAAAACGCAGCGGATTAAAAAAAAGAGCATGTCACTTCTTTTGTGCGGATCTGCAGCGTTTCTGCACCCATTCCGTTATAGAAATCTGCAGGGGTAAAAATGCATGAAATCCGCACAGAATCCGCAGTAAATGCGCAGGAAAAATGCACAAAATCTGCAAGAAAAACGCATCAAATCTGCACCTGCGTTTTCTGCCAAGAGATGCAGAATCCGCAAGGAAAATTCCAGAGGCAAACTTTGAGAAAAGTTAGGTTTTTATTTTTATTACATTTTTAAATTTCTAACAGGGAAGGAATTGTGGCTGGGTTGGGGAAACAATCTTGGACGTGCAGACCCATTAAATCTACAGAGGCACAAAAAGAAAGATCATCAATGGATCGTCATCTTGAAATCATAAACTTAGTAACAAAAATATGCAAGAAGCTGTAAGAATTATTAAAGTGAAGGAAGGGAGAAAACAAAGGAGAGGTGTTATGCAGAGGTTTTATGTTTGGAGGGAGAGGAGAAAAATGGAGTGCACCAAATGGGGGCAACAGCCAACCTCAGCCACAGCCGCCTTAAGTACCAGAGAAACAAAAAAACGTATGCTGTGCGTGCCATGAGCCCTTAATATTCAATATAGTCTTGATAAGTGAGCCAGTAGTGCCAGGTTTCCAACAAGCACTTGAGAATATGTAATTTGAGCTACTCTTAATGGGTGAAGTTTTTTATTATTAGGATTTATGAAATTTGCTACAAGTTTGTAGTAACATTCAGCAAAGTCCACTATTACTGAATTTTATTGCCGATTTTGACTTGCCCATTCAGTTCTGTTTACAACAAACCTGCCATTATTCCACATAAATTGCACTTTAGGTCAATTTACTCCCAGGAGTTAAAGTCTCATTCAGTTCGCTGCTACTGGACTCACAGCAGGTTTTTCCGCGCAAAATTGGATGGAATATTTGGCTCATTTTCAGTAATATCGTTAACTTATAGAAAGTGTTGCCAAATATTGCTGATAATGGTAATGCATATTTTTGTAAAGTAATACATGTGATTTATTTAGCAGTGTACTCGCAATGTGCAACATGTTTTCTATTTCTGCATGTTTACCTATCATTACGTAGTTGGGGTTTAGTGTTTATGTAAAAAAATAGTTTTTCGGCGTTAAGTAGTAATAGAATTTGTGTATGATGAGATGTGTCCAGAAGGTGAAACCAGCAGCACTGCGCGCAGATGATGACCCAGAGGACAGTACACATTGCAACGCTGTGCATATGCCGTAAAACAAGGAGTATAGTCTTTGGATTCATCTGCTCAATGTTAATGCACTCACTGACAATGGCATCCACGCCTCAATAAAGTATAGGTCCCTAAACTACCTAATGCCGATTTTTACATGGACATGATTGAAACACTTAACTTCAGCTACAAAAATGGCTTGCTTTTAGGGGGTTTAATATTCACATTTTTGATTTTCGGGTATTGTCATTTTAGTTGGGTCTATATACACAATATAACAGCATGTATTGACTCTTGGTTGCAATATTTACCGGTAGTTTCCTTTTGCTTTTTCTTCTTAGGTGCTGAGTTACATCCGCACCGAGGGCGATATGCTGGACGCTAGCTTTAGTATCACTCAGCCGTACCAGGTACATACAGTAGAGCACTCAATGAGCTCCGACAAGGAACCTATGGCTGACAGCTGCGTCTATGAATGTGCAAGAAACAAAATGCAGTGTGCTTCAGTCACTAAAATCCCCCTCAATTCCCGAGCCATAAGCTGTGACAGGAACAAGGCCGAGGACAGGCTTCTTCTTGGCTGTGAAGATTCTTCGATAATTCTTTATGAAGCTCATCGCAGAGTGACTCTTCTGGCCCAGGCTGATCTTTTGCCTTCATTAATCCAGTGGCATCCTGCTGGATGTATTTTTGTGGTGAGCAACAATCAAGGGGAGATACAAATATTTGACATGGCACTCTCACCCATTAAAGTCCAGCTTGTTGCTGAAAACCTTGCCCCAACATCCACCCTACAATGCAATAAGCAGTTTGAGGTGTCCAGCAGCCTGGTGGACATCAAGTGGACTCACCCTCGTACTGCAGCTCAGTGCTCGGATAGTGCCGATATATATAACCTTCTGTTTCTGAGATTTCACGGGGGACCCTTAGGAGTTCTTCAATTCAAGCTTGGTAAGATATTAGAGTGTAAATATACGTATACATAGAGTATAAATGAATGTTTTAACATTAGCTGCACTCAGTTTTCTATGGTAGTGTACTTTGGATATGGCTCATTATTGGTTGCTTACCGTCTCTTGCCTTGATAGATAATCTCACACTAACTAATGCAGTCTCTGACAGTAGATGAGTTATGTACGTTGTAAGGATTTCGTACTCACTTAGGTGCGGCAGGAGGAAAACAGGAGACGTGCTTCTTTAAAAAAGTCCGTGCGGGTTTATTTCCTTCATAAACCCAGCAGTAACAACAAATGGAAAACGGCCTTCAGAGAAGGCAAAACAACACACAATGTCCTTAGCCGGGCTCTCTGCTCCCTCTGGCCTGCGGGCACACAGGCTGGGGCAATGTCCAGCACCCTCAGGCCTGCGGGCACACAGGCTGGGGCAATGTCCAGCGCCAAGGCTCGGTCTGGAGGCCTCCTACCTCCCAACACACAGACCACGTGCCAAACAGCCTCCATTATGTAGGCTGTAACCACAGGTGAGGTATGTGGGTAACCAGACCCGCCCATCTCTCATAGCTACCTACAACCCGCACCCAGGTGCACTAAACAACATCCTAGTGCACCTAGTGCCATCCCTGTGACACATACCTCCCATTGATTACGCGGCCATTAGCCTCCTTACAACATGAAGAGATGAAAAAATCTTGGAGAACAAAAGTAAATAATAGCTAAGTCATGCTGCATAATGATTTAGTAATGAAAGTTAAACACCAAAAAAAGGAAAAATTCTAGAAAACACACCAAAAGCAGGCGGAGATGCTTACCTGTGTAAATAGGCCTCAATACAATTACACAAGCAGGGTGCTGCAGACCCAAGTAAAATGGCAAATGCACAGGTGCAATACCTAATGAAACAGCCAGCCTTCAATCAGGGATTGGCCGTGTGGTACACCAATGCACTAAGATATATACTCTGTATGTGGCGTGTTCACACAAGGAATGCAGAGCATCTGGCTCCAGCCTATTAATAACGCCCTATGGTGGGCTGCCCAGTGCTTCAATGCATCCTGTGTGAACAGAGGCCACAGTGTACAGAACCATTTTTTACTGGGCAGCTCTCCATACGGCGTTATTAATAGGCTGGAGCCAGATGCTCTGCATTCCTTGTGTGAACACGCCACATACAGAGTATATATCTTAGTGTATTGGTGTGCCACACGGCCAATCCCTGATTGAAGGCTGGCTGTTTCATTAGGTATTGTACCTGTGCATTTTCCATTTTATTTGGGTCCGCTGCACCCTGTCTGTGCAAATGTATTGAGACCCATTTAGACAGGTAAGCAGTAATGAAAGTTACTATTGTCTTTTGAAAACAACTTATCACCTATCTGCAGTATAGGGAAAAAATAACAGCACTTCCAAGCCTCCTATGAAACATTGCATGCACGCAACCTGGCAGACCACAGTCCCGAATGCCCTCCATATATAAATGCAGGAAGAGGACAATAATGAAGCAGCAATCTAATTGAAATATCCAAACAGTGTATTCAGATCCAAGATTCTACATTTTGGCTACAGTTCAGCACATGCTTGATGAAGACTTCGTTCTTATCGTGTTCCTATGCACAGCATAGGGGAGAACTTGTTGATTGTTGGGGGTCCGACCAATCTATCCGCAGAACTGGGAACATTTCTTCCTGTTGGAATGGTAGCAGCAAGGCACATCTTTAACCGGCGCTCCATTAATTCCCTAACAAACATGCAATCCCCACATGTGGGAGGCTGTCTAACAACTGCAAATCGTGAACCACAGGGACTCGAACATAATATCCAAGCACATTCGCTCATCACTATTCATCAGATTTAGTGTAAAACGTGAACAGTAAAAAAACAAAACAAAATGGATACTAGAGATGGTGCAAATCGATTCACCCAACTTGGTCCATTGGCCATGACTGTGATCTGTGGCCCCAGGACGAGAGCTGTGGGAACCACAGAAACTGAAAAAAATGAGTTACAGCTGCTGAAATATAGTGACGCAAACAACAGTACTTTTAGAGGAGCCACTGTCCTCAGAGAGGACTGACTCTCCCCATTCCGCGTAGCCGGGTACTGCACATCTGCCATCTGGGGCGGGTGTGCAGTTCCCAGCTGCGGCCACAATCAGTAGATGTAGCAGCTCCATAACTGAGCACATCCGGCTGCTGCCGACACCGAGAACAGCTGATTAGCGGGTGTGCAGTTCCCAGCTGCGGCCACAATCAGTAGATGTAGCAGCTCCGTAACTGAGCACATCCGGCCGCTGCCGACACCGAGAACAGCTGATTGGCGGGGGTGCAATGTGGTACTCCACCCTATCCTGAGGTCATCAATGTTAAAGCAGTGGACATCATGTTTATCGCTCTTCCATTAAAGAATTAAAAAATGAAATTGAAAACTAGGCTCATAAAAACACACTGGAAAACACTTTTTGTGGTGCTTGTGGGAAGCTGGATCACTGCTCGTGCATTATGGTTTATCATGGTGATGGCAGGAACAGCAGTTGTTAGGCGGTGAGTAGATTCTGAAGTACTATGTACTGTGGCAAAAGAAGACAAAACTGTCTTCTGATTCAGCCTTTCAGGGTTGTGTTATTTCACAGCTCCTTAAGTCAACAGGGAATTAGACATAGAAACGAGGCCAAACGTCCTGCAAGTTGGCAGCGATACTGACCAGCATCCGTCAGCCAAATGTACAGACGCACAACATCTCAACAAAAGCATTTCTTTACTTCAGAACAAAAGCTAACATCGGTGGATGCGACAAGTCACTGTGCTACGTTGTTCTGTAAACCCCCCAGAAGCCCATTCTAGATTCTTCATTGGTGTTTTTTTACTAATTAAAGTAGTTCTCCAGTGATTTTGTATTAACTCATCCTGTCACTTGTCTCCCAATGTATACGGTGTCATGTAAAAGTTTGGGAACCCCTGGCTACAAAAAGTGTTTACAAGCTGTGATACTTTCACAATGGGGTGTGTTAGGGCTAGCGGAACGCACCGAGTAATAGGTAGATAGCTACAAGGTGCGTTCGCAGCCCGGGATCCACCGTGCAGAAATATCTGCTGCTAAGTAAAGGCGGAAGGACTCTGAGCTCACACGTGGGTTAGGCTTCACCCCGTGTGAACTGGTAGCGTACTCTGTTTCCTCACAGAGTCGCGCTGTACACAAAGCTAATGCCCTAACTAGGCTAATTGCCCCCACTGACGCTAGCTGCCTGCCTGAGTGTACAGTCCCAATGCTAACAGCTTCACACCACATAGAACTGAGTGGTATAGTATCCACTGGCATAAGCCAAAACACATTTAATACTAGCGCATGGCCGTGCGGTCATGCGAGCCTTAAATAGCTGCAGCACGTACAGGACCCTTCAAAGAAGGACCAATGGAATTGCTGCAGTACCTGAGCATGTGACCGTAGATCTCCACTGAGAGATCTTGCCCTGGGCATGCTCAGTGTGCAAAGCAGAACTTAGTCCTAGCACCTGCAGGACCTTCCGTGAGAAGGACCAATGGAAGTCGCTGCAGTACCTGAGCATGTGACCCTAGATCTCCACTGAGAGATCTTGCCCTGGGCATGCTCAGTGTTTGCAAAGCAGGACTTAGACCCAGAAAAGCCTGCTCGCCGCACATCAGTGCAGGGTACCTTAGCAGAGCCTGGAGAGGCAGTAGTAACCCTTTGCACAGTATCAGTCCCAGCGAGACGCTGGGAGCGACGTCTCCGCTGAGCAGGCTGCACTGCGGCCGATGCAGAATGGGAGACCGCAGCAGACACGGATCGAGATTCCCCCTGTGCAGCAGAGGAAACTCGACTCCTCCTTACGTACTAACCATGCAGGGTGCCCAAACTTTTACATCGGCCTATTTTCCTTTTTCTAATTTTTTTAAATTTAAAAGATGAACAAATACGGTATATAAATATTTTTGCCTAAAATACAAAGGAAATGTGTCATTTGTAACTTTAGGCCTTTTAGAGATCATTTCATCTTCAACTTGCTTAACTGTTCACAATAGCAGTCATTTTGACCAGGGGTGCCCAAACTTTTACATGCCGCTCTGTATTTCTGCCTATATTACCTTATTTACTTGTCCTTTCTATCTATGGGTCTGTGATGTAAAGTTTTCTTTTTGTAGAGTTCCAAGTTGACATGTAGAGTCTTATAGCCATCTTCACAAAGGAAGAGAGCAGGGACAGTAGTGTGGCCTATTGGAAATAGCAATTCTAAAAGTCAGTATTGACTCTTTAAATAGCCTTACCACATGACTTGTCACTTTCTATTTTAAAAGTCATAGTCTATGCATGAGAATTATATGCCTTTATGTTCTCTGAAGACGGTCACCGTCTCAGTCACCAGACTTTCGTGTATGACAAAATTGCAAGGAGTGTAACACTGAAGTTCTCCACGAGGTAGGACTTAAACGCCTATCAGAGTTACTGATGTTGACTAGACGGCTCCCAGTTATCATGTAGGAGATGACAAGTTTGACTTCTTGGTGTTATACTTACCGTATTTTTCGGACTACAAGACGCACTTTTTCCCCCCCAAAAAAGGGGGGAAAATGGGGGGTGCGTCTAATAGTCGCAATGCAGGCTTACCGTGGCGGCAGAGGTGCGGTGGCAGAGGTGCAGCGGCAGAGGTGTGGCGGCAGAGGAGGCGCAGTAAGTGGGGTCCCTTTCTCCGGTGAGGTGATGCAGCAGCCCGGTAAGCAGCAGAGCCGGGTGAATCCTGTTGTTATCGGTGGTGGCGGCCATTTTCCTGAGGCCGCGCGTGTGCAGATGGAGCGCTCTGCTTCCCGGGGCTTCAGGAAAATGGCCACCGCGATCTCCATCTGCGCACGTGCGGCCTCCCGCAGCCATTTTCCTGAAGCCCCGGGAAGCAGAGCGCTTCATCTGCACACGCGCGGCCTCAGGAAGATGGCCGCCCCCAACGATAACAACAGGATTCACCCGGCTCTGCTGCTTACCGGGCTGCTGCATCACCATACCGGGGAAAGGGACCCCGCTTACTGCGCCTCCTCTGCCGCTGCACCTCTGCCACCGCACCTCTGCCACCGCACCTCTGCTACCACGGTAAGCCTGCATTGCCTGCACGGTAAGCCTGGGACCCCTCTCACGCCATACCTCTCACTGCACCTCCTGATCCCAGCACCTCCTCATCCCAGCACCTCCTCATCCCAGCATCACCCCACCTCTGCCGACACCTTTCCTCCTGTGACCCTGCTCTGCCACCGCCATCCCTCAGGTAAGATACCGTAAATTCGGACAATAAGACGGACCCCCATCTTATAAAAAATCTTTTTTTCTGCAATTTTCACCCCAAATTTGGGGTGCGCCTTATGGTCCGGTGCGTCTTATAGTCCGAAAAATACGGTATATATTAGCTTATTTCGGAAAATATTTAGGAGTCCCCACTGCAGGCAGAGATTGCACTGGCTCCAGCTGCACATGTGATGCTAGGCTGATGCTTCATGCGATTTATAGCATGGAGACTGAAGATAACAAAGAGGAAGTGCAGAGGATGACAGACACTCAGGTGGGTCTGCAGAGATGGAAAAACATTTTAGTGGATTGCCTCTTAAAGAAAAATTCAACATGTGATGTCCACAAGACTAAAGAAGTTGTCAACGTAGCTAATTTTGCAAAATCTGAGGATGTTTATCTGTCTTATAAGCAAAGGAACTTAAATTGTCATTATCATTTGCTATAGCACCGTAGAGCTGTACAATGAAACGTAGGATTAAAGGGAACCTGTCACCCCCAAAATCGAAGGTGAGCTAAGCCCACCGGTATCAGGGGCTTATCTACAGCATTCTGTAATGCTGTAGATAAGCCCCCGATGTAACCTGAAAGATGAGAAAAAGGTTAGATTATACTCACCCAGGGGCGATTCCGGTCCAGTTCTGGTCCGATGGGTGTCGTGGTCCGGTCCGGGGCCTCCCATCTTCATAGGGTGACGTCCTCTTCTTGTCTTCACGCCGCGGCTCCTTCGCAGGCGAACTTTATCTGCCCTGTACTGCAGTGCGCAGGCGCCGGGAAAGGTCAGAGAGGCCCGGCGCCTGCGCACTGCAGTACTTTGCTCTGCCCTGAACAGGGCAAATAAAGTATGCCTGCGCCGGAGCCGCAGTGTGCATACAAGAAGAGGACGTCATCGTAAGAAGATAGGATGGACCGGACCGCGACGCCCATCGTACCCGAACCGCAGCGGAACCGCCCCTGGGTGAGTATAATCTAACCTCTTTTTCTCATCTTTCCATATACATCGGGGGCTTATCTGCAGCATTCCAGAATGCTGTAGATAAGCCCCTGATGCCGGTGGGCTTAGCTCATCTTCAATTTTGGCGGTGACAGGTTCCCTTTAATATATATCATATAAATGTAGACACACATATGCAGTAAGTAAAGAGACCAACACAGGCGGAGAAAAGGAACTGTTCATAAAAGCCTAAAATGTAGAACTAGAATCTGTCCGGCTCATGCTTGTACAGGCTCAAAACCAGGGGGCTGAAATTTAGAGGGTCTGTCAGCCCAGACATACGGTATGTTCCTGTGTTCCCCACAACATAACAACCTGAAGCATCTTTTCCTATAACTTTGTTTTAGCCATTCTTTTTTTCATACGTTATGAAATTAAAGGTGTTGTCTACTACTTTGACAACCCCCAATAAGATAAGAACGGCTTCTATCACCTCCAGCACCAGTGCTGTTCCAGTGATGACGGCGCCGGGTCTCTCGGCACCTGTGTGACATTGGCTGCTGCGCTCACGTGGTGTAATAATCAGTGGTCGCTGGACGGCAGTTTCTCATCAATATTCCATCAAAGCAGATGTCCACTCTGATGAAATAATAAAGGCTGCAGCCAGTCAGCGCACAGCGATTAGCTGCAGTGCTGATGTGACATAAGCAAGACATCACTAGAACGGCACTCATGTGGGAGGTGAGGGTAAGCTTTTTTTAATTTTCTTTGAGGACATGTAAGACGGGGTTGTCCAAGTACTGGATAACCCCCTTTGGTGATTATTTTGACAGCTGTGTGTTACCGTTCCCTATATGTTGTGTCTGACCCTACAGCACGGATTTGTCAGTGTTAGACTGTGTTGATGTGCAGGGACTGTTGCATATTTCAGGTTTCAGCAGAATCATCAGCACCAGACATTGTGAGAGAATAAACTGTTTTACTTGGATTATACAGCAGCCATTATCTGCATCTTGACAACATGCAGGCTTACAGGAGAGGACATACACAAATCTGACTGGTCATACAATAGTTATTGAGAAACCACAAGTAACAAAGCACTATCTGTTGTTTTCTCAACACAGACCATAAAACATAAGCCTGCAGCTGTTCCATATTTCAGCAAGGACTCCGCACCCTAATGGTAATATCCACTTGTCCATAGTTGTCATTTTATTAATACATTTTCAGGATGAAAAATAGAGAAATGGCAGAATCTTAACTTAATAGAAGCATCTACAACACACGGAGGTCTTCAGTTTTGGTTGATTGGCGTCAGCGCTCATGTGACATAACAATGTCATACAAGTGAACAGAACCTGACATGAATATTGCTGGACCTTTTAGATTAATCCTGCTTAGACCATGGGCTGCAAGAATTGGATGCTGATTGCAAGAATCAGACTCTGGCTGCAAGAATCAGACACTTGCTGCAAGAATCAGACACTTGCTGCAAAAATCAGACTCTGGCTGCAAGAATCAGACACTTGCTGCAAGAATCAGACACTTGCTGCAAGAATCAGACTGGCTGCAAGAATCAGACACTTGCTGCAAGAATCAGACACTAGCTGCAAGAATCAGACACTTGCTGCAAGAATCAGACACTAGCTGCAAGAATCAGACACTTGCTGCAAGAATCAGACACTAGCTGCAAGAATCAGACACTAGCTGCAAGAATCAGACACTAGCTGCAAGAATCAGACACTTGCTGCAAGAATCAGACACTAGCTGCAAGAATCAGACACTTGCTGCAAGAATCAGACACTAGCTGCAAGAATCAGACACTTGCTGCAAGAATCAGACACTTGCTGCAAGAATCAGACACTAGCTGCAAGAATCAGACACTAGCTGCAAGAATCAGACACTAGCTGCAAGAATCAGACACTTGCTGCAAGAATCAGACACTAGCTGCAAGAATCAGACACTTGCTGCAAGAATCAGACACTTGCTGCAAGAATCAGACACTAGCTGCAAGAATCAGACACTAGCTGCAAGAATCAGACACTTGCTGCAAGAATCACACTAGCTGCAAGAATCAGACGCTGGCTGCAGGAATCAGACGCTGGCTGCAAGAATCAGACGCTGGCTGCAAGAATCAGACGCTGGCTGCAAGAATCAGACACTTGCTGCAAGAATCAGAGGCTGGCCATGTGATTGCAGACCGGTATGTTGAACTCTGAAATGCTTCATACCTCGAAAAGCCGCCCGTAGAATATGGGGCCGATTCATTAAGGTTTTTATGCCAGAATTCTGACATAAAGTAAAACCCTTTAATAAGTCACAATATTTTGCATAACTTGGAAGGTTGCACAAATATATATTGTGACTCTTGGCATTTTCATGCCAGTCCCATCCAGGATGAACATAGTGTAGATGGGGTGTGGCTACTCTCTTCATATTCATAAAAGTCGCGTAACTTTCTCCACAAATGTCCTGCGACGGCGCTCACCACTTAATGGTTGCGCCTAATTCATTACGTGGTGTGCGCCTTAATGAATTTGACACATAGTACTCCAGCGAGCCCTTCTTTAGGACACCAGTGTTAAAGAATCAGCTCCTAAGTATCTCGGCTCGTTACTCCAACGCGTTTGCCATCCAGATTCTTTATGATCACATACCCCTTACAGCTCACAGTGTGCAGTACACATCACATTTTATCCATGGCTTAGATTTGGATGCCCCTTTTCTGTCTGCTCTTTATCCCTGGTATGCAAGTGGCAGAATTTTAACATCAAATGTATTGAAAGCTAGGATCGCTGGACACGTTCACATTTTGTCATCATTTGGTGCCAGTTTACAATGTGGCACATTTAAAAAAAACAAAAAAAAAACAATAAAGAATCCGTTCTTGCAGCAGTATCACACTTTCCATTTGTCAGCATTTTCATGGAAATTTTAGAAATTATTCTAGGCATAGGTAAAAATATAGAAAACAGTAAAACAATGGCTGAGATTAGCGCAACGTACTTGTGGCAGAAGTTTGACAAAGCGAAATCTAGATGAATATCTCCATACTAGGCAGCCATGGATTATGTCTCCACTAGGATCCTATCTGATAGTTATGTATTATATTGGGCTTAATCTTTTTATTGGCACATAGCGTTTTATGTTCGTCTGTTATCTCCTGGTGCTGTTTTTAATTGTTATTTTAGTGCATCGATTTTAGGCTGGGATGTGTTGCTTTGTTACTCATGCTGGCAGAATTGTGTTAGCCTTTGGATATGTAGTTTACAAAAATATAATCCAAGGTTTAGCCCTGAATATCTTTTAAGGTACCGTCACACATAGCGACGCTGCAGCGATACCGACAACGATCCGGATCGCTGCAGCGTCGCTGTTTGGTCGCTGGAGAGCTGTCACACAGACAGCTCTCCAGCGACCAACGATCCCGAGGTCCCCGGTAACCAGGGTAGATATCGGGTAACTAAGCGCAGGGCCGCGCTTAGTAACCCGATGTTTACCCTGGTTACCATCCTAAAAAGTAAAAAAACAAACGCTACATACTTACCTACAGCCGTCTGTCCTCGGCGCTCTGCTTCTCTGGTCTGGCTGTGAGCGCCGGGCAGCCAGAAAGCAGAGCGGTGACGTCACCGCTCTGCTTTCCGGCTGACCGACGCTCACAGCCAGAGCAGGAGAAGTGCAGAGCACAGCGCTGGAGGACAGACGGCTGTAGGTAAGTATGTAGCGTTTGTTTTTTTACTTTTTAGGATGGTAACCAGGGTAAACATCGGGTTACTAAGCGCGGCCCTGCGCTTAGTTACCCGATGTTTACCCTGGTTACCAGTGAAGACATCGCTGGATCGGTGTCACACACACCGATTCAGCGATGTCTGCGGGGAGTCCAGCGACGAAATAAAGTTCTGGACTTTCTTCCCCGACCAGCGATCTCCCAGCAGGGGCCTGATCGCTGCTGCCTGTCACACTGGACGATATCGCTAGCGAGGACGCTGCAACGTCACGGATCGCTAGCGATATCGTCTAGTGTGACAGTACCTTTAGTTATTTGTAGCCTGAACCACACAAAGATCAGCCCCATTGTCATTCAGTAATGCTAATCTGTGGATATTGGCCATGCAGAACATGTGTATGTGCACACGTTGCTTTTTGATGCGCGTTTTTGTCACTGAAAAAGTGCCAAGGGAATGGGATTTCTGAAATCTCATGCACATGCTGCGTTTCTTCTTGCAGATTTAAAGCAGATTCATATTTCTTTCAGCATTTTTGCTGCGTTTTTCATACATTCCAATGAATGAGTGAAAGAAAAAGATAGAAGACGTGCATATTTTATGCAACGTTTTTGCTGCCAACACTCTAGGATTTGGGGCAAAATCTGCTGCAAATACTGAATATGTGCACATATAATAACGGAGCATGCTGCATATTCCTGCATGGATTTCCTTTACTAAGTGAGAATAAGTCTGAAACATGGGTGACATTTTTCATTTACTTGTATTACATGCTGAATCCATGAGATCCTGAACTAGTGAACACATATCAACATATCAGCTGGATCTAAAATTACTAGCATTACTGGTGTTGGGGACAAGAAAAATTAATTGGTACAATTATCAGTAATTTTTGCAGAATTCTTCTCATTCAAAATTTGTCTCATATACAGTCATGGACAAAAATTTTGAGAATGAGACAAATATTAATTTTTCCAAAGTCTACTGCTTCATTTTTTCTAATGGCAATTTGCATATACTCCTAAATGTCAGAGTGATCAGCTTAACAGCAATTACTGTACTTCCAAAGTCAATATTTGCCCAGAAAATGAACTTTAACCCCCAAAACACATTTCAACATCATTGCAGTCCTTCCATAAAAGGAGCAGCTAACATCGTTTTAGTGATTGATCCATTAATACAGGTGTGGGTGTTGATGAGGACAGGGCTGGCGATCAATCAGTCATGATTAAGTAAGAATGACATCACTGGACACTTTAAAAGGAGGCTGGTGCTTGGTATCATTGTTTCTCTTCAGTTAACCATGGTTATCTCTAAAGAAACACGTGCAGCCATTATTTCACGGCACAAAAATGGCCTAACAGGGAAGAGTATCGCAGCTACAAAGATTGCACCTCAGTCAACAATCTATCGCATCATCAAGAACTTCAAGGAGAGAGTTTCCATTGTTGTCAAAAAGGCTCCAGGTCGCCCAAGAAAGACCAGCAAGCGCCAGGACCGTATCTTAAAACTGTTTCAGCTGCGGGATCGGACTACCAGCAATGCCGAGCTTGCTCAGGAATGGCAGCAGGCTGGTGTGAGTGCTTCTGCACGCACTGTGAGGCGGAGACTCTTTGAGCAAGGCCTGGTTTGAAGGAGGGCAGCAAAGAAGCCACTTTTCTCCAGAAAAAACATCAAGGACCAATTGATCTTCTGCAAAAGGTACAGGGAGTGGACTGCTGAGGACTGGGGCAAAGTCATTTTCTCTGATGAATCCCCTTTTTGATTGTTTGGGACATCTGGAAAACAGCTTATTCGGAGAAGAAGAGGTGAGCGCTACCACCAGTCTTGTCTCATGCCAACTGTAAAGCATCCTGAACACATTCATGTGTGGGGTTGCTTCTCAGCCAAGGGAATCGGCTCACTCACAGTCTTGCCTAAAAACACAGCCATGAATAAAGAATGGTACCAGAATGTCCTCCAAGAGCAACTTCTCCCAACCGTCAAAGAGCAGTTTGGCGCCCAACAATGCCTTTTCCAGCATGATGGAGCACCTTGCCATAAAGCAAAGGTGATAACTAAATGGCTCATGGAACAAAACATAGAGATTTTGGGTCCATGGCCTGGAAACTCCCCAGATCTTAATCCCATTGAGAACTTGTGGTCAATCATCAAGAGACGGGTGGACAAACAAAAACCAACAAATTCTGGCAAAATGCAAGCATTGATTATGCAAGAATGGACTGCTATCAGTCCAGTCAGGATTTGGTCCAGAAGTTGATTGAGAGCATGCCAGGGAGAATTGCAGAGGTCTTGAAGAAGAAGGGTCAACACTGCAAATATTGACTTGCTGCATTAACTCATTCTAACTGTCAATATAACCTATTGGTACTCATAATATGATTCCAATTATATTTCTGTATGTGATATAAACATCAGACAAACACTAATAAAAACCAGAGGGCAGCAGATCATGTGAAAATATAATTTTGGTGTCATTCTCAAAAATTTTGGCCATGATTGTACATATAAACTCCTCAACACTGGAATTTCAACAGCAAGAAACAAAATTCTAAGAATTATGAAAAATCATAGGATGGCATGCTAATGATATATATGATGAAAAAATGGAAAGATAATTTTCAAAACGTCTCAATTTATTCTGCATAGAGTTTGAGCAACACGTTCAGAATTCTCCACACGTACACACCTTGACCACTATCACTGAGATTATTATTGGTTGTCTGAAGAATGTTCTTCTGTGCTGAATGAACTTGGGCAAATCATCAAGATCCACTGCTGGCAGATCCCTTTGTCGACCAATTATGCAATAACAGCATGTGATATTATTCGGTACTAACTCTTCATATTTAAAATTAAGGTAATATTCTTGAGCATTAGTTAGGCATTTCTCTGTATATATACAATTGAAACCGGAAGTTTACATACACTATATCAAAAGACACATCTGCATGTTTTTGTCAATATCTGACATGAAATCAGAATAAACCTTTCCTGTTTTAGGTTAGTTTAGGATTACCATAATTATTAATATTTGCCAAATGCCGGAATAATGACAGAGAGAGAATGTTTTAAGGCATTTGTATTACTTACTGCAAAGTCAAAAGTTTACATACACTAAGATTACTATGCCTGTAAACAATTCTGGACTACCGGTATGATGTCGTGTTTGGAAGCTTCTGGTTTTTTTTTGAAACATCTAAGTTAATTAGAGACACACCTGTTGATGTATTTCAATACACACCTGAAACACACTGCTTCTTTGTGTAGCATCATGGGAAAGTCTCAAGAAATCAGCCAAAATATCAGGAAGAGAATTGTGGACTTACACAAGTCTGGCTCATCCTTGGGTATAATTTCAAGATACCTGAAGGTGCCTCATTCATCAAACAATTTTACACAAGTACAAACATGATGGGAATGTCCAGCCATCATACCGCTCAGGAAGGAGACGGGTTCTGTGTCCCAGAGATGAACGTGCTTTGGTCCGACATGTTCATATCAACCAAGGACAAAAGCAAAAGACCTTGTGAAGATGATGGCAGAAGCTGGTAAGATTGTGTCAATATCCACAGTGAAACGAGTACTGTATCAACATGGGCTGAAAGGCCACTCTGCCAGGATGAAGCCCAACTGTGAAACACGGGGGTGGCAGCATCATGTTGTGGGGTTGTTTTGCTGCAGGAGTGACTGGTGCACATCACAAAATAGATGGCATCGTGAGAAAAGAAGACTATGTGGCAATACTGAAGCAGCATCTCAAGACATCATCCAGGAAGTTAAAGCTTAGGCGGAAATGGGTCTTCCAAATGGACAATGACTCAAAGCACACTGCCAAAATGGTAACAAAGTGGCTTAAGGATAACAAAGTCAATAATTTGGAGCGGCCATCACAAAGCCCTGATCTCAATCCTATTGAAAATTTATGGTTAAAGGGACTCTGTCACCTGAATTTGGAGGGAACAATTTTCAGCCATAGGGGCGGGGTTTTCGGGTGTTTGATTCACCCTTTCCTTACCCGCTGGCTGCATGCTGGCTGCAATATTGGATTGCCTTGTGCAGGCATGTACTACGGAGGACAGAGAATGAACTTCAATCCAATATTGCAGCCAGCATGCAGCCAGCGGGTAAGGAAAGGGTGAATCAAACACCCGAAAACCCCGCCTCCATGGCTGAAGATTGTTCCCTCCAAATTCAGGTGACAGAGTCCCTTTAAAGCTGAAAAGGCTGGTGCGAGCAAGGCGACCTACAAACCGGGATCAGTTACACCAGGTTTGTCAGGAGGAATGGGCCCAAATTCCGACCAACTATTGTGAGAAGCTTTTGGAAGGATATCCCAAACGTTTGACCCAAATCATTCAGTTTTACGGCGATGGTAACAAATATAATGAAATGTATGGAAACTTTTTACTTTGCAGTAAGTACTAAAAATGCCTTAAAACATTCTCTCTCTTCTCTCTCTCATTATTCTTGCATTTGGCAAATATTAATAATTATGGTAATCCTAAATGATCTAATATGGGAAAGGTTTATTCTGATTTCATGTCAGATATTGAGAAAAACATTCATATGTGTCTTTTTATATAGTGTATGTAAACTTCTGGCTTATAAATATATATATATATATATATATATATATATATATATACACAGAGAGAGAGAGAGAGACGTCTCACCAATGCTCAAGAATATTACCTTAATTTTATATAAGAAAGGTGGTACCAAATAATATCACAATGTCTTTCCACTATATCCATGTTGTAGAACCTTTTGGAAATAAATCCTCCATAGCTCCCCATGCATGGTTAAATTTGTGGATCATGGAAGATTTTGTGAGGTTTCATCATTTATATTGAGTGAAATTTCCTTATTAAATGATACGCACTTTAGTAACAATTTCATTAAAAAAATTAATATTAACCCCTTTCTGCCATTAGACGTACTATTGCGTCCATGTGGGGTGAGCTTTACTTCCCAAGGACGCAATAGTACGTCATATGCGATCGGCAGCGCTCACGGGGGGAGCGCCGCCGATCGCGGCCGGGTGTCAGCTGTTTATCGCAGCTGACATCCGGCACTATGTGCCAGGAGCGGTCACGGACCGCCCCCGGCACAATAACCCCCGGCACACCGCGATCAAAGATGATCGCGATGTGCCGGCGGTGCAGGGAAGCACCGCGCAGGGAGGGGGCTCCCTGCGGGCTTCCCTGAGCCCCCCGCAGCAACGCGATGTGATCGCGTTGCTGCGAGGGTCTCACCTCCCTCCCTGCTCCCTCCAGCCCCGGATCCAAGATGGCCGCGGATCCGGGTCCTGCAGGGAGGGAGGTGGCTTCACAGAGCCTGCTCAGAGCAGGCACTGTGAAGCAGCCTGCACTCCTATCAGATCAGTGATCTGACAGAGTGCTGTGCAAACTGTCAGATCACTGATCTGTGATGTCCCCCCCTGGGACAAAGTAAAAAAGTAAAAAAAAAAAATTTCAAATGTGTAAAAAAAAATAAAAAAAAATATTCCAAAATAATGAAAAAAAAAATATTATTCCCATAAATACATTTCTTTATCTAAATAAAAAAAAAAAACAATAAAAGTACACATATTTAGTATCGCCGCGTCCGTAACGGCCCGACCTATAAAACTGGCCCACTAGTTAACCCCTTCAGTAAACACCGTAAGAAAAAAAAAAAAAAAACGAGGCAAAAAACAACGCTTTATTATCATACCGCCGAACAAAAAGTGGAATAACACGCGATCAAAAAGACAGATATAACTAACCATGGTACCGCTGAAAACGTCATCTTGTCCCGCAAAAAACGAGCCGCCATACAGCATCATCAGCAAAAAAATAAAAAAGTTATAGTCCTGAGAATAAAGCGATGCAAAAATAATTATTTTTTCTATAAAATAGTTTTTATCGTATAAAAGCGCCAAAACATAAAAAAATGATATAAATGAGGTGTCGCTGTAATCGTACTGACCCGAAGAATAAAACTGCTTCATCAATTTTACCAAACGCGGAACGGTATAAACGCCTCCCCCAAAAGAAATTCATGAATAGCTGGTTTTTGGTCATTCTGCCTCACAAAAATCGGAATAAAAAGCGATCAAAAAATGTCACGTGCCCGAAAATGTTACCAATAAAAACATCAACTTGTCCCGCAAAAACCAAGACCTCACATGACTCTGTGGACCAGAATATAGAAAAATTATAGCTCTCAAAATGTGATAACGCAAAAAATATTTTTTGCAATAAAAAGCGTCTTTCAGTGTGTGACGGCTGCCAATCATAAAAATCCGCTAAAAAACCCGCTATAAAAGTAAATTAAACCCCCCTTCATCACCCCCTTAGTTAGGGAAAAATTAAAAAAATGTATTTATTTCCATTTTCCCATTAGGGCTAGGGTTAGAGTTAGGGCTAGGGTTAGGGCTAGGGTTAGGGCTAGGGTTAGGGCTAGGGTTAGGGCTAGGGTTAGGGCTAGGGTTAGGGCTAGGGTTAGGGCTAGGGTTAGGGTTAGGGCTAGGGTTAGGGCTAGGGTTAGGGCTAGGGTTAGGGCTAGGGTTAGGGCTAGGGCTACAGTTTGGGTTGGGGCTAAAGTTACAGTTAGGGTTTAGATTACATTTACGGTTGGGAATAGGGTTGGGATTAGGGTTAGGGGTGTGTCAGGGTTAGAGGTGTGGTTAGGGTTACTGTTGGGATTAGGGTTAGGGATGTATTTGGATTAGGGTTTCAGTTATAATTGGGGGGTTTCCACTGTTTAGGCACATCAGGGGCTCTCCAAACGCGACATGGCGTCCGATCTCAATTCCAGCCAATTCTGCGTTGAAAAAGTAAAACAGTGTTTCTTCCCTTCCGAGCTCTCCCGTGTGCCCAAACAGGGGTTTACCCCAACATATGGGGTATCAGCGTACTCAGGACAAATAGGACAACAACTTTTGGGGTCCAATTTCTCCTGCTACCCTTGGGAAAATACAAAACTCGGGGCTAAAACATATTTTTTGTGGGAAAAAAAAAGATTTTTTATTTTCACGGCTCTGCGTTATAAACTGTAGTGAAACACTTGGGGGTTCAAAGTTCTCACAACACATCTAGATTAGTTCCCTGGGGGGTCTAGTTTCCAATATGGGGTCACTTGTGGGGGGTTTCTACTGTTTAGGTACATTAGGGGTTCTGCAAACGCAATGTGACGTCTGCAGACCATTCCATCTAAGTCTGCATTCCAAATGGCGCTCCTTCCCTTCCGAGCTCTGCCATGCGCTCAAACGTTGGTTTCCCCCAACATACGGGGTATCAGCGTACTCAGGACAAATTGGACAACAACTTTTGGGGTCGAATTTCTCCTCTTACCCTCGGGAAAATACAAAACTGGGGGCTAAAAAATAATTTTGGGGGGAAAGATTTTTTTTTTTAATTTTCACGGCTCTGCGTTACAAACTGTAGTGAAACACTTGGAGGTTCAAAGCTATCACAACACATCTAGATGAGTTCCTTAGGGGGTCTAGTTTCCAAAATGGTGTCACTTGTGGGAGGTTTCTACTGTTTAGGTACATTAGGGGCTCTGCAAATGCAATGTGACACCTGCAGACCATTCCATCTAAGTCCTCATTCCAAATGGAGCTCCTTCCCTTCCGAGCCCTCCCATGCGCCCAAACAGTGGTTCCCCCCCACATATGGGGTATCAGCGCACTCAGGACAAATTGGACAACAAATTGTGGGGTCGAATTTCTCCTTTTACCCTCGGGAAAATACAAAACTGGGGGCTAAAAAATAATTTTTGTGGGAAAAAATGTTTGTTTTATTTTTACGGCTCTCCATTATAAACTTCTGTGAAGCCCTTGGTGGGTCAAAGCGCTCAGCACACATCTAGATAAGTTCCTAAGGGGGTCTACTTTCCAAAATGGTGTCACTTGTGGGGGGTTTCTACTGTTTAGGTACATTAGGGGCTCTGCAAACGCAATGTGACACCTGCAGACCATTCCATCTAAGTCTGCATTCAAATGGCACTCCTTCCCTTCTGAGCCCTCCCATGTGCCCAAACAGTGGTTCCCCCCACATATGGTGTATCATCGCACTCAGGACAAATTGGGCAACAAATTTTGGGGTCCAATTTCTCCTGTTACCCTCAGGAAAATACAAAACTGGGGGCTAAAAAAATAATTTTTGTGGGAAAAAAATTTTGTTTTATTTTTACGGCTCTGCATTATAAACTTCTGTGAAGCACTTGGTGGGTCAAAGTGCTCACCACACCTCTAGATAAGTTCCTTAGGGGGTCTACTTTCCAAAATGGTGTCATTTGTGGGGGGTTTCAATGTTTAGGCACATCAGTGGCTCTTCAAACGCAACATGGCGTCCCATCTCAATTCCTGTCAATTTTGCTTTGAAAAGTCAAACGGCGCTCCTTCCCTTCCGAGCTCTCCCATCCACCCAAACAGTGGTTTACCCCCACATATGGGGTATCCGCGTACTCAGGACAAATTGTACAACAACTTTTGGGGTCCAATTTCTTCTCTTACCCTTGGGAAAATAAAAAATTGGGGGCAAAAAGATAATTTTTGTGAAAAAATATGATTTTTTATTTTTACGGTTCTACATTATAAACTTCTGTGAAGCACTTGGTGGGTCAAAGTGCTCACCACACCTCTAGATAAGTTCCTTAGGGGGTCTACTTTCCAAAATGGTGTCACTTGTGGGGGGTTTCAATGTTTAGGCACATCAGTGGCTCTTCAAACGCAACATGACGTCCCATCTCAATTCCTGTCAATTTTGCATTGAAAAGTCAAACGGCGCTCCTTCCCTTCCGAGCTCTCCCATCCGCCCAAACAGTGGTTTACCCCCACATATGGGCTATCAGCGTACTCAGGACAAATTGTACAACAACTTTTGGGGTCCAATTTCTTCTCTTACCCTTGGGAAAATAAAAAATTGGGGGCGAAAAGATAATTTTTGTGAAAAAATATGATTTTTTATTTTTACGGTTCTACATTATAAACTTCTGTGAAGCACTTGTTGGGTCAAAGTGCTCACCACACCTCTAGATAAGTTCCTTAGGGGGTCTACTTTCCAAAATGGTGTCACCTGTGGGGGGTTTCAATGTTTAGCCACATCAGGGGCTCTCCAAACGAAACATGGCGTCCCATCTCAATTCCAGTCAATTTTGCATTGAAAAGTCAAATGGCACTCCTTCGCTTCCGAGCTCTGCCATGCGCCCAAACAGTGGTTTACCCCCACATGTGGGGTATTGGCATACTCAGGACAAATTGTACAACAATGTTTGGGGTCCATTTTCTCCTGTTACCCTTGGTAAAATAAAACAAATTGGAGCTGAATTAAATTTTTTGTGAAAAAAAGTTAAATGTTCATTTTTATTTAAACATTCAAAAAATTCCTGTGAAGCACCAGAAGGGTTAATAAACTTCTTGAATATGGTTTTGAGCACCTTGAGGGGTGTAGTTTTTAGAATGGTGTCACACTTGGGTATTTTCTATCATATAGACCCCTCAAAATGACTTCAAATGAGATGTGGTCCCTAAAATAAAATGGTGTTGTAGAAATGAGAAATTGCTGGTCAACTTTTGACCCTTATAACTCCCTAACAAAAAAAAATTTTGGTTCCAAAATTGTGCTGATGTAAAGTAGACATGTGGGAAATGTTACTTATTAAGTATTTTGTGTGACATATCTCTGTGATTTAATTGCATAAAAATTCAAAGTTGGAAAATTGCGAAATTTTCATAATTTTCGCCAAATTTCCGTTTTTTTCACAAATAAACGCAGGTACTATCAAATAATTTTTACCATTGTCATGAAGTACAATATGTCACGAGAAAACAATGTCAGAATCACCAGGATCCATTGAAGCGTTCCAGAGTTATAACCTCATAAAGGGACAGTGGTCAGAATTGTAAAAATTGGCCCGGTCATTAACGTGCAAACCACCCTTGGGGGTAAAGGGGTTAAAAAAGCTTTTATCTTTACCTTCTTGTCTCCTTAATGTGTCCATTAACATAAAGAATATTTAATTACTCTCGGAAAGACCTAATGAGTAATCCCATTAGTCTTCTATTTAATAGATAATAGCTGCCACATAATTTTTTTTTTTTTACTCCACTTGTTTTTCACTGGAACCACAAATGCCGTAGGTGTCCATGACTACTTGCTTACTGTATCTCTATAATACGTTTATTAGTGTCATTGGGTCTGATGACTTTAAAGTGAAACTGTAGTTTCAGTTGACTTTTCAGAATAAGCTATTGTGTGTGCTTTAAGAATAACAGCTTGTCAGGTTATTATGTGACTTGTATTCTGCATTTTTTACCAGTTTTCCCTTCTGCAGGCTCTATCTTGAATTTGTAATTGACTTAAATGTAAATGGGTGGAGACTATGTTCTATGATGCCATCCATATACTACACACGCAAAAATAAGGATTCCTGCTCTTATTCTGTTTGGTATCACTGCAACTATACAGTAGCATTGAGCAGTGTAGATGTGCATCCAGCATTGAGAATTTGCACGCTCTGTTTCTATGCCTTTCGCTCAGTCCTTTACCTCTTTATAGACTTCAATATACTGTGTGACCTGACCCCTCGCTTTCCTGGCATTGCATCCTTGTTTCTTATATTCATTTTTTTGCAATATGTACAGCACATTTACGTTAGCAATGTTTGCCTACATACTGGGATAAGTTGCAGCCTTCCATTCGACGAATATTTTAAGCGTTCCTCCCAATGTAATCCCCAACATAGGCTCACGTCATGATGTGAACAGGTAGATTTGTATCATCAATATCCTTACTATCATCCAGTTTAGGGTCATCCCTTTCTCAATTTTTAGTCCCCCCCATCTCTGCTGTAATCTGAGCCTTCGGATGTCGCCTTGGCATTACATCAGTCAACAAATTTATTTCTTAAGACAAAACCACTGGTAAAACTATTAAATTTACTCTGTCTTCCTAGTCCCTTAAATTGCTTTACCTTTACACGAGACCCCATTCTGTGATCTTAGGCCTTAAGTTTATTTTTCTCTCTTCCCTAGTGAGGCCGCTCACAGCAGCTTTGGTGGAGAAAAAAAAAGCCCTTGACTCGCTATCTCCGGCACATTTGTGTTCTCACACAGGCCAGAATGCTCACGGTGCGGGGATTTAGAGGCCTTCCAGCTAATTGCCATCTTGTAAATTTAATTGGACTGACTCCCCAGACACTGTTCTTAAATCAATTAGGCTACGAGTTGGCTGTCACCTCTTTCTACCAAGGAGTGCACCATCCAAGTGAGGTCAAGCATCTAAAAGGGGGAAAGATGTTTCACCTCAACCACTGCGATTTCTCACAATTTAAAATTCAGTGTTTGCATTTAGATGAAGTATTTTTTTTTTACAGTTTTCCTTTTCGATTCATTATTTCAGGCAGAATTTCCTTATATTGGATCGTTACTGATTTTTCTTGGCTACCATCTCTTTTGTGTCCCTCTAATAAGGTTAAGCAGCGCTCTGACCGGACTGTCCTTGTTAATGAGATCAATTGACTTCTGGGGAAGCATCAACTGATAAATAATAAATCCTTTCCTTATTATTTTACAAGCCTTGTGGTTCTGGTCTTCGCCAATAAAAGCAAGTACCATGAACAACTAAACTACAAATAAAACCCTTGCTTTGGATATTAGACAAGTGTGATGTCATTTGTGAGACTTTTGCTTTTTTTGCCGAGGATTTCCCTCATAACTACTGATACAATGCATAACATGCATACTTAAATTATGTTCTTACCATTTCAATCTCTGATGTGTCTTGTGCTCTTAGGCTTTATTCGCAGTTCTGTTTTTTTTGTTGTTGTTGTTTCTTATGGAATAAATTGTAGTCTGCAAAATTATTCTTAAAGAACCATTCCAGAATGTTTTAGGCCAGGTTCACATTGCGTCAAGACAGTCTGTTAGACGGACTACGTTACACCGCGGCATAAACGCAGTGTAACGTAGTCCATTACGGCCGCCATTGACTGCAATGTCGGACGCATCGCTAGCGCACGCCCACAATGGGTGTGCGCTAGGGATGTGCCGTCATTGAGTGACGGACCCGGAGACGCGGGCTGCAGCGTTTCCGGGTCCGTCACTCCTACCGCAGATAGAGCTAGCAGCTGCACTAGTGCCATTGAACGCCAGCACTTGCGCTAGCAGCAGCCCGTTAGCGTATGTGCTGAATGGGCTGCTGCTAGCGCAGTGTGAACCCAGTCTTATTTGTGTTTCGGATGTGGTGCAACTAAGTTCCCTTACCCTAGTATTATACTCACCAGCCGCTGCCTTCATCTTTTATTGGCGTCTCTCCAGTCCCGCACCACTATCTTGTGACCTCAACTTTTGACTGACTGGAAGTCAGAGTTAAAGGGACTCTGTCACCCCCAAAAATTGTATATGAGCTAAGCCCACCGGCATCAGGGGCTTATCTACAGCATTCTGTAATGGTGCAGATAAGCCCCCGATGTATCCTGAAAAATGAAAAAAAAAACAGGTTATATTATACTCACCCAGGGGCAGTCCCGCTGCGGTCCGATGGGCGTCGTGGTCCGGGGCCTCCTATCTTCATACGATGACGTTCTCTTCTTGTCTTCACGCTGCGGCTCCGGCGTAGGCGTACTTTGTCTGCCCTGTTGAGAGCAGAGCAGTGTACTGCAGTGCACAGGCGTCGGGCCTCTCTGACCTTTCCCAGCACCTGTGCACTGCAGTACTTTGCTCTGCCCTCAACAGGGCAGACAAAGTACACCTACGCCGGAGCCGCTGCAAGAAGACAAGAAGAGGACGTCATCAAATGAAGATAGGAGGTGCTGGACCCGGATCGCGACGCCTATCGCACCAGACCGCACCAGGACCGCCCCAGGTGAGTATAATATAACCTTTAGTTCTCATCTTTCAGGTTAAATCGGGGGCTTATCTACAGCATTACAGAATGCTGTAGATAAGCCCCTGATGCCGGTGGCTTAGATCATATACGATTTTTGGGGTGACAGTCTCTTTAACGGTCAGAAGCTCTCAATAAAAGTCCATGAGATCCTCGTTCTGGCTCTCTTAGACTTACAATAAGTTGTGATTTTCGACCCATCCAGCAGGTCACAATCTACAGAAGTCTTACCAGAGTGGCGCCAACAAAAGGTGAAAACGGCAGCTGTTAAATATGATACCAGGTGCAGGGAGGTTAGATTGTTTGCACCTTTCCTGTGCTGCAATAAAAAGAAAATGCTAGAGTGGTGATTTAAAGAGGTTGGCCACTATTATTTTTTTTATTGCTAGCCTATCCTCAGAATAGGCTATTAATATCTGATTGGGGGACTGTGTCATCTGGCACTCCCACCGATCAGCTGTTACCGGATAGAAGTTACCAGATGCTTCCAGAACACCGCCGATCTGTCCAAACTATAGTGACTGAGGTCACGTACTGGAGATCCACCCCTTTATTTGGATCTATAATACCCAGATGTGCCAACTGTAGAAAAGATGGAGCACCGTCCCTAGTAGGGAGGTGCCGAAGTAACATAAATTAATTAATGTGTTGGTGTCCTACTATGGAGATGTTAGGTCCTGGTGGAACCTGTTCTCGAGACCCATGTGTCTGAACGTTGTCCAGACTCTTATACCAGTCTACGAATCCAACCCAGACTATTACTCCGTGTCAGTGTCCGTTCTGCCCCAGGTGTAGTCCATATGTAGCCCGAGTCCCGTCTGTGTGTGTGTTCATGACCTGGGATCAGCAGCTGCAGTACTGGGGACTGTCTAGGAGTTGTACCTAGCGGCTTCCAGCAGCTCACGCCCGACTCCACCATCGCTAGGTTATTACGTGGTTTTTTTTTCGGCTTGGTAAAGTGAGCTGTACAAGGGACTGGCTGCCACTGCTTGACCTTAAGGGAAATGTGCAATCAGACAGTGAGCTATTGTTTACGTCAGGTTTATTGTTAATTAATTTTTTTTTTACATTTTCAGCCATAATTTTTTTATATCACTATCCATATTAAAAATAATAATGTAGAAATTTTGCAATTTTTCAAACTGTCCTCTGTGGCTAGTTTAGACTTCTTTTTCATTCAGGAAATCATGAACATTAGCAGCAATAGAGCGACTCCGACGCTATCTTTTGTATGTAAGGCTCTAATGAGCGTGTGCATAGGTCGTTGTGAAGGGAGGAGGAGCAGGAGAGCTGTGACCTCGCCGATCGCTAATGGTGGATCCTGTGTGATCAGCTGTGTATAGAAGTGTGACGTGTCATTGGAATCATGTTTCTTCTGAGAAATGACAGCAAGGATGAGTCTCAAAAAAAAGTCCCAATGGTTACTGTGAAAATTGCAAGACTGCTAATATTTTTTAATAGAAATTGTGATATGAAAAAATAAAAATAAATTAACATTTAAAAAAAATATATACAGTGAACACAAAAAAATCACGATTTAAATATAGGTAATTTTCTTATGATACATTCCATTCAAGTTGGTTTATCCGTGGTGGGAAGAGTTTTCGCCATTTTTCAATGGTTTTCATATGACCCCATACAGTACTTAGCCTAATATGGCTGCCACCACCTTCTTCATTTATTACTCTGATGGATCACAGGATGTTTGGGCTCCTAAGTAAGTTTTTTTTTTTTTTAAATTAAAAAGTGTGCAGCTATGTTAATGTGTATGTTATGTATAATTCCTGATGGAACGCCATTCTGACACATGATCATGGTATTTTTTTGGTGACATTTTATTGTATTTATTTTTTTTCCCCAAAGGTGCTTTATCCAGAGGACAGTTGGGCCCTGTGGAGCTCGTCTCTCAGTACCTCCGTCATGAAGAAGTAGATGAAGCCATTGCTATTCTGACATGTTTGAGTTGGAACACTGCTGGCCAACAATGCTATACATGCATGAGCGCCATTGTAAACCAACTCTTACGGCAGAGGCTCACCCCTGAAACAGAAGGTGATACTATGATTTCTTTATTATTTTTATTTTTCTACATATACATGTAAAAAATACCCGAACATTAAACAACAACTCAGCCATTAACTGTCATTAGTTGTCGGGCTTCACTGCCATCTATAACACATTACATAATCATGGTGTAACACCTCCACATCATCCCAATAGTTGGTTATTTGGAATAGCAAAAAATATTCCATGGTTTTCATTTTTTCTGTCTTTATATGCTTTTGCAATGTCAATGTAAATCCGTTTTTTTTTTTTTGCAGAAATAATTGACAAAAGTGATAACCTTTCTTTTTTTCTTGCATCAACATCCAAAACTGTGCCAAGGGGCCATAACTGAAATAGCACTGCATAGATTATAGGAGATGATTTTTTTGTTGTTAAAGGGATTGATCAGGCATAAAATATTGATGACCTGTCCTCTGGGGTCTCGTACCCTACACCTGGACTGGGCTGATCAGCTGTTATTAGCTTCAGCGTTGAATGGAGCTGGAACAGCACGCTTTTATGCAATGTGTAGCGGCTGCTACATACAACTGCACAGCCGCGCCTATTAGTTACCTGGACATCCCCTTTAATTTGATATGGTAAATCTGACCAATTGTTTTCCTATATAAGTGTTACACACTTAAAAATGATTTGTTAAAATGACTTAATTGTATTTACACGTGAGCAACTGAGATTGATTAAAAATCGTCGTTCTCGTCAGCATATTGCTCTGTGTAACCAGGACATAAACAGCAGCCTATGAGCACTGAGCGATCTGTCACAGATCACATTTCTGGTGTGCATAGAGCCGTCTGCCCGTGTAAACAGGCAGCTAAACGACTGACAATCAACAAACCAGGTACTGCTCAATGGTCGCTGAATGCCGCACATCAACTAATGCAAACGGAGGTTTATTCCATGACATCTTATCAGTAAGGCAGAGTGGGCCTTTCTTATTTTTTCCTGTGCACAGCGTCAACCACATTAAGATGCTTGGCAGGAACCGCAGCTCAACCCCATTTAATCCAAGAGGCTTTATTGTAGGGCCACTAATAGTATCAAAGACAAAATCTCCTTTTCTCCAAATTAGACCGATGGCAGTGATGCCATGCAGAAAAAAATGTTGAAGGGTCCCTGTAGACTGGATAATTCTTCAAAAATACCAAAAAGGCAACAAAACCCATAAAGGGTCTTATTCTGAAGATCTATATGGTCATATATACAATGTTCACATGTTAGAATCGTGTAATTACGTCTAAGATGATTTACGATTCCAGATCAGTCTGCAAAATACCTTTGCTGTAATTTGATGTAATTCTTCCTCACTCTGTTTCTTCCACGCCCGCTCTTTGTGTCTTCTCTGTATATCATTTAATATGGTACGCGAGATGTTAAAATATCATTGGGATGAGAAGGAAATACAACAGTTTAATTATCTCTAATTAGTATTAATGAAAAGAACAGAGTCAGATTGGTGCAAATAACCGCTGTTATCTTTACCGCTGTTTTTTCTTATCAAAAAGCTGTAGTTAATTGCTTAATAATAACTTGTACCTAAAATGAGTCTCCCGGAAAGATAATGAGCGTGTTTACAGGTCATCAGAATGCCGTCCACAAGTGGCCCGCACCCTGTTTATTCCTAATTAATTGCAGTTCATTTATATTCTTTTTTTTTTTTTTACCTATAAAACTAGAAGTCCAGTATCCAAACAGATAGGGGGTTTAGGCTTTTTGTTTGCGTAACCATGCACGTGTTGGTTATGGACCAGCCAGGTCTTTGCAAAAGAAGCTTCTTTCATCTATCACACCAAATATATAGCTTTGTAATAAAGACGCTACTGGCAAAGAGCTATATTCCAGGTCAAGGTTCTCCATGACCATGTACACGTTTTTTTTTTTGGTGGACTCCTGTTCCAAGTTGCATGAACTAACAGTAGATCTACAGCGACAAATTCAGACTAGTTGCTGGTTTATCTGCTGTATTCTCACCATCTCTGGCATTAACGCGACTCCTTCCACTGGTTCCCTGCCTGGGTCAGTACAGCCCGGCCTCCTGCAATGATATTTCATTCCATGTGACCGGCGGCATCCTGTGTTTTTTTGATCTTGCAGATTATGCTGAGGATTTGTGGGTGATCAACAGCAAAACCTGGAACAATTGGGATTGGTATCAGAAATTGATTTCCTAGATCGATTCACAACCAGAATAGACCTATTACACCACATGCCCGTTTATGTGCAGATTTCCTGCCCACAAATCCGCCTGGAAAATCCATGGCATTTCTGTCATCTGTGACTAGAGATGTGGGTGGATCAATTTTCGGGACTCTAATCCAGTGTCCAGGTCAGTGGTATCTGGCGGCTAGATAGGCTAGACTCATGAATCTCTTATCGGTATTCTCAGGGCAGAGTTTGATTTATCATAGTTGGCGCAGCATCATCTATACCACATGACACACCGATGAAAACGGGCCAACCTTCACTAATCAAAAGTGAATCCAGGGATGCCGGAAGGTAAGAGAATAGCGAGCCTCTTGTCTAGTCACCAGGTACCGCTGACCTGGACGCTGGGCCGGAGTCCTGTCAATCGGTTCACGCATCTCTTGTGACTCTTTGACATGGAAGCCAAGAAGGAGGCACAGACTTAGACGCAGATTAGCTGTGATATAAAGAAAATACTTTTAAAAATATAGGTTTTTAGATGGCAAACAAAATTGCTTTGGCCAATAACAAAGCCAGAAACCACAGGCATTTTTCAATTACGGTAGGTATTTGTTTAGTTTGTTTTTATAAAAGTCATCACATTGCATCCTATGTGATATTTATGCCTTTTTTAAGAGCTTGGGAAGGTGGGCTCAACTATTATAGGGCTTATTATTCTTTTATAGGACCACCACGGTTTTCTTCATGCATTGTAGTATCTCTCATTGTCATACATTTTCATATTTACTATAAACATGTAAGAAGGCAATAAAAGGAGAGCGCAAAAAGTCATTGAAGCTACTATTGTTATTTACAAAAAAAAAATCTTTGCCAAAAGCCATTTTCATTTATTTCAAACACAGCAATTAATTATTAAGTCGTTACAGTATATGACTTGTAATACTCTTAGCTCCATTACTGTTTCCCAACTTGTTGATTCTCTGTAGATAAGTATGTAAAATGTGTATCCAATGTGTGTGACCACTTAAAGGAGGCATATGAGTTAAGAAGAAATGGCCTGTCTGTTTGTTTTCTGGAAAAAAACAAAGTGGACAGTCTTACTGCAGCTTAGTCCCGTTGATATAATTCTGTACCTTAAAAGAAATGAAAATCTTTTTTTTTTTTAATTCGTTTATTAAACATCAGAAAACAGAGAACAATAAGACACACATGTTGCTTGCAACCAAGCCAGTACAAATGTATACCCCAAGTCTTATCAGTACATATCTTAGTACATAGACCTGGTCTCACAAAACTTAAAATAATACAGTATATCTGAAGCCGGGCGTCTCCAGGTGCCCAGGGGAACACAGCAGCTGCTAAAGAAACCCTCCTGTGTGAGTATGTATCAGGATTATGAGCAGGATCGCAGGAGCTCCAGCCAGACACGTCCTCTCCGCTCGACTACATAGCCACGCCCCTAAAGATCTAAAATGAAAATCATTTGAATTCAGTTTTTTACTCAATAAACCGGTTATAATACGATTTCCGTGATACTAAATCTGCATTTACACTGACAAATAATCGTGAACGAGCCTTGTTAAAAACTCTAGTTTCAAACAGGCTGCTGATCACCTGATGTACCAACAAACCTTCTACATTGAGTGAAATGAAATTTTGTGCAGTGCAAAAGACCATCTTTCTCCATGGTGCGTTGTCCTGTGTAAAAAGGACTTGCACTGTCAAGAACATTGGCAGTCTTTGTGCACTCTGCAATCTATTACAGATCAGTCTGTCTGTATAGGTATTAAATGACCACCAATCGTTAAAGGTTTACTGATGAGCGCTTGTATCGTACCTCTGGTCGGTCCTTGTATATAGATTCTTAGAGATGGAACCAATGAGAAAGCACAATTCAATCTGAGAAATCACCTTTCCCCAGGTTTAAGATATTCATTTGGCCTCATGGCATCAATTCTAGATGGGTGTTTGATTTCCCGGAGAAAGGGTGCTGACCAAGGCAAAAGCATATGTATGAAGGCGGTATGTAGATAAGCAAACTGAGAAAAAACGACTCACTTTTGTTGGGTTGTGCAAAAATGGACTATACCCTTAGTAGTGCTTATTTGGGTTTCTTGGACGCCCGCATGCTCAGTAAGGCCCAACTGCTGCACAGTTCTGATGAAATACTCCCCTGTGGTGAGCTTTGACGTGTAGATAGATGTTTGCACTCCCCATCAGCGTCTGGATAGTAGAAGTATTTTCCTACAACGAAAATGTAAATCTAAGGCCGTTCATAGACATTAGATAATTGCTGGCCGAAAGATCATTCATCTGTTCCTTGCAGAGGAGCACTTGTTCGGCCGAGCGCTCCGGCGTGGTTTCCGAGAAAGCCACCGGCTCACTTGTCGGCCAGTGACTTATCTCAAGGAGATTGATACGATCACCAGTCATCTGGCTGGCGTCTCCATACACACTAGAACATCAGCCGAGCCGGGTCCGTAGAAGCGCTTGGATCAGCGCGAAACGGCCGTCGTCGTTCCCTGCTCACCTCCCTTCCATCTGCACTCCCTCGGGCCGTAAAGCTGTTATTTTTCATGTCTTAATAAAGGACTGGACCACACGAAGCTGGGTGAGTGCTGCCGCATATTTTTCTTCATTTTCATGACAGACCAGCACAGAGCTTCTTTAAATAGAAAGCTCTGTGTTTTGGGTGGTCAGCGTAAATCAGCTTTACCAGTCATAAGTCTCAAGACGTTACACGAACACCCAAAGAAACAAACTCTTGATCCTTCCACTGATAAGTCTCATCTGTTCTATACTCTTAAAAGTGGTAGACAAACTTTACTTCTTAAAACTATCTCATCTCTGTTTCCATTCCTCTTTATGGTAAAATAATTGCCTCTGGTTTTACTTTAATATTCAATTTAGATAAAAATGTGTGTTTTGAAATCGCTTGTGTTCTGTGTAGCAGAAAATGTACCATTAAAAGCCAGTTTAACACAACGTTAGCTAGTCAGTGTTAATTCCCACTGTGCTTCCTAACACACTGTTATTGCTGTGTGCTTATTACAAAGATGATAGCTCCATGATACCAATAGGGGCTTCAGACAGGAGTACATTTGTTTTCAGCACCGAGTTATTATGTATGAATCTAACAATTTTGAAATGCACGGTACGGTAATTTGTTTTCCTTTTTATTAGTAGAACCTAGTGAGCCCTTTTCATTTAGTGGGATGTGACGGTTATCTTCAATCTTCAAGATCTTTTTTTTTTCTTTCTTTAGCTTCAAGCTGAGATTTCTAATGAATTTGTAACTATAGAAGTAGCGATTCTTATTCCGGCTAGGTCAGAATGTTCAACAACACCAAACATGCTGTCAGAAATCAGAAAAGGCGAAGGAAAATTCTTGTCTTGGAGGAAATAAAAAATACTGTTCACTTTTCATCTAAACCCACTGCTGATTTGTAAAATAAATACAGAATTCAGCTTATCTTGATGCGTTTCTCTTATAGTTCTGAAAATTGCTGATTTATCCTACCTGCTTTCTGCATAGAATTCATTTCTAGACGCTATCCGGCCATTAAAGAGTATTTCCAATTAACATAAGAACCTCCTAGTGGGACCAAGGAAATCTGCCCGAAGACCAATATGTTTTCTATAATCACCGTCAATGGCGCTGTCAACTAATTTTCTCTACACAATAAAGAGGTTATTCAGGGACTGAATAGTATTTTATTTATTTTTAAACTTTTTACCTTTTTTTATTTATCGAAGTAGATCACCCTGACAGATCCTTTCCAGCTTTTCAGAAAAAAAAATATATCTGTATTCAATTAAATCTGTACGATAAGAAAGGAGACAAAAAATTAGGGTGAAGGAAAAGTACGATGAGATAATTTCGGGAGTAACATTTTTGGAGTTGTCTTTAACCCCGTCACCCCTGAACCTGTTTTCACTTTCCTGACCAGGCCAAATTTTACAATCCTGACTAGTGTCACTTTACCTGGAAATAACTGTGGAACGGTTCAACGTATCCCACATTGTACTTTATGTTAGTGGTAAATTTAGGTCAATTTTTTATTCCGTTTACTAGTGAAAATATCGAATGTTTGGTGACATTCTATCAGTATGATAGAAAATACATAAAAATGTACACCATTTTAAAATCTGCACCCATCAAAGTGCTCAAAACCACATTCAATACGTTTATTAACCCTTCAGATTCTTCACAGCAATTAAAAAAAAATGAAAATGTTAGTTTTTCCCCACAGAAATGATGCTTTAGCCCCAAATTTTGTATTTTCACAAGGGTAAGAGGAGAAAATGGACTATGCAATTTGTTGTGCAATTTCTCCCGAGTACACCCACACCCCATATGTAGTGGAAAACTATTGTTTGGTGGCACATCAGGGCTCAGAAGGGGTTGAGCACCATTTTACTTGGAACTCCAACTTGGCTGGAATAGACAGCGGACACCATGCCGTGTTTGCTCCTGTTTGTTCCTAAACAGTGGAAACCCCCAAAATGACCCTATTTTGGAAACTACACCCTTTAAGGAAGATATCTAGAGGTGTGGTGAGCACCTTGAACCCTCAGATGCTTCACAGAATTTTATTGCACTGAGTAATTTAAAATGAAAAAATAAATTTTTCCCCTCTTAAATGTTGATTTTGCCACAAATTTTTTCATTTTCACAAGTACTCCTGAGTGTGATGATACCCCATCTGTGGTGGAAAACTACTGTTTGGGGACACGGCAAGGCTCGGAAGGGAAGGAGTGCCAATTGAATTCTTGAGCTCAATTTAGTTTGTAATAGATTGTGGATGCCATGTCACATTTGAAGAGCCCCTGATATGCCAAAACAGCAGAACCCCTCCACAAGTGACCCTATTTTGGAAACTACACCCCTTGAGGAATTCATCTAGGTGTAGTGAACATTATTAACCCTCAGGCAAATCACAGAATTGTTTCACATCGCCTGAATAAATGGAAAATAACCATTTTTCCACTAAAACGTTGCTTTGGCCTCGAGTTTTTATGAAAGGTGCAATTTCCCCTGAATATGCAAATACCCCATATGTCGTCAAAACTACTTTTGAGACACAGTACAAAGGTCAGAAAGAAGAAGCGCCATATTGGAGCTCAGATTTTGCTGGAATAGTTTAAGGGTGCCAATTCACATTGGCAGGGCCCCTGAGGTGCCAGAACAGCAGAACCCCTCTATAAGTGACCACATTTTAAAAACTACAATTCCAGTAAACTAACTACATTTTTATTGCAGCCTCAAGTTTTTAATTTTTATCAGAACTACCGTAATAGGAAAAAATGGACTTCTCAGTTTGTTATGCAATTTCTCCTGACTGCGCCAATACCCTACATGTAATCGGGAAATTCTTTTGAGGCACAGTGCAAAGCTCAGAAGGGAAAGCACACCATATTATAGTGCAGATTTTACTGTTTTGGTTTGCGAGTGCCATGACCCACTAGGAGAGCCCCTGAGCTGTAAGAACAGCAACCCCCCCCATAAGTGACCCCATTTGTACAAACTACACCTCTCAATAAATTCATCCTACGGTGCATTTATCATATTGACACCACGGGTGTGTCACAAAAGTTTATACCATTGGCAGTGAAGAAAAAAAAATTAAATTTTTACCACAAAAAAGGTAAGAAGATAAGAAGAGGCTGCTCAAACTGCTGTCCACCCTGTTTTTCAGAATGTCCGTAAGTGGTATAGATATCTCCAGGGCACAGATCTGTAGACTAAGTCCGTGAGGACAGGGACCTCTCCCCCTCTCTACCAGTCTGTCACTGTTAGTTTATTCACCACTTTTTATAATTGTATTTTCTATGTAAACTCTTCTCATGTACAGTAACCTGGAATCAGTGGTGCTCTCGAAATAATAATAATTGCTGTAACAGAGCTTCCTACTGCACATACTCAAAGGCTTCTGTCCATTTAACATTTTAGGACAGATTTCTATTTGTTTTGGCCTCTGGACAGGTCCTCAAAGGGATATATGTGTCATTGAGGTTGGTAGCCTCAGTGATGTAAGCCTGGAAAAGCATTCTCATGTATAGTGATGTGAGAAATAATAGGTAGTGATGAGCGAGCGTGTTCGTGTCCTAATCGACTATTTACGGCATGCTCGAACGAAAAAAATGCTCAAGTCGAGCAGGTGCGAGACATGCAGGTGCGGCGACTCAAGCATTTTTTTTTTAGCACGCCGAAAACACTTGATTAAGACATGAGCACGCACGCTCATCAGTATTAATAAGGCGTGTCAAGGGCCAGGTTTACTAGCGGCAGAGAGATGAGTGTGGCTGGCTGGTCACAAATCCCGATCTCGGGGCGTGGTATGGCAGATAAAAAAAGGAGACCAATTTGTCTCTTTCTGTGACTGGAGGTGAGAAGTCTTCCTGTGTTAAGTCTCCTGCCAGAGTCTTTTGTGCTGGATGTTACGCTGTCCGGGTGAGCCGGACCAACACGTATATTCTACTGTACTTGGACTATTTTTTGTTTTCCTTATGCCCACCTGGGCCATTATATGCTTTATTTACTGCACGGTTTATGAAGTTTGAATGAACCTGCCGGGATAATGTTTAATAACTTGCTTCCCATGTATTCCTCAAGTGCTACCAAGTGAGCGGAAACTTTACATAGTGGAACATGGAGGCCGCTGATGTAATTCCAAAATGATTATCTCCCTAGACAAGAGGAATGTGATTTGCTAATTAAAAATATTTAGGAATTTACCGGTATATGCGATATAATTTTTCTAAGTTACCTCTTTTTAATCTCGAAGATCCCTTTTAAATTTGTAGAGCTCTTTAAATTGTACTTGTTAACAGGGACTTTGGCTCATTTTAAAATAAGAGGAATATGAACCTTTATTTTCTATGCCGAGATATACGGTAATCTTTTAACCCCTTTCTGACATTAGACGTACTATCCCGTCGAGGTGGGGTGGGCCCCTATGACCACGGACGGGATAGTACGTCATATGCGATCGGCAGCGCTCACGGGGGGAGTGCCGCCGATCGCGGCCGGGTGTCAGCTGCTTATCGCAGCTGACATCCGGCACTATGTGCCAGGAGCGGTCACGGACCGCCCCCGACACATTAACCCCTGGCACACCGCGATCAAAGATGATCGCGATGTGCCGGCGGTACAGGGAAGCACCGCGCAGGGAGGGGGCTCCCTGCGGGCTTCCCTGAGCCCCCCGCAGCAACGCGATGTGATCGCGTTGCTGCGAGGGTCTTACCTCCCTCCCTGCTTGCTCCAGGCCCGGATCCAGGATGGCAGCGGATCCGGGTCCTGCAGGGAGGGAGGTGGCTTCACAGAGCCTGCTCAGAGCAGGCACTGTGAAGCCTGCACTGCTCTAAGTCAGATCAGTGATCTGACAGAGTGCTGTGCACACTGTCAGATCACCGATCTGTGATGTCCCCCCCTGGGACAAAATAAAAAAGTTAAAAAAAATTTTTTCCAAATGTGTAAAAAAAAATTAAAAAAAATATTCCTAAATAATGAAAAAAAAAATGTATATATTATTCCCATAAATACATTTCTTCATCTAAATAAAAAAAACAAAACAATAAAAGTACCCATATTTAGTATCGCCACGTCCGTAACAACCCAACCTATAAAACTGGCCCACTAGTTAACCCCTTCAGTAAACACCGTAAGAAAAAAAAAAAAACGAGGCAAAAAACAACGCTTTATCATACCGCCGAACAAGAAGTGGAATAACGCGATCAAAAAGACAGATATAAATAACCATGGTACCGCTGAAAACGTCATCTTGTCCCGCAAAAAACGAGCCGCCATACTGCATCATCAGCAAAAAAATAAAAAAGTTATAGTCCTGAGAATAAAACGATGCAAAAATAATTATTCTGTAAAATAGTTTTTATCGTATAAAAGCGCCAAAACATAAAAAAATGATATAAATGAGGTGTCGCTGTAATCGTACTGACCCGAAGAATAAAACTGCTTTTTCAATTTTACCAAACGCGGAACGGTATAAACGCCTCCCCCAAAAGAAATTCATGAATAGCTGGTTTTTGGTCATTCTTCCTCACAAAAATCGGAATAAAAAGCGATCAAAAAATGTCACGTGCCCGAAAATGTTACCAATAAAAACGTCAACTCGTCCCGCAAAAAACAAGACCTCACATGACTCTATGGACCAAAATATGGAAAAATTATAGCTCTCAAAATGTGGTAACGCAAAAAATATTTTTTGCAATAAAAAGCCTCTTTCAGTGTGTGACGGCTGCCAATCATAAAAATCCGCTAAAAAACGCTATAAAAGTAAATCAAACCCCCCTTCATCACCCCCTTAGTTAGGGAAAAATTAAAAAAATGTATTTATTTCCATTTTCCCATTAGGGTTAGGGCTAGGGTTAGGGCTAGGGTTAGGGTTGGGGCTAAAGTTAGGTTTAGGGTTTAGATTACATTTACAGTTGGGAATAGGGTTGGGATTAGGGTTAGGGGTGTGTCAGGGTTAGAGGTGTGGTTAGGGTTACTGTTGGAATTAGGGTTAGGGGTGTGTTTGGATTAGGGTTTCAGTTATAATTGGGGGGTTTCCACTGTTTCGGCACATCAGGGCTCTCCAAACACGACATGGCGTCCGATCTCAATTCCAGCTAATTCTGCGTTGAAAAAGTAAAACAGTGCTCCTTCCCTTCCGAGCTCTCCCGTGTGCCCAAACAGGGGTTTACCCCAACATATGGGGTATCAGCGTACTCGGGACAAATAGGACAACAACTTTTGGGGTCCAATTTCTCCTGTTACCTTTGGGAAAATACAAAACTGGGGGCTAAAACATAATTTTTGTGGGGAAAAAAAAGACTTTTTATTTTCACGGCTCTGCGTTATAAACTGTAGTGAAACACTTGGGGGTTCAAAGTTCTCACAACACATCTAGATGAGTTCCCTGGGGGGTCTAGTTTCCAATATGGGGTCACTTGTGGGGGGTTTCTACTGTTTAGGTACATTAGGGGCTCTGCAAACGCAATGTGACGCCTGCAGACTATTCCATCTAAGTCTGCATTCCAAATGGCACTCCTTCCCTTCCGAGCTCTCCCATGCGCCCAAACGGTGGTCCCCCCCACATATGGGGTATCAGCGTACTCAGGACAAATTGGACAACAACTTTTGGGGTCGAATTTCTCCTCTTACCCTCGGGAAAATACAAAACTGGGGGCTAAAAAATTATTTTTTGGGGAAAGTTTTTTTTTATTTTCACGGCTCTGCGTTACAAACTGTAGTGAAACACTTGGGGGTTCAAAGCTCTAACAACACATCTAGATGAGTTCCTTAGTGTGTCTAGTTTCCAAAATGGTGTCACTTGTGGGTTTTTTTTTACTGTTTAGGTACATTAGGGGCTCTGCAAACACAATGTGACACCTACAGACCATTCCATCTAAGTCTGCATTCCAAATGGAGCTCCTTCCCTTCCGAGCCCTCCCATGCGCCCAAACAGTGGTTCCCCCCCAATTATGGGGTATCAGCGCACTCAGGACAAATTGGACAACAAATTTTAGGGTCCAATTTCTCCTGTTACCCTCGGGAAAATACAAAACTGGGGGCTAAAAAATAATTTTTGTGGGCTCTGCATTATAAACTTCTGTGAAGCCCTTGGTGGGTCAAAGCGCTCACCACACATCTAGATAAGTTCCTTAGGGGGTCTACTTTCCAAAATGGTGTCACTTGTGGGGGGTTTCAATGTTTAGGCACATCAGTGGCTCTCCAAACGCAACATGGCGTCCCATCTCAATTCCTGTCAATTTTGCATTAAAAAGTCAAACGGCGCTCCTTCCCTTCCGAGCTCTCCCATGCGCCCAAACAGTGGTTTACCCTCACATATGGGGTATCAGCGTACTCAGGACAAATTGTACAACAACTTTTGGGGTCCAGTCTCTTCTCTTACCCTTGGGAAAATAAAATATTGGGGGCGAAAAGATAATTTTTGTGAAAAAATATTATTTTTTATTTTTACGGTTCTGCATTATAAACTTCTGTGAAGCACTTGGTGGGTCAAAGTGCTCACCACACCTCTAGATAAGTTCCTTAGGGGGTCTACTTTCCAAAATGGTGTCACTTGTGGGGGGGTTCAATGTTTAGGCACATCAGTGGCTCTCCAAACGCAACATGGCGTCCCATCTCAATTCCTGTCAATTTTGCATTAAAAAGTCAAACGGCGCTCCTTCGCTTCCGAGCTCTGTCATGCGCCCAAACAGTGGTTTACCCCCACATATGGGGTATTGGTGTACTCAGGACAAATTGTACAACAACTTTTGGGGTACATTTTCTCCTGTTACCCTTGGTAAAATAAAACAAATTGGAGCTGAAATAAATTTTGTGTGAAAAAAAGTTAAATGTTCATTTTTATTTAAACATTCCAAAAATTCCTGTGAAGCACCAGAAGGGTTAATAAACTTCTTGAATATGGTTTTGAGCACCTTGAGGGGTGTAGTTTTTAGAATGGTGTCACACTTGGGTATTTTCTATCATATAGACCCCTCAAAATGACTTCAAATGAGATGTGGTCCCTAAAAAAAAATGGTGTTGTAAAAATGAGAAATTGCTGGTCAACTTTTAACCCTTATAACTCCCTAACAAAAAAAAATTTTGGTTCCAAAATTGTGCTGATGTAAAGTAGACATGTGGGAAATGTTACTTATTAAGTATTTTGTGTGACATATCTCTGTGATTTAATTGCATAAAAATTCAAAGTTGGAAAATTGCGAAATTTTCATAATTTTCGCCAAATTTCCGTTTTTTTCACAAATAAACGCAGGTACTATCAAATAATTTTTACCACTATCATGAAGTACAATATGTCACGAGAAAACAATGTCAGAATCACTGGAATCCGTTGAAGCGTTCCAGAGTTATAACCTCATAAAGGGACAGTGGTCAGAATTGTAAAAATTGGCCCGGTCATTAACGTGCAAACCACCCTTGGGGGTAAAGGGGTTAATGTTATAGGCCCAGACCCTCAGGCTGCACTACTGACCAATTCTGATCACCGGTGCAGTGCAATAGCATTCATCAAATGAAACCGTTTGTAGACTTTGGGACTCTTCTACATTTTTACGTAATAAAACATACAGTGTTTTCATGGAGAGCTTGATTATTCAGATTACCATCTAATATCAGTCATCTTTGTCTTCACATAGCTTTTTTGTGCTCACGCAGCCAAGTATTATGTAATTTTCTCATAAGATGATCTAAAACTTTACAAGATGACCGAGACATCATCACGCCAGACAAAAATCAAAAAAAGAGGGTTTGTGCAGTATAAGCCTATAGTTTGTAACAAGAAGAAATCCTGTCTAATAAAATGCTAATTATGGTTTCCACAGTTTTCATGTTAATGGAGAAATTCGATGAGTAGATTTTTTTTTGAGTCTTTTGTTAAAAAAATAAATGAAATAAAGAATTTTCACATCACGCATACTCACTGCTCATGTTCCTAGTCTGCTTGGTACCTTGTTAGTCTCTACTTTTAGTTGCAGTGATGCCTTCCAGAATCAGGGACAGAAAACCGCGGCAGCCAAACAATGCATCAAAAATGCACACCAATGAAGATTTGTTTAATAAATCTGTGTATAAATGTATGTAGTGTAGGGTGAAGGTATTCATATACTCGCCTATTGCCTTGTTCTTTGGTATCTAGTGCCGTTCTTCTCCTCTTCTCAGTTACGTCACTGCTCCTCAAACTATCAGGATCAATCCATGCTTTATGCTTAAGCCGGAAGTCTCTTTTACAATGTAAGTCTATGAAGTCTCGTTCTGACACTTTATTGAATTACATTGTAAAAGCCATCCCTGGTCACATAGAGCGCAGCCATAATCTGCACAGTCTGCAGAGCGGTGACGTCACTGAGAAAAGGAGCAGAACGTTGCTGGATACCAGGGAAAGCAGCAGTAGGTCAGTATACTAACACGCTGACATTACAGTACATACATACAGTCATTTCCAAAAGTTTTGGCATCCTAGAAATTGTTCCAGAAAATGAAGTATTTATCCCAGGAAATTATTGCAATTACACATGTTTTGTTATACACATGTATATTTCCTTTGTGTGTATTTGAATAACACAATAAAACAGAGAAAAAAAAGGCAAATTGGGCATAATTTCACAAAAACAAAAGGCCAAACAAAATTGTTTACACCCTCAACTTGATAGTTTGCTACACACTATAACTACAATCAATCGTTGCCTATAACCATCAACAAGCTTCTTACACCCCTCAACTGGAATTTTGGACCACTCTTCTTTTGCAGACTGCTCCAGGTCTCTCATATTTGAAGGCTGCCTTCTCTGAACAACAATTTTAAGATCTGTCCACAGATGTTCAATAGGATTTAGATCTGGACTCATTGCTGCCACTTCAGAGCTCCAGCGCTTTGTTTCCATCGATTTCTGGATGCTTCTTGAAGTATGTCTAGGGTCATTGCCCTGCTGGAAAACCCATGACCAAGGATACAAACCCAGCTTTCTGACACTGGGCACTACATTGCGATCCAAAATCCTTTGGTAATCTTCAGATTTCATGATGCCTTGCATCACAGTCAAGGCACCAAGTGGCAGAAGCAGTAAAACAACCCCAAATCATCTTTGAACCTATACCATATTTGACTGTAGGCACTGTGTTCTTTTCTTTGTAGACCTCATTCCGTTTTCTGTATACAGTAGAACGATGTGCTTTACCAAAAATCTCTATCTTGTCTCATCTGTCCACAAGATGCTTTCCAAAAAGGATTTAGGCTTACTCGCATAAATTGCAATAATTTTCTGGGAGAAATACTTCATTTTCTGGAACAATTTCAAGGGAGCCAATACTTTTGGCCATGACTTCATGTACACAGATTTAGTAAAATAATCTTCATGGGAGTCTTTAGAGACTGGCAGAGTATCGGGCTGCATCAGAATGGGAGCAAGGATCGGTGAGGTGTGTATTTTTTTTTTATTTATTTTTTTTATTAAGCCTTTTGTGAAATTTTTTTAACTACGGGACAGTTTTTTAAAAAACTGGTTGTAATAACAATAATAATAATTTTATTTCTATAGCTCCCACATATTCTGCAGCACTTGGTTTTGCATTTATAAACTGGTCGTCTCATCACAAAATATCTCTTAAATGGCTAAGAGCTGCTTAGCAACACTTCTATAAATGATTTCCATAACCCCTGCTAATAGATTTAATTTTACTATAACAAGCACAAATGATCTGAAAGTCTTAAGTCCATAAAACAGTTTACCAGTGACCTTCTTTGTACCGAAACTAATATCTTTCATTGGCAAAAATTAGAAAGTAGAAAGATACAGATTGCACAATATTGCATTTCAATATTTCTTTAAAAATGTGACAAAATCCATATATTAAATATTTATTATGATAAAATGCAGCTTTGTGCTGATCCTAAAGTCAATAATCTTACAAGAAAAAATTGTATGTTGTGTACTGAGCTTATACAAAAGGGACAGCTAATAATGGAGCACTGCTGGGCACAGGAATATGGAGTTGTTAGCAGTCAATGTGAGGCGGGCTGGTTCAATGGCGCTAGGAGATCCAACAACATCGCATGCAGAGTTTAAAGTTAAGGCGGTAGTGAGATGTAAGTATCTTTAGAGTAGCTGCCAAGATAGTCACTCGCAGACTTGAAAGCGCTTCTATCAAAAATGACACGCAAGTCTGTTTTTCCTAGAGACTACAAGAAGACAAAAGCTGGAGATCCACTTGTATGAGCAATGGGATGTTTGTTTCTAGTTTTAGTAGTACTCATCTTGGTAGAAAAAAGATACAAACTAAGTGCTGGCATGCCTCATTCTTCATGTGTTCATGTTCCGTATACTGAGACTAGGGCAAGTACAAGCAGTAGATATGTACGAATGGCTCCGTAACTTATCATTGCCACTGGAGAAGTCATGATCGGCAGGTCCACCATTCTCTGTTTCACTTCAAATCAGCTTTATACACAAGGTTGATTTCAATGTAACACAACCAGTAAGGGCTCGTTTACACATGCGTATAATGGGTCCGTGTGCTGTCAGGGTGCACCACATACTGCACAAGGGGAGCTCATGAATCCATTGTAGTTTTACAGACCAGAATAATGCATGCAATGAATGAATGCTTCGGCGCCCATTCTCAATCGAGACAAGACTACAATTTGCAGCAGTGACTGGCCCAATTTTCAATGCGGCCGTCTGAACCCGACCTAACAGAGTAAAATTTTTCCCTGTAGGACATAGGGGTTAATTAGCAAAACATTTGGGCCCTAGACACTGCTCCTCTAAGTCTGACATTCATATACTGTATAAGGCTACTTTCACACTGGCGTTTTTTGCCAGACGTCGCAATGCGTCATTTATGGCAAAAAACGCATCCTGCAAAGTTGTTTGCAGGATGCGTTTTTGCCCCATAGATTAACATTAGCGACGCATTGCAACGCTTTGCCACACGTCGCAACCGTCATGCGCCGTGTTGTGGCGGACCGCCGGGAGCAAAAAACGTTACATGTAACGTTTTTTGCTCCTGACGGACCGCTTTTTCCGACCGCGCATGCGCGTCTGGAACTCCGCCCCACCTCCCCGCACCTCACAATGGGGCAGCGGATGCGCCAGAGAAATGCATCCGCTGCACCCGTTTCCGACGCTAGTGTGAAAGTAGCCTAACACCACATAAATATTGCAAAGTGTTCAGATATATCAGTGCAGTCCTTAAGGCTGGGTTCACACTGCGTTTATATGGCACGTTAGACGGACTACGTTACACCGCGGCATAAACGCGGTGTAACGTAGTCCGTTAACGCAGCCATTAATTCCTATGTCGGATGCATCGCTAGCGCACGCCCACAGTGGGCGTGCGCTAGGGATGTGCTGTAATTGAGTGACGGACCCTGAGACGTGGGCTGCAGCGTTTCCGGGTCCGTCACTGCTAGCGCAGATAGAGCTAGCAGATGCTCTATCTGCGCTAGCGTGCTGCCATACTGGCACTTGCGTTTACAGCAGCCCGTTACCGTATGTGTTGAACGGGCTGCTGTAAACGCAATGTGAACCCAGCTTTAGTTATTGCATCCCGCAGAAATGTCCGTGCCTGGTTGTTTTGGAGGGTGACATTAGTATCCTTCATGTTCTAGAGTAAATAAGGGGGTAAAAAATAAAACCTAAGTGGTCTTTAGTGGTCGTGAGGTCTAGTGTAGATAGGGGGTTGTTTCTTTGTTGCCTAGTGGCCTAGAGTATTGAAAATGGTAATGCCTACATTCCTATTGGACTAGAGTTAGTTAGTTAAGGGGTTTAATCTAGCATCTTTAATGGTCAAGGGTAGTTCAAGGAGAAGTGCCAACATCTAGGACACTGAATGGATAATTCTTTTATTCCTCAAGTTTAGGGCTGTACACCTAGTCTTCTTCCATGTTGGTCAAAGACAATGAAGAGTGTAATTCCAGAATCCCTGGTCATCTATGGCAGGGAAGGAGGTTAATGTCAGCAGTAGTGATGAGCGAACGTGCTCGAATAAGTTGTTATCTGAGCATGCTCGTGCTCGTATGCTAACCGAGTGTATTTGGTGTGCCTGAAAAATGTGTCTTAGTTCCCGCAGCTGCATGTCTCGCAGCTGTTTGACAGTTGCAACACATGCATGGATTGCCTGTTTGGTAGGTTATGCTCAGATAACACCTTATCTTAGCACATTCTCTCCTCACCTGTTAGCGGTATTAGTGGTCTAAATCACCAAATGGGTTAAAGGAGTTGTCCGGACTGACATTGATGACCTGTCTGTTGGAAATGTAATGGATATGAGATCAGTAGAGGTCCGACACCCAACACGCACACACACTGATCAGCTGACATCCGTTTCTGCAGTGGCCAGTTATAAACCTTGTACGAGGCAGAGCACAGCAGCTCCATACATTGCTTAATGGTTGCTTCCGAGTACTGTACTTTATCCCCCATTCACGTGAACTAATCGCACGGTGGCTCAGTGTTTAGCGTTATGGCTTTGTAGTGCTAGGATCCTGGTTTCAACTCCCACCAAGGACAAGATCTGTGTGTTCTCCCTGTGTGCATGGGTTTCCTCCTATACTGATAGGGAATATAGATTGTGAGCCTCAATGGGGACTGACTGTAATCTATGTAAAGCGTTGTGGAATATGATGGCGCTGTATAAGTGAGCATACTAAATAATACATAAATGAATTACTTTCTTGATGTTTATCAAATTAAGAAAACATTATATATAATTCACATATGTGAGGTCTGTACAAAATAATTTAAAATCTGTAATTGTTTTTACACAATGTGCATGTGGCTCCATTCTGATGGAGATAAAAGTTCCCTGTTCTGCTGATTGGTGTGGGATTCAGTGATCTGACCCCAACTAATCATGCAGATAATTTGTTTTCACTGGTAATCAGAGTATGAGTATCATGTATCTGGGTTCAAACCCTTGAGACTGTGCTTTGTGATTGGCTTCGCTGTCCCCTGAGCCACAGCACATACACCTTTTCTGTGGGTGTTTAGTTTCTGTTATCCTTTCTGCAGTCTTTTTGGGTAACGGGTGTTTTCATTTACCCGTTGGTGTGCCCTATCACCTTTCGAGTGCGGCTTTATATACTTTTCCCCTTCTGGTGATAGTCTCATTTTGATTTCCAGTGATACTGCTGTAGTTTAAGCCAGTCAGTGAAAGACCAGCTAGGGTTTATCGCTCTGCTGTTTATGTTCTTTACTCTGCACCTATGTTCTGTTTCTTTTTAGTAAGTAGGTGGCAGATTCTCTAACAGTACGTACTTAATCCTTTATTTTGTATTTTGTGGTTTGTTTTATGCACTCTGGCATCTTTATCTGTTTCAGCACACTTTCCCTTCTGTAGATAATTTGCACTGTGCTCTGCGCTCCGGTACTTTAGGAGGAACGTGAAGCACTCGACAGACTTTCGGGCAGAATAGGTCCGAGTTGCCATCATCTACTTTGTGGTTACTACTATCTCAGCTCATGCAGGAACCACTAGGGACTGTCGGGTCAGGTTCTCTAGCCTGTTCAGGAACCGGCAGGGTCAGTTGCAGTTTTTAGTGTATTACCTATTTTCCCGAGTGAGTTGCTACACTATCATAACAATCAGATACGTTTTTGCAAGCTTCTATGATTCTTTTGTGTTTTACTTCCTCACAGTTTTGAGTCTGTTTGCCGTCAAGGAATGAGAACTTTCTTGCTTACATTCAGATGCTGCGGTAACAGTGTTATAAAAAATATTTCAAGAAAACTCATTCACATGCTGTGGAGAAAATCCACAGTGTAAATTGACCATCACTGTGGATTTGAAACCCCAGCATGTCAATTTATTCTGCGTAGGTCACTGTGGATTTCACCCTGTGGATTTTGCCTCAAAAAATCTTCAGTGGATATGATACATGTGAACATAGCCTTATCATAGAATTAAATACTTCAATAGAAAAACCAAAAATACATACGGTAGATAAATTCAAGATAATTCAAGATTGTTTTCATACCATGTGCTCCAAGACTTTGTGCTACTCCCAGACATGATTATTTTACAATCTCGGCCAATATCTGTGGTTGATTTGCTACCATTGTGTATATATATTCCAGCATAATATTACAGATATGGCCAAAAGTATTGACACCCCTGCAATTCTGTTAGATAATACTCAGTTTCTTCCTGAAAATGATTGCAAACACAAATTCTTTGTTATTATTATCTTCATTTAATTTGTCTTAAATGAAAAAACATGAAAAGAATTGTTCTAAAGCCAAATTGGATATAATTCCACACCAAACATAAAAAAGGAGGCGGACAAAAGTATTGGCACTGTTCAAAAAAGCATGTGATGCTTCTCTAATTTGTGTAATTAACAGCACCTGTAACTTACCTGTGGCACCTAACAGGTGTTGGCAATAACTAAATCACACTTGCAGCCAGTTGACATGGATTAAAGTTGACTCAACCTCTGTCCTGTGTCCTTGTGTGTACCACATTGAGCATGGAGAAAAGAAAGAAGACCAAAGAACTGCCTGAGGACTTGAGAAACCAAATTGTGAGGAAGCATGAGCAATCTCAAGGCTACAAGTCCATCTCCAAAGACCTGGATGTTCCTGTGTCTACCGTGCGCAGTGTCATCAAGAAGTTTAAAGCCCATGGCACTGTGGCTAACCTCCCTAGATGTGGACAGAAAAGAAAAATTGACAAGAGATTTCAACGCAAGATTGTGCGGATGTTGGATAAAGAACCTCGACTAACATCCAAACAAGTTCAAACTGCCCTGCAGTCCGAGGGTACAACAGTGTCAACCCGTACTATCGGTCGGCGTCTGAATGAAAAGGGACTGTATGGTAGGAGACCCAGGAAGACCCCACTTCTTACCCCGAGACATAAAAAAGACAGGCTGGAGTTTGCCAAAACTTACCTGAAAAGGCCTAAAATGTTTGGAAGAATGTTCTCAGGTCAGATGAGACAAAAGTAGAGATTTTTGGGCAAAAGCATCAACATAAAGTTTACAGGAGAAAAAAAGAGGCATTTAAAGAAAAGAACACGAAGAGTGGTGGTGGTGGGAGACTCACTACTGAGAGGCACAGAAGCAGCCATCTGCAGACCGGACATAACTGCAAGAGAAGTATGCTGCCTTCCAGGTGCGATGATCAAGGATGTGACCGATAGGATACCAAAGCTCTTCAGCTCCAAGGACGTCCACCCATTTCTTCTGATACATGTTGGCACCAATGACACGGCAAGGAAAGACCTACCGACAATCTGCAAAGACTTTGAAGAGTTGGATAAGAAAGTAAAGGAACTGGATGCACAGGTAGTTTTTTCTTCTATCCTTCCAGTAGACGGGCATGGCACCAGGAGATGGAACAGGATCCTTGATGCAAACAACTGGCTAAGACGATGGTGCAGACAACAAGGATTCGGATTCCTGGACCACGGTGTGAATTACTGGTACGATGGACTCCTCGCCAGAGATGGACTACACCTCAACAAACCTGGGAAACACACATTCGCCAGAAGACTCGCTACACTCATCAGGAGGGCGTTAAACTAGAAGAAGAGGGGACGGGAAGAAAAACATTAGACTTGAACAAAGAAGACCCAGGAAAACATACTCAGATGGGAGGTAAGAACATTTCTAAAGCAATCCACAGCGAGGAGATTGGAACAAAACAAAATCCTCTAAACTGCATGCTCGCAAACGCCAGAAGCCTGACAAACAAGATGGAAGAACTAGAAGCAGAAATATCTACAGGTAACTTTGACATAGTGGGAATAACCGAGACATGGTTAGATGAAAGCTATGACTGGGCAGTTAACTTACATGGTTACAGTCTGTTTAGAAAGGATCGTAAAAATCGGAGAGGAGGAGGGGTTTGTCTCTATGTAAAGTCTTGTCTAAAGTCCACTTTAAGGGAGGATATTAGCGAAGGAAATGAGTATGTCGAGTCCATATGGGTCGAAATTCATGGAGGGAAAAATGGTAACAAAATTCTCATTGGGGTCTGTTACAAACCCCCAAATATAACAGAAACCATGGAAAGTCTACTTCTAAAGCAGATAGATGAAGCTGCAACCCATAATGAGGTCCTGGTTATGGGGGACTTTAACTACCCGGATATTAACTGGGAAAGTGAAACCTGTGAAACCCATAAAGGCAACAGGTTTCTGCTAATAACCAAGAAAAATTATCTTTCACAATTGGTGCAGAATCCAACCAGAGGAGCAGCACTTTTAGACCTAATACTATCTAATAGACCTGACAGAATAACAAATCTGCAGGTGGTTGGGCATCTAGGAAATAGCGACCACAATATTGTACAGTTTCACCTGTCTTTCACTAGGGGCACTTGTCAGGGAGTCACAAAAACACTGAACTTTAGGAAGGCAAAGTTTGACCAGCTTAGAGATGCCCTTAATCTGGTAGACTGGGACAATATCCTCAGAAATAAGAATACAGATAATAAATGGGAAATGTTTAAGAACATCCTAAATAGGCAGTGTAAGCGGTTTATACCTTGTGGGAATAAAAGGACTAGAAATAGGAAAAACCCAATGTGGCTAAACAAAGAAGTAAGACAGGCAATTAACAGTAAAAAGAAAGCATTTGCACTACTAAAGCAGGATGGCACCATTGAAGCTCTAAAAAACTATAGGGAGAAAAATACTTTATCTAAAAAACTAATTAAAGCTGCCAAAAAGGAAACAGAGAAGCACATTGCTAAGGAGAGTAAAACTAATCCCAAACTGTTCTTCAACTATATCAATAGTAAAAGAATAAAAACTGAAAATGTAGGCCCCTTAAAAAATAGTGAGGAAAGAATGGTTGTAGATGACGAGGAAAAAGCTAACATATTAAACACCTTCTTCTCCACGGTATTCACGGTGGAAAATGAAATGCTAGGTGAAATCCCAAGAAACAATGAAAACCCTATATTAAGGGTCACCAATCTAACCCAAGAAGAGGTGCGAAATCGGCTAAATAAGATTAAAATAGATAAATCTCCGGGTCCGGATGGCATACACCCACGAGTACTAAGGGAACTAAGTAATGTAATAGATAAACCATTGTTTCTTATTTTTAGGGACTCTATAGCGACAGGATCTGTTCCGCAGGACTGGCGCATAGCAAATGTGGTGCCAATATTCAAAAAGGGCTCTAAAAGTGAACCTGGAAATTATAGGCCAGTAAGTCTAACCTCTATTGTTGGTAAAATATTTGAAGGGTTTCTGAGGGATGTTATTCTGGATTATCTCAATGAGAATAACTGTTTAACTCCATATCAGCATGGGTTTATGAGAAATCGCTCCTGTCAAACCAATCTAATCAGTTTTTATGAAGAGGTAAGCTATAGGCTGGACCACGGTGAGTCATTGGACGTGGTATATCTCGATTTTTCCAAAGCGTTTGATACCGTGCCGCACAAGAGGTTGGTACACAAAATGAGAATGCTTGGTCTGGGGGAAAATGTGTGTAAATGGGTTAGTAACTGGCTTAGTGATAGAAAGCAGAGGGTGGTTATAAATGGTATAGTCTCTAACTGGGTCACTGTGACCAGTGGGGTACCGCAGGGGTCAGTATTGGGACCTGTTCTCTTCAACATATTCATTAATGATCTGGTAGAAGGTTTACACAGTAAAATATCGATATTTGCAGATGATACAAAACTATGTAAAGCAGTTAATACAAGAGAAGATAGTATTCTGCTACAGATGGATCTGGATAAGTTGGAAACTTGGGCTGAAAGGTGGCAGATGAGGTTTAACAATGATAAATGTAAGGTTATACACATGGGAAGAAGGAAGCAATATCACCATTACACACTGAATGGGAAACCACTGGGTAAATCTGACAGGGAGAAGGACTTGGGGATCCTAGTTAATGATAAACTTACCTGGAGCAGCCAGTGCCAGGCAGCAGCTGCCAAGGCAAACAGGATCATGGGGTGCATTAAAAGAGGTCTGGATACACATGATGAGAGCATTATACTGCCTCTGTACAAATCCCTAGTTAGACCGCACATGGAGTACTGTGTCCAGTTTTGGGCACCGGTGCTCATGAAGGATATAATGGAACTAGAGAGAGTACAAAGGAGGGCAACAAAATTAATAAAGGGGATGGGAGAACTACAATACCCAGATAGATTAGCGAAATTAGGATTATTTAGTCTAGAAAAAAGACGACTGAGGGGCGATCTAATAACCATGTATAAGTATATAAGGGGACAATACAAATATCTCGCTGAGGATCTGTTTATACCAAGGAAGGTGACGGGCACAAGGGGGCATTCTTTGCGTCTGGAGGAGAGAAGGTTTTTCCACCAACATAGAAGAGGATTCTTTACTGTTAGGGCAGTGAGAATCTGGAATTGCTTGCCTGAGGAGGTGGTGATGGCGAACTCAGTCGAGGGGTTCAAGAGAGGCCTGGATGTCTTCCTGGAGCAGAACAATATTGTATCATACAATTATTAGGTTCTGTAGAAGGACGTAGATCTGGGGATTTATTATGATGGAATATAGGCTGAACTGGATGGACAAATGTCTTTTTTCGGCCTTACTAACTATGTTACTATGTAACACGGTCCCTACAGTCAAACATGGTGGAGGTTCCCTCATGTTTTGGGGTTGCTTTGCTGCCTCTGGCACTGGACTGCTTGACCGTGTGCATGGCATTATGAAGTCTGAAGACTACCAACAAATTTTGCAGCATAATGTAGGGCCCAGTGTGAGAAAGCTGGGTCTCCCTCAGAGGTCATGGGTCTTCCAGCAGGACAATGACCCAAAACACACTTCAAAAAGCACTAGAAAATGGTTTGAGAGAAAGCACTGGAGACTTCTAAGGTGGCCAGCAATGAGTCCAGACCTGAATCCCATAGAACACCTGTGGAGAGATCTAAAAATGGCAGTTTGGAGAAGGCATCCTTCAAATATCTGGGACCTGGAGCAGTTTGCCAAAGAAGAATGGTCTAAAATTCCAGCAGAGCATTGTAAGAAACTCATTGATGGTTACCGGAAGCGGTTGGTCGCAGTTATTTTGGCTAAAGGTTGTGCAACCAAGTATTAGGCTGAGGGTGCCAATACTTTTGTCTGGCCCATTTTTGGAGTTTTGTGTTAAATGATCAATGTTTTGCTTCATTCTCTTTTGTGTTTTTTCATTTAAGACAAATTAAATTAAGATAATAATACCAAATAATTTGTGTTTGCAATCATTTTCAGGAAGAAAATGAGTATTATCTGACAGAATTGCAGGGGTGTCAATACTTTTGGCCATGACTGTATGGCTGACATCCAACCAACGCATGCAGCAAACGGCTGTGTCAACCTTTGGCCAGCAATGAGTGCAGTAAGGCGTTATCTGAAAACTCATTCATTCTTTTGCCCATTGAAGACAGGCATGGCCACATGAGTTAGTGCAGCGTGTGAACGCTGCCTTATTCTCTCAAAATCAACATATTCTTTTTGCCTTATGGAGCCTATCTGTTAGGTGCTGACCGCCAGTGGAATAGCCAAAACTGGGAAAAAAACATTATTCGCCCTGGTGCTCAATTTCTGGATTAAGACAGTTTAAATATTCTTATTTTTTTCTGATTTGTGCTGGGGAGAGGGGACGTCTTACATTTGTGATGGAAGTGTTTTCCTAAATTCTCCAGCCTATGTTGCAGGTCTGATTTGTATGAATTAAAGTATTAATCTCTAAATTCCTGGCATTTCTTATAAACACAGCTCAATTGGAGGCCTGCCTTGGTACCTTCTATTCACCAACCTGCCCTCTCCTGGACACCATCATAATGGAGTATCGAGACCCAATCAGTAGATACGCCCGGAGATTTTTCCACCATCTTTTGAGGTAAGAAATATTGCTGGAGTAAGTCACCAAGTTGTACATTTCATTATTCTGACATTTTTTCTTAGAGCCAATTTGATGCATGGGCGCAATTGTCATAGAGTTCTCAAGCCTTGAAGCCATGGAGGTGACGCTAGGTTCTCACCAGCCGAGTGTCGCCACTGATGGCTACTGTTTACACAGTACAAGCCACAGTCTTCACTCACATTTTTCACCCTCCTGCCTTTTCTGCCACAGTAAGAAAATGAGCCTAAATTTGCATAGGAGAATATCTTATTGTATGAAGCAATCATTTCTGCCAAGGCCGATCAGTCATGTCATAGGAAACAAAATAATTCATGTATTTTGGGCTTAAAATCGTTGTAGTAATAGGGTTTCATTATAAATGTTGGACTATTTGGATTCTACAGCTTCTGTGTCCGTCGGTACATAGACTGCAGAGTGAATTAGTTGTTGGAGGCTACGTTGCAGATGCAGGCAAAATATTGTAGCATGCTTTGTCAGTGGGGTCCATCAGATGCCACTGATGGATGTCAGAGTTTCAGATTTTCCCTTAATTCAGTTGCCTTGATTCTATGATGGAACATAATAATGGAGTTAGGAATATCTAGTGTGAGCAAACCCTTGACTGCAGGACCCTGGTCCATCGGCCACTTCAGTAGTCCCTGGACCCCTGTAAAACTCTCTGTGAATCTTCTCCTAATTGCCATCATCCCTGGCGCCTCTTCTGATTAGTAGGCCCAACTCTACGCCATATTTGTGTCACCCTGCACGAAGACTACAAATCAGAAAAGGCGCCGACGATGCCGACAGCTAGGGGATCTCCCATCTGGTGGGCAACAGACTACTGATGCCTCCTTTGGGCCAAGGTCCTACCAATCGATTCATTCATCTCTATTGTTAAGCTTTCATTTAAAAAAAATTCTGCAGCTTCTATGTAACATAGTGCATATCTGGTTGCAGAATTAGTTATTTCATTAATTTTTAGTAAGTAAATATGCTTACAATACGCATGTCATCGTAAATTTGTTTACCGTAAATGATATCTATAACTTTGAATGTAATCCCTTGTCATGTACAGCACCATGGAATAAATGGTGCTATATAAATAAATAATAATAATAATTATGATAATAAGCTAAATGATGGTTGGTTGCCAATGCTATATATTTTTGAGGTTTTTTTTTTTTTGTAGCATTGCTGTTTTGGGCCATGAATAATTATCTTCTATCTGTACCATAACATCCACCATGAAGTGGCTATCACGTTCTGTGGGTACTGTTAATTTATTATCACCATGAGATGTGGAGGCTGGTAGTCTGCCAACTTCTGGTCAAGGTTCAGTCAGCCCATTTGATAATATAAATTATTCTGACATGCATGTGTAATCATGTGATTATTTCCTAAATGAGAAATGTTTCGATAGTAAATGTGATTTTTCACGTTTCTTCCACCACAGTGTAAGATTGTCGTGGTGTCTATATTTCACAACGAAGATAAATAATTAGATTCAAATCAGAAGAAAAGTCTATGTGTAATTGGTGCCAATGTGCTTCTTGTCTCGCAAGAACAAAAAGTTTCTACAGTGAAAGTTATTAATAACTATGTAAACGCGAGGAACAGTAATATCAATAGCCTACAGCAACCTAGGCCTAAGAATGATTTCATTTAGCTGATTAAAGTCACTTTATGGGATCTCCCTTATACTAATCTGATTAATATCTCTGGTAATTGCTTCAAACCGTTTTTGAAAATGAAAAGTTGCATTAATTGACTTGCACTACATCGTTTAATGGTAAACATAATATACTCCACCAACAAACACGCATAATATACTAACTAGAGAATATGTCACCAGAAATTATTTGTAATTAATTAATTGAAAATTATATACACAGTGTGAACGATAGTGATGGTGGACACATCGTTTAATGGCACTGATATAGAATCCATAGATATCTCACATGAGCTTGTAAAGTTTACTTTATTATGTGTCTATATTTTCTATTTTGTGGACTTGGCCTTATGCTAGGAATGTATCATTGATTTGAATTTTAGTCTAATTAAAGTTCAGGTTTGTTTTTTTTAAATGTTTTAGGCCATAATGGTCCATCCTTTATTGCATAGTTCTAATTATAGTTGCCAGACAACTATTCCCTCCGGCCTCTTCATGCACATATTTGCTCAATGTGGAATAGCATGTCTGTGTTCTAAGAAGGGAGTAATAATAACGTTATCTGTCATTATATTCATCACTCACTAGTGAAACAGAGTTAGCTCTGCTGACTCTGCCACAGTCTACACAGCAAAGTTGAAAAGTGATAAGGCGAAACCAGGAGTTCTCTGCATTTTGTATGTTTTCAAGTGAAAATAGCTGACAACTGGAGTATTTCAGGGCTTTTTAGATGTGTTTATAGAAAAAACTGGAATGACAAAAAACCCAATAGGGTCTTATCTGGATTACTAAGAAAAGAGTAAAGGTACCGTCACACATAGCGACGCTGCAGCGATACCGACAACGATCCGGATCGCTGCAGCGTCGCTGTTTGGTCGCTGGAGAGCTGTCACACAGACAGCTCTCCAGCGACCAACGATCCCGAGGTCCCCGGTAACCAGGGTAAACATCGGGTTACTAAGCGCAGGGCCGCGCTTAGTAACCCGATGTTTACCCTGGTTACCATCCTAAAAAGTAAAAAAACAAACACTACATACTTACCTTCTGCTGTCTGTCCTCGGCGCTCTGCTTCTCTGGTCTGGCTGTGAGCGCCGGGCAGCCAGAAAGCAGAGCGGTGAAGTCACCGCTCTGCTTTCCGGCTGACCGACGCTCACAGCCAGAGCAGGAGGAGAGCAGAGCACAGCGCTGGAGGACAGACAGCGGTAGGTAAGTATGTAGTGTTTGTTTTTTTACTTTTAGGATGGTAACCAGGGTAAACATCGGGTTACTAAGCGCGGCCCTGCGCTTAGTTACCCGATGTTCACCCTGGTTACCAGCGAAGACATCGCTGAATCGGTGTCACACGCCGATTCAGCGATGTCTACGGGGAGTCCAGCGACGAAATAAAGTTCTGGACTTTCTTCCCCGACTAGCGATCTCCCAGCAGGGGCCTGATCGCTGCTGCCTGTCACACTGGACGATATCGCTAGCGAGGACGCTGCAACGTCACGGATCGCTAGCGATATTGTCTAGTGTGACAGTACCTTAAGATGAGATTTGCTTACCTGCGGAGGTTGTGAAAGTCACAACCCCTTTGTTCACTTTTAAGCAAAGACAATGTGTTGTTTTGTTCCTAAATCATTGTTGTTTGTCCTGATGAAGAGATGTGATCACCTCGAAACTCGTTGACAAAACCGCATCCATACCGCATCTGGTCTCCTATTGTATTTTGTATCCCTGGCAGCGCGGGTTTTATATCCACTTCCATCTCCAAGTTTGACAGGTTTTTAGATTTAATCACATGAATTTTGTTATAGGTCATTAGAAAAAACAACACTGAACTTTTCACCCTGATACCACTTGGGGCCAAAAGATGAATTCATCAACTGTCTCTGTTACGCTGAGCGTACCAAATTCAATTTATTACATCTGAGAGATAACTAGTCTTGGCTGTCTCCATATGATTTCTTCACAAGTTCAGTGTGTTCTTCCTTCTGCTTTTCTGCCACCATGCCCCGGTATCTACTCATTGAACCCTTCATTTTCTTAAATTTTCCATTGTGCCTCTGTCGCCACAGTTGAAGTGAGCACTTTGTGTCCTTCAACTTATAAAATGGCAGAGCATGGGAACCCCCTGAAGAGCAAAGTCATTTTACATGCCCTTAAAAGAGGTCCAGCTCTGTCCTGTGTGCAAAGATCGTATTGTTCAGAACATTACTAAAGGTAACATCTTCCAGACCCGCACCAATGCCACATGGATGTACTTTACAGTTCTTACTATGTATTCATGTATAAAGAACAGAATCTCAAATACAGATACCATCATAGAAAATCGGGATTAATGCGACCCATATATGTGGGTACTACCCTGCGGAGCTCCCAAACACTATTAGATCCTGTGGCTTGTGCGCATGTCTCCGGCACGGATATTGCCGCGACGTCACTTCCGTCTTTCTGTGACGTTTTTGGCTCAGTGACGTCATCGGGGATTTCCCCGTGAGCTGCATAGCCATTTTGACGCCGGGTTTGATGTAACACGCAGTGTCGGTTTGACCGGCCACATGCGCCTCCAATCACAAAGGATCTTGGACTATTTAGAGAAGACAAAGGGGATAGTTTTACTATCTTGGCCCCCGAGGAAGCCATAGCGAAACGCGCGTCGGGGCGCGAGGCTGCAGAAGGACACTAACATGGGTAAGACCGTTTTTTAATACATATGACCCCTCAGTGCTGTAGGTAGAGAGTTCTCTATAAAAGGTCACTGACCGAAGTACAGGGAGAATTCTCCAGGGTATTGTAATAGTATCTCCTGCCAGGACACTTAGGATGTGGTCATCCCTATATTTTTGATGCACTAGGCACTTTAGTCTCATTTGAAACCTTGATTGGGGATATTACTGATGATTGTACATTATGTATACCCATGTCTTTTGTCTTATCTGCAGCTACTTTACATCTTGACATCTGTGGACTTATTTGAATAGCTCTGTTTGTATATGAATAATTTAGTGATGGCTGTTTTTATCTGCTTGTTTAATTAAAGAATACAATTTTATTCTAAGAAACTTGTTTGTGGTGGTGTATATGCTCCATATGTTGGTGATTTATTTATTCAGGTATGGTGCTAGAATAGAATACGCCAGGTCTTATTTATGAAGATTAGACCTTTTCAGCGATTTTTTTTTTTTTCTCCTTTTTTTCCAGACATCAGCGATTTGAAAAGGCTTTTCTGCTTGCTGTAGATATCGGTGCTCGAGATCTGTTCATGGTAAGTTGTATGTTAATGGTATTGTTATATTGACTTATTTTATCAATATGAGGGGTTTTTTTTTATATTTTTTTAAAAGGAAGAAAACTGACTATACACGTGCTTCTTACAAAATTAGAATATCATCAAAAAGTAAATTTACTTCAGTTCTTCAATACAAAAAGTGAAAGTCATATGTTATATAGAGCCATTACAAACAGAGTTATCTATTTCAAGTGTTTATTTCTGTTATTGTTGATGATTATGGCTTACAGCCAATGATAACCCAAAAGTCATTATCTCAGTAAATTAGAATAATAAGCAAAAAACATCTGCAAAGGCTTCCTAAGCGTTTAAAAAGGTCCCTTAGTCTGTTTCAGTAGGCTCCACAATCATGGGGAAGACTGCTGACTTGACAGATGTACAGAAGACAGTCATTGACACACTCCACAAGGAGGGTAAGCCACAAAAGGTCATTGCTACAGAAGCTGGCTGTTCACAGAGTGCTGTATCCAAGCGTATTAATGGAAAGTTGAGTGTAAGGAAAAAGTGTGGTAGAAAAAGGTGCACAAGCAACCGGAATAACCACAGCCTTCAAGGGATTGTTTAGAAAAGGCCACTCAATAATTTGGGTGAGATTCACAAGGAGTGGACTGCTGCTGAGCCACTTATGACCAATAGACAACTCCAGAAGCATCTTACCTGGGCCAAGGAGAAAAAGATCTGGACTGTTGCTCAGTGGTCCACTGTGTTGTTTTCAGATGAAAGTCCATTTTGCATTTAATTTGGAAATCAAGGTCCCAGAGTCTGGAGAAAGAGTGGAGAGGCCACAATCCAAGCTGCTTGAGGTCTAGAGTGAATTTCCCACAATCAGTGATGATTTGGGGAGCCATGTCATCTGCTGGTGTAGGTCCACTGTGTTTTATCAAGACCAAAGTCAGCACAGATAATGACTTTTGGGTTTACATTGGCTTTATGCCATAATCATCAACATTAACAGAAATAAACACTTGAAATAGATCACTCTGTTTGTAATGACTATATAATATATGAGTTTCACTTTTTGTATTAAAGAACTGAAATAAATTAACTTTTTGATGATATTCTGATTTTGTGAGAAGCACCTGTAATTCTTTCTTCCCTGTATCAACATTTCAGTTCAGGAAACAGCTGAGCTAAACAATAGCTAACCAGACACCTATCTGAGATCAGACCTGTTTCAGTGTTTCAGACATCATAAGTGTATAAACAGGTACATAGAAAGAATATACATTCAACTTACCATATATACTCGAGTTTAAGCCGAGTTTTTCAGCACATTTTTTTGTGATGAAAACACCCCCCTCGGCTTATGCGTACATTCAGCATTATATGGGGCACATTTTCTATGGAGCATCTTATGGGGCCCATCATAAACTTTATGGAGCATTATATGGGGTGTATTTTGTATGGAGCATTATATGGGGCTCCTGATTCAATTTGGATATTCAAAAATACTTAACCTACTGATACCTCAATTAATTTTACTTTTATTGGTATCTATTTTTATTTTTGAAATTTACCAGTAGCTGCTGCATTTCTCACCCTTGGCTTATACTCGAGTCATTAAGTTTTCCCAGTTTTTGTGGCAAAATTAGGGGGGTCGGCTTATACTCGAGTATATATGGTAATTTAAACTTAAATTTATTTATTGGTATTTTATGTGATATACCAACACAAATTTTCTCTCCAAAACTTTTTGGGGGAAATGGGGGATACGTTTTATAATTTAAATGTAGCTTATGAGGAGGCTGCGGCGGTGGTAGAGCTGGATTACAGGAGGCAGGGTCCCTTCCTAAGGAGACCAGTGGCGGCAGTAGCGGTGCAATTGTGCGGGTCTGTTTTCGGTGGTGAGGCAGAGTGCATTGCTTTCCCGACTGCCCTTTTCCCGACTGGCCACTGAATGCCCAGCCGAAATCTCAATCTGTGCAAGCGCCGCCACCAACAGCCATTTCCCTGAAGCCCATGGCTGAGATGCCAGTCTGCGCATACGCCGCCTCCATCGGCCTATGCCTTCAGGAAAATGGACGCCAGGAAAGCAATGCATTCCACTCTGCCTTTCCGCCGACACCCAACATTGTACCACTGGGGCACCCACTTCTTCCACCCAGGGCCTGCAGCATTCCTCCACTTCTGCCACCGACCGCTTCCTGAGGAATAGAACAAGGCCTCCTGTGACCCTGCTCCACCGCCGCCACCCCCAAAGGAAATGATACATGGTTTTCTAATTATTTTAAAAATATAAATCTGAAAATTGTGACTAACATTTGTATTCAGCCACCATGAGTCAATACTTTATAAGACCACCTTTCACTTCAATTACTATTGCAGGTCTTTTGGGGATGTCTCTACCAGCTTTGAAAATATAGAGCCTGACATTTTTGCCCACTCTTGTTTGCAAAATAGCTCTAGCTCAGTGAGATTGGATGGAGGTGTCTGTGAACAGTAATTTTCAAGTCTTGCCAGATTCTCAATGGGGTTTAGGTCTGGACTGTGACTGGGCCATTCACACACATGAATATGCTTTGATCTAAAGCATCCATTGTAGCTCTGTCAGTATGTTTAGTGTTTAGGGTTGTTGTCCTGCTAGAAGGTGAACCTGCACCGCAGTCTCAAGTTATTTACAGCCCAGGGTTTTCTTCAGGATTGCCCTGTATTTAACCCTATCCATCTTCCTTTCAACTCTGACCACTTTCCATCTCTCTACTGAAGAAAAGCATCCCCACACAATGATTCTGCCATAGTCATGTTTGGCGGTGGGGATGGTGTTTTCAGGATGATGTGCAGCATTAATTTTCCATCACACTTAGTGTTTTGCATTTAAACCAAAAAGTTGTACTTTGGTCTCATCTGAACAGATCACCTTTTTCTACATGCTAGCTGTGTCCCCTACACTGCTTTTTGCAAACAGGTTTGCTTTCATAAATAGCTTTTTTCTTGCCACTGTGTTATCAAGGCCATATTTGTTAATTATATGACCAATAGTTGTCCTGTGGACAGATTCTCCCACCTGAGGTGTGGATCTCTGCAGATCCTCCAGAGTGACCATGAACTTCTTGGCTTATTCTCTGCTTCCTTGGGATGTCAGTTTAGGTGGAAAGCCATGTTTTGGTAGGTTTACAGTTGTGCCATACTCCTTCCATTTTTGGATGATGGATTGAACAATGCTCTGTGAGATGAGATTAGAACTTGGGCTTTTTTTATAACCTAACCCTGCCTTACTCTTCTCCACAACTTTATACTTGACTTGTCTAGTGTGTTCCTTGTTTTTGATGATGCTGTTTGATCCCTAATAGTCTTAAATAAACCTCTGAGGTCTTCAGAGAACAGCTGTAGATATATTGAGAATAAATTACACACATAATTACTAGTTATGTGACTTCTGGAGGCAATTGGTCACTCAGGATTTTATTTAGAGTTGTCAGACTACAGGGTGCTGAATGTAAATGTTGGAACAATTTTCAGATTTATACTTTTCAAATAATTAGAAAACCATGTATCATTTAATTTACACTTCAAAAATAATTGCAACTTTGTGTTGGCATGTCACATAAAATCACAATAAAATACATTTAGGTTTGTGGGTATAATGTGAAAAAATGTGGAAAAGTTCATGGGGCATAAATACCTTTTAAGGCACTGTTTAAAAATGGTTAATGGAATGTAATAAGTATAAGAAAACATTAAAAAAAGTGTTACAAAAATAGCAGACTATTAAAGGGAAGAAAAAATCCATCTTGTCCTGCAGTGCTACGTATCGCTATCATACTGCATGGGCCCCACTCACATCACCTGTGATATTCCAGGAGCCCTGATCCATACTGACAAACCCACATAAGTATATTTTTGCCTGGTATATGTCAGAATACTTTTTGTTTTTGTGTTTTTTATAAGTGCCAATATTAGCGCCAATATTTTCTATAACTTTACAGTTAGTAAAGTGTTGTTAGTAAAGTGTTGCAGAAAATATTGGCGCTATATAAAAAAAAAAATTATGTTATTATTAGGATTTATTTTTCTTTTTGCTGTGGGATTCGATGGCAGACATGTGAGCTGTATAGGAATACTGTTGCTTGGGTTTGGGGCATATATTTGGCAACTCCCAGCTTTATGTGATTATCGAATATAGTTTATTACCAGGGTGCATTTTTTTGATAATTCCTTTATACATCTCATGTCAGAGTGCTGGATACATTTATTGGAAATGTTAAATGATGCTGGCAATAAACTCCAGGGTTAAATTACAGAGTGTAGGATATTCTGTCTTCCCCAAAACTGCACACCAGTTGATGAATATGTCAAACGCTACCAACAACCCCTGCTTTGCCGCACTTTCCTCCATATTATGGTAGTGCTGAATTCATCCAAGGGGTTTTCAAGGTTCAGAATATTGATTTAATTTCCTTAGGAGCGGCCACCAATGTCTGATTGACGATGGTCCGATTCTCGAAGTTTCCACTCCTAGCTATTTGAAGGGTGCTATGCGAGCAGAGCAGAAGGGGTTGCTGTTCTTGCAGAGTATCTCAGCCCTTTAAAAAAGCTGATGATGATGAGACTGGGCCCAAACTATCGGATATTAACGGCTGTGGCTATTCTGACACTGGAAAACACCTTTAAAAGTTTGTAAGTTGCCGGTTTAGATGTAACTAATTGTTGTACTAATGTATGCTCATATTTAATTTTGGTAAAAAAATTGTATGTTCACTTCTTAGAAACTCTTTCCCCCTGTGGCAATCTTTATAGATGCCTGTCTCTGTCCTTGGGATTTCGACGGCGCCTAGTGTGTCTTGTACATCACCATTAACGTGACATATTATGAACTCGTTTGCCCTTACATTATAGAGGGATAATGATGCAACATGGACTTCTAGACGTTTTACATTTCATCCCTCCCACTAAATTAGCTTCAAAAGTCAAATTATCCACGTCTTTAGTGGCTTTTCACAAAGCACTACGTGAGGTTTTTGTTTCAGAAGACCCTTATCCACAATATCCCAGGGAGGTCAGGTAGTCACAGCCAATGCAGCCATTGCTTCTTTCCCAGCATGTTCCCGCTCCACATCTAATTGTATGCATGGCTACATAACAATGGGAAGAAAACCTTTAGGGAACCTTTTCACGGATGTGTTTGCTGAAATCTTTAACATAATGAACATAAGTACTCTTTAATGATCTAATAATCCTTAGGCTGTGTGCACACGTTCAGGATTTTTCGCGGGTTTTTTTCCACGTTTTTTCACTATAAAAACGCTTTAAACCGCATACATTTGCATCCCATCATTTATAATGCATTACTCAATTTTTGTGCATATGTTACGTTTGTTCCCGTGAAAAAAAAACGCATTGTGGTAAAAAACACAGCATGTTCATTAATTTGCAGATTTGTTGCGGATTTCCCACTATATTATTGCATTGGGAACCTCTGGAAAAAAATGCAAAAAATCCGCAAAAAAAAAACGGGAAAAAAAACGCATGCGGATTTCTTGCAGGAAATGTCCGGTTTTGTTCAGTAAATTTCTGCAAGGAATTCTGACGTGTGCACATAGCCTTAGGGATCCTATAGGGTAACCTGACCATTGAGAACGATCCGATGAGTTGATCCAAAATAACGTTACTTTAGTGGGTTAGAAAAAGAGTCAATAGAACCAAACTAATTTCTCTAATTACAGTAGTAATTATTCTTTTTTATCTCTGTACAGTATTTTTTTTCTTGTTTTAACAGGTTATTCTCAAAATGAACTGTACATGTGCATTATGAGAGCCTTGATGATGTGCGCAATTACTAATCGACCTGGAATATTACATTAGTAATGTACCTACCGTGTAGGGTCACGTTCACACGGCAGCATTTATTTCCACTTGCAGAAAGCTGACTTTGATTTCTGCCTAGGATGCGCATTTTTGCCATTTAGTATGGCTAATCTCTGGCTTTCCTGTACAACATCCTCAGAGTTCACAGAACAGGCAAAAATCTGCATCGAAATTTTCCGTAGCATGTGACTTGGATTGACAAAATGGGGACTGTCGTCAGTTTTGTTGCCAATTTCTGGGCAGAACCTATTTCCAAATCTGTGTCTGATCTGACACGCGTGAATAGATCCTTATACAGAAGATATGGTTATTGTAGAACCGTGTTCGCATTTCTGGCATCCTGAATTTCACAGTTTGCAGTATGGATGAATCCGTTGACCAGTGTTTGACATCTACAAGACATACTTCCAATACTATCCAGCAAACATGTTGTGCTCCTAAAAATCTTTTTCCCAAATTGCCCAATATTGGGGTGAAAAAGTGTAAGAAGAATTCTTGGTGCCATCTAGGAGTCTGCTGAATTCCATCTCTAAAAGGGGCAATTTGATAATAGGAATATAATTGCTGTATATTTCCCTTTGCGTCACTGGTGATAAATCTGTTGTTTCTACGGTTAAATAAATTGGGTTCCTTTATTTAAGCAGTTTTGCGTTATTAAATATCTCCCAGCAATTCCATTACATTCCCATTGGACCTCAATTAAAGGCCTGAGATGGTCTAAATTTGGATAGCATATAACGTATATTCAAAGGTGTCTTTGTCAAAAATTACAGACTCCAGCAGTTGACTTTTCAAAGGCATAGGTTGGTCAGAAAGTGCAGCATAAGCTGGCAAGTAAAATATATGCTTTTTACTTCGTGAAATGTGTTTGATTGCCTGGCTGGAGATAAGGCGTGCGTAAGATGATACATTTGCATCGCGGAAGAATGAAAATTGAGAAAATTAAAACTTAACTGTGGGTTCATCAGTCCTGTCTATGTTCTGTGATCTGGGCAATAAAAGATTCTTTTTCTTTGAAATTCTTCTTTGTTGTGCGCCCAAGATTCATTTTAGATTAATCTTTTATTTTGCTTTATTTCCAAAGGACATCCATTACCTTGCACTAGATAAGGGTGAATGGGCACTAGCTAAAGTGGCAAAGAAAAAGGCTGAGGAAATAGATGCAGAATCAATAAACGCTGGAGTTGGTAAGAATTAATGCTATTTAAAAAGATTCTCTTTTTTTTTTCTTTTTTCTTTTTTTTTTTTGAATCCATACTTTTTCTGTACTGCCGCAATGTTACATATGTGGGGGGTTATTGGTTAGTTTCTAGGGAAAAAGAATTAGAGGAGATAAGCTTCAAATACCACCTGCCGATCCCGGACTTCACATAGAACAGATTCACTGTTAATAACAAATGAAAAGAGTTGGCGGTAAACCGACTACAGTCATATTCCTACCTACATTAGGTTGGCATAATCTAGTTTGCAAAATTGTGCTCATTTAGGCTCTTTTCACACTGCGTCAGGAAAACTCTCAATGTATAAATTTATCGGAAACTGGTAACGGATTAAATATGGATGTATTAATCACCCGTGGGATTTCATATACCTCGCGGTATACTTGTGTTTTGTTTTTTACTTCATTCCACTTTATGGAATAGTTCATTCTGCTACGCTATTCCATACAGTAAAATGACAGATTCCAATAGAGGCCATAGTGGCTTCACTTGTATGAATGGGGCTTTATGGATGCCATTTCCATATGTATCAGGATCTCGCTAAATTCATATGTGTTATGCACGCATGTTGGGAACATGGGTATAAAGTATCTAACTGTGAAAAAAATGCACAAACACCACCCGGTTCCAGTACAGATTATAGTATCAAGTAACGCAGGCCCTAGTGGCTCCAGCGCGACCTGGATAAACCCTGACTGTAAAACTAGAGAAGACAACTCGGACGTGGTTCCCTGAAAGGCCTTCGAGTGTATCTTGTAGCTAATATTACAGTGCTCCCCAACTCCGGTCCTCAAGAGCCACCAACAGGTTTTGTTTAAAGGATTTCCTTAGTATTGCACAGGTGATGGAGTTCTTGCCTTTCCAGGTAATGCACTGATCACCTGGGCAATACTAAGGAAATCCTGAATACGTGACCTGTTGGTGGCTCTTGAGTGTCGGAGTTGGGGAACACTGCCCTAAGCAATCGATGGGGAGTACAGCATAAGAAATATACCCCAGGAGTACACTTATGTGACTGGCCTAGATACTCAGAAGTAGAACTAGAACTCCAAGCATAATCCACCAAAGACTATCACCAGCAGAGAAGACCAGCAGGGAGAAGGTTTTAATAGTAGCACCTGTAGTGTGATAGGACAGGTTAGATGACAAATCAAAAACACCTGCTGTGTGAAAGGAATGGACAAAGGCAAAAGGTAATCAGCACCTAGAAACTGATAGAGCCTGCTGTGGCTCAGCAGAGATGCCAACAACGGCACAGGACCACCAGATTGAATCCCGAGGCATGGCACTATGGTGGACATACACTGCTATTGCCGTGTGACTGATAGCCTTGCCTGGACTGCAATAAAGAGTTGACGGAGCTGGAGAATGAAGAATGGAAAGCAGGGGCGCTACCTGTACGATGACTTTAATGTGATCTACACCATAATAGTGAATCTAACTTGAAAATTCTGCAGGACATTAATAAGCCTTATCTTCAGCGAGGGTCGTTGGCTATAAGATGGCCGTCTACATTCTAATTTGTCCTGTGCATGTGATGATCATACATAACGGTGGCTCATTACAGGACAGATCTGTGATAACTAATGTAATGAGCCATGTACCGCGCATTCATCACATGACCAGGACTGATTTTTATTTGTTGGAAGTAAACCATGATGCCCACTATTGATTACCTTTATGCAGAGACTTTGAAAGCCATGAGGAAATTACACTGAAAATATGCACAGTGGATGTAAAATGTCTACACTCCCGGATATCAAATGCCAGGTTTTTGTCATGTAAAAACAAAACGTACCGAGAATAATAATTTCAGAACTTTTTCTACCTTTAAAGGGTAGATATACCTTTACCCTTTGTAAATACCTCTTGTTGCCATCTGTGCCTGTGAGTGGCGCTATTGCTGACCGCTCACTCGGCAGCAAGTGGCCACAGCTGCAGGTGCCGCTGACATCGCGTCAAGTTCCCTTGCATCACCCGGGCGTGACCCAGTAGCACGCGTACCACTCCTGATTGACTGGGCTATGGGCGGAGTTTCACCACACATTACCGCCCAGTATCCAGAGTGCATTTTCCCTTTGTCCTCTGCTTTCAGTAGCCTCAAGCGTGCGTGATAACATGCTAAGTGGGCCGACTAGTCTGAGGAAACTAACGCCCCATGGACTAGTCAAAGGATTCATCTACATATCATAAACTGACTTTAGATATACTTTTTCTAAAGATCTGTCTATGTGACCAATGTAATAAAGGGACTGTTAGGCAGGGAATTTAGATAGGTAGACACAACTGTTGGTGGTTCTGAGGGCAAGGGGGACCTGACAGGTTCTCCTTTAAAAGAGCTGCAAAAATTTCTAACAAGTACGGGTTATATGTCTGACCTGTTGGGTAGGGTGGAAAGATGGAAGGCTTTTCTTACAAATGGCTAAATATACATCAAGTCTGACAAAAGCATGTGATAAGATATGTTATGGTCTGATGAGACCGTGGTTGAACTTTTTGGCCATAATTCTAAAAGTATGTTTGGTGCAAAGTCAACACTGCACATCACCAGAAGAACGACATACCCACAGGGAAGCATGAAGGAGGTAGCATTATGCTTTGGAACTGTTTTTCAGCATCTGAAACTAAGGCTTTAGTTTTGCAACAAAACTTTCAGGCCTCTTTTAAAGATCCGAAGAAGAATTTTACATTTCAGTATGACAACGACTTGAAACATAACTCCAAATCATTAAAACTATGGCTTAGCCAGAAGAAGATCAAAGTTTAGCAATAGCCCAGCCAGAGTCCAGACTTGATTATAATGGAAAATCTTTAGGTTGCCCTAAAGATGGCGCTGTACACAGGAAACACCCTTGCAATCTGACAGATTTGGAGCGCTACTGCAAGGAAGAGTGAGGAAAGATGAGATAAATTCCTACCCATAATGCAAGAATGCTGCCTTAAATTCAAAGGGTATTTCATCAAAATATTAGTTTAAGAGTTTGCATATTGATGCAACCCCATTATGTTAGTTTTTATTTTTCCATGCAAAAGAATTTCATTTTTTTCTTATTTGAATTGTACTTATTATTTGCAACGTTAAAGATGGAAAAAGTTCTGAAATCATGCCTTTTGGAACGATTTTTTTACATGACAAAAACTCTGCATTTTAGGAGTGTGTAGCCTTTTTATATCCGCTGTATCTCTTCATTATACAGTGAAGAAGCTGTATAGTAGCACTATTTATGAGATTCACTTAAGTTGTGATGGTTTAGATGGGGAGTCTTCAGCCTTTTGCAAGATGTCAGAAGCGAGTAGCATCACTAGAAGACATACCTGAACCGGCAGAGCAAGTGGTTTATTTATTTTACAGTAATCGTTTATTTAGTTTAGACAAGGAACTAATTAACGCAGTAAAATCAAAGAAGAGGAGGATACTTTATAATTTAGATTTTACTACTTCCTCTATGCAGCTCGTTGAGCATGCTTTAACTCTGATTACACTTTGTCAAAAATGTTAACAGTTTTAGACAGCCCATTTTGTTGTAAGTTATAGTGACCCGTTAAAATGTTTTTCTCTCTGGAAATTTTTACTCTAGGTGTGTCTTTCTCTGTATGAGTTGTAAAAGGGTTTTATCGCCAAAAGACATTTATGACCCATCCAGAGTATTTGTGATAAATGTTCTGATCTCCTCGGACCCCACTACTATTAGCCCCAGATTACAAGAACAGATATCCCACCCGACCTCACATTCTTTCTTAATCACAATTAAATGTCAAGCCATGCTCATGTATGACTGCTGCCCTTTTATTTATGGGACTAATCGAGGGAAAACTTATTTTAAGGATTAAAAATGTCTACATTGCTGGACAAAATCACATTCACAGTAGACCAGAAGTTAATGTAAGGTCACATAACAGGTCATTCAGCTGTCAGCTTGTAGAGGAAGCTACTAAAATGTGAACTGAAATTTATTTTTTTTATCCTGAAAGTGATTCTATGGCCCCCACAGTTGTAGAAGGAACTCTGCAGAAAGGTTGTTCTAAACATCTTGGAGAATCGAAGGTCCTTTGTGGATATAAGCTGGTACAGATCCTAATTCTTAATGACATTGGCTGTATGTTTGGGGTCGTTGTTCTGGTGCAGAATAAGTTTGAAGCCAATCAGACACCTGTGTGATGAAATTGCATGATGGATAAATATTTGCCTGTATTTCTATGCATCGAGAGCACCATCTATCCTGACCAAATCTCCACTTCCATTTGTTGAAATACAAATTTGTAAGGAACCTCCACCATGCTTCACTGTTGCCTACATTATTGTGCCGATCTCCAGCCTTTTGGCAAACAAACCGCCTCTGGTACTGTCACATATTTCACATTTTGACTCATTAGTCTAAAGCACTTGCTGTCATTTTTCTACTCCCCAGTTCCTATGTTTTCATGGATAGCTGAGTCACTTAGCCTTGTTTCCTTGTCAAAGATATGTTTTTTGGGCAAAAGCTGCCTAGACTTCTCCAAATAGTAGGTGTGTGTAACTGAGTCCCAATGGTTCCATGCAATTTTGAGCTTATTGCACTGCTGGACATCTTCCGATTTTGAAAGGAAGTAAGCATTATGTGTCCTTCATCTTTTCCACTAAGTTTTCATGGCCAACCACTGCGTCGATGATCCTCAACATTACCCATTTCTTGATGATTCTTCAAAAGCGCTTGAACATCACATCTTGAAAACCCAGTTCGTTTTGAAATCTTTTCCTGGGAGAGACCTTCCTATTGCAACATAACTACCTTGTGTCTTGTTATTGTGCACAGTCTTGGCATGGTGTATGACCTGTGACATGAAAGAAGAGCATGGATCCTGGAAGTGATGATATGGCCCAAATCCTGATCTCAACATCAGGTCTATCTTGGATTATATGAGGAAACGGAAGACCTACATCCAAAGAAAATATGTGGTTAGTTATCCAAGATGTTTGGAACAACCTCCTGGCTGAGTTTTTTTTAGTTTACTCACTTATATAGTACCATTAATTTCACAGCATTTCACAGACATTATCGGCATTCAGTATCAGGATGTGTTTGGAGTGTGGGAGGAAACTGGAGAACCCAGATGAAATCCCTGCAAACACTGGGTGCTTCAAAAACTATTAAGTTAATGTACCTAGAAGAATTGATTCTTTTTTTGAATGCGAGGGCGCTCACACCAAATAATGGTCAATTTATGTTAGGTGTCGAGTTCCTGCCGCTACACAGGGGGAATCTCGAACCATGTCTGCTGCGGTCTCCCATTCTCCTCCAGCCGCAGTGGAGCCTGCTCAACGGAGACGTCGGTCCCAACGTCTGGCTCAGACTGATACTGTACGACTGGTTACTACTACCCTTCCAGGCTCTACCTTTTGTAGCCAGCAATGTTCAGCAGCAAGCAGGTCTTTCTGGGACTAAGTCCTGCTTTTCCCATACTGAGCATGCCCACGGGACGACCTCCCATTGGAGGTCGGGGGTCACATGCTTAGGTCCTGTTGCGGTTCCTATTGGACCACTAGGAGGGTCCTTGTCTGCTGCAGCTATAAAAGGTTTGCATGGCCGCACGGCCATGTGCTAGTATCAACCTATGTCATGAGCTTGCTGCTTTAGTCGTCATGCCTGCATGAGGTCAGGGTTGGCTGAAATAAGCCCCTAGAATACCGGCACCTCTGGTGAGGATGTTTATGTGTTTGAATTCAGGTCTTGGCTGAAATAAGCCCCTAGAATACCGGCACCTCTGGTGAGGATGTTTATGTTTGAATTCAGGTCTTGGCCGAAATAAGCCCCTAGAATATTGGCACCTCCGGTGAGGAGTTTTGTGTGCTTTGCTGACTGCGTGACCACTGGTTGCTCTCTGCTCAGTTAGGTAGCTGTGATCCTCTGTGAGGTTAACAGGGCATAGCGTTTTCCTATCTATGCGATTCTGTGAAGTAACATAGTTCGCTTACACCGCCATATAGTGCCGCCGATTCTAGCAGCAGGTTACGCTCCTGCACAGTGGACCCCGGGTTGCGAACACACCTATTATTACATATATATATATATATACACATATATATACTCTGTGCGTTCCGCCAACCATAACAAATTTAGATTTCTACTCTATTTTTATTAACAAAATGAAAAGTGAATGAACAAAGTATTATCACAAAATTAAATTGCATATATGTATGTATACTTTCTATTATAGGTGTTACTGTATATACACATATTGCTCCAGCAGGTTATTCAAGAGGTTTTAGGGAATTCTGAACATGAACTCGGTCTTTAAATTTACTGTCAGGACAAATTGAGTTGATTTAGCGTATTTTCCTGCAGGTTATTATAAAACCTCTCGTGATTCCCATAGCCTATGGTAAAAGCACAATCTGCTAGTCAGAAGTGTATAGAAGATCCGTTTCACATAGTTGACTATAGCCTGTTAATTTAAACGTCACTTAACCATGCCACAAGGAATTGACATGGCATAACCCATTAAGAAATCCTATAATTAATAATGATCACACCGTAAAAAAAACTCCTTGGAGTTCTTATGTTATTTCCTTGATAAAAACTGACGTGAGCGGCTCATGTTAAAAATGTCAGAAAGATTCCCAAGGCCAACTTACTTTAAATTACACAGGGGCCCAGCGAGATGAATTTATTTAACCTTCAAATCAATAGTTTTCACCCAAAAGGGATTTTTGTTGTAACGAGAAAAGCAGATAAATTCTTCCTACTTTAGAGTCATGCTGTGAAGTGCTATCTTTCTAGCTAGTGTGAAATAACATTACAGATGTCTCACTTGTAATGATGTGCCCATAGTCCTTGGAAGGAAAAGCCTAGAGTAGAGTTGGCAATATGAAGAATAATGGTGCATCCTCCTTCTATGAACTGTGTAGGCATAAAATATATGCATATATATTGCTTGCATTTTGATATTGTGGTAGGGATTGCATGACCGACATATAGCGATGTCCGAACCTGTACAGTAAAGTTCAGTGGCTGTACCGAACACCTGCTGTTCAGGCACGGACGCCGAACATGGACTCCACCAGGAAGTCCTTGTTACTGTTCACGTTCGGCCCCCCCGAATGCTGTGTGTTTGTCGCACTCCCATGTGCAAAAAAAAAAACCTGGTATGGATTGCCCTGTATTTTTTGATAACCAGCCAGGCAAAACTCACAGCTGGGGGCTGCAGCTGTCAGCTTCAGCAAGGCTGGTTATGAAGAATTGAGGCGTCTCCACGCCATATTTTTTTAATTATTTAAATAAATAATTTTTTTTAAAAACGTTGGATCCCTCCCCATTTTTGACACCAGCCTAGCTAAAGCAGGCAGCTGGAGGCTGGTTGTCTCAGGCTGGAAAGGAGCCACGGATATAGGCCCCCCCAAGCCGAAAAATAACAGCCCACAGCCCCCCAAAAAAGGCGCAGCTCTCAAAATTGCAGTTGAGAAATGTAAGAAGCTTGTTGATGGTTTAAGGAAGCGATTGATTGCATTTAGTTATTGCAAAGTGTGTGCAAAAAAATATTAAGTTAAGGGTGCCAACAGATTTGTCCAGGTTATTTTGGGGGATTTTGTGTGAAATTTTTGTCCAATTTGCCTTTTTATCTCCATTTTATTTGTGTTGTTCCAATACACAGGAAATAAACATGTGTAATTGTAATAATTTTCTGCGAGAAATACTTGATTTCCTGGAACACTTTCAAGGGTGCCAATACTTACGGAAATGACTGTAAGAAAATCCAAAAAAGGAGGCAACTCATTCAAAATAGTGAAAAAGTAGGGAACCTTTATTCACCAACAATAGCTACTTTTCAGCTTTTTTAAAGGAAACTTAGATAGGACTCTTTGCCTCTTTGGGGGGACACCCATTTAGGCAGTGCTGCTGTTTTTCTGTATTTTTATATTTGCATGTATCTATCTATCTATCTATCTATCTATAATGCTATTTGGGTCCAGCAGTACCTGTCATGTTTGCAAAACCCAAGCCCATAGTAATATGCAACAGAAGATTTTGTTTGTGATACCAAACAAAATTACTAAAAACACAATTACTAAAACTTTCTGTTCTGATAATTAAATATATACCACTACAGTTTGCACTTCCAGATATTTCTCCACGTGTTTTAGTGAATTGCAATGCTTTATAAATTGCTTAACATTTTTCCACAAAGTAGTTATTGTCCTATAGCAAAGCTTAGGGGTAGCCAAGACCCCAAAGAACATGATCAGGGTCGGTTTTTACCAACCCCTGTTTTGGGATCGCCGGTAATTAACTGTTTACCGGCGGTCGCAAAAAAAAAAAAGCGATCTGTCATTCTCTGTCCTCTGATATGATCGCACATCAGAGGACAGATAAATAGGGGGATTCGGGGACCCTGTCATACTTACCGGTGTCCCTGGATCCTCCTGCGTCCCCTCCTGCCTGCCGGCTTCTTCATCGGGAAAGAAAATGGCCGGCCGGCAGCTAGAGGAGTTGGGACTAAAATTAGGGTTAGGGTTGTGGCTAAATTTAGGGTTGGTTGGGGCTAAATTTAGGGTTAGGGCTAGGGTTAGGCTTCTTTCACACTTGTGTCGGTACGGGGACGTCGCAATGCGTCGGGCTGATGTACCGACGCACGTTGTGAAAATTGTGCACAACGTGGGCAGCGGATGCAGTTTTTCAACGCATCTGCTGCCCAGTCTATGTCCTGAGGAGGAGGGGGCAGAGTTACGGCCACGCATGCGCGGTCGGAAATGGCGGACGCGACGTACAAAAAAAAGGTTACATTAAACTTTTTTTGTGACGACTGTCCGCCAAAACACAACGGATCCAGTGCACGACGGACGCGACGTGTGGCCGTGCGGCAATACAAGTCTATGGGCAAAAAAGGCATCCTGCGTGCACATTTGCAGGATCCGTTTTTTGTCCAAAACGACCGATTGCGATGGATGCCACACGACGCAAGTGTGAAAGTAGCCTTAGGGTTAGGGTTGGGGCTAAATTTAGGGATAGGGTTGGGGATAAATTTAGGGTTAGGGTTGGGGCTAAAGTTAGGGTTAGGGTTGGGGCTAAAGTTAGGGTTGGGGCTAAAGTTAGGGTTAGGGTTGGGGCTAAAGTTAGGGTTGCGGCTAAAGTTAGGGTTAGGGTTGGGGCTAAAGTTAGGGCTAGGGTTGCGGCTAAAGTTAGGGTTAGAGTTGGGATTAGGGTTAGGGCTTGGATTAGGGTTGGTATTAGGGTTAGGGTTGGCATTAGGGTTACGTTTGGGATTAGGGTTAGGTTTGGGATTAGGGTTAAGGTTAGGGTTGGGATTAGGGTTAGGGGTGTATTGGGATTAGGGTTAGGATTGAGATTAGGATTAGGGGTGTTGTTATGAAAGGCAATTCAGTACCACAATAGACATAGCGGTCAGAGCACATACTGTGATCTGACAATAACCCAAAATCATTGAACGAGCTCTGAGACGTGGGAACTCTGCAGACCGCAATCCCTAATCCTCTCCAAACAACACTAGAGGCAGCCGTGGATTGCGCCTAACTCTGCCTATGCAACTCGGCACAGCCTGAGAAACTAACTAGCCTGAAGATAGAAAATAAGCCTAACTTGCCTCAGAGAAATACCCCAAAGGAAAAGGCAGCCCCCCACATATAATGACTGTGAGTTAAGATGAAAAGACAAACGTAGAGATGAAATAGATTCAGCAAAGTGAGGCCCGACTTTCTTAACAGAGCGAGGATAGAAAGGTAACTTTGCGGTCTACACAAAACCCTAAAGAAAACCACGCAAAGGGGGCAAAAAGACCCTCCGTACCGAACTAACGGCACGGAGGTACACCCTTTGCGTCCCAGAGCTACCAGCAACAGATTAGACAAGCTGGACAGAAAAAAATAGCAAACAAATAGCAAAGAAGAACTTAGCTATGCAGAGCAGCAGGCCACAGGAATGATCCAGGGAAAAGCAAGTCCGACACTGGAACATTGACAGGAAGCCAGGATCAAAGCATTAGGTGGAGTTAAGTAGAGAAGCACCTAACGACCTCACCAGATCACCTGAGGGAGGAAACTCAGAAGCCGCAGTACCACTTCCCTCCACCAACAGAAGCTCACAGAGAGAATCAGCCGAAGTACCACTTGTGACCACAGGAGGGAGCTCTGCCACAGAATTCACAACAGTACCCCCCCCTTGAGGAGGGGTCACCGAACCCTCACCAGAGCCCCCAGGCCGACCAGGATGAGCCACATGAAAGGCACGAACAAGATCGGGAGCATGGACATCAGAGGCAAAAACCCAGGAATTATCTTCCTGAGCATAACCCTTCCATTTAACCAGATACTGGAGTTTCCGTCTAGAAACACGAGAATCCAAAATCTTCTCCACAATATACTCCAATTCCCCCTCCACCAAAACCGGGGCAGGAGGATCAACAGATGGAACTATAGGTGCCACGTATCTCCGCAACAATGACCTATGGAATACGTTATGTATGGAAAAAGAATCTGGAAGGGTCAGACGAAAAGACACAGGATTAAGAACCTCAGAAATCTTATACGGACCAATGAAACGAGGTTTAAACTTAGGAGAGGAAACCTTCATAGGAATATGACGAGAAGATAACCAAACCAGATCCCCAACACGAAGTCGGGGACCCACACGGCATCTGCGATTAGCGAAACGTTGAGCCTTCTCCTGGGACAAGGTCAAATTGTCCACTACATGAGTCCAAATCTGCTGCAACCTGTCCACCACAGTATCCACACCAGGACAGTCCGAAGACTCAACCTGTCCTGAAGAGAAACGAGGATGGAACCCAGAATTGCAGAAAAATGGCGAAACCAAGGTAGCCGAGCTGGCCCGATTATTAAGGGCGAACTCAGCCAAAGGCAAAAAGGACACCCAGTCATCCTGATCGGCAGAAACAAAGCATCTCAGATGTTTCCAAGGTCTGATTGGTTCGTTCGGTCTGGCCATTAGTCTGAGGATGGAAAGCTGAGGAAAAAGACAAGTCAATGCCCATCCTACCACAAAAGGCTCGCCAAAACCTTGAAACAAACTGGGAACCTCTGTCAGAAACGATATTCTCTGGAATGCCATGTAAACGAACCACATGCTGGAAGAACAATGGCACCAAATCAGAGGAGGAAGGCAATTTAGACAAGGGTACCAGATGGACCATCTTAGAAAAGCGATCACAGACCACCCAAATGACTGACATCTTTTGAGAAACGGGAAGATCAGAAATAAAATCCATAGAGATATGTGTCCAAGGCCTCTTCGGGACCGGCAAGGGCAAAAGCAACCCACTGGCACGAGAACAGCAGGGCTTAGCCCGAGCACAAATCCCACAGGACTGCACAAAAACACGCACATCCCGCGACAGAGACGGCCACCAAAAGGATCTAGCCACCAACTCTCTGGTACCAAAGATTCCAGGATGACCAGCCAACACCGAACAATGAACCTCAGAGATAACTTTATTGGTCCACCTATCAGGGACAAACAGTCTCTCCGCTGGACAACGATCAGGTTTATTAGCCTGAAATTTTTGCAGCACCCGCCGCAAATCAGGGGAGATGGCAGACACAATTACTCCTTCCTTGAGGATACCCGCCGGCTCAGACAAACCCGGAGAGTCGGGCACAAAACTCCTAGACAGAGCATCCGCCTTCACATTTTTAGAGCCCGGAAGGTACGAAATCACAAAGTCAAAACGGGCAAAAAACAGCGACCAACGAGCCTGTCTAGGATTCAACCGCTTAGCAGACTCAAGATAAGTCAAGTTCTTATGATCAGTCAATACCACCACGCGATGCTTAGCTCCTTCAAGCCAATGACGCCACTCCTCGAATGCCCACTTCATGGCCAGCAACTCTCGGTTGCCCACATCATAATTTCGCTCAGCAGGCGAAAACTTCCTGGAAAAAAAAGCGCATGGTTTCATCACTGAGCAATCAGAACCTCTCTGCGACAAAACAGCCCCTGCTCCAATCTCAGAAGCATCAACCTCGACCTGGAACGGAAGAGAAACATCTGGTTGACACAACACAGGGGCAGAAGAAAAACGACGCTTCAACTCTTGAAAAGCTTCCACAGCAGCAGAAGACCAATTAACCAAATCAGCACCCTTCTTGGTCAAATCGGTCAATGGTTTGGCAATACTAGAAAAATTGCAGATGAAGCGACGATAAAACTTAGCAAAGCCCAGGAACTTTTGCAGACTTTTCAGAGATGTCGGCTGAGTCCAATCATGGATGGCTTGGACCTTAACAGGATCCATCTCGATAGTAGAAGGGGAAAAGATGAACCCCAAAAATGAAACCTTCTGCACACCAAAGAGACACTTTGATCCCTTCACAAACAAAGAATTAGCACGCAGGACCTGAAAAACTGTTCTGACCTGCTTCACATGAGACTCCCAATCATCCGAGAAGATCAAAATGTCATCCAAGTACACAATCAGGAATTTATCCAGGTACTCTCGGAAGATGTCATGCATAAAGGACTGAAACACTGATGGAGCATTGGCAAGTCCGAATGGCATCACTAGATACTCAAAATGACCCTCGGGCGTATTAAATGCAGTTTTCCATTCATCTCCTCGCCTGATTCGCACCAGATTATACGCACCACGAAGATCTATCTTGGTGAACCAACTAGCCCCCTTAATCCGAGCAAACAAATCAGATAACAATGGCAAGGGGTACTGAAATTTAACCGTGATCTTATTTAGAAGGCGGTAATCTATACAAGGTCTCAGTGAACCATCCTTCGTGGCTACAAAAAAGAACCCTGCTCCTAATGGTGACGATGACGGGCGAATATGCCCCTTCTCCAGGGATTCCTTCACATAACTGCGCATAGCGGCGTGCTCAGGCACGGATAAATTAAACAGTCGACCTTTTGGGAATTTACTACCAGGAATCAAATTGATAGCACAATCACAATCCCTATGCGGAGGTAGGGCATCGGACTTGGGCTCATCAAATACATCCCGGTAATCAGACAAGAACTCTGGAACCTCAGAAGGGGTGGATGACGAAATTGACAGAAATGGAACATCACCATGTACCCCCTGACAACCCCAGCTGGACACCGACATGGATTTCCAATCTAATACTGGATTATGGGCTTGTAGCCATGGCAACCCCAACACGACCACATCATGCAGATTATGCAACACCAGAAAGCGAATAACCTCCTGATGTGCAGGAGCCATGCACATGGTCAGCTGGGTCCAGTATTGAGGCTTATTCTTGGCCAAAGGCGTGGCATCAATTCCTCTCAATGGAATAGGACACTGCAAGGGCTCTAAGAGAAACCCACAACGCTTAGCATACTCCAAGTCCATCAAATTCAGGGCAGCGCCTGAATCCACAAATGCCATGACAGAATACGATGACAAAGAGCAGATCAAGGTAACGGACAGAAGAAATTTTGACTGTACCGTACCAATGGTGGCAGACCTAGCGAACCGCTTAGTGCGCTTAGGACAATCAGAGATAGCATGAGTGGAATCACCACAGTAGAAACACAGCCCATTCAGACGTCTGTGTTCTTGCCGTTTAACTCTGGTCAAAGTCCTATCGCACTGCATAGGCTCAGGTTTAAGCTCAGGTAATACCGCCAAATGGTGCACAGATTTACGCTCACGCAAGCGTCGACCGATCTGAATGGCCAAAGACATAGACTCATTCAAACCAGCAGGCATAGGAAATCCCACCATGACATCCTTAAGGGCTTCAGAGAGACCCTTTCTGAACATAGCTGCCAGCGCAGATACATTCCATTGAGTGAGCACGGACCACTTTCTAAATTTCTGACAATATACCTCTATCTCATCCTGACCCTGACAAAGAGCCAGCAAATTTTTCTCTGCCTGATCCACTGAATTAGGTTCATCGTACAGCAATCCGAGCGCCAGGAAAAATGCATCGATATTACTCAATGCAGGATCTCCTGGCGCAAGAGAAAATGCCCAGTCCTGAGGGTCGCCGCGCAAAAAAGAAATAACAATCAAAACCTGTTGAACTGGATCACCAAAGGAGCGAGGTTTCAAGGCCAGAAATAATTTACAATTATTTTTGAAACTCAGAAACTTAGTTCTATCTCCAAAAAACAAATCAGGAATAGGAATTCTTGGTTCCAACATAGCTTTCTGATCAATAGTGTCTTGAATCTTTTGTACTCTTGCCGAGAGCTGATCCACAAATGAAGACAGACTTCTAATGTCCATCGCTACACCTGTGTACTGAACCACCCAAATGTCTAGGGGAAAAAAAAGGCAAAACACAGTGCAAAGAAAAAAAAATGGTCTCAGAACTTCTTTTTTCCCTCTATTGAGAATCATTAGTACTTTTGGCTTCCTGTACTGTTATGAAAGGCAATTCAGTACCACAATAGACATAGCGGTCAGAGCACATACAGTGATCTGACAATAACCCAAAATCATTGAACGAGCTCTGAGACGTGGGAACTCTGCAGACCGCAATCCCTAATCCTCTCCAAACACTAGAGGCAGCCGTGGATTGCGCCTAACTCTGCCTATGCAACTCGTCACAGCCTGAGAAACTAACTAGCCTGAAGATAGAAAATAAGCCTACCTTGCCTCAGAGAAATACCCCAAAGGAAAAGGCAGCCCCCCACATATAATGACTGTGAGTTAAGATGAAAAGACAAACGTAGAGATGAAATAGATTCAGCAAAGTGAGGCCCGACTTTCTTAACAGAGCGAGGATAGAAAGGTAACTTTGCGGTCTACACAAAACCCTAAAGAAAACCACGCAAAGGGGGCAAAAAGACCCTCCGTACTGAACTAACGGCATGGAGGTACACCCTTTGCGTCCCAGAGCTACCAGCAACAGATTAGACAAGCTGGACAGAAAAAAATAGCAAACAAATAGCAAAGAAGAACTTGGCTATGCAGAGCAGCAGGCCACAGGAATGATCCAGGGAAAAGCAAGTCCAACACTGGAACATTGACAGGAAGCCAGGATCAAAGCATTAGGTGGAGTTAAGTAGAGAAGCACCTAACGACCTCACCAGATCACCTGAGGGAGGAAACTCAGAAGCCGCAGTACCACTTCCCTCCACCAACAGAAGCTCACAGAGAGAATCAGCCGAAGTACCACTTGTGACCACAGGAGGGAGCTCTGCCACAGAATTCACAACAGGGTGTGTTGGATTTAGGGTATTGATTAGGGTTATGGTTAGGGTTGAGATTAGGGTTGTTTTGGGGTTAGAATTGTGATTATCGTTAGGGTTGTGATTAGGATTATTGATCGGTTGGGATTAGGGTTAGGGGTGTGTTGGGGTTAGGGTTGAAGTTAGAATTGGGGGTTTTCCACTGTTTAGGTACATCAGGGAGTCTCCAAACACAACAGCCAATTTTGCGCTCAAAAAGTCAAATGGTGCTCTCTCCCTTCTGAGCTCTGCCGTGTGCCCAAACAGTGGTTTACCCCTACGTATGGGGTACCAGCATACTCAGGACAAATTGGACAACAACTTTTTGGGTCCAATTTATCTTGTTACCCTTGTGAAAATAAAAACTTGGGGGTTAAAAAATCTTTTTTGTGGAAAAAATTTTTTTTTTTTATTTTCACAACTCTGCATTATAAACTTCTGTGAAGCACTTGGGCATTCAAAGTTCTCACCACACATCTATATAAGTTCCATGGGGGGTCTAGTTTCCAAAATGGGGTCACTTGTGGGGGGTTTCTACTGTTTAGGTACATCAGGGGCTCTGCAAACGCAACATAACGCCCGTAGACCATTCTATCAAAGTCTGCATTCCAAAACGGCGCTCCTTCCCTTCCGAGCTCTGCCGTGTGCCCAAACAGTGGTTTACCCCCACATATGGGGTACCAGCATACTCAGGACAAATTGGACAACAACTTTTGGGGTCCAATTTCTCTTGTTACCCTTGTGAAAATAAAAACTTGAGGGCTAAAAAATCTTTTTTGTGGAAAAAAAAATATTTTTTATTTTCACGACTCTGCATTATAAACTTCTGTGAAGCACTTGGGCATTCAAAGTTCTCACCACACATCTAGATAAGTTCCTTAAGGGCTCTAGTTTCCAAAATGGTGTCACTTGTGGGGGGTTTCCACTGTTTAGGCACATCAGGGGCTCTCCAAACGAGACATGGTGTCCGATCTCAATTCCAGCCAATTCTACATTGAAAAAGTAAAACGGCACTCCTTCTCTTCCAAGCTCTGCGGTGCACCCAAACAGTGGTTTACCCCCACATATGGGGTATCGACGTACTCAGGGGAAATTGCACAACAATTTTTGTGGTCTAATTTCTCCTGTTACCCTTGTGAAAATTAAAATTTGGGGGTAAAAAGATCATTTTTGTAGAATAAATGTGATTTTTTTTTAATTTTCACGGCTCTACGTTATAAACTTCTGTGAAGCACCTGCGGGGTTTAAAGTGCTCACCACACATCTAGATAAGTTCCTTAAGGGGTCTAGTTTCCAAAATGGTGTCACTTGTGGGGGGTTTCCACTGTTTAGGCACATCAGGGGCTCTCTAAATCCGATCTCAATTCCAGCCAATTCTGCATTGAAAAAGTCAAACGGCGCTCCTTCACTTCCAAGCTCTGCGGTGCGCCCAAACAGTGGTTTACCCCCACATATGGGGTATTGGCATATTCAGGAGAAATTGCACAACAACATTTATGGTTACATTTCTGTTTTTACACTTGTGAAAATAAAAAAAAAATTATTCTGGAGTAAAATGTTTGCAAAAAAAGTTAAATGTTAATTTTTTCCTTCCACATTGTTTCAGTTCCTGTGAAGCACGTAAAGGGTTAATAAACTTCTTGAATGTGGTTTTGAGCACCTTGAGGGGTGCAGTTTTTAGAATGGTGTCACACTTGGTTATTTTCTATCATATAGACCCCTCAAATGACTTCAAATGTGATGTGGTCCCTAAAAAAAAATGGTGTTTTATAAATGGGAAATTGCTGGTCAACTTTTAAGGTACCGTCACACTTAGCGACGCTGCAGTGATACCGACAACGATCCGGATCGCTGCAGCGTCGCTGTTTGGTCGCTGGAGAGCTGTCACACAGACCGCTCTCCAGCGACCAACGATGCCGGTAAACATCGGGTAACTAAGCGCAGGGCCGCGCTTAGTAACCCGATGTTTACCCTGGTTACCATCCTAAAAGTAAAAAAAAAAAAACACTACATACTTATCTACAGCCGTCTGTCCTCCAGCGCTGTGCTCTGCACTCCTCCTGTACTGTCTGTGTGAGCACAGCGGCCGGAAAGCAGAGCGGTGACGTCACCGCTCTGCTTTCTGGCTGACCGACGCTCACAGCCAGTACAGGAGGAGTGCAGAGCACAGCGCTGGAGGACAGACGGCTGTAGGTAAGTATGTAGTGTTTGTTTTTTTTACTTTTAGGATGGTAACCAGGGTAAACATCGGGTTACTAAGCGCGGTCCTGCGCTTAGTTACCCGATGTTTACCCTGGTTACCAGTGAAGACATCGCTGAATCGGTGTCACACACGCCGATTCAGCTATGTCTGCGGGGAGTCCAGCGACGAAATAAAGTTCTGGACTTTCTTCCCCGACCAGCGACAGCACAGCAGGGGCCTGATCGCTGCTGCTTGTCACACTGGACGATATCGCTAGCGAGGACGCTGCAACGTCACGGATCGCTAGCGATATCGTCTAGTGTGACGGTACCTTTAACCTTTATAACTCCCTAACAAAAAAAAATTGGTTTCCAAAATTGTGCTGATGTAAAGTAGACATGTGGGAAATGTTATTTATTAACTATTTTGTGTGACATATCTCTCTGATTTAAGGGCATAAAAATATAAAGTTTGAAAATTGCTAAATTTTAAAAATTTTCGCCATATTTCCGTTTTTTTTCATAAATAATTGCAAGTAATATTGAAGAAATGTTACCACTATCATGAAGTACAATATGTCACGAAAAAACAGTCTCTGAATCAGCGGGATCCGTTAAAGCGTTCCAGAGTTATAACCTCATAAAGTGACAGTGGTCAGAATTGTAAAAATTGGCTCGGTCATTAAGTACCAAATTGGCTCTGTCACTAAGGGGTTAAAGACTAAACATCAGACAGAAAGGCCCACAAACAAACAGTAACTGAAAACCACCGCAGTGAAGGCCTGGCAGAGCATCAAAAAGGAGGAAACACAGCGTCTGGTGATGTCCATGAGTTCAAGACTTCAGGCAGTCATTGCCAACAAAGTGTTTTCAACCAAGTACCGTATTTTCCGGCGTATAAGACGACTTTTTAACCCCTAAAAATTGTCCCAAAAGTCGGGGGTCGTCTTATACGCTGGCTACGGCGTGTGCAGGTAGCGATCCTGGATGTTCCCAGGGTCTGAAGGAGAGGAGACTCTTCTTCAGGCCCTGGGATCCATATTCATGTAAAAAATAAAGAATAAAAGTAAAAAATATGGATATACGTACTCCTCCGACGGACCCTGGCTCTCAGCGCTGGTATCGTCTGCCTCCGTTGCTAAGAATGCAGTGAGTGAAGGACCTTCGATGATGTTGCGGTCAGGTGACCGGTCACCTGACCGCTCACGTGACCGCGACGTCATCAAAGGTCCTTCACTCACTGCTTTCTTAGGAACGGAGGCAAATGCTTGCAGCGCTGAGAGCCAGGGCCCGTCGGAGGGGTGAGTATTTCCATAATTTTTATTCTTTATTTTTTACATGAATATGGATCCCAGGGCCTGAAGGAGGGTCTCCTCTCCTCCAGACCCTGGGAACCACACACCGTATAAGATGACTGGGCATATAAGATGACCCTCGTCCTATACGGCGGGTATATCCCTAATTCCATATTTTATATGGAAAAGTTGGGGGTCGTCTTATACGCCCAGTAGTCTTATACTCCAGAAAATACGGTACTAGAAATGAACATTTTATTTAAAATTATTTAATCTGTCCAATTACTTTTGGTTCCTTTAAAAACAGGGTGACACATGTTAAGGAGCTGAAACTCCTAAACCCTTCATCCAATTTTAATGTGGATACCCTCAAATGAAAGCTGAAAGTCTGAACTTCCAATGCATCTGCATTGTTTTGTTTAAAATTCATTGTGGTAATGCCTATAACCAAAATTAGAAAATGTTGTCTCTGTCCAAATATATATGGACTTAACTGTAATATCCCTGGTGTCAAAGGTATCAAAATATTTACCAATATCACTTGTCATCTTGGGTTATTAAATGGTTAATGTCACCTTCCCCAATGATATAGGTACTAACTTTGTTGATGATTTTAAAAATGTTTTCCAGGGTTAAGATATTAACATATTCTAAGGATAGCTCATCAATATCATAGGAAGGCGTGGAAGTCCGATGTCTTAACAGATCAGCTTTTTTTCACCTCTGCCGCTGGTCAGATGGAAACAGTGAATGGAGCCAAACATCTTCGCCCTGCTTCCGGATATTGGAGCTCTGGTCACGGTCCATTCAAAAGAGGTCTCTGAGCTTCACTAAGTCTGTCCACTACACAGTGGGTGAAGCTGTGCTCTCTGGCTCTATTTACAGTTCACCCACTGGATCTATAGACATCTGATTGGGAGATGCCGGATGTTGGGCTCAGATGTATGTGATATTAATGATCACTCTTAAAGGGGTTGTCAGTAGAGGAGCCCCATAAGGAATGGCTTGATAGACCCAAAAGGAATGAATGTAGTGTCATTCAGGTGTGTGCACTGTTGCTCCATTCTAACGGGAATAAAAGTTTCCATTTCTGCTGATCGAGAACCTCACCGATCTAAAAGTTATCATCTGTCCTGTTGATGTGTGATATATTTTTTTCACTGGACAGCTCTTTTAATGATATGTCATTATATATAAGCCTGGAAAACACACTTTATTGGATGACCCATGGTGGTCTAGAGAAGGGGTTAGTGTAAATATCCCGGGTGGTCTAGTGGATAACTTAACAAGGCTTCCGATTTCATTGGAATCTGTGCAGACCTTGGTCAGAGGCCTGATAATTCCCTGCACTGGTGAGAGATCACAACAGGTAAGAATAGAGGATTGAACAGCTGCAAAGTCATCTCTATGTCCAGCCAAGTACTTGAAAAACTGCAGTACCAGTCTACTGGTATTGTTACGATTCCACTACTCATGGTGTCCTAGGGACGCTGTGAATGACAGCTCTGCCACCCTGTGGGATCGAGGGCTGGGTAAACTATCAGGATTTTGAGTGACATCTCTACCACCCAATCTGAACTACTCCAACTGTCATTTATTCTGGGTGATTACAAATCCAGACCTTTGACAATTGTAGCTTTGCTCAAGTTGTATGTTTGCTTTCTCTGTACTCTGAGTTGTATTCTGATCTTTGTTGCCGACCTTGGATTTACCTTTTTCACAATCTGTTTGTTACCGCTTTGCCTTTATCCGCTACCTTCCTGATGCTCTGACCTCAGACTGTTACCTGACTACGCTTTTGTCTTTTCCCTTTGTCTTTTACATACCCTTTGTTACTGACCCCAGAGCTCTTGACTATCCTTCCTCACTAGGTGTCTGTATCTAATCTATTACCCGGGAGGCTAGCTGGTTACCTGCCTGTTTTTCACATATAATTACTGTATATTTTTGATTATTAGATAAGATTTAACTTTTAAGATCATCATATTGTTGTTAGTGTCAGGTGGAAAGATACTGGACATCCTTAATAAACTTTAGTGTCTGTTACTCACTGAAGTGTACACGGAGTTCATTGACTCCTTTCATTCCTCCGCATAACCTGCCTCAGGAAACCAGACACAATTTGGTTTTCAAGGCTTTTTCCGAGCTGCAACATAAGAGAATTCCTTTGTTCTGACTTTTGCGTACCTTAGTCACTTCATACTTCCCAGGGCACGTTATTCTCCTTTTTTAATTACTGTACATTTTTTAATGTGCACAAATGTAACAGTCTGAAGTATTATTTATAGAAATCTCAACCTATGGAAAAATAGATCAGAATATGAAATGCACAGAACATACAATAAAGCTTGGCCATGAGTAACTCAGTATTGGAAAGTCTGCATCTACCTCTTCTCGTGAGATGTCTCTAGCGTATGGCACTAGGCACCCTCTAGGCCTGATGCCAGCCCTGACAGTGCCTAAGGCTCACAGTGAAAAGCCAAAGGTGCAGAATTCTTTTGGATGTGACATTCACCTCATATGGCCTGAAATGGAACTTATTAAATATCAGCTTATCTTTGGCTTCCAGCATATTGTTTTATACTAGCTGGTGCAAAGACTTCTGTTTTACATAATATCACAGTAATGTGTTGAATAATGTAAAGACTAATTTGAACGTGTTTTAAGCTCCCTAAAGCCGCTCAGCTTGACTATTGTTATTTTTCCACAGGAGTATTTCACAAAACAACCTCCATTGGTAAACAACATCCTTGCTTAAATTTTCCCGGAAAGGCGAATTCTGCATTTTTTATTTTCCTTTTTCCTTATAATAGGTTTGGAATTTTAATATTAATGTCTTAACGAGCTTTTGTTATTGTACTTGACACAGCCAAATAAGAATGACAGATCATTGTGATCATCAAGAAGTGATCTATGTGCATAAAGAAAATTCCTAACTTGTGAGATGAATATAACCCTGGGTCCACATCGGGGTGTATCCCAGGAAACACTCGCCTCTCACAATCAGTGCTGTGCTAAGTTCACCTTTCTCTCCATGAATCTCAGCTGGTAGACTTATGATGATTCATGCACCTTTCTGACTGATGTTTCGCTCCCCACGGCACATGCTCCCGGATATTGTTTGTCAAACAAACTACCGTAATCTCCTTCACCTTCTCGGACAATGCCGCAATAGCTCCAACTCTCATATCTCAGATAGTCCTGCTTTGTTTGTTTTAGTAGAGTCTTAATGAATCCCTAATCCATGACCTGGTTGTCAAGGAGGCGGCCATAGGGGTATTATCACCTCATACATTTTTTACTTAACCGCAGAGTACATAATAAATTTATAGTGAATGCAGGTTCCACCAATGGGACCTGTAAACGATCTCAAGAACATGGCCCTGACCAGCATGGCTGTCCATAGAGAGGCGATCCTGAAACTCTATTATAATCACAGCACACATCAGGGTTCCATTCTTGAGTAAGAAGTAGCTGCCATTGATGGGATCTACAATTTTCTACAATTACTATATTTTCATGGCATATCCACATAAAGTAATCAAGATGGGAATGCCCCTTTTAAGTGTCATCTCATCAATTTTTCTATTGATTTCCCTGAAGAGATTACCCCCAGTTGTCTCTGGGAGGCACATAAATGCTTCATCAAACGCACTATAATAAACCTTGGCTACACCGTAAAAACATGGCCGTATAAAGACCCTCCTTTCCGAAATAAAGAAGCCTAAACTACTTTACAAGTGCATCCAGGCCCATGATGTTTTCAATCAATTGATACAAACTAGGGAGAAACTTAAATGGGTTGTCCACTACTAGGTCAAGTCAATCTCGACCTGAATGTTTGGCACCGATAAAATAAAAACGCCTCTTAGCCTCCCGTATCAGCGCCATTCCAACGGTGTCGGCACTCGCATTCCCAGGGCTCTCGTGCAGTGGTTATAACACGTGACCCCGGCGCACAATCAGTGCTGGCATCACTGTCCCTGCAATCGGGCGTACTGAACATGAACAAGAAGCCAGGGCGGCGGATGATCTCTGACATCCTCTTGATGTTCGATTTGTCCATAAGCAGGGACAGTGACGCTGATTGGGCACAGGGCTCGCATGTCATTAAAAACGCACAAGAGCTTCAGCAACGTGAGTGCCGATACCGCTGGAACAGCACTGGCACGGGAGGTGAGTATAAGTGATTTTATTTTTTCGCCTCCAAAAATTCAGATTGCGAACGGGTTGTCCTAATACTGGACAACCCTTTTGAATCAATCTTACATGATAAATCGAAAATAATATCGGCCTCTTATGGAAACAAACCCATTCATATGCAGTCCAAAGCTTTAACATGCCCATTGTGTAATGGCCACACACTTCTTGATGCAATCACTTGCGTATATGTGCAGCACTATGAGATTAAATAGAGACAAATTTCCTAAATTGCAACCTATGATACATTTGCTGCAGATTTATGCACAGTAACAGCGAAAAGGGGTGAAAAAAAATCAGACATTTTGCTGGAAAATCTACAGCTTTTTTTCTTTTAATATAAGTAACTTTTCATTAGGTATTATCTACAGGAAATTACATGGCATCTACAACCTCAATTCCCCCAAAATTAGGATGCTCTGTAAAATATAAAGAAAACAAAAACTACAATGAAGCCTGCAGCATTTCTGGATTGTTTGATATAGGAAATCTTCTTTGTATAATAGATCTTTAGCTTGCATTTGTGGATTGCATGATGAGCTGTGTTCACAGACGATGATTTCTGGAGGTATTCCTGAGCCCATACAGTGGTTTGCATGACCGAGTCCTGCCTGTTTTTAATGCAGTGCCACCTGAGGGCTTGTAGATTGCGAGCATCCAATATTGCCTGTCGACATTGTCCCTTGTGTCTGAATCTTTGATCATATTTTGGATTTTAGCTGGTGGGATATTCAAAGTCTTTGCAATCTTTAATTGAGAATTTTTTTTTTTAATTATTCCACAATTTTTAGATGCAGTTGTTCACAGATTGGTGAACCTCTGACCATCCTTGCTTCTGAGAGGCTCTGCCTCTCTAACATGCTCAATTTATTCACGAACAAGTGACTTAGCTAAAAAAAATAACACTCCAGCATCAGTATAACTTATTTTTCCAGCCTTTTGTTAACCTGGTTCCAACTTTTTGGAGATGTGTTGCTGCCATAAATTTCTAAATGAGTTATTTTTTTCAAATGAAATGGAGAAATAACTAATGTTAAACTTCTGATCTGGGTTCTGTTGTGGGTAAAATGTAGCTAGAGGAGATTTCCAAATGATTGCATCCTTATTTTCTTTGTCTCACACAGCTTCCAAACTTTTGGAAGTGGCGTTGCATACTAACCCCTCATCTTATGACCCATAGGCATCAGATGGGTTCCATTTCCAGTAGAGAAACTTGTGATAGCATCAAACAATCCATTAATTTGAGTAGACATTTTGCTCAGAACTCCCACTTACTGTATATGCCTCCCCATGGCTAGAGCTTCCTATGACCTACTCCGTATAGACCTCTTAGGTGGGTTGATCTTACTGACAGATTCCCTTTAAAAATTTATGATTGCTAAGGTAGCCAAGTGAAAAAGTACTCTCATTAAGGTTTCTATAACGGTGTACTTACGAGTGCTCATTTTGCCTTTCTACCCATTTAATGCTTCTCTTTTCTTTGCTCTTTGCAGAAACAGGAAGTCTGTTTTCCCTGCATGAGTCATCCCCCCCTTCATCATCTGACACCGCTGCTCCACTCCCCACCAGGAATTTTACAGTGATGACTCATGCAGGGAAAAAGAGACTTCCTGTTTCTACATAGAGCATGGAAGCATTCAGCTAACCTGTTTTTAAGCATGTGATGTCATAGACGTAATGGAAAAGAGAAGAATTAACTGGGTACAAGGGCAAAATGAGCAATTGTAAGTACACAGTGCTGTATATTTATAATTGCAATTAATTAAGAGTATACAAATTTTGATGGGGGTCTTTTTTTAACTAATTAAATTAAGCCATGGAGTAGCTATTTTTTCCAGGAAAACTGGAATAATTAATATGTGAATAGAATAATGTTAGTTCATTTGACACATACTAAATAATGACAAAATGGTATCAGTTAGAAAGCCTTCGAATTCAATATGGTGTCTGGCTACGGCTCTGGTACAGAACACTGGAATAGTGTGCACTGTCAGGATTCACCGGGAGCGGGCGATCATGTGACCGCAAGTATGCAATTTGAATACTTCCAGCCACATTCTGACTAGACGTGTCTGACCTCATTGAAGTCACTTGTATTGAGCGAGTTTGCGCACATCTAGTAGGCATGTGACTGCATGTATGAACCCGGCACCGGAAAATCCTGACAGTGTGCACACTGTGAGGAATCACAAGTCTGCAGTCACATAGAGTGACTGCAAACTTGAGTGCCTAGATAACCCATTTTAATGTAATGTAAATTTCATAAATAATATTCGCATCCAAAATCCTACCTGAAATCCTACAAAAAATGGCTACCCATTCAGTTTGTTTTGGTGATTTTCTGTGGTGCACACTTTGCATTGTGCAGCCTTTAATTATGTTGTTCACACTTTTATGATTTCGGTGTATTGTTATGCACAGTTTTTGTCTTGGATCTATTTTCACTTTGCATTGTCACAATGTCAATTTTGATCTCTACATTCCTACTTAGCAATCTGCCTAAAGACATTTGACTAAACCCCTAATAATTATAGACACATCAAAGGATGACTTGATTTCTTAACTGCAGAGATCTTGCTTTTAGTTGTATGCTGTAGCATGAAAGAGGTTTATTGTATGTGACAACAACTTTGCATCATTCATTTTGTTTCTAGATTGGGGTGCTCTATTGTCTACAGTACAATATGAGCAATTTCATACAATTAGAGTAAAAACTGAAAGATGTGGAATATATCGGTGTACGGTAGGTTCGTCTTCAAATCCAAAGACGCATTAAAGTTGTCTTAACGTCAAACATAAATTCAAGTGTTAGTTTTACATTGCTGCCTACCACACCACCACCATGTCACTTATACAGGAGTCCTGGGAGCCTAGATATGATTAGTAATTTTGTGGTGCTCTCAATTGAAAACTTCACGTTTAATTTATAGGGAATTTGTCAATAGGCTTTTGCTGCCCCATCTGAGAGCAGCATGATGTAGGGAATGTGACCCCGATTCCAGCAATGTGTCACTTACTGGCTGTTTGTTGCCATTTTGATAAAATCACTGTTTTATCAGCTGCAGGTCTCTGAATGCTGAGCTCTGTATAACCCTGGCCCACATCACTGATTGGCAGCTTTCTATGTACATTGTATATTGTTAGAAAGCTGCCAATCAGTGGTGTGGGCCGGGGTTGTATAGAGCTCATGTGTGAGGACTACATGGTAGCATGTTTACTAGTCCTCTTGTGACATTCTCCAGCTGCTAAAACAATTACTTTATCAAAACGGCAGCGAGCATGCCAGTGAGTGACATATTGCTGGACCACTGACACACCCAAACCAACACTGAGAGTTTAAATGGGAATAGTGAACATAGAGCTGCTCCCATAACCTGGAGTGAAGGGAGAGATTCGCCTCACTGCCAAACTTGCAAATCCCTCCAAAAATAAAAGCCCATATCGGGTTGTCCTGCAAACTAATAAAATAGTTTGACCAAATCCAAGCTCTCTTTTATTCTGCTTTGTAAACACATGAGTTGCTGTAATCACAATGCACTCCATCAGGTTCAATATGCCTATGAGCATCCTAGGGAATAACACACATCGGCCCACCTATATTATTCCCCTCACTGCATCACATATCCCCTACTCCCACCCTCTGTTCAAACTTGTGCAGTTGAACATTTGTCTCCATACAAGGTGCCCATGACAGGGCATCCGCATTTCCTTTCCCCTTTCCCTTCTTGATGTTCCACTGTGAAGCTAAAAAAGCCGGGCAGTTCCGGGAATACATCCGTATTCTGCTGCACTAATTTCCTATCCTTCCTTCGCTGCTGTTTAGAGAGAGTGGCACTTAGCTTTACCACTCTCCTGGCCAGTGTTGGAAGGTCCCCAGACAATACAACCAAAGTCTCATCCATGATCATGCATTTCCAGTCCTTCCATGTATACAGTTGTTCGAGTTTTCTCGGGCTGATATACTCTGTAATTCACCTCCCCAACCTTTTCCCGGACTTCATATGGCCCTTGCCACTTGGCCACGAGCTTACTTTCGCTTGTGGGCACTAAGACTAATACCCAATCCCCTTCTTTAAGGGCCCTGACCGTGGCCTTTCTATTATACGCTCGGCTCTGCGCTGCCTGGGCATCCGTTAGATGTTCTTTCACTAAAGGCATGACAGCCATGATCCCATCGTGCATATTTGCAACTTGTTCTATTACTCTTTTATGCGTAGTAGGCTCTTGTTCTCACGTCTCTTTTGCTACGTCCAGCAGCCCCATAGGATGCCTGCCATACAGTTTCTCAAAGGGTGAGAATCCCGTTGAAGTCTGTGGTACTTTGCGGACAGCAGGTTCAGTTACAATCTATTGCCATGCAGGCCACCGTGGCAATAGTTATAATCTGCCAGCCAATCGCACGTTGCCAGTGTATGACGTCATTGTCTTCGCCGGCGAGTCCGCATTTGAAATGGCAGGAGGGGACGTCGCCACTGGACCGTGGCCAGGTAACAACTGTTTTTTTTTTTTTGGGGGGGGGGTTTAAATGAAAGCGGCAAGCCCAGATATGTTTTGGATGGAGAAAGATGGGACTGGATGGAGACAGATGGGGCACATTGGAGACAGATGTTGCAGGATTATGGGGCAGGATAGAGACACATGGGGCAGGATAGAGATAGATGGGGCAGGATGGGAACACACGGTGCAGGGTCATGGTGCAGGATGGAGACACATGGTGCAGGATCATGGGACACGATGGAGACAGATGGGACAGGATGGAGATAGATGGGGCAGGATTATGGGACTGGATGAAGATAGATGGGGCATGATTATGGGACAGATTGGGCAGGATGGAGACAGATGGGGCAGCGTGGAGACAGATGATGCAGGATCATGGGGCACAATGAAGACAGATGGGGCAGGATCATGGGACAGGATGGAGACACATGATGCAGAATCATGGGACAGGATGGAGACACATGATGCAGAATCTTGGGGCAGGATGGAGACACATGGTGCAGGATCATGGGGCATGATGGAGACAGATGGGGCAGAATTGAGACAGATGGGGAAGGATAGGACATCACATGGTGGCAGAATGGATACTCATGAGGGCAGAATGGGAGAACACATGGCTGGAGCCAGGAATGAGACACAATGGGGCCAGGATGGGGGATATTATTACTGTAGGGGCTAATTAAGGGATATTATTACCTGAGTGATCTATTTTATTTTTTGAAGATTCCGTTTTCAATGGCGGGGGTCCTGTTACTGTGCAGAGCGGCACTATGTCACTTTTTTTCATCATCTGGTGTAGTGTTGAAGTTGGGAGAAGATTAAGTAATGTGCTGCAAGCGTTGCTCTAGATAAATGTGTTATTTCCTGCAGACACAAGTCCTGGCTGGAAGAAATGATGGCGATCTGTGCTGGACAAAGAGTGGTGATCACTGTATTACCTGTACACTGACACTATATACAGAGCTCCTGTCTATAATGTCACTGGTGATCACTGTATTTACCTGTACACTGACACTATACACTATATGTTATATACAGAGCTCCTGGGTATAATGTCACCGATGATCACTCTTTATTACCTGTACACAGACACTGTATACTCAGTGCAGATCTCCTGTGTATAATGTCACTTACGGTGATATTAGTATTGTGTTTTTCTATTAATGATCAGTATTGTAGTATTTGGTCACTATGTGGTGGTAATATGTGGTCTGGTCATGGTGTGGCGGTATTTGTCCCCTGTCTGTGTTATTATTCGGTCACTGTGTGGTGGTAATATGTGGTCCAGCCATGGTGTGGCAATATTTGTCCCCCGTATGTGGTATTATTCTGTCGCTCTGTGGTGGTAATATGTGGTCTGGACATGGTGTGGTGGTATTCCTTGCATGTGGTATTATTTGGTCACTATGTGGTGATAATGTGTGGTCCAGCCATGGTGTGGCGGTATTTGTTTCTTGTATGTGGTATTATTCGGTCACTGTGGTAGCAATACATTGTCTGGTCATGTGTGACTGTATTTGTCCCTTGTATGTGATATTATTGGTCATTTTATAAATTGAAAAATAGATGAAAATATACCTAAAGAGTATTGGATATTTTAGCAAATGTTTGTTTAATAAGTTACAGTAGAGTAGGGCCCGGCCAGAGGAGTCTACCTTGTTGTGGTGGATTAAAAATCTTTTGGCCAAAACAAAAGCTGCTATGTATGTGATCTGGTGATGGGAACTGTTAATGTGTGATTGGTGAGGACATGTTGCAGAAGTGGAGTTTTTCCAAGAGAGGGCGGTGAGACTGTTAATGGTTCGAGGGATGGAGGCGGAGCTGGGGTGCCAGTATGGGGCCCCAAAATTTATAGTATCAGCTCTGGCCCTGTATATGGAGTCCGCAAACTATTCTACGATAATTTGTTCTCCAAGAAAACAAGCCCTCCTTTCCTCCTGGGTCTCGCTGTATGGCTTGGCAGTACAGTACAGACACTATGGGGTATTTCCACGTTCAGCAGAAATTGTGTGACAAATTTTTATCCCTTTTTTTACCCATTTCCCTTTGTGAAAATGTAAAATTTACGTCTAAAACTAAATTTTTTGGTAAATATATAATTATTTTTTCTTCACTGCCCAATTGAATAAAAATTATTTGACACACCTGTGGCATGAATATGATCACTGCACCCTTAAATGAAGTCATTGAGGTGTAGTTTGTAAAATGTGGTCACTTATTGGTTTTTCTGCTGTTCTGGGACTTCAGTGCTCTTCCAGTGTTTCATGGTACCTGCAAACCATAACAACAATATCTGCACTATAATATTGGGCCACTTCCCTTCTGATCTTTTCACTGTGCCCGAAAAGTATTTCCCAATTACATGTAGGCTATTGGCGCACTCAGGAGAAATTACACAACAAACTGAGAAGTCCATTTTTTCCTATTAGCCCTTATAAAAATAAAAAAACTTTGGGCTAAAACAACATTTTCAGTAGTAAAAATGTAATTATTCTTTCTTCACCGCCCAATGGTATAAAATTCTGTGTCACATGTGGTGTCAACATGCTCACTGCACCCCTAGATGAATTAATTGGGGGTGTAGTTTGTAAAATTGGGTCTCTTATGGAGAGGATCTGCTGTTCTGGCTCCTCAGGGGCTTTGCCAAGTAACATGGCACCTTCCAATCATTACACTACAATGTTAACTCCAATATGGCTATTCTTCTCTTCTGAGCTTTACACCTTTCCTTAAAAGTAGTTTTTGATCACATATGGGGTTTTGGTTTTACTTGGGACAAATTACATTACACATTGTACCAATCATTTTCTCCTGTTACTCCTTTTGAACATTAAAAACTTGGGGCCAAAGCAACATTTTAGAGGAAAATGGTTATTCTCTATTTACTCAGTTCAGTGTTAAACAATTCTGTGAATCGCCTGAAGGTTAAAAATGCTCACTACAACCCTAGATGAATTTCTCAAGAGGTGTAGTTTACAAATTGGGTTCACTTGTGCAGTTTTCTGCTATTTTGGCATATCAGGGGCTCTTCAAATGGTGTCCGTGCAATCTATTACATTCAAAAATTAAGCTCCAGAATTCAATTGGTTCTCCTTCCCTTCAGGGCCCTGCTGTGCCCCCAAACAGTAGTGTTCCACCACATATGGGGTATTAGTGTAATTAGGAGAAATTACACAACAAATTTTATTCACCATTTTCTCCTGTTACCCTTGTGAAAATGCAAAATTTGGGGAAAAAATTACATTTTGGTGGAAAAATGTATTTTTTCATTTTCACAGTTCAATATTATAACATTCTCTGAAGCACCTGTGGGTTTGAGGTGCTCACTACACCTCTAGATAAGTTCCTTCAAGGGTGTAGTTTCCACAATGGGGTCACTTGTGGGCTTTTTCCACTGTTTAGGCACATTAAGGGGCTCTGCAAACGTGACATGGCATCCACTATCGATTCCAGCCAATTGTGCTTTACAAAAGTAAAATGTTGCTCGTTGCCTTTCGAGCCCTGCCGTGCGCCCAAACAGTAGTTTTCCACCACATATAAGGTACTCAGGAGAAATTGCATAACAAAGTATATGGTTCATTTTCTCCTGGTACTCGTGAAAATTCTAAATTTGGAGTTAAATGAACATTTTTGGAGAAAAAGGAAGGTTTTAATTTTTTCCTTCCACATTGCGTTAGAGGCGTATTCCCATCTCCAAGATCATATCCCAATATGTAGTAGGTGTAATAATAATATTAGCAGATACCTCCAATTAGAAATATAGTATAGTTTTTCTTATTCGCTATGCCTCTTTCCTCATGTACAGTCATTGCAGGACCTTAGGTATCCATGGTTACAACCACTGGCAACTAGCTCACTAACTGTCACTATATCAGTGGCATTAACCATGAATACCTAAGGTCCTGCAATGCCTGCCCACAAGGAAAGAGACATAGCAAATCAGAAAAACTATACTACATTTCTAATTGAGAAATTGCTGGTCAACTTTTAACTCTTCTAACTTCCTAATGGAAAAAAAGTTTAAACAAATGATGCTTATATAAAGTGGACATGTGGAAAATGTTACTTGTTATCTATTCTGTGTGATATAACTCTGGATTAAGAGCATAAAAATTATAAAAGTTTTAAAATTGCAAAAATTTTCAACAAAATTCCAATATTTTCACAAATGTAACAATTATCGGTCTATATTTACCACTAACATAAAGTACAATATGTTTTTATTTTATGTGTTTATTAACTATAATATATAAACAATTATTTTAACACCTATCCAACATCGGGCGTAGTAGTACACCATTGTCGGACTCCCCTAGCACATCAGAGGAGAGAGAAATGGGGTCTCCGGGGCACCCCCGATACCTGCAATGTCCACTGGGGTCTCCAGCTGTGTCCCCCATCCCTCGGCGTCTTCGGGAAAGAAAATGGCGGGCACATGCGCAGTGCGCCCGCCGAGATCTGCTAGCCGGCACCCGTCAACAATAGGAGATTTCTCCTATTAGTTAATTTTGATTACTGTGATAGACCCTATTACAGTGATCAAAATTAAAAAAAATAGTAAATCAAACCCTCTTTATCACCCCCTTAGGTAAAAATAATAAAATTAAAAAACATGTATTTATTTCCATTTTTAAATTATAGTAAGGGTTGGGGTTGGGGCTAGGGTTAGAGCTAGGGTTGGGATGGGGTTAGGGTTGGGCTGGGATTGGGGCTAGGGTTAGGTTTGGGCTAGGGTTGGGGCTATGGTTGTGTTGGGGTTAGGGTTGTGGTTAGGGTTATGATTAGTGCTGTGATTAGGGTTAAAGTTAGAATTGGGGGGTTTCCGCTGTTTTGGTACATCAGGGAGTCTCCAAACGCGACATGGCGCCAGCCATTGATTCCAGACAATTTTTCGTTCAAAAAGTCAAACAGTGCTCCCTCCCTTCTGAGCACTACCATGTGCCCAAACAGTGGTTTTTCCCCACATACGGGGTATCGGTGTACTCAGGAGGAATTACACAAAACATTTTGCAGTCTATTTTCTCCTGATACCCTTAAGAAAATAAAAAAAAATTGGTTTCAAACTAAATTTTTTGTTAAAAAAGTAAAATTTTCATTTTTTTTCCCTTCCACGTTGCTTTAGTTCTGGTGAAGCACCTGAAAGGTTAATAAAGTTCTTGAATGTGGTTTTGCACCTTGAGGGGTGCAGTTTTTAGAATGGTGTCACTTTTGGGTATTTTCTGTTATATTGACCCCCCAAACTCACTTCAAATGTAAGATGGTCCCTAAAAAAATGGTTTTGTAAATTTTGTTGGAAAAATGAGAAATCTCTGGTCTTCTTTTAAGGCCGGGATCACACACAGCGAGATACGGCCGAGTCTCGCAGGTTAAAACCAAGCTCTGGCACCAGCACTCCGGAGCGGAGCGTGCAGCCGCACAGCAATACATGGAGCCGCATGCTCCGCTCTGGAGTGCCGGTGCCAGAGCTTGTTTTTAACCTGCGAAACTCGGCCGTGTCTCGCTGTAGTGTGACTCCGGCCTAACCCTTATAACGTCCTAAGAAAAAATAGTTTCCCAAAATTGTGCTGATGTAAAGTAGACATCTGGGAAATGTTATTTATTAACTATTTTGTGCAATATGACTCTCTGATTTAAGGGCACAAGAATTAAAAGTTTGAAAATTGCAAAATTTTCAATATTTTTTGCCAAATTTCCAATTTTTTCATAAATGAGCACAAGTCATATCGAAAACGTTTACCACTAACATGAAGTACAATATGTCACAAAAAACAGTCACAGAATCACCGGGATCCGTTGAAGCGTTCCAGAGTTATAACCTCATATAGTGACAGTGGTCAGAATTGGAAAAATTGGCCCGGTCATTAAGTATCAAATTGACTCTGTCACTAAGGGGTTAACTCAATATGTCCTTTTCTAAGCTAACCCTTAAAAAGAGGTCCATTTAGCTGTACCCACGTCAGTTTTAGTAAATACTTGTAGTCTGCATTAAATAACAATTTTGGAACATCTTTTCCTTAAACTTTGGTCATGCCATCCCTCTGCTTTTGCTCCTGCCAAAGTGTAGTATGAAAATTTTTTTATGTTAACATTCCCCTTGCCAATATGGTGTGTCCCTGCACCGTCAGTTCTGAGAGTATGAGACTGTCCACAGAACAACATGTATTCTTCTGAGATATTTTGGCTTCAAATATAGTTTCTGCTCTACAATGTTAGGAGATTTTTATTGAAAATTATACTATACGTTTAATATTTTTGTGGTTGGAACTGCAGAAACACCTGTTGTCAGCTGTAATTATCAGTTGATTTAAGACATTTGTGAAAGCAGTAACTTACAGCAGTACATAATTGCGGCTCGGGCTGTTTAAAGAGTGAATTAAGTTGCTAGTAAACAGTCCGACTGTCTCATAATGTAATAAAAAGCACATATCTATATCTTCCTCAGTAAGAGAAAGTAACTACTACATTTCAGTCTGACAATATGAATTTCAATAAATCCCGTGCCATGCTTTCATGTCTGACATAAAAGCTAGGTTTTCATATTTCTAATTATTTCAAGTTTTTGGCAGCTGTTATTTGACATTTCAAGTTCTGTCACTTTCTTGAATTATTATTTATTTTATCTAAGATCTTTATTTTATATTGATCCTACTCCTGTAATGGTATGTTCTCGTCATTTAGCTCCTTCTCTCCAACCCTGTAATGCAAAATGCCTTAACTATCTGTCCTCTCAAAATAAAAAAAGCACTGAAGAGAGTTTTTATTTATCTGTTATCCTTGATCTGTCTAAAGCTTTACCCATGATTAGGGGAAAACTTTGCAGAAAAGACAGTGAAATGTTTCTACTTTGCTCAAATAGGTATGCACAGTATTAACAATATAATATCTGGGGCTAATTGTCAAGGCTGAAATTACGGTAAATGTTAAGGGTTTTTTTGTAAACAGGTGACAAAATAAAAATGGTGCCATTATGTGACTTGAACCTACTAGATTATTCTTCTTAGGACATTTAACAGATAAAACAATTTGTGTAATTTTGATGGCAGCATCTCTAGAGATAGGAATATGGTGCCCCACTGTTCAACTACATGCAAATTTGACATTATCCTCAATCCCAAATTAATATAACAATGGACTGGGCAGATTATTAAATGATTAAGATGCTGCCTTTGTCTACCTCGGAAGAATGCACACGCTGCCGAAACGCGCGTAGGGGCTTTGGCACGATCAGACCAGAGGTAAGGTAGCGCGTGACATACTATGGAATGCTCTATTATGCCACATTTGTGAAGATAAAACTACGGGACATATTGTTATTATGCCATTTGGTGAAATGGATTGTTGATCCACGGGTGGTCTATATGATGTGGCAGTGACTTTTTTTGTAATAAGCGTGCCTCTGGCCTATGGTGCCTTTTCCTTGGTACCTATCATCATCATTGTTGTCTTTTGCTGTTTTTTAATCTTAATAAAATCTTGGAATTATTTGTACTTTGAGGTTTGACTCGTGCAATTTATTATAGGTTATATATGCCTTTTTCTGTGCATAGTGATCTATAATATAACAATGGGAGCATCACTCTGTCAATCCTGTTTATAGACTGCACAGGCGCAAACGCCTGCGCAGTCTGGAGCCCAGGAGATCGCGGTATGCTTAAGCACTGAACGCATACCGCGATCTCTGACGGAGAAGCAGGGACGTGCCAGGAGGGCGAGTATGCGATATTCACCTGTCCCCGTTCCACAGATGTGACTAGCACAAGAGTATAGAGAGGCAACTCTTGGGGAAGGAAGATGCGCGTACCAGAGCTTTAACCAAGACATGTAAGTACCACCTCCACTGTAACAGAATGTGAATGCCTCAGCTGATCAGCAGGCATGACTCTGCGCAGTGGTCAGGTGCCCCCATTGGTGAATGTTGATGCAAGGGAACAAAACGCAGAGTACGGCGCAGTGGTGCTAGTCTAGGCGGTGCGCAGAGTTTTTTTGTTTCATTACACCTCCCCGGTCTCATTAAGCTTAATTTGTATAGTGGTGCTGGACCTCTTTAACCTCTCCGCAATGAAGCAGAGAAGAGTCAATAGAGTCTTTAGGCTTTGAAGGCCGCTCTGCATAAATCATGTGCACAAATCCTCACTCATGTCAGAAACTTGAGGTCCGCTAAAGTCAACCAGGGAAATCGGCGAGGCCCTGCCAGCAGACCACAGACCTATGTGTACTTGTATTCAAGCAGTCTGTTGATGACCTAAAAGAGAAGCCCACTCATTGTAAGACCCTCCTCGAATCCTTATTCCATCTACAGATCACTGATATGGTGACACAGTGCAGCAAATCATAACAATCCTGCTCATCTAACCAATTAGGGTTATCTCCTTGCCTCACCCATTTATTAAATTTTATAGGCAAGCTACTTTTTCACCAAGAATGATAGTACAATCAATCTTTCAACATGGTTGGATATTGCTGAAAGCTACACATGTAAGTGTGAATCAGCCTGTTACCACGCATGTCCAGCTTACAATAGGTTATGTTTATAATTTCTTTGTTTTTTGATACCCAGACGTATTGCAGGCTTATTGTTTTCACGTCTCCCACAGTGGGTGTAGCAAAGTATTTCCAAAGCAGACCCAAACGTCCAATCACCCAGTCGCATTGCACAAAAATATGATTGTTTATAGGGACAATAATCATATATGTTTATAATAACATTTACATTTTATTTCACTTCTACTCGTAAAGTCTACACCAACCATATTTTTTGTCCGGCCATATTATATTTTCTTATTATGCTAAGGTAGTTGTATAGGATCCTATACTTTGAATGCAGATGTACTAAGTATAGTGATGACAAGCAGCACGATTGATTACTTCTTGGAGGGTCACTTCTTAAATGGTGACAACAGGCACTACATCTGAAGAATGAGGCCTGTTCTAGAGAAAGTGATGTTTTGAAGTGTAGTGAAGAAGGATACAAAGAGGACACTGTCAACGTATCTGTGTAAAGCTGCTTTGGACACTTTGTCACCACTATAGCACATGCTGGTACCATAAATGGTTATTCTATATATCTTTTTTTTATATATATTTTTATATTCTTCATTTTTACCTTTCCACACTTTTAATTGGACCTCAAACTTTATTCTGCTATTTATTCTTATTGTACCCCAAGTTCTTGGTCTATAATTAAATGTTTCTAATCTACAATGTATTGTTATATGGCAGAACCAAGATAATCCTGTAATTAAAAATTGGTAAAATCCTTGACCTGAATATGGGTGAGCCATGAGATTTACAAATAATATATGGTCACCTTATTTTCTACTTGTCTTATCTTTCCACAAGGAGCTGATAACTTAAAAGCAATGTGTCGTCAGAAAATAACCTATTGTTTTAAATAAAGTTTTTGTGTTACATTTATTTTTTTTTTTAATGTTTGGCAATGTTTTTTTTTTTCTTCCTGTCATGGGCGATCTTTGTTAAATAGAAAATTAGCAATCTTGCACTTTTCACAGTGGCCATTCGGGCTATTTTATATTTTAACTTTCTGTCCTTTCTAGAACAGTTTGCCACAATTTCCTTATCAGAGACATGATTACATTGATCGGTAACACCTCTATACACAGCTGATCACACAGGATCCACCAGTCACATTAGGTAATGTCATAATTCACCCTGTTCGTACTTCTCATTTAAAGGGAATCTGTCACCAGTTTTTTTTTCTATGAAATCTGAGAGCAGCATAATGTACTGGGCTGTGTTTTGCCCATTTTACTGCAATCAGTGTTTTATCATCAGGAGATTATCACTATAGGACTAGTTGACTCGTGCCTCCTGGTCCAACCATGCCCCCACCACTGATTAGCAGCTACATTATACACAAATGGCTGCCAATCAGTGGTCTCACCATTCATAGAACTGGTAGATCGGCAGCAGAGAAAACAGGGTTTCTATCATAACGATTGCACCCAGTAAAGTAAGTGACACATCGCTGGACTCAGGGTCTCTGTCCCAACCTAATGCTGCTGTTTGTTTGCGTGGTTATCTTAAAGTGATTAAGAGCAAAATAAAAAGATTAAAAAAAAACTGCAACAAAGAACCTTAACGTGGACACATCCCCTTCAGCTGTGTAACATTGAACACAACAGTAATTCACTTTTCTATACAATTACTTTACTTTATTTTATAAATTTGTTAAAATGCAGTTTAGATTAGAGAATAAATCTCCAATGGTTATCAGCCCAACATTGGTCAAAGTCAAAATGTAAACCTAGGACAAAAGTCTTCCTCCTTCTGGTTTCAGACAAGAAAGTAGTATGATATTAGTAAAAGGCAAGCGTCCTGCAACCCCTCGCCCCTTCAGCAATCTGCACCATTCTGATGAAGGCCTGGATCTAGGACCGAAACGTCGATAATAATAATCATAATTTATATAGCGCCAATATATTTTGCAGCGCTTTACAATTCAACAGTCATAACAAAGTTAACGATAGTACAATAATTAGTGCAAAGATATTGACGACCCTGCTCATAAGAGCTGACAAATCTACACTGAGGTGGGGGTGACAAAGTACAGGGTCTTATTTACAATGATGGTCCAGCCATCTTGAGGAAGTGGGGGCATATAAAGGCTGTGTGAGTAAAGGTACCGTCACATTAAGCGACGCAGCGATCTAGACAACGACCCCGATCGCTGCAGTGTCGCTGTGTGGTCGCTGGAGAGCTGTCACACAGACAGCTCTCCAGCGACCAACTATGCGAAGTCCCCTGGTAACCAGGGTAAACATTGGGTTACTAAGCGCAGGGCCGCACTTAGTAACCCGATGTTTATACTGGTTACCAGCGTAAACGTAAAAAAAAACACTACATACTTACATTCCGGTGTCTGTCCCCCGGCGCTGTGCTTCTCTGCACTGACTGTGAGCGCCAGCCGGAAAGCAGAGCAGGGACGTCACCGCTCTGCTTTCCGGCCGGCACTTACACAGTGCAGAGAAGCACAGCGCCGGGGGACAGACACCGGAATGTAATTATGTAGTGTTTTGTTTTTTTTTTACGTTTACGCTGGTAACCAGGGTAAACATCGGGTTACTAAGCACGGCCCTGCGCTTAGTAACCCGATGTTTACCCTGGTTACCAGTGAAGACATCTCTGAATCGGTGTCATACACGCCGATTCAGCGATGTCTGCGGGAGTCCAGCGATGAAATAAAGTTCTGGACTTTCTGCTCCGACCAAACGATGTCACAGCAGGATCCTGATCGCTGCTGCCTGTCAAACTCAACGATATCGCTAGCCAGGACGCTGCAACGTCGTGGATCACTAGCGATATCGTTCAGTGTGAAGGTACCTTTAGTCACCAGCCAATATTTGTGGTGCTTTTGGGAGCAATGAAGTTTGATGGAGGGTTATGCTCCGAGAATTAGAGAATGGACTATATATCAAAGGATTTCGATTAGGGAAAGTGATAGGTCACTCTAAACAGATGTGTTTTTAGGGAGCACCTAAAACTGTGTAAGTTGTGGTTAGTCCTAATTTCTTGGGGTAGAGCATTCTAGAGGATTGGTGCAACTCGGGAGTGGGAGGTACGGATTAGTGCGGATGTCAGTCGAAGATCGCTTGCATATTTATTGGAATGCATGAATAACTTTATCTTTCACTTTTACCTGCTTATGAAGAACTATTGTCATAGATCTACTAGTAGTTCACAGAACAACCTTTGCACTAGAAGGGACAGAATATGTCGGCAGATCAAGTCTATCCTCAATGAAACCCTATGAATTTCCATAATTCTTTGTATTCTTTTTTTACCGCTCTATTATACAGTAGCACCCACACTTTTAAGGTTTAAGTTTTAGTTTCAACAATTTTATTGTAGAGTACATCATATTAACATGAATAACATGGGTTGTGAAGTACAAGGATCTCCTCGCAGGGGGAAATATACAGTAAACTTAATAGGAAAAATACATTATCCTTGGCTAGGTACGGTAATTTAAGTTGTATGAAGCAAATATACAGCAATTATAACTCAACTGTGTTATAATAAGAAGATGGAGGGAAGGGAAGAGGGGGGTATGGAACCTTAGATGATAGCGATGAGTTAAGGTTTCAGTTTTACCCTATGAATACCCACAGAGCACACGGCGATTTAAGGAAAATGGTCTCCAGAAATGCGTCCGAGCTGGGATGACTATTATTCTCACACTGTTGGAAGGCAGAGAATGTGCCTAGTGTGGCTTCTCTTCATAAACATGCTGTGACACAGTGTTTCCATTTGGGACTTGCCCTCTTTTCATAGTGAAGAATTGCCCACTATTTGCTTCTCCCCTTGTTATCATGATGCTGTTGAGGGGAGAGGCATAATTAGGTGTAATTTTGGTATTGTCACCATAGGCAGGGCCAATTGACACTAAATGAACAAGAGCAGTTGATTGACAAGCACTATAAATTCCAAAGTCCTCTTGAGGGGATGATGAAACGCCAAAGTAAAATGTTCTTCTTTTTCTTAAGACACACAATAAGTATATGACTAACATGTAGGAGAGCTGAGGCATCAGTTTCTTTTGTTATTTACCTTGTTTTAGATCAATAATAAGCAATTTAATACAAACAACCCCTCCACCATCCCGGATTCAGCTTCACATTTATGTGCAATTTCAAATTTTGGTTTGTTTTTGTTATGTTATAAAATGCATCAAATTATGCTAAAAGCAAACGATTGAGCCGACCTCTGTACAAATTGTGATGTATGTGGAATGTGTATGACAAGCTTTAGGCTTGCACTTAATTTTGAGCAGCAATTAGCAGATTAGGGTGGTATTTTTATGGGTGTACTTACTTATGCATTATTTGAATAAAATTGGTCTGAGCTGGTCAGAGGCTCCTTGTAAGATAATGTTTACACATTGAGACTTGTAAGAAATAGCTTTACTGCAAGATTTGATTTTCCATTTTTCCCTTTGTAATGTTTTTCTAGCTTGAAACTGCTGTTTTTGTTTTAATATTAAAATTTTATTCTGAAATTGACTCTTTAAAAGCATATTAATTTGGATTTGAAAACACTCCTGATATTCATCATATAACCAACCAGCTATGACATCGAAACAATTGAAAGCTGAAATAAATAATTTTATCTCATGACTGTATCACCTGTCAAAGGGTTGGGAAATATTGTTGTTATCCAGGACAATATTATTTTTTTACTAAGAGCCAAAAAACTGCCGGGCAGGTTGTTGCTAACTTCCTCCCTGTTCTATCTGGCGCTGGCTCAGATTGGTCACTGAGTGCACCTGACGTCAACAGAGCAGCTCCTTCTCTTCCGGTACAATATATGTGTATTTTTTTCATTACTATGCTTATTTTTAATGGGGGATAAGAGGGGTGATTTGAACTTTTTAAGTTTTTTTTTTAACTTTTTAAAAACCTCATTTTTCTTAATAGCCCCCTTAGGGGACTTGAAGATGCAATGAACTGATCACTTGTGCTATACACAGAAATGCCATAGCAGAAATCATGGTCTCCATTGAAGCCCAACCACAGGCCTCCGTCTACAGACCACTGGCTGTTATAGCAACCCATCGGCGACCCGTGATCACGTTATGGCCGCATAGAATGACGCTCCCCTATGCTGGCACGTGTTAAATGCCGCTGTCAGAGATTGTTGGAGGCAGGTCCTGTCGGTAACACACAGCCATGACCAGGCGGGTGTGGGGCAAGCTCACCCTGTGAGCCCTTTCCATGCACCTTCTTCTGACTTGCGCCATGCATGTACAACACATATCATGAAGGGGTTAAGCAGCAACTGATATGCAGTGGTTAGTACTTACAAAAAATAATACAATTAATGATAACCTGTGAGCCAGTGACAGTCATTGGTGTCAATAGAATCCCAAAAAAACCTCCGAAACTTAAATTCCTAGAACTTTATGTTCACATGGCGCCTACTCTAGCGGACTCGAGCTGTCCCTATTACACGGATGGCCATGGCTACGTAATGACAGCCATGTCATGCGACATCTTCCTTACGGGACTTGGTTCTTTGCTACGTCTACTGCCAAAATTGGTTATTTGTCACAGGTGCAAAAAGTGAGAACAACAGCGATCCATTAATTGCTATCGGAGGTACCGGTATATTTTGAAAGAGCTCTCTGTGAACAAAGAATCAATTATATATATATTTTTTTTTTTTATTTACAAGATATCTGCTGTTTTTTTTTTAATTGCAACTTCACGTTTTATAAAGCAGACAATATTTGCGTAGATATATAGTCTGCCAGCCGTGCAGTTGCTGTGCGTGGCCTTCAGGCATGAGCACTATGTGTGATGTTACTTTTTGGCCTATCTGTATGAAAAGCCGTCTAGACACTGAGTGGCCGGCTTCAAGTAGTTATCAGAGGAAACCTGCGTGCACCTTTCTGCTCCAGTCATTTCATTAACCACACCTCTTGTGTAAATTGTACACTGTCAGTCAGGGGAACAGTCTTCTGAAAAACAAGTTTGCCTGTAATAACTCAGTTCCTTTTATGTCTTTTTGGCCTTGGGCGGAATTGACAAAATGCATCCGTGGTGTGTCTTCAGAAAATGTGGTTCATTGAGCAGGAGCTGATTTCTACAAGTTTCTGACAAGTTCTTTATTCATAAAGTTGTTCCTACTGAGTGAGAGGGAGGGAGAAGACAGACAGTTCAGTGTAAAACGCTGCTCTGTGCTTGTACGTAGCTTTTAGGGACGTCTGCTTGGGGCCGTTTGGTTAATAACTGTTGGCAGGCGGATATATAATGTGTGGATTTAGTTTTAACTTTTTTTTAGAGGTTAATATGGAGTTTTGAGTCTAAATATAGGCTGATAACATATTGTTCAAAGTTGAAGAAAACCATATTTTTGGGGGGGATAAAAATGTACTCCATTTTGTTTAGTGCCTGATTGTTCCTACTTGCTCACCGGCAGTGATACCCCACTCCTCCTTTATGGCTGGTCTTACTTTTTGGCATTCTTTTATTAATTGTATAATTTCAGGGCCAGCAGTGTTTTGCAAGGATGTGTCACAGTGCCGGATCAGAATGTATATGTGCTTCACCCATGAGAGAACCACTAAAACCTCTCTAGAATCTATTAAACACTGCAGTATCAATGTAACAACAGTTTTTGTATGGTGACGGACAGGCTGGGTCCTTCATATATAGACTGGTACATTCGCGCTACGCCAGTTTGGCTAGAGTACAAGAATTCATCAAGAGGCATAGCTCCGTGCTACTCCAGTCGCTGATGAAAGTAGCTTTTCTTCTGTACAAAACATCAGCTCTTTTGATTAATTAAACAGACAGGCGTGGCAATGCCTTGGCTCAGCCAATTTCGGCACAGTTGATTCCAATTTTGAAAATGGCAAAAGTTGCAACATTTTTATGTAATTACACGTTGCGCAATAAGTTTGCAAGTTTTCAAAGTTTTTCTGCCACTTTTCTGGCGTAAAAGCTTTGATGAATCAGCCCCTAAATGTCCAATTTTAAAGAGGACCTTTAGCCAAATTTTTCATGTTGAACTGGACACACGATGTTATATTGGCTGCAGAGCGAAAAAAAACAAAACAAACGTTTGTTTTGTTATTTTAATTGTTCCTGTCCGTTCTGGAGATTCCTACCTAGTAACACCAAATTTCCATTATGTGTGTGTATAGTGGGATTGAAAACAGAAGCTCTTTACATGGGCCTTGTGATGCTCTAAATACTAATAAAAGTGAGGTGTAAGGATTAGTTTTTAATCATTTATACTATAGTTTATAGTTTAGTGTCAATAAACTTCAATTTCTTCAGATATTTGTATCAATTGTTTCCTATTGAGAGAATTAACCCCTTCATGACACGGGGTATTTTCGTTTTTCTCTCCCCTCCTTCCCAGAGCCATACTTTTCTATTTTTCCGTCAATATGGCCATGTGAGGGCTTATTTTTTGCGGGACAAGTTGTACTTTTGAACGACATCATTGGATTTAGCTTTTCGTGTACTAGAAAATGCGGAAAAATATTCCAAGTGCAGTGAAATTTAAAAAAAAAGTGCAATCCCACACTGGTTTGTTTTTTTTTGCTAGGTTCACTAAATGCTAAAACTGTCCTGAAATTATGATTGTCCAGGTCAGTACGAGTTCATAGACGCCAAACTTGTCTAGGTTCTCTTTTATCTAAGTGGTGAAAATAAATTGTGCAAATTCCAATACCCGTCTCCATTTTTCGTGATCTGGGGTTGGGTGAGGGCTTATTTTTTGTATGCTGAGCTGACGTTTTTAATTATACCACTTTTGTGCAGATACGTTCTTTTGATCGCCCGTTATTGCATTTTACTGCAATGTTGCAGCGACAAAAAACCCCGTAATTCTGGCATTTTTAATTTCTTTCTCGCTTCGCCGTTTAGCGATCAGGTTAATCCTTTTTTTTATTGATAGATCGGGCGATTCTGAACGCAGCGATACCAAATATGTGTACGGTATGTTTGATTTTTGTATTGTTTTATTTTGAATAGGGCAAAAGGGGGGTGATTTAAATGTTTATGTTTTTTTATTTTTTTCATATTTTTTAAAACATTTTTTTTTTACTTTTGCCATGCTTCAATAGCCTCCATGGGAGGCTAGAAGCTGGCATAGCCTGATCGGCTCTGCTACATAGGAGCGAAGCTCAGATCGCTCCTATGTAGTAAAATTGCTGCATTGCTATGAGTGCCGACCACGGGGTGGCGCTCACAGCAATCCGGCATCAGCAACCATAGAGGTCTCAAGGAGACCTGGTTGTCATGCCAATGCATCGCTGACCCCCGATCACGTGACTGAGTCAGCAATGTGCTCATTTCCGGCCGGAAGCGCCGGTTAACTGCCGCTGTCAGCGTTTTAACTAGTTAATAGCGGCGGGTGGATCGAGACTCCACCTGCTGCTATTGCGGGCACATGTCAGCTGTTCAAAGCAGCTCACATGTCCCGGCTTTGATGCGGGCTCACCACCGCAGCCCACATCAAAGCGGGGGATCTGACCTCGGACGTACTATCCCGTCCACGGTCAGAAAGGGGTTAAAGGAAATCTGTCATGTAGGTAAACGTTGCTTACTAATGGAGTGGGGCTGAGGATTGTTATTATTATTATTTATTTATATAGCACCATTGCTTCCATGGTGCTGTACATGAGAAAGGAGTTACATACAAAGTTACAGATATCATTTACAGTATACAAATTTTGTAATGACAGACTAGTACAGAGGAGAGGATGACGTTGGAACTATGTTATACGAAATACACGAAATACTGTATATTGTCAAGTTCTAAAAGAATGACACCATGTTAAAGTTTTTGTTGCTGTTTCTTTTTGCTTATTTCTTTTCCATTGTTGCCAGACAATATTTCTTGTTCTTAGTTATTTTGTTTTGATGAACCTGTCCGTAAAGATACAGTTGTCATATAGAATTTTGCAGCCATTACGAGCAGCTGATTATTCATACAATAAAAAGTTCAAATTCTTGTTTGCAGATCTGCAAACCAGATGAAACCTCGGTCTGATTTACGGACTTGTGGGTTTATGCCATGTTTCTATATTTATAAAATGTAAAAATAAGTTGCTTAATTTTCTGGCAAAGGTTAAAGGTTTGGATCTTATGTGCTGCACAGATTCATCTCAACTACAACCCCAAAGAACTGGTCACTACTGAGCATGTACATAAAGTGCAGCACAGATTCATCTCAACTACGACTCCACAGCACTGGTCACTACTGAGCATGTGCATAAAGTGCAGCACAGATTTATCTCAACTACGACTCCACAGCCCTGGTCACTACTGAGCTTATATATAAAGTGCAGCACAGATTCATCTCAGCTACTACTCCACAGCACTGGTCACTACTGAGCATGTACATAAAGTGCAGCACAGATTCATCTCAACTACGACTCCACAGCACTGGTCACTACTGAGCATGTGCATAAAGTGCAGCACAGATTTATCTCAACTACGACTCCACAGCCCTGGTCACTACTGAGCTTATATATAAAGTGCAGCACAGATTCATCTCAGCTACTACTCCACAGCACTGGTCACTACTGAGCATGTACATAAAGTGCAGCACAGATTCATCTCAACTACGACTCCACAGCACTGGTCACTACTGAGCATGTGCATAAAGTGCAGCACAGATTTATCTCAACTACGACTCCACAGCCCTGGTCACTACTGAGCTTATATATAAACTGCAGCACAGATTCATCTCAGCTACTACTCCACAGCACTGGTCACTACTGAGCATGTACATAAAGTGCAGCACAGATATATCTCAACTACGACTCCACAGCCCTGGTCACTACTGAGCTTATATATAAAGTGCAGCACAGATTCATCTCAGCTACTACTCCACAGCACTGGTCACTACTGAGCATGTGCATAAAGTGCAGCACAGATTTATCTCAACTCCGACTCCACAGCACTGGTCACTACTGAGCTTATATATAAAGTGCAGCACAGATTCATATCAACTAAAAGCCCAGATCCTTAGATCAGGAACAGACCAGACTTAAGGTACACTCCCACTGGCGTAGATTCTATCACGCGAGAAAATCGGGTCGATTATGCTAATGACACTGTACTCAAACTCTGTCAGAGTGTCATTTGGGTGTGATCTGATTCTCTCACATAAGAAAATCACATCAAAGGTATGGAGTAGATGGAGAACATAATGTCTCCATCTTTTCCATTGTTTCTGTGCACGTGCATCGGACTGCACTCAGATGACACCCCAGTGCAGTCTGATGTTTTACACTCACCACAGACATATGGATGCGCATGATCCAAATATCGGAGCCGCTCACAGTATGCTGCAATAGTTTTTTCATGCCAAATCAGCATGAAAAAATAATCACTGATCTGCACTGTCCCATAGTATAACATTAGTCCTTGTGCTAGCCGAAACATCAGATAGCACTCGGCCATCTTACAGTGTATGCCAGTGTGCGCGAACCCTTAAAGAGGTTGGCCACTACTTCTTTAGTAATGGCCTATCCCCACTGATAAGCTGTTACAGGTGGTGGCCGAAAGTGCTTACATCCTGCCGAAACGCACCCACTCTGTTTTCTACAGATGGCTACTGCAGATCCACTCCCTCTGAATCTCTCTATGAATAGTGGGTGGATCTGCAGCACGTGGCCGTGGCCCCTATAGAAATAACAAAGCTGCTGTGTTCCGGCAGCATATTAGCAGGGGGCTATGTTGCACCCCCAAGGATCGGATATTAAAAAAAGTAGTGGCCAGCACCTAAGGCTATGTGCACACATTCAGGATTTGCCTGCGGATTTTTCCGCACCTCTTGGCAGAAGAAGCAGGTGAGCTTTTGATGCGGTTTTTGTGCATTTTTAATGCGTTTTTTTGCCCGGTTTTGATGCGCTATTTGTATGCGTTTTTGAAAGCTTATGACTTCCTCAAGAGCTTATTGGCAAATGGTCTTTCAAATAACCAGATGAGATTGGGAAGCGCAGGTTTTCCGAGGTGTTTTTTCAATTAAATAATGGCACGCATTGTCTGGTTGTCTGAAAAATAAAATCTGTTATATAAAAAAAAGTAGTTTAGCACCAACATTATATTGAGGCGAACAACTTTCACAAAATGAGTTTCTCTTAAAGGGAACCTGTCACCTGAATTTGGCGGGACCAGTTTTGGGTCATATGGGCGGAGTTTTCGGGTGTTTGATTCACCCTTTCCTTGCCTGCTGGCTGCATGCTGGCCGAAATATTGGATTGAAGTTCGTTCTCTGTCTTCCATAGTACACGCCTGCGCAAGGTAAGATTACTTTGCGCAGGCGTGTACTACGGAGGACAGAGAATGAACTTCATTCCAATATTTCGGCCAGCATGCAGCCAGCAGGTAAGGAAAGGGTGAATAAAACACCCGAAAACTCCGCCCATATGACCCAAAACCAGTCCCGCCAAATTCAGGTGACAGGTTCCCTTTAACCACGGGGTGTACTTACTTTTATTGCAACTGTCCATGCACATTGATTTACTTAAAGAAGCGCTCCTCCCTTGAGTTTTTATACTTTATACATAGTTTTTATATTCCATTACCTATTTAGCCCAATTGCATCTGTGTTCTGATATGGATGGGTGAGTTTGGGAGGATTTACGGGTATAGCACCAGCACCCATCCAGCTCCCACACCCATTCCCAGCACATTCCGCAAACTTCTGTAAGATTATGGATTCTTTGAATAATGTAAGACTTCTTGTCCAGTTGTAGACCACTGGTAAATGTGGATAGAGAAATCTAAAAGACTAAGTTTCATTGTTTCGATAACCTGGATGCAGCGCATCATACATATATTCAGCTATTTGCTCTAATGTAAGAGAAATCAGAGTCGCACATCTTTTCCGATCATTTATCATATGGGAAACAGATTGATTCTTTCACAAACTACATGTTGTGCCGTCTCATTATTTTTTCAATAATCCCATGTTCCCATCGGGGCTCATTATGGATCCATTGCAGAAGCGGACAGGTAAGGACTGTGTATAATTTAGTGTTTTAACCCTTTGTTGGCAGAGCCTGTTTGGGCCTCAACGATGCACTTATTTTTTTGCCTTTACACATTTCAGCAGCAATAACTTTTTTTTTATCATTGACATGGCTGTATGAGGCCTTGATTTAGGTGGAAGTAAAAGTTTGGAGTTTTTGGTGCTGCTTGGGAGTAACATAATATTTTTATTTATTTTTTTACAGTGCTTATATAGAGAAATGGATTTACTGGATTGTGTTTTTTTTATTATACAGTTATTTATTTTGATAATGATTTCAAAGGGTTGTTCACTGTTGGGCATTCATTCTTAACTGCTAAAGTGCCACACATAATTAAGAAAAAAAATATACATAGCGGTATATGCTCACCTCCCGAACTGGTTGTTCTAGCAATGGCGGCACTGTGTCTCCCAACGGTCACATCAAATTGCTGTGTCACGTGACTGCTTCAGCCAATGACCAGGTACAGCCTTCACTATTCCCTCTAAGAAGGGGTTATCCAGACATGAACAATCTTTTAAACTAAATAAATTGTACATTTAACTTTTTTCAAGTTATTGTATGGCTGCACAATAAATGTCAAATGTAGAAGAAACTGTTTTTCATTTCAAATAGCTATTTTGACCTTTGTAGATTTTTTTTGTATTTTTAATTATTACATTTTTATGTCATTTTTATTTTTTTATTATTTAAAAAAAAAAACGTTAAGGGATATGCATTTGAATAAAAATATAGCCTTTTAGTGTATTTCCATTCTTTTCTATTTGTATTGTAATAACATATGCTGCTGTTACACCAGCTCTTAGTTTACAGACAGCTCTGGGGTCCTCTCAATGTCTCAAGGGCTGACTGCATATTTGGCTATCGAGACCCCAGTTATATCGAAGGGAAACTCTTTGGTGTAGTAAAGAAGGGTGAAACAGGAGGAAGCAAATGTAGATTACAATTCTGCTGCGCTATAGAAGAGTGCTCCTTAACCCCTAAAAGACCAGGCATAATTTTGCTTTAAAGGGGTTGTCTGGTCTAAATTCATAAGTCTGCAGTCACTCTATGTGACTGTAGACTTCTGAATATCCCCAGCGCACTGTGCGCTGCTGGGATTCACCAGTTTCTTACCCGGGACCAGAGGGTATGTATGAGTTATCGATACTCCCGGCTAGTGGCCGCCGCCTCGCTCCACGCCCATTCTAGTGATTGCTGTCCTATTGGCATGGCCGACTAGAGGGCGCGACCTTGCTCAATGCAAGTGTATAGGAAGTGAGACTGCGCCCACTGGCCGGGAGTATGTATGACACATACATACCCTCTGGTCCAGGGTCAGAAACCATTCAATCCCCGCAGCGCACAGTGCGCGCACTGGGGGAATTCATAAATCTACAGTCACACTTCGTGGCTGCAGACTTATCGGTTTGGACTAGACTACCCCGTGGGCGGGGCTTCATGGAGAAAGTCCGCAACTCAGCAAAACGCTAATGTGAAACTAGCCTTAGTGTCGCATTTTTCCAGCAACAAAGGAACATACGGTATCTGCTTATTTTTTGGATGACAAAATGTAGCTTCCATTGGTCCCATTTTGGTGTACATGACTTTTTATTACACAGCTCTCCATGTAGATTGGAGCACGAACAATTGGAGAAGTAAGGATAAGTCCAGCTTCACAAACAAAACGTCTTCATTTATTAGCCTGTAAGTACAAAATTGAGCAACATATTTAATTCCTTTCAGGTGCTCGTGCCACCCATTAATAATGATTAAGGATGTCACAAGCACCTGAAATGCAGATATTAATAGGATTTTTACTTGTTGTCCAGTTTTGTGCTTACACGGTAATAAGTGAAGATGTTTGTGAAGCTGGACTTATACTCACTTTTCTTTCTGCAGGATAATGAGAATATCACATGTATCTAGTTTTTTCTTTTTCGCTAAAGAAAACCTTAGTTAAAAAGGATTTAAGAAAAAAAATCACAATTTTCACCATGCAATTTTTAGTTTTCTGTAGACAGATTTGTGTGAGGACTTATTTTTTTTATGGAACATGTGTTGTGGTTTTTACTGGTACAATTTTTGGGAAAAATTACTTTTTGATCACTTCTTAGTTACCGTAACTTTTTTAAGGGGATAAGAAAAAAAACTGCAATTTTGGCGTTTGTGTAATTTTTTTTTCTGTTTTTTATGTGAGATAAACAAATATATAGTTTCATAGCATGGGTCGAGAAGATTACTGTTTAATAAGTTTTCACAAGATTGTGATGGTGGCTGTCACTCAGCTAAACTTCCCAAAGAGAAGATGAACATGGTGTCACGGTATGACTCGATCCAATGGCTGGTCGGTCAGCGGATGGCACAACTCACAAACCACGGGATGGACAAGGTGACAGGAAGGCCCTACCCGTAGGGATTGGGGGATGGTCACCACCTGGGCGCAAACCTGAGCCTGTCCCTGCACTCCCCTAATGCCCTATGCGGGTCTTTTCACCCCGCCGCCGTCTGGATACCTCGTCCCTAGTAGTCACCTATTACTGCCCTGGCCAGTGCACTGGCCGGCAAGGAGCACTAGCCTCAACTCTGCAGATAATACACACAAAGGAAAGTGACAAACACCAAAGGGACAAGGTAAAAAAAAAACACACTTAGCTTATGAACACTGATGCTAAGCTCCACACTGCAGATAACAACAGCAACTGAACTCCAATCACCAGATTTGGCTGACACCAGAGCGTGCTCCTGCTAGGCTGGTCTCCAAAAAGAAACTGTCAACAACAGTCAGGTGATGCATCATGTGACCTTTTAACCCCTTCATGACCTTGGGATTTTTCGTTTTTCCGTGTTCGTTTTTCACTCCCCTCCTTCCCAGAGCGATAACTTTTTTATTTTTCCGTCAATTTGGCCATGTGAGGGCTTATTTTTTGCGGGACGAGTTGTACTTTTGAACGACATCATTGGTTTTAGCATGTCGTGTACTAGAAAACGGGAAAAAAATTCCAAGTGCGGTGAAATTGCAAAAAAAGTGCAATCCCACACTTGTTTTTGCAGCAAACTGAGTGGAAAGAGGAATGGAGTGATCCATGGATTGGATCTATACACAGTATATCAAGACACCAAAAAGGTGAGTGGATTCACACTGAGTACACACCTTGGGAAACTAACTACTACACTCAGAAGTCTGCGCTTCCCATTTCTCTCCCTATAATCCCCTCTTGTTTTACACTTGTTTTTTGTTTGGCTTTTTTGCTAGGTTCACTAAATGCTAAAACTGACCTGCCATTATGATTCTCCAGGTCAGTACGAGTTCATAGACACCAAACATGACTAGGTTATTTTTTATCTAAGTGGTGAAAAAAAATTCCAAACTTTGCTAAAAAAAAAAAAAAAAATTGCGCCATTTTCCGATACCCGTAGCGTCTCCATTTTTCGTGATCTGGGGTCGGTTGAGGGCTTATTTTTTGCGTGCCGAGATGACGTTTTTAATGATAGCATTTCGGTGCAGATACGTTCTTTTGATCGCCCGCTATTGCATTTTAATGCAATGTCGCGGCGACCAAAAAAACGTAATTCTGGCGTTTTGAATTTTTTTCCCGCTACGCTGTTTAGCGATCAGGTTAATGCTTTTTTTTAGTTGATAGATCGGGCGATTCTGAGCACGGCGATACCAAATATGCGTAGATTTTATATTTTTTTATTGATTTATTTTGATTGGGGCGAAAGGGGGGTGATTTAAACTTTTATATTTTTTTTATTTTTTTAACATTTTTTTCAACTTTTTTTTTTTACTTTTGCCATGCTTCAATAGCCTCCATGGGAAGCTAGAAGCAGGCACAGCACGATCGCCTCTGCTACATAGCAGCGATCTGCTGATCGCTGCTATGTAGCAGAAATAGAGGTGTGCTGTGAGCGCCGACCACAGGGTGGCACTCACAGCCACCGGTCATCAGTAAGTAACCATAGAGGTCTCAAGGACCTCTATGGTTACAATGGAGACGCATTGTCGACCCCCGATCATGTGACGGGGGTTGGCGATGACGTCATTTCCGGCCGCCCGGCCGGATGCGGTAGTTAAATGCCGCTGTCTGCGTTTGACAGCGGCATTTAACTAGTTAATAGGTGCGGGCAGATCGCGATTCTGCCCGCGCCTATTACGGGCACATGTCAGCTGTTCAAAACAGCTGACATGTCCCGGCTTTGATGCGGGCTCACCGCGGAGCCCTGCATCAAAGCAGGGGATCTGACCTCGGACGTACTATCCCGTCCGAGGTCAGATAGGGGTTAAAGGATAGTGGGAGTGGTCACCACCTGCATCAGCTGACCCAGCAGCACTGCAGTAACATCAGATTGCCAGCGGGGGAAAGAAACTGACATTAACGCCCGATGGTCCAAAAGGAAGAAAGTTTTAAACTGAGTGGAACCAGAGCTGCCACAAATTCAAAAATGGATCGTGACACATGGTTTATGACACCATCTTTATATACACAGAGCTGAACTAGTTTATAGATTGTACATAGTGTAGTGTATATAGTGATTGTGTATAGATTTAGAAGCACTCGCAGTGCTTTCATGTCCGAACCCAGTGAACATATGATCAGGAGAGGGAGCAGGAGCTACTGGGTCCTTGAAAACTCTGATATCTCTGCTTTGAAGCCAGGACGCTGAAATTTCCCTGTACCTGAGGCTAATGTATCAATTTCTGTTACAAAATAAATCAACAAAAAACAAAAGAATGTATTGATATGTTAAAAAGCAATGAGGGGCCCAGTGTTTAAAGTAACAAAAAAGTAAATAAAAATAGCAAAGGAAAAAAAATAAGTAAAAAAAAAAATCTAAACTAAAAAAAAGACACTGCCAGTATAAATCGCTACTTCTAGCCCCACCCTTATAAAAAAAAATGTCCTATACAAAACAATTTCTATGAAAAGGTGAGCACAAATGTTTTTAGTGGTGCTTTGTGGTCGTAAATAAAAAAAATAAACCAAAACATTAAAAATAGACACATGGCTCCAATTTATTTTTACATTTTTCCCCCATATCAGCAAAAAAGTCTAAAAATGTCATATAAATTAAGCATCATGTGTCGCAAAAAAAGAAAGCAATAATTATTTGAAAATGTGAACATGAAAAAATTGTAGAACCATTAAAAGCGCATGTATGATAAAAGCATGAAACTGTCCCTGGTCAGGAGGGGAGTAAAGAACCAAGTCATGAACTGTTTGATACTTACAGTTAGGTCCATATATATTTGGACAGAGACAACATTTTTCTAATTTTGGTTATAGACATTACCATAATGAATTTTAAACAAAACAATTCAGATGTAGTTGAAGTTCAGACTTGCAGCTTTCATTTGAGGGTATCCACATTAAAATTGGATGAAGGGTTTAGGAGTTTCAGCTCCTTAACATGTGCCACTTTGTTTTTAAAGGGACCAAAAGTAATTGGACAGATTCAATAATTTTAAATAAAATGTTCATTTTTAGTACTTGGTTGAAAACCCTTTGTTGGCAATGACTGCCTGAAGTCTTGAATTCATGGACATCACCAGACACCGTGTTTCCTTTGATGCTCTGCCAGGCCTTCACTGCGGTGGTTTTCAGTTGCTGTTTGTTTTGGGCCTTTCTGTCTGAAGTTTAGTCTTTTACAAGTGAAATGCATGCTCAGTTGGGTTGAGATCAGGTGACTGACTTGGCCATTCAAGAATATTCCACTTCTTTGCTTTAATAAACTCCTGGGTTGCTTTGGCTTTATGTTTTGGGTCATTGTCCATCTGTAGTATGAAACGACGACCAATCAGTTTTGCTGCATTTGGCTGGATCTGAGCACACAGTATGTCTCTGAATACCTCAGAATTCATTTGGCTGCTTCTGTCCTATGTCACATCATCAATAAATACTAGTGACCCAGTGCCACTGGCAGCCATGCATGCCCAAGCCATCACACTGCCTCCGCCGTGTTTTACAGATGATGTGGTAGGCTTTGGATCATGAGCTGTACCACGCCTTCGCCATACTTTTCTCTTTCCATCATTCTAGTAGAGGTTGATCTTGGTTTCATCTGTCCAAAGAATGTTCTTCCAGAACTGTGCTGGCTTTTTTAGATGTTTTTTCGCAAAGTCCAGTCTAGCCTTTTTATTCTTGATGCTTATGAGTGGCTTGCACCGTGCAGTGGACCCTCTGTATTTACTTTCATGCAGTCTTCTCTTTATGGTAGATTTGGATATTGATACGCCGACCTCCTGGAGAGTGTTGTTCACTTGGTTGGTGTTACAGCGGCTGCTCACCGCTCTGTTCCTGGTCCTCAGCGTGCCGCCTCCGCCCCCCTCGCGCGCTCTTCTTTCAGCGCTCGGCGCGTTGTCCTCTCCTCCTCTCGGGCGGCGCCATCTTCTTCCGGCATCGCTCGTTCCTGTGCCCCTACTTCCGGCGCTCCTGCGCAGGTGCACAGGCTTCAGCATTAGATACAGCCTCACAGCTCCGGATCACCTAGCACCGGGTGTGGTGCATCTGCAGCCAATCACCATGGAGAGCACGGTATTTCAGGCCACCTCCTCTGCTAGGAGGTGCCTGAGTATCTTTAGTGTTTGCTTAGTCTCTGGCCGTTCGCTGTGTCTCTGTACTTGCTCTGCGCTCCGGCGCTACTATTTACTGTGTTTGTTTTCCGTTACTTTGTTTCAGTTCCCTCTCCGTCCCTGGTTCTCCTCTGCCGATTCCTGCCTTCTGTTCCCGTGTCTTCTGCCTCTGGATTTTCCGCTGCTGATTCCGGTCCTCAGTTTTGTCTACTCTTCAGCCTTCCCTTTACTTGAGCCGTCCCTTCTGGTATCCGCTACCGTTGTAAGGTAACCTCTGGGCCTGCTCCTAAACAGCCCCTGTATAGGGGTTGGTTAACACCGGGTCTGCTCGCCCACGAGGGGGACTTCTACGGTCCAGAGGGTCCACTCTCGTACCCATCTCTGTAGTCCTAACAGTATACTCAGGCCATGGACCCCGCGGGTGCCGCGTTTTCTGCTCAGAAGGAATTGGCGCACATACGCGACAATCAGCAGCGCATCATGTCCTTCTTAAAAAATTTGGAGTCTCGCCTAACCTCTTTGCAAACCGCCGACCCTGCTAATACTAATCAAATTGCAGCCATGCAGCAGGAACTCTCCCAACAACGCGATACGCAGGCGCGTATGCTATCCTATTTGGCTTCCATAGACGACCGTTTATTTAATTTGCAGTCTCTCTCTACAGCTTCCGCCCAGGCTTCGCAAGATTCGGCTCCCTCGCCCCATCCGCTTCCTCGCCTCGGCAAACCTCCCATGTTTAGCGGGGATCCCAAGCTCTGTAGGGGGTTCCTGAACCAGTGTCGCCTCCACTTTGAGCTCCTTCCCCAACAGTATCCCTCCGACCGGGCCAAAGTGGCTTTTATAGTATCTCATTTAGAGGGGGAGGCTTTGGCCTGGATCAATCCTCTGTGGGAACGGGATGATCCTGTAGTTACCCAACTAGCTTCTTTCTTAGAGACTTTTCACAGGGTTTTTGATGAGCCCGGGCGCTTAGCTTCCACAACAGAGTCGCTTTTCAACCTCCAGCAAGGTTCTCTATCTGTTGGCCAATACGCCATACGTTTTCGTACTTTAGCCTCTGAATTAGGGTGGAACAACGAGGCCCTGGTAGGAGCCTTTTGGCGAGGCCTGTCCAGTCGAATAAAGGATGAGCTGGCTGGACAGGATACCCCAACATCTTTAGATGACCTCATTTCCCTGTCCACGCGCATAGACCTACGCTTTCAGGAGCGAACGCGTGAGACTACTAGAGAAAAGAGGTCTGTTCGTTCTCTACCTCCCATCCGCAGGTCAGGAAGTCCGCGTCCCTTGTCATCTACTACAACTTCCTTGCCAGAGCCCATGCAAATAGATCGGGTCAAGCTATCAGAGCAACGCCGTCGGGAGAGACGATCCCAAGGACTCTGCTTTTACTGCGGTAGCGCCTCACATTTACTACGAACATGTCCTGAGAGGCCGGAAAACTCCTCCGCCTAGGACAGGTAAGGGAGGCCTCCCTAGGTGTTTCTGATTCCTCTCAACCCTTGTTTTTGTCCGTTTTGTTAGTGCTAAATCAAAAGCGTTTTTCTGAGGCCGCGTATGTGGATTCGGGCGCGGCGGTCAACTTTATCAGTCTTGAGGTGGTTCGGAGGCTTCGCGTTCCAGTTCTCTCGTTGGATTCTCCTCGTCAGATTGCTTCCGTAGATGGGAGACCCTTGCAAGACGCCGTCACTTTGATTACGGAAGAGATAGACCTATGTATCGGGGCTCTTCATCGTGAGAAGATAACTTTCTATGTTTTGCCTAATCTAACCCATACTCTGCTTCTAGGTTTACCTTGGCTCCGTTTGCACGAACCCACCCTGGACTGGCGTTCAGGTGATGTACTCCGTTGGGGATCTACGTGTCAAACACAATGCCTTCTGCCTGTTCGCCCTGTAGTTTCGCTTCCGACTGATTCCGTTCTTCCCAGACTACCTACTCCATATCTGTCCTACATTGATGTTTTTGACAAGAAAGAAGCAGAGAGTCTTCCTCCGCATCGACTCTACGATTGCCCGATCGAACTTCTTCCCGGTTCCACTCCACCTAGAGGGAGGATTTACCCTCTGTCTCCTGCTGAGACTAAAGCTATGTCTGAGTACATCCAAGAGAATCTATCTAGGGGATTCATCCGAAAGTCTTCTTCCCCTGCCGGTGCGGGGTTCTTCTTCGTCAAGAAAAAAGACGGATCTCTTCGACCCTGCATTGATTACAGAGGTTTGAACAACATTACTATCAAGAACAAGTACCCTCTGCCCCTTATTCCTGAACTCTTCGACCGATTAAGAGGAGCACGAATCTTTACGAAGCTGGATCTTCTAGGTGCTTATAATCTTGTTCGAATCCGGGCCGGCGACGAGTGGAAGACTGCCTTTAACACTCGGGACGGGCATTATGCATACCTAGTCATGCCGTTCGGTCTCTGCAATGCTCCCGCAGTCTTCCAAGAATTCGTCAATGACATTTTCCGAGACCTTCTTTACTCCTGTGTGGTAGTATATCTAGACGACATCCTAATTTTTTCGGCTGACCTATCATCTCACAGAAGAAGCGTCCGTTTGGTTTTGCAACGCCTTAGAGAGAATCGTCTTTATGCTAAGTTTGAGAAGTGTCTCTTCGAACAGACTTCACTGCCTTTTCTCGGATACGTCATTTCGGATTCTGGTCTCAAGATGGACCCTGAGAAGCTGAGAACCATTCTCAGTTGGCCATGTCCCTATGGAACAAAAGCCATCCAGCGCTTTCTAGGGTTCGCCAACTACTACAGGCAGTTCATTTCACATTTCTCCTCGGTAGTTCGGCCTCTTTCTGCTCTCACTCGTAAAGGTGCCAATCCGAAGACTTGGACTCCAGAGGCCGAAAAAGCTTTTGAGCTTCTGAAGCAATCCTTTTCCTCCGCTCCCGTTTTACACCATCCAGAGATCAATAGACCATTCATTCTCGAGGTGGATGCCTCTTCTACCGATGCCGGGGCAGTGCTCTCTCAAAGATCTTCTACTGGTTGCCTGGTTCCCTGTGGCTTCTTTTCCAAGACATTCTCAGCATCGGAACGAAATTATACCATTGGGGACCGAGAACTCTTGGCCATAAAGCTGGCTCTTGGGGAGTGGAGGCATCTTCTGGAGGGAGCCGTTCATCCGTTTGTGATTTTTTTCTGACCACAAGAATTTGGCCTATCTTCAGACCGCACACAGACTTAATCCACGGCAAGCTCGATGGTCCCTGTTTTTTGCCCGCTTCGACTTTGAGCTTCGTTTTCGTCCTGGCGACAAGAACATCAAAGCAGATGCCCTGTCCAGACTTTCGCCGCTTGAGGACATCGACGAGGAACCAGCGCATATTGTGGATCCCGGTAAAATCGTTACTGTGGCCCCTTTAAGTATAAGCTGTCCACCCCCGGGTAAGACGTTTGTCACTGAGAAGGACAGAGAGACAGTGCTGCGATGGGGACATTCCTCCAAATTGGCAGGCCACGCCGGGATTAGAAAAACCTCTCTTCTCATCTCTCGCTACTATTGGTGGCCCTCGTTACGTCATGATGTCGAGGAGTTTGTCGTCTCCTGCCCTTCCTGTGCCAAGTGCAAGGTGCCTAGACAATTACCTCGTGGAGGGTTACTTCCTCTTCCTGTGCCTTCGAGTCCTTGGCAACACATCGCCATGGACTTCATTACCGATTTACCGAGATCCTCTGGTTGTACAGCCATCCTTACGGTGGTAGATCGGTTCTCTAAGATGGCCCATTTCGTTCCCTTGTCTGGACTTCCCTCAGCTCCAGAATTGGCGAGGATCTTTATTTCTAATATCTTCAAACTCCATGGGTTCCCTTTAAACATCGTGTCTGACCGAGGAGTCCAGTTTACATCACGATTCTGGAGAGCGTTATGCAAGCTTTTGAAGATATCACTAGATTTTTCATCAGCCTATCACCCTCAGACTAATGGTCAAGCTGAACGAACAAATCAGATTGTGACTGCCTCAGAGGCGTAGCTAGAGCTTTTGCCGCCCGGGGCTGTTCCCGAGTTTGGCGCCCCCCCCCCCCCCCCCAGCTCAATACACACAAAGGTTACCAAAAATGGTTTTCCTGTTTTGTAGAACTTAAACTGGGCCTAATGGTGTCACCCCCACATGCCACACCTGTGACTTAATACCACCACACCATGACCAGGCCACATAGTGACCGAATAATACTACATACAAGGGACAAATACCACCGCACCATTTCCAGACCACATATTACCACCACATAGTGACTGAATACTACAATACTGATCAGTAATAAAAAAAAAAAACCCACAATACTATCACCATAAGTGCCAGTATTCACAGGAGATCTGTACTTAGTATGCAGTGTCTGTGTAGAGGTAATACAGAGATCACTGGTGATTATACACAGGACCTCTATATAGTATACAGTGTATAGTGTCAGTGTATAGGTAACACTGACTCACCAGTGACGTCTCTAGGTGAAGTCCTTCATCTTTTATCCAGCACAGACCGCCATCATTCCTTCCAGCCAGGACTCGTTTCTGCAGGAAATAACACCGTTATCTAGAGCTCCGCTTGCAGAACACATTACTTAATTTTTCACAACTTCTACATTACACCACATGAAGAAAAAAAGGTGATATAGTGTCACTCTGCACAGTAACAGGACCGCCCCCCCATTTAAAACAGTATACTCAAAAAATAAAATAAATACATCACTGCAGTAACAATATCCCTTAATTATCCCCTATGGTAATAATATTCCCCACCCTGGCCCCGTTTATCTCATTCCTGGCTCCAGCCATATGTTGTCGTATCCTGCCCTCATGAGTATCCATTCTACCCCATATGATCTCCCCATCCTGCCCCACCAGCCTCCATCGTATCCGTCCTGCCCCATGATCCAATCCTGCCCCGTGTCTCCAATCATGCCCCGTATCTACATTCTGCCCATGCCTCAAGTCCTGCCCCCAGTGTGTCCAGCATATTACCCCCATGTTGTCCAGCAATCTGCCCCAGTGTGTCCAGCATATTACCCCCATGTTGTCCAGCAATCTGCCCCAGTGTGTCCAGCATATTACCCCCAGTGTGTCCAGCAATCTGCCCCAGTATGTCCAGCATATTACCCCCAGTGTGTCCAGCAATCTGCCCTCAGTGTGTCCAGCAATCTGCCCCAGTGTCCAGCCTTTCCCCAGTGTGTCCAGCAGTCTGCCCCAGTGTGTCCAGCATATTACCCCCAATGTCCAGCATTGCCCCAGTGTGTCCAGTATATTACCCCCAGTGTGTCCAGCAATCTGCCCCAGTGTCCAGCATTGCCCCAGTGTGTCCAGAAGTCTGCCCCAGGGTCTCCAGCATTGCCTCAATGTGTCCAGAAATCTGCCCCAGGGTCTCCAGTATTGCCCCAGTGTGTCCAGCAATCTGCCCCAGGGTCTCCAGTATTGCCCCAGTGTGTCCAGCATTCTGCCCCATAGTCTCCTGTACTGCCCCAGTGTGTCCAGCATTCTGCCCCATGGTCTCCAGTATTGCCCCAGTGTGTCCAGCAATCTGCCCCATGGTCTCCTGTATTGCCCCAGTGTGTCCAGCATTCTGCCCCATGGTCTCCAGTATTGCCCCGGTGTGTCCAGCAATCTGCCCCATGGTCTCCAGTATTGCCCCAGTATGTCCAGAAGTCTGCCCCAGGGTCTCCAGCATTGCCTCAATGTGTCCTGAGATCTGCCCCATGGTCTCCAGTATTCAGAGTGTCCAGCATTCTGCCCCATAGTCTCCTGTACTGCCCCAGTGTGTCCAGCATTCTGCCCCATGGTCTCCAGTATTGCCCCAGTGTGTCCAGCATTCTGCCCCATGGTCTCCAGTATTGCCCCAGTGTGTCCAGCATTCTGCCCCATGGTCTCCAGTATTGCCCCAGTGTGTCCAGCATTCTGCCCCATGGTCTCCAGTATTGCCCCAGTGTGTCCAGCAATCTGCCCCATGGTCTCCTGTATTGCCCCAGTGTGTCCAGCATTCTGCCCCATGGTCTCCAGTATTGCCCCGGTGTGTCCAGCAATCTGCCCCATGGTCTCATGTATTGCCCCAGTGTGTCCAGCAATCTGCCCCATGGTCTCCAGTATTGCCCCAGCCCCAGACAGTCAGAAATAAAGAAAAAAAAAAAAAAGTAAAATCCTCACCTCTCCCGTTCCCAGCGCAGGTCCGGTGCAGTCAGCGTCTCTCCGGCTCTGCGACGCTCAGGACAGAGAGGCAGAGCGGCGCGCACAGTAGTGACGTCATCGCGCCCTCTGCTCTGAGACGTCGCAGAGTCAGAGGAGGCTGCAGCTGCCGGCGCCGCAGGAACCAGGAGAGGTGAGTATAGAGCGGGGGGCGGGGGCGGGACCCGGGGGTGGGGGGAGCTGGCCCTGGTCGTGGCGGCGGACGGCGCCGCCCGAAGATTTAAAGGGGCGTCTTTTTTTTTTTTTTTTAATCTTCTTCTGCAGCGCCGGCCGCCCCCAGCATTGTGCCGCCCGGGGCGGACCGCCCCCCCCGCACCCCCTTCCTACGCCACTGGACTGCCTATCTTCGTCATTTCATCAACTCCCACCAAGATGATTGGGTAAACCTTCTGCCTTGGGCCGAATTCGCCTATAACAATCATTCTAGTGAATCCTCAGCCAAGTCTCCTTTTTTTGTCATATTTGGACAACATCCGAATATGCCTCTTCCAATTTCTTCCACTACTGGAGTTCCGGCAGCAGACTCTTTGACTTTAAATTTTTCTGCAATTTGGGGTGAGGTTAAAGAGGCTCTCAAAAAGACTTCTGTTAAAATGAAGAGACATGCCGACAAGAAGCGCTTAGATTCTTTCTCATTTTTACCAGGCGATAAAGTTTGGCTCGCCTCTCGTTACATTAGGCTCAAGATACCATCCTATAAACTTGGTCCTCGTTTCATCGGTCCCTTCGAGATTCTGAGTCGAATCAACGAAGTTGCCTACAAGCTGAAGTTGCCCGCTTCGCTCCGGATCCCCAATACTTTTCATGTGTCTCTGCTCAAGCCTGTTGTTCTTAATCGCTTCCATCCTTCTTCCTGTACCTCTCCTCAGCCTGTCCATGCTGATAACATCTTTGAGGTGAGGGATATTCTAGCCAAGAAGAGTATTCGCGGGAGAGAGTTTTTCATAGTGGATTGGAAGGGGTTTGGGCCTGAGGAAAGATCCTGGGAACCTCGAGAGAATATCGATGCACCTCGTCTACTTAACAAATTCCTCTCTAGTTTTAGGAAGAGAGATTTTAAAGAGGGGGGTACTGTTACAGCGGCTGCTCACCGCTCTGTTCCTGGTCCTCAGCGTGCCGCCTCCGCCCCCCTCGCGCGCTCTTCTTTCAGCGCTCGGCGCGTTGTCCTCTCCTCCTCTCGGGCGGCGCCATCTTCCGTCATCGCTCGTTCCTGTGCCCCTACTTCCGGCGCTCCTGCGCAGGTGCACAGGCTTCAGCATTAGATACAGCCTCACAGCTCCGGATCACCTAGCACCGGGTGTGGTGCATCTGCAGCCAATCACCATGGAGAGCACGGTATTTCAGGCCACCTCCTCTGCTAGGAGGTGCCTGAGTATCTTTAGTGTTTGCTTAGTCTCTGGCCGTTCGCTGTGTCTCTGTACTTGCTCTGCGCTCCGGCGCTACTATTTACTGTGTTTGTTTTCCGTTACTTTGTTTCAGTTCCCTCTCCGTCCCTGGTTCTCCTCTGCCGATTCCTGCCTTCTGTTCCCGTGTCTTCTGCCTCTGGATTTTCCGCTGCTGATTCCGGTCCTCAGTTTTGTCTACTCTTCAGCCTTCCCTTTACTTGAGCCGTCCCTTCTGGTATCCGCTACCGTAGTAAGGTAACCTCTGGGCCTGCTCCTAAACAGCCCCTGTATAGGGGTTGGTTAACACCGGGTCTGCTCGCCCACGAGGGGGACTTCTACGGTCCAGAGGGTCCACTCTCGTACCCATCTCTGTAGTCCTAACAGTTGGCTGTTGTGAAGGGGTTTCTCTTCACCATGGAGATTATTCTCCTATCATCCACCACTGTTGTCTTCTGTGGGCGCCCAGGTCTTTTTGCATTGATGAGTTCACCAGTGCTTTCTTTCTTTCTCAGGATGTACCAAACTGTAGATTTTGCCACTCCTAATATTGTAGCAATTTCTCGGATGGGTTTTTTCTGTTTTCGCAGCTCAAGGATGGCTTGTTTCACCCGCATGGAGAGCTCCTTTGACTACATGTTTACTTCACAGCAAAACATTCCAAATGCAAGCACCACACCTCAAATCAACTCCAGGCCTTTTATCTGCTTAATTGAGAATGACATAACGAAGGGATTGCCCACACCTGTCCATGAAATAGCCTTGGAGTCAATTGTCCAATTACTTTTGGTCCCTTTAAAAACAGGGTGACACATGTTAAGGAGCTGAAACTCCTAAACTCTTCATCCAATTTTAATGTGAATACCCTCAAATGAAAGCTGAAAGTCTGAACTTCAACTGCATCTGAATTGTTTTGTTTAAAATTCATTGTGGTAATGTCTATAACCAAAATTAGAAAAATGTTGTCTCTGTCCAAATATATATGGACCTAACTGTATTTCACCTTAGTATTACTTAGTACTTAGTATTTTTGACAAATACATACGATTCGTTGCAATAACTAAAACTGCATTACTAACTGGCTCATTTTATGATTTTTTTATTTAATAAATAACATTATAGGATCAAAAAGGTTCTAATATGCGGTAATTCACTTCTATGAATTGTACATTTAAAGGGCCAGTCTCATCACAAACATTACAGACCTCTCCTCTCATCTTTGTACAGAGAGCTGCATGCACAGCCAATGACGTTAATGTACTGAACTCGTGGCCTAGATAAGACAAGAGAATGGAGAAAGATGGACCGAATCAAATAAACCCCTGCCAATCAAAAATAAGTGATGTATCTGTATATTTTTCCCCCTGTCCCCAGGACAAATACTATCTGGCAATTATTGCAGACTTGGATGCCTACCAGTTCACTTTAGACTTGAACATGGCTCAGTTGAGTTGATACCCTAGAATGGGATGGAGGTGATCAAAAAAAAAAAAACAGAACAGAGAATTTAATTAAAAAAAAATCCTAGAATAAAAATATGTTTAATTGCTAAAGTTCCCTGCTTACAGCCCTTTAAGCTGCCAATCAATGGGTTATGATAACAGGTCTGTAGGTCTCAGGACTGAATATTGCTGACCAGACACATCACATATTTCTCTTTACTATTGTTGGGGTTTATTTTATAGTCAGTGGTTTAGTCCAAACTTTGACGGGTTTTGAATACATTGACAGTCCAAAACAGTCGCATTTCCTGAGCTGCTGCTTTTTCTGTCAAAAATAATATCTACTTTTCAGATGCCCTGTGGTGCCTGGGAGCCTTATCCCTCTTGAGGGCAATGACGCCAGAAGGAAACTGGTTTCACATCTGGACGACTGGTCATAAATAATATCCATTCTGCATAGCAGATCTTGGGTCTATGAAGGTAGGGAAGAGACCACAGTGCCACAGTACAAATACATGGACAAATATAGCAGGGAAAAAAGATTGGACTTATGGATTTATCTTCTTTTTTTTACAGTTAATGTCTTATATTTTAGTATTAGAGATAATTTTTTGCTGTTTGGATTTTTTGTATTCCGTAAAATGACAGTATGATGCCGTCTTGTACATGCCAAACGGTACTTTTATATTATGTAAGTTAATTTTAAAAGGTAATCTGTCAGTAAGATAAAACCACTCCCCACGCACCCATCCCAGACCACATTTATGGGCATACAGGTTTTTGTAAATGTAAATTCATTAAAGCCTTTATATCTTCTATCTGTTGCTGCATACCAAAGACATTTTCAATCATATACAAATGAGACATTAAGTGCTCCAGACATGACAAAGCACTTAAGGTGTCACGTACTTTCTCTCTCAGAAGCAGCATCTTTAACTTGATTGATGGCTCACAATCTGATTTCCTTGCATGATACCAAACACTGGACAGACAGATCAATCCAGCTAAAAAGGCTGGTTCTGGGCGGGGAAACAACCTGGAGAGGCAGTGGCTTGTTAAGTGCTCTGTCATGCCCAGAGCACTGAACTCCTCATTTGCATAATTATTAAAGCGCTAATTAATCAAGAATTCAGCAACAGATAGGTGTCAATGGATTTAGATTTCAAAGACCTGCAATACATATGCGATTTGGGGAGATTCATCATACTGATAGATTTCCTTTAAGTCGGATTTCTGAATTCAAAAATAGAATTCCAACACTGCAAAATGAAAAAAAAAAAACTTCTAAGATACTTACTTTTTAGATTCTGTGACATTTTGTACATTACCGTACCGTGAGGACCTGCATTATTTATATTGCTAACTGATTTATTAGATGCCAGAAAACAAGAAAAATCCAAAAAGCAATCCGCTAAGGTCTGTATTTAATATGGATGACTGTAGCTGTTTCAGTGTTCAGAATGGACAAAGCCTCTAATACCCACTGTCAGAATCCGCCCTCTCCGCCATCTCTGAAAAGATGATGTCCTGAGCACCAGTTGCCTGACCCTGCGGCCAAACCGTGACCTCAGCGGCCAGATGACTGGTGATAGAAGACGGCATTTCTTCTCATCTAGTGGTGACGGTCTGTGTCCTGTTGGGCAGGGTGGATTGACTGGGGATAGGTCATCAACATGGTAGATCTGGACAGGCGCTTTCATCTCTGATCTATTATCGACAGTCTTTAAAAAATACAATATTGTGAATGTAATGCACGATAATCAATTGTGTATTTAATCAATGCGATAGGGAACCAAAATAACAGCTATATTGTCCTAAGTAGTAATTCCATACTGTGTCCTATTAATCCCGCCATACTTTACCCAGATAACAGGAAACAGGTGTACATTTTTAAGAAAACCATCAGAAATTTGTAGTTTAAAGATAATCTGTCCGGAAATTTGTGCAGCTCCTGGGAGCACTGACCTGGTCTGTGGATCGGGTTTGTGCAAAGCGATTTACTCCTCTCTAATCTTAATAGTTTGTTTACATTTTTAGAAAACGTGTTTTTTTTCTGGAATAAGACATCGGGTTGCAGTTATTAAGGTATCTTTTGATTAAACTTTCCATACCTGTTTATCCTTACAGACTGCTTAAGAGGGTTAATCCGTCTGACAGACTCCTTTTACAGGGGTTGACTGGATTTAAGCTACAAGTCTGCAGTCACTCTATGTGACTGTAGACTTGTGAATCTTCACATCACGAGCTGTAAGGACTCTACGGTGTTTGGAGCGGCGGTCATGTGACCGCAAGTATGTCATATGCATGGGATTTGGATGTTTTGCCCCCAGCAGTTCGCCCCGGGTACATTTACTTCACCTGTGGGAAGTTATACCATCCAGCTGCCATACCTTCACCCCAGAGGACCCCTATAAGCAGCGTCGGTCCCTACTGACCGAATACCACAGGTGGCGCACGAACAAACTTTATTCTTAAACTCCCTTTAAAGACCTTTTCCATTACTTGGGCACCCACCAAGGACGGGGCGCAGCCACCATGACGTCCACCGAGTACCCCACTGCCCTGATGGGCGACTCAACTTGGCGTCACAAACAGGATGTACCCGGGGCGAACTGCTTGGGGCGAAACATCCTAAAACCGATATGCATACTCCTGGCCATATTCCGGCTAGACTGTTTCTGGCCTCGTCTAGTAAGCCTACACTGAGCGAGGCAGTGCCCATCAATTCAACTGTGACCTGGAGTATGCATACCGCATACTTGCGGGCACATGACCGCCGCTTCCGGCACCGGAGAGTCTACACAGTACGAAGTCCGAGGAGCCTGCTCACCTCTGAGCTTTCCTTAACTCTGGTGTATCAAATTTATACAATGATGCCATAAAACATACTCTGTATTTCCTATGAAATCTTGTATATATAAATGTAAGATGATATTTGCCTCTTGGCCCCTTCCAATGCATCCTGTGATTATTTATTTGCCTTGGCAGGAGCTGCCTGACATTGGTTACTACGACATCTGGTTATTGGCTGATATCAACAATTCCTTTTCATATGCATCCAGTGATACATCATTTAATATGTAATGATGCAATTTATTCCCCCACCTTAAGGGCATAATCTTACATTTATCTACAATAAACCTCATCTACCATTTCTCAGCTTAATGTTCCAGGCCCTCCAAATCCCTCTGTAATATAATACCATCCTCTTCTGTGTTAATTACGCTGCACAGTTTAGGATTGTCTGCAAATATGTACTTTCTACACTCAAAGCAATTTACTAGTTTCTACTAGTCACACGCTGGGAAAGGGGCGGCATCCCCAAATGGGAAGAGCAGTGTAAAAATTCCGGTAGAATATAGGGAATATTATAATGTGCAGCAACTGGAATCAAGAGTTCCGTCCACATGATACAGTAAGCGTAGCCGCAATCCACTGATCACTACCTAAATTACAATGCGAGGTAAAGCATAGATCACATACCCATGTTTGTCTTTAAACTTCAGCCCTAGGAACCCAGACTAAAAGGGGTTTTCCAGTCTTAGGATAGGTCCGCAATATAGAATTGGTGGGTATCCAAGTGTGCAGCTCTAGATGTGGGCATTGCACAAATTCAGGACAGCTCTGCTCCATTCACTGTGTACTGTCTGTTCTGGGTTACTGCAGCTCCGCTACTATTCAAGAGAATAGGAGGTAAGCCGCAGTACACAGGAAAGTGCACAAAGCTGTGTTTTACTGGCTTTGCTGAATATGAGATCACTGATTGAAGCATTGCGGGGGTGCTGGGTGTCAGGCACCCCGATACGATTTTGTTAATCTACCCCAAGTACAGATCATTATAAGCAATCTGTCGCCAGATTTTTGCTACCTAATAAGAGCTGCATAAAGTAGAGACAGTCATTGATTCCAGCGATGTGTCACTTGCTAGGCTACTTGCTTTAACTTTAATACAAATCGCTGTTTTATCAACTTTAGGACTAGTAACCCTGCTGCAATGTAGTGCTCTATGTTTATGCGCTCTGTACAACCCTGTCCCCAGTAATGGTTGGCAGCTTTCTGCCTATGCACAGGGTACATAAAGTGGCCAATCATTGATGTGGGCGGAGTTATACAGAGCTCAGTATTCCGAGAATCGGTAGCTCTGCAGCAGAGAAAACAGTAATTTTATCAAAACTACAGCAATTTGACACGTCACTGGAATCGGGTTCTTTGCCCCTGCACCATGCTGCTCTCAGTTCGGGTTTTAAAACCCAGTGACAAATTCACTTTAAAAATGTAAACTTGGAAAATGTCTTCTGTTTCCCTTATGTTGGATAGAATTTATCATTCCCTCTAGAAAGGGGCTTTTTTGACCTTTAGCCATTGTGTTGGCATTTTTCTAAAAAAGTGTCCTCTATTCTGTGAAGACGTTTGCGTCTCTTAGTAAATTTGACTCGCCTTACTGCAGAAGGCTTTGGTTTGAAGGCTGGCGGGTGAAATGGCGGTCTTCGTAGTTTTTATTACCGTATATACTCGAGTATAAGCTGAGATTTTCAGCCCAAATTTTTGTGCTGAAAGTGCCCCTCTCGGCTTATGCTCGAGTCATGGTCGGCGGGTGAGGGGGAGAGAGGACTGTCGCATACTCACCTGCTTCCGGGGCTCCTGGCGCTCCCCCTGCCTGTCCCATGGTCTTCGGGTACCGCAGCTCTTCCCCTGTTCAGTGGGCACGTGGGACCGCTCATTAAAGTTATGAATATGGACTCCACTCGCATAGGGGTGGAGCCGCATATTCATTCCTCTAATGAGCGGTAACGGTGACCGCACCGCTGACAGAGGAAGAGGCTGCGGCACCCGGAGACCATCTGTCCGGGATAAGGAGCCAGGGACACCGGGAGCAGGTGAGTATTACATATTTATCTGTCCACGTTCCACCCGCCGGGCGCCGCTCCGTCTTCCCGTCCTCTTGCACTGACTGTTCAGGTCAGAGGGCGCGATGACGTACTAATCTGCGCACCGCCCTCTGCCTTAACAGTCAGTGCGGAGAGACGCCGAGACGGGACGCTGAGGAGCTGCGGGCAGCAAGAGAGGTGAGTATGTCATTTTTTTTTTTTTTATTGCAGCAGCAGCATTATATATGGCACAGCTTTATATGGAGCATCTTATGGGGCAATAATGAACGGTATGAAGCATCTATTTTTATTTTTGAAATTCACCGGTAGCTGCTGCATTTCCTACCCTAGGCTTATACGCGAGTCAATAAGTTTTCCCAGTTTTTTGTGGCAAAATTAGGGGGGTCGGCTTATACTCGAGTGTATACGGTAATTCCGTTAAGTTAAGAAATAACATTTACATGACGGTACTCGAAGGAGAAAAAGGAATTTTTTATTTTTGTTGAAATTATTTTTAATGATTTACAAAATTGGTGTTAGTCAAGGATATTTAGTGATTCAATTAATTTATTTCAATTGCGAGTTGTAAAATCCGGTTATTTATGTGTTTATTCTTCGGCACCTATTTCTGTGGTCAGATTGTGTTTCCCTTTAAGTACAGTACTTCTTTTAATGTGAATTAGCTAGCAATTGAAATCTGCTCTTTGTTATTTTTCAATTAAGGCTGTTTGCATATTTGAATTCTTTTATGTCTCCCGTGTTACAACCGCACGAGGAAAGCAGCTGTATGTGTCTTCCCTTCACAGTTTATCCTGATTTACTAGAGAAAAGAATGATGCGCTTTGATTCACAGCTTTGCAAAACACAAATTGCAAGTTTTTTTTAATGAATGATTAAGATAAAAATCATGTAAATGGGCAGTAGACCTAGTAATAATTATTTCTTTATCTTTTTTACCAAATGCATTCAGACTTGTTCATGTGTTACATTATGCAATTATCAAAATCATTACATTTGAAGATGCACTGATTATTTCTGTAGGCTGCCGGAGTTAGATTTGCATCCTTTGTGTTTTGCGCACAACCCACTCACTTGGTCCATTTTAATTGTCTTTCAGCATTTTATTTATTTATTTTCATTTTGATTACACACTTTTTTTTGTAGAAGCCTCTTGTAATTATCTAATGCATGGAAAATGAATGTAAGGAAATGTTTGGAAGACTTCTTAAAATAAAGTTAAAGTATTGGGACTGCTTAGTCTAAAATGTGTCTGAGTTCTTTGTCAAGTTTAGCTATCAATATATGCAGTGCATTCTTATCTGGGTCAAAATCATAAGTCCAGTGATAAACCCAAAGATGAAGCCCAAGGGTCAGATTCATCAAGACCAGTGTTTTTCATGCTGGTCTTGATGAGAGGGCATGCTGGAGTCAGAGGTACATGCCCATTATGATTCAGGCACATCTGAAAGTGGCATAAACCTCCAAGTCTGACTCCATCCAGAGACTGGTTTATGGCGTAATGCACACCGCAATTTGTCATGAATTAGACAAGTGGGCATCGCCAAGCCCCCTGCCATAGTTTGGGATATTTTTGAGGAGCTGACCAAAACTGAAAACGCCAAGAATCACAAAATTTTTGTACAACTCTATGTTCCTAAACAAAAAAAAACTAGCAGATTGCATACTGTATATGACATATTTTGATTATGTACACTTGTCAGGTTATCATCTTTTTATAACTGATCCAGGATTAAAAACTGGATCCCGTACAAATGGAGCAAAAACAGGTGCATAGCAGAAACTATAGTTTATATTTTTTTAAAGGATCCATCTTTAAATAAAAGAACTGAGCAACTTAAAGGATATGTCCAGGACTTCATGAAAAAAAAAACAAATGTGTCTAAGTGCTAACAGGCAGGTAGTTGCTACTTACCCGCTTGTTGTGCATGGCACTGCTCTTCCCCGTCACAGACCACTCCTGCCAGGTATTCATCCCGTCGACAGAGATGAGGCTTCTTTTCTGCTTTGTTTTGTTGACAGGAAGGGACATTTGGCTTCATTCTGATTGACAACCGGATTTCCGTTGCCTAACTGGGGGAGCCAGCTGTCAATCAGAATGATGTCGGAAATCATGCCGTCACAACAGAGCAGGGTGGAAAAGAAGCCGCCGTCGTGACGTCAGGGTTGGGCTAGGGTTAGAGTTGGGTTAGGGTTTTTTCAAAAGTAAAAAAAAATAAAATAATGATGATGATATGACGACTAGTGTTGAGCGCAAGTGCTCGCTACTTGAGTTTGCATCGGATTAACTAGAGCACCCATGATACTTAGTGCATACCAGAACACCCCAATGCAAACTCAAGTAGCGAGCACTCAACACTAATGGTGACATATTCAATATTACAAACTAATGTTATCAAATTCTGTATAGTACCTTTGGGTTAAAAATACTCACTACACTTCTAGATAAAATCCTTGAGGGGTGTAGTTTCCAAAATGGGGTCACTTGTGAGGGGTTTCCACAGTTTAGGCACATTAGGGGATCTTCAAACGCAACATGGCATCCGCTATTGATTTAATCCATTTTTGCATTCAAAAAGTCAAAATGTGCTGCTTTCCCTCCGAGCCCTGCCGTGTTCCCAAAAAGTAATTTTCCCCCACATATGGGGTAGCTGCATACTCAGGAAAAAAGAAATTTTGCGCAACAAATTTTGGGGTCCATTTTCTACTGTTACCCTTGTGAAAGTAAAAAATTTCGGGCTAAAGGAAATTTTTTGTGAAAAATAGTAAAATGTTTTTTTCCTTCCACATTCCATTAATTCCTGTGAAGAACCTGAACGGTTAATAAACTTCTTGAATGGTTTTCAGGACTTTAAAGGGTACAGTTTTTAGAATGGTGTCACTTTTGGATATTTTCTGTCATGTAAACCTTTCAAAGTCACTTCAAATGTAATGTGGTCCCCAAAAACTGGTTTTGTAAATTGTGTTGGAAAATTGAGAAATTAAAAAAAAAATTATTTTAAAAAATTGTACTGATGTAAAGTAGACATATGGGAAACGTTTATGAATTAGTTTGTGTGGTATAATTGTCTGTTTTAAGGGCATAAAAATGTAAAGTTTGAAATTTTTTTGACAAATTTTCGATATTTTCATAAATATTCTCAAATTATAACAACCAAAATTTACCACTAGCATGAAGTACAATATGTAATTAAAAGCCAGTCTCAGAATTAGTGGGATCCGCTGAAGAGTTCTAGGGTTATTACCACAAAAGTGACACTGGTCAGATTTTAAAAATTTGGCCATTGTCAGGAAGGTCAAAATTAGCTCCGTCACTACGGGGTGAAAAAACCAGATTGCAACTGGAAAGGAGACAAACGAAGACATTTTATGACACTTCCGTTCTCCTTCCTATTAATACTGGAAAATTTGAATGTTGTTTTTGTGATCCCAAAATAGATCCAAAATAGGAAATAACTACTAGACATGTGACCAGACCCTTAAAGGGGTTGTCCAGGCTTGGAACAAAAGTCTGCACTCAGTCTATGTGACTGTAGACTTCGGTGTGCACACAGTAACGCTTCCTCACTATTCCCTGTTCTAGTTTAGTTGGTGGTCACATGACTGCATGGCTGCGATTTGCATACTTGCAAATAGAAGTAAATTGAAAGAGGCAGGATGAGTGTAGTCGGCAGTACATTAATTTCCATAATTTAAATTCTTAATTCCATCATTTTTCCCAGACATTGGAGTAGAAGAATGAAATTAATATCGGTGCCAGATCCAACACATGGCGGAAACCGCTGTCATCTAATGGACACAATGGACTGTAATGAGGTCTGTTCGGTTTCGGTTATGGCGTTCAGCATATTACTGTCCAAAATAGTGCCACGTTCTACTCTTTTTTTTTAAAGGGAACCCTTCACTTGAAAAAAGACTATTAACCTGCAGATATGAGGTTAATCTGCAGGATAATAGCATTCTGAACCTGTCTCGACTCCCGCACTTAGGCTAAGTACACATTTGCGTATCTGTGCGCAGCGTATCATCTGTATGCGCGAACGCATGCCAAAACACATTCAAACGCATGGTTACGGTGCAGTTTTTATCCGCATCAGCTTACGCATGACACCAAAAAAAGTTGCGTTTGTGTGCATTTGTGCATGTGTTTGCGTTGTTTCTGCGCATACATTCGAAATTTCCATGAATTTTGTTATGCGGCAAATGCTGTTCCAGGAGAATTTCTTTGACAAAAGCCACACACAATGGGCGTGTCTCATGGGGATTCTGTATATACCGTATTTTTCAGATTATGAGACGCTCCGGATTATAAGACGCACCCCAAATTTTCAGGAGAAAGATAGGAAAAAAACTTTTTTAATAAAATGGTGGTGCTTCCTATGATCCATGCGTCTTATTGCTTCCGGGGGAGGTGGCTGCAGTGAGGCGAGAGTCCAAGGGTCGCTGGTGGAGGATGCAAGAGTGGAGCGTTGCCGCAGGCTGGGATGAGTGGGTGTTTCAAAGTGCAGCACGTCGTTGCAGGTCTCCCGGTGGCGGTGCTGCGCTGTGTCCCGGTGACGGTGCTGCTCTGTGTCCCTAGTGGCGGTGCTGCACTCTGTCCACGGTGGCGGTGCTGTGCTGCACTGTGTCCCCGATGCTGCTCTATGTCTCCGGTGCTGCGGGGGGCTTAGCCGACATTTTGTGAAAGGCCAGAGCCCCCCTGCAAGTTCCTCCTGGTTTCCTGTGCGGCGGTGGACTCCGAGAAAATGGCCGCCGGGAAGCGGCGCATGCGCAGATCGAGATCCCGCCACCGGGACACAGCGCAGCACCACCACCGGGACACCCGCAGCGGCACGCCGATAAGATATATCAGCATTATAAGACACACCCACATTTTCCCCCAAAATTTTTGGGGAAAAAAGTGCGTCTTATAATCAGAAAAATACGGTATATACCCTACAGAGATGAAATCCTCATCTTTTGCTGCTGTATCCAGCTGCAAGATGGATCTTGACATGGAGAGCTTCTATCGTAATCTGGATTTGGAATTGAAATTGGCTTTTGCCTTTGCTGTAGCTTGTGAAGAAGACAGAAGAAGAGCAAGACGGAGAAGATGTTGTTGTCGCTACTGGCAACACCCCATCGTTGAAGTCCGAGAGAGCCGTGGAGCCTACCACTTGTTGTACACCGAGCTGCGTGATAACTCGGAGAAGTTTTTGGACTACATGAGGATGTCTGAACAGAGCTTCGATGACTTGCTGCAACGTGTCCGAGGTTCCATCACTAGGCAGGACATACAACTACGTTGAGCAATTCCTGCTGAGGAATGTCTGTTGGTGACCCTAAGGTAACGTAATTTTGAAAAATAAACACATGTCATTTATATTATTGTTATAAAAGCCATTTTTTTCCATTTTCTGGTCAGCAGATTCCTGGCTACCGGAGAGACGTTATCATCTCTACATTTTCAATTCCGGATTGGAGTGTCCACCCTTTCTGGGATTGTTGGAGACACCAGCCGTACTTTATGTAACGTTCTGCGTGCAGAATTCCTCCCCCAACCCACAACTGAACTATGGCTGAAAAATGCTTCAAAATCCCATGAAATTTGTAATTTTCCAAACTGGGTGCTGTGAACGGCAAACGCATTCGGATTATGAAACATGCTGGAAGTGGATCCAAGTATTTCAATTACAAAAAATACTTTTATATTGTTCTCATGGCGATTGCAGATGCTGAGTGTCGATTTGTTGACTTTGGCTCATTTGGATGAGGAAATTACTCACAGACTTTCAAAAACTCTGACATGGGCCAACGTATGTATGGTAATAATTTAACTTTTCCACCACCACAACCTCTTCCGAACACTGAAGAACTGCCAATGCCGTTTGTTGTGGTTGGGAATGATGCGTTTCAAATGTGTGAAAAACCTCATAAAACCGTACTCGAGTTGGGACTTGACTCACACCAAAAGGATTTTTAACTACCGACTGACAAGGGCACGAAGAACTGTGGAGTGTGCCTTTGGTTTGATGGCAAAATCTAAAAACCGACACAATTGATGGTATAGTCAAAGCATGTGTTGTTATGCACAATTACATCCTGGCAAAAGAGTGACAACAATTAGAACTTGACGAACCAGTTGCTATCACTTTGCAGGATTACCGTGATCACCCTCTGAGGACTACAGTGGAAGTTGCCCAGATGAGGAATAAGTTTGCTGCTTACTTTGTTTCTGATATTGGACACCTTGCATGGCCCGACAATATTATTATTATTATTTATTATTATAGCGCCATTTATTCCATGGCGCTTTACATGTGAGGAGGTGTATACATAATAAAAAGTACAATAAACTTAAACAATACAAATCACAACTGGTACAGGAGGAGAGAGGACCCTGCCTGCGAGGGCTCACAATCTACAAGGGATGGGTGAGGATACAATAGGTGAGGGTAGAGCTGGTCATGCAGTGGTTTGGTCGATCGGCGGTTACTGCAGGTTGTAGGCTTGTCGGAAGAGGTGGGTCTTCAAGTTCTTTTATGGTATGGTTTAATACACTTTAAGTAAATGTACCTGTAATGTTTGATGACTTTACTACTAATAAAACACCTCCATCCATTACAACTTCACTCAACAATACAATACCCACATGTGTGTGTTTTCTCATAAAGAGACAAATAAAACACAGGGATAGTGCAAACGAAATAAAAATTGTATTTATCAACAACCATAACTAACTGTTTATTTTGCATTAAACAACATTTGGGTTTATGTTCGGGGTCTGTCTGACGGTGAGATATTGTGGACCTTGGGGTTGTTGAGCTGTAATGATTGGATAGCATTTGATGATGAAGGGTTACAGGGGAAGGAGCAATAAATTGCAGGATTGGCTCTTGGATGGGACTGGACACATTGGGAATAGACGAGACATAAGGAGTTGATTCGTGGGAATGGATAGACAAATTGGAAGGGAGAGACACAAGGGAAAGTAGTGACAGATATGACAGCATAGACACATTGGGGGTGAGGGTGGAGGTGGTGGGTCCACTTTTGGCTGTCGTCTGTTTCCTGTGCTGCACAGAGGCACTAGTAATAATCTGTTTTTTTGTAAGTACCTCTGTGTTTCTTGGTTGGCTGCGTGGGAGTGGTGGCTTCTGTAGCAGTGTGCTGGCAAAGTGCTGGACTGGGCAGCGTGGTGGATGCTGCTTGCTGCAGGGGTGCTGCACTCTCGAGCGTGGTTGCTGCTGGGGTGCTGCTCTCTGGAGCGTGGTGAATGCTGCTTGCTGCAGGGGTGCTGCACTCTGGAGCATTGTTGTTGCTGCTTGCTGCAGGGGTGCTGCACTCTGGAGCGTGGTGTAGCTGTGACCTGGAGGAACAGCCGTAATGTCAGTGGCGGTGTAGGATATTTCGGTGCTGGCATCTTCGCCCACTGATACTGTGCTTAGCCTTGTTGCTGTGTCGGAAAAGAAATGTTCGCCTGCGGTAAAATCCGGCCTGCGGATGGTAGCTTCGGGACTGCTGCAATGCTTGGTTATAAGCAGCCTGGCAGGCCTGCATGACGTTCTGCTGGAGTTCAGGCATAAGGTTTTCCGACACGCCCCGCTCTATTGCTGAAAAAATGTTAAGTTTGGAAGACCAAGCTTAAGTGAATAAACTCGGGCATGACTGACCTCTCCCAGGCCCACTGCCGCTGACGAGAAGTACAAACAAAACCAGTGACAGAGGGCTGGGTGAGGGGAAAACCTGATGGACTGGCTGCCTGTTCCCCAGCCTGTGAAGCCTATCTGGTTGCTCCATCGCTGGTTAATGATTGGGACAGTTCGTTGGCTGGTTGATGAGGGGCTGCTCCAACAGAGGAGGATTCAGGTTGTGTTGTGCTGCTCCAGGTTCTGTGTGGAAAGTAAAAGAAAAACATTTTTTTAAATTTGATAGTTTGATAGTAAGACAAGAAAAAAGATACTCACGTTCGCTCAGCAACCGCAGGCCTCAGAAAAGACAGCATACGATTGTAATTATATATTGTATTTATATTTGGAGAGCTTTGGAGCAGCACGACTTTTAACCTGAATCTCCTCTCTGATATCCTTATTGAAGCAATCCTTCATCGAACGCCAACGGACAATTACTCTTTACTGTGAAGGGGAAGAAAAAAAAATTGTAAAAAAAGACATCAACATTTAGAGCAAAACAGACGTGTCAGACCACATTGCAATACTTACGAAAATCCTTTCTGACTTGTGGCCTTGCATGGTCCCAATCATCCATCAGTTATCTGGCCACTTCTTCTCAGAGTCGTCGAGTCAATACTGAGGCAGAATGATTATGATCATGGGGGTCCCACAAAGCTACACGCTCTTGAACCAGTGTAATGAGTATGTCATTGTCAATGACAGGTTGGCCTTCTTCACGTTGTCGAACCTATAGATCAAATAAAATAATAAAACAAAAATTAATAAGTCATATACTTTTAAGGATACAAAACTGAAACAAAAAACAATTTCAAGTCTGATACTGAAAAGCATACTTACAACCTCGTCTTTCCTCCTCAGGAATTTGAACCCGATGACCCTGGAAAGATTCAATTCCACTTGACTGCTCCTGCTCTTACGCACTGGAAGGTTCCTGTAAAGAAAATACATAATTTACCACATGTGTAGTATTGCCAGTCAGTACATACCAATCAGTATATCAAATGTGATTACATAATCAGTGTCATGTCCACTCTTGGAAGCAGAGTCTTCACTGGAGGACATGTTGGAACAGCAGGCAGCAGTCAAGTGAAACACTACAGAAAACAACAGATAAGGCCTCTTTCGCACTTCCGTTGTTTGGCATCCGTCGCAATCCGTCATTTTGGGCAAAAAATGGAACCTGCAAATGTGCTCGCAGGATGCGTTTTTTGCCCATAGACTTGTATTAGCGACGGATCGCGACGATTGCCACATATCGTGTACGTCGTGCGACGGATCCGTCATGTTTTGGCGGACCGTCGTCACAAAAGAACATCCAAGTGAACTTTTTTTGTCCGTCGCCTCCGCCATTTTCGACCGCACATGCGCAGCTGAAACTCCTCCCCGGACTGCAGAATAGACAGCGGATGCGTCGAAAAACTGCATCCACTGCCCACGTCATGCAAAAAATTCACAACGTCCGTCGGTACATCGGCCCGATGCATGGCGACGGCCCTGTACCGACGGAAATGTGAAAGAAGCCTAAGAAAAATTGAACTTGTTAAAACAGCAAAGGCAAACAAAAAAGAATTTTGAAGGCCAATACTTATATTACAGGCAGCAGCTCAACAGCACAGCAGGCAGCACAGAACCGTAACAGCAGCACAGCACCAGGACAGCAGCACAACACCGGAACAGCAGCACATCTCGGGGACAGTTGCACTGCACAGCCTACAAGGGGAAAAAAAAGAAGAGTGTGAGACTGGGCAGAGCAACATAGTAATTGAAAAGTACACAGATTCATACTTACACAGGGCCACAGGAGCAATGCATGACAGGTAATCCAGGACAGGCAGGAGCAATCCAGGCAAGGAGGAGTCCAGTACAGGAGTACGTCACAGTCTAGAAGGAATAGAAAGCAAAAAAGCAAAACATAAGTACAGAGTACATACTGCAGTGAGAGAGACACAGACATTTTCAAAGCTCTATACTTACATCCAGAGTCTTGTGCTCGCATCCAGAGTCTTGAGAGTAATCGACTTCCAGTGTCCAGACCCCTTTTATAAAGCTGGGATTTTACAGGTGGTGAAATCATTTCCTGGACATAAGTCTGAAGTATGCATTCGTATCGAACGCATGCGTACGCAAGTTGTTGCATAACAATGCGTTCCCGTAGACAGTAATGCGTTGTTTTGACGCAATCATCCGCATGGGTATGTCTGCGCTTAATTGACGCCTCAAAAAATGCGACATGTTGCGTTCGACACACACCCTGAAATGACGCATGCGCACGCATCCGCATGCGAACTGATGCAAACGCATGTCCCAGCATACACAATGTTAAATATATGTTACCAAGATGTATGCGGATCGGTACGCAGGTATTTGCTGCGCACACATACGCTAATGTGAACCCTTCCTTAGAGCCCCTCTGTCGGGAGGAAATTAACTTTTTTTTCCCGGCAGCGTTCCAGTTTCGTTCACAGGGGTGGCACTGGCGCGTGTTCAGTCACCGCTCTGTGTATAGAGAGCAACGGCTGTAACCATGCCGCCAGCACTGACTGACAGCAACTCAGCATTAGGGTCGGCTGTCAGTCAGTGTGGGGGGAGGTGCGGTTACAGCCGCTGTTCTTAGTACACTGGCCGGTGACTGAACCCAGGCTGGCGCTGCCCCCATGACTGAAACTGGAACGCTGCTGGGGAGAAGAAAGTTAATTTCCTCTGGGCAGGGGGGCTCTAAGTGCCAGCATCAAGCAGGATCAGAACGCTAATTACCTGCATATTTACCCCATAACTGCAAGTTAATAGGGTTTTTTTTCAGGTAACAGGTTCCCTTTAAAGCCATCCAGACACTTTCCCTAGACCTGTAATATTTGTAGTCAGAGTCCTTACACCTATGTCATGTAGATACTGTCCTGTTGGAGCCTACAACCATATATTCTGTGTTGTATTGACCCACCAAGTAGATGGAGCCCTTCCATTTGATGCAGCCTTTGCTTTTTGACCGGTGGCTTCACATATCTAGAGGTAGCCACTATAATGCATAAAACAATGCCTTGTAGAATTGTGTATATAGAGTATGCTATGACTTTATCCTTGGAAAGAGTTAGATTTCTGTATTTACAAATGAATAGTGACTCATGAAAGTGTTTAAAGTTGTCAGATTAATCAGCACCAATTACCCAGATTTAGTGCTTCAAACATGTCATTGAAATTGATCCACTTTGATGCTGGGAAGAACTTTTTAGAAATGTCAATAGGTGCAGCGATGTCACTTCAAAGGGACCCGCTTGTTCAGAGTCTCTTCTGACTAATGTACTGGCTGCCCAAGAACACTTACCTGTGTGCATTTATTTCCACTAGGATCCTGTTATTGCCAAGAATGACATCATTTTGGAGCAATGCAGTAAGGCCCATATTAGTTTAAATATTAGACCTCAAAGCGAATGAATAAGAACCCCTCCCTGACAATTGGAAATAATTCGACCAATAACACAATTGTGCCTTTGCTCACACAAATTCTGGAATGAAACAATAGTGGGTGTTGACGGTTCCATTTGAAGATTTTCAGTAGCAATAGAATAAGACCACTATTATTAGAATTAAAAAATTCCTCCCAAAATGTGCACATTTGAAAGGTTTTTATCCTTTATTTTACATAATTTAGTGTAGGAACACTTTCAGCAGTCTCCAAAAATACACATATTTTTGGAATTGGTTTTTAGCAAAAATTTAGGGATTGAGGGGAAGTCAAATTCCACATTCACATCTTGTGAAAAAGTCAACAAAATGACCATACATCATTAGATGAATGTGGGATTAACCTACTGGTTTAGGTGAGAAAGACCGACCATCTAATGTGGGTGTCCAGAGTCTGAGTGTTTGACCGTCTTTAGGGCAACCTTTATTTTGTCATTTTGTCTATAGAGCGGCAAGCAAAGGATCTCATAAACCTATTGGCATCCATAGACGGATTATTGAGAAACTTAAATTCCTGTGATCTCCACATTTCGCTACTGAGTTGCTCCACTTTGTAACAAGAGTGATTTCAGTAGTCAGTATTTATTGAAGAACTGTTGTTAATGCAATTAGCTAACATATACACTACTGCTCAAAAGTTTAGGGTCGCCCAGACAATTTTGTGTTTTCCGTGAAAACTCATACTTTTATTAATCAAATGAGTTGCCAAATGAATTAAAAATCTAGTCCAGACATTGACAAGGTTCGAAAAAAGATTTTTATTTGAAATAATAATTTTCTCCTTCAAACTTTGCTTTCGTCAAAGAATGCCCCCTTTGCAGCAATTACAGCAATGCAGACCTTTGGCATTCTAGCAGTTAATTTGCTGAGGTAATCTGGAGACATTTCCCCCCATGCTTCCAGAAGCCTCTCCCACAAGTTGGTTTGGCTTGATGGGCACTTATTGCGTACCATACGGTCAAGCTGCTCCCACAACAGCTCAATGAGGTTGAGATCTGGTGACTGCGCTGGCCACTCCATTACAGATAGAATACCAGCTGCCTGCTTCTTCCCTAAATAGTTCTTGCATAATTTGGAGGTGGCTTTGGGTCATTGTCCTGTTGTAGGATGAAATTGGTTCCAATCAAGCGCTGTCCACAGGGTATGGCATGGCGTTGCAAATTGGAGTGATAGCCTTCCTTATTCAAAATCCCTTTTACCTTGTCCAAATCTCCCACTTTACCAGCACCAAAGCAACCCCAGACCATCACATTATCTTCACCATGCTTGACAGATGGCGTCAGGCACTCTTCCAGCATCTTTTCAGTTGTTCTGCATTTCACAAATGTTCTTCTGTGTGATCCAAACACCTGAAACTTGTATTCCTCTGTCCATAACACTTTTTTCCAATCTTCCTCTGTCCAATGTCTGTGTTCTTTTGCCCATATTAATCTTTTCCTTTTGTTAGCCAGTCTCAGATATGGCTTTTTCTTTGCCACTCTGCCCTGAAGGCCAGCATCCCGGAGTCACCTCTTCACTGTAGACGTTGACACTGGCGTTTTGCGTGTACTATTTAATGAAGGTGCCAGTTGAGGACCTGTGAGGCGTCAATTTCTCAAACTATGGACTTGTCTTGTTGCTCAGTTGTGCAGTGGGGCCTCCCACTTCTCTTTCTACTCTGGTTAGAAGCTGTTTGTGCTCTCCTCTGAAGGGAGTAGTACACACCGTTGTAGGAAATCTTCCATTTCTTGGCAATTTCTCTCATGGAATAGCCTTCATTTCTAAGAACAAGAATAGACTGTAGTATAATATTAGTAATATAATATTTACATGCAGGTGAAAAGTGGGACCCCCAAAAGTCAATGTTATTTGTGGGCCCTTGTCACTCCAGTCCGACACTGTATACACCTATGAAGATATTGCATTACAAACCAGATGTTTGCAGCTAGAATGGTCATTTACCACATTAACAATGTTTAGAGTGTATTTCTGAATCATTTAATGTTGGCTTCATTGGAAAAAACTGTGCTTTTCTTTCAAAAATAAGGAAATTTCTAAGTGACCCTAAACTTTTGAACGGTAATGTACATATATACACTGATCAAAAAAATAAGGGGAACACAGTTGCATGAGGTAGGTTCTGCAACCCACAGAAGTTGCTCAGGTAGCGCAGCTCATCCAGGACGGCACATCAATGTGACGTGAATCCAATCGAGCACATCTAGGGTATTATGTCTCGTTCCATCCACCAACGCCACGTTGCACCACAGACTGTCCAGGAGTTGACTGATGCTTTAATCCAGTTTTGGAAGGATATCCCTCAGGAGACCATCCGCTGCCTTATCAGTAGCATACCCAGACGTTGTAGGGAGTTCGTAACGGCACGTGCAGGCCACACACACTACTGAGCATCATTTCCTTATCTTGAGACATTTCTACTGAAGTTGGATTATCATGTAACTTGATTTTCCACTTTGATTTTCAGTGTCATTCCAAATCCAGACCTCCGTGGGATATTAATTTTGATTTACTTTGATCATTTTTATGTTTTATTGTTCTCAACACATTCCACTATGTAATGAATAAAGATTTGCAACTGAAATATTTCATACAGTGATATCTAGGATATGGTATGTTAGTGTTCCTTTTATTTTTTTGGAGCAGTGTACATTATATACAGTATATATTGTAAGGTTTCATCCTCTCAGGTAGGCAGTAGTTAGTTGGCTCCGAGGTCAGGGGACAATTGGCTAATATATAACCCAGGGCACAACAACTCCAACAGACAATGTTACGAGATGTACCCCTTGAACCCAGCTCTAACCCCTCCTGCGACCTTGGGCGCCCCTCAGAGGCGATTTTGTGCCCCTTTTTGGGGGGTAAAAGTGACCTAAGGCACCTTTGACTTCTTAGGGACTTCTCCACAGCCAAGTATATTTACATCAGGTTCACTAGGTCATCTGCAACCCAGTTTTGTACTGATTTAAGTAGTGATTGTCTAAATCTGTCCACTACCACTCTTTCCACAATTTGTGCCAGGCTTCAGCCTTTTATGGATCAGGTGTAACAGGTCAAACTTTTGGGACCGGGGAGGCTTGTCCCTTTTGTAGTGCCAGAGGTGCACCTGTTGCACCTTGACGGACTGAGTTACTCCCAAACATGCCAAAATTTCCACCTTCAGCTACTCTTTGGCATCCTGCAGGGCAAGGTCATACTACTGTCTGCCATCTTTTCAAAGGCAGTCAGGAAAGACTCGACGTCATCTTTGAGATTTTGTGCAAGGCCTACTGTACTGTTCACCTCACACGGCTATCTTCACTTTGATTAGGAGATGGTGCCATCTCCCCGGCCTGGACATTTTCTGCCAAGAGAGCCATCCGCTGCTGTTGAAAATGCTGGATCTGGAGTTTGTTGGTTTCTTGTTGGTCCTGCTGCTACTGGATATTTGCCTGGACTAGTTGCTTAGCAGGCTTCTCCATATTTTCAGACTGTATTTTCAATGCTGTAGCTGCCTTTAGCCAGGACATTAAATCTTTGCACTGCAATTGCCTGTACTCACAGGGACTTCACATCCGCATTTCACCACCAATTGTAGAGATTCACACTCTCAGGTAGGCATTAGGGATTGTTGTATCAAAAGAATGTGACGTTTATTTTTCACTGGTTGTACAGTACCAAACAAAACCATAAACGTAAATCTCTAGCCTTGTCCAGGAGCTAACTAAACAACACAGACCCTGGCTACTGGTTACCCGGCTATTGTCCAGTGATACCTGCAGTTTGGTGCACACTGCCCGTACAGTCTCTTTTCAGAGAGAGATTCTAGCTTCTCTTTCTTTAGCTCCAACACAAATCCACTCTGGTCAGCTTCCCCCAGCTGACTGACTAAGGTGATCACCTAACCTGGTTATATACTGAGCCAGTCAGGTGAAAATAATCAGAGCCTGTAGAGCTTTAACTCTAGCTCACCCGACTTTGTTAATATACAGTATATATATATATTTTTTTTAAATACACACACACACACACACACACACATACACATATATATATATATATATATATATATATATATATATATGTATGTATATATATGTGTGTGTGTGTGTATTTAAAAAAAATGCTGCAAAGTAACAATGCTTTGAAAATAGAAATGTGAATACTTTATTTTTATCGATTAACAATTTGCCTGGTTAATGAAAAAGCAATGTCCCCATATGGAGACATGCAATAGGTGTCCAGTGGCTTCCGGGACTTTGTTCCCTTACCTGGCTGCTAAGTCACATGGTATGGCGCATGTCTCAAAAGAAGGGTTAAATTCTTTTAAATTGATTAAATTGATAATATTTATTTTACCAAATTACTATTATATAAGTATAATAGGTTCTCGTCCTGCTCTTGTTAGTGCAGGTTTCCTCTGACTGCACAGTTCTCGGGTCCATACAATGGCTGCTGGTGAAGGAACATGTGACCAGACAGGTCCATCAGCCTCCTCCAATAGAAAAGCAGTTTTCCCATGTAAGGATTTCTATTGGAGGAGGAAGGAAAGCTGCACTAACAAGAGCAGGAGGAGAACCTGTTGTACGTACATAATAGTGAGTGCTAAATAATGTACTCAACACATCTGATAAATTAAAGATTATGTGGCCGACCCCGGTAACTTATTCTGCACCTGGCAATAGATAATGTAATAAAGCGGCTATAGGAGGCAATTAGTTCAAAACTTTTAATGAAACCCAATTGCAAAAATGATTTTTAATTCCAATTGCATGCATTTAAGTAAGAAAAAAAACTCCCAAAAGACAGGACAACCCCTTTAACTAATTGTGCTTTTTTAATTATCCACTCAAATAATCTAATAATTTTATCAGTTGTTTAAAAAAATCATTTTATTCTAAACATATTTATAATAATATTAGAGTAAATCTACACACTTGCTGCATATGCATAGCACAATTTTACATTTGTGTTAAAACAAGCTACTCAGGTTATCCTGGTAAGACAAACTTTGTAATTAAATTATGTACATGCATTATGTTAATTGATTTCATTCTTTAGGTCAAGTCAGGACAATGTATTTTATTGGAGTATTATTACAGTGTTCAGTTAATTGTTTTTTTTTGTTTTACATTGATCATTAACAGATAGGGTGCCTGTATGAGAGGTGTTACTGTAGTTTTATTGCTTGTATTTAAAAACCCTTACCCCTGGTAATATACTGTACATTTCTGTCTGAATTGTGAGATACTCCTGCATTGGAACATTCTTCTAGTTCCTTATGCATTCTTTTAATCTTTAACCCCTTCATGCCACAGCCTATTTTTGTTTGTTTTTTCATTTTTTCCTCCCCTTCTTCCCAGAGCCATAACTGTTTTATTTTTCTGTCCACCCAGACATATGAGGGCTTGTTTTTTGTGGAACGAGTTGTTCTTTTGAACAACTCAATTCATTTTACCAGATAGCATACTCAAAAATGGGAAAAATCCAAGTGCGGTGAAATTGTGACAGTGGCATATAACAAGTTAACAATCGCCGGCGGAGCCCGGATCCACAGGCGATTATTAGCAGCAGGTCCTGGCTGTAATTCACAGCCATCACTTACCGGGTATGGGGCTGGCTCGCTCCATAAGCCCGCTCCATACTCTCGCTTCCGACTTGCGCCATATATATATGGCACATACCTTGAAAGGGTTAAAACACATTTGCATTGAGACTGGCAATTTTCACATCAGTCTTGATGAGGGGGCGTGCTGGAGTCAAGACATTCCTGATTCATTAAGAACCAATTAATAAATCACGAGCCTCTGACAAGTAGTGTGCGTTTTGCCAGAAATCATATTCCTGTCCCCGACTAACCGGAAACACCACAGCTCGTAGAGCCGGCAAAAACAAAAATTTTGCGACTTTTCAAAGCAATTTGCAATAGAATTCTGCCAAAATTGCTTTGATGAATTGGGTCAATTGTTGTTAAGCGAGCAACATTGGGCATTTGGAGCGGTCCCAAGTCTGTGAAGGGATAATGCCTGTAATGCATTAAAGGGGTTGTCCACTAATCGGACAATCCCTTCTGAATTCTTATTTTTCCACCCTCATAAAATAATGATACCTATACTCTCTTCCGGTGCTGGTGCCATTCCGTTGTCTGCACTGGCTCTATCGGTGATAACAATGTCACGTGATCCCTCCAACCAATCAGCGCTGGCTCCACTCTCCCCTACTTCGGACAAATCAAAACATCCGGAGGAAGTTAGAGCTGCTGCCCTCTCACTTCCTCTGTTTGTCAATTACATCTGTAGAGTAGAGTGAAGCCATCGCTGATTGGCTGCAGGGATCGTGTGACAAAACAGTGTCATGTGATCAACCGGAGAGCCAGTACCGACACAAATGGAACAGCGTCAGCACCGGAGGTGAGTATAAGTGTTATTATATTACTGGGGGCACACATAGGTTGTCCAAGTAGCGAACAACCCCATTAACAGATCTCTGTGCATTTTATTCTACAGAAACAAAATTTTCTAATAAGTACAGATATATCAGACCATTAAAGTGAAAAAAGTAAGTTAAAAGTCACCTAAATTTATTTAAGAAAATTTAATAACCTAAATCTCATTTTATTTTATTCAGTGCCTCAACATGTAAAGGAGGGTATCTTTAATTTCTTCAGCCACTCATATACTTTTCTTGAAAAAAACACCTCAAATATGAAAGGGGTGTTCTGATACTTATAAGGCCCATTATGAATAAATATTCTAACCCCTAGCCACTTTTGTAATTTGCTTTATTTTTAAACTCTATACTTTTCTCCCTATCCTGCAAATTGCTAGCTATATTTTCTTCTCTTCACTTTACTTCCTGTAATGTTTCGTTTGAGGGTCATCTGCAAGACGGGCCTACACTCACTTCTCCCTTCTATCACCCCCCCTAGAACTGGACATCATCAGTGGGCAACGCAGTAGTCACTTACCACAGTTGGTTTAATCGTTGCTCTCTGATAATATCTTGAATCAATAGCTATGATAAAAGCTGTGGGAGAAGTAACTGCAGCACCAGCACACTTCTTCTGTCGCCATTCTGAACAGAGTGTCATCGCGGGGCAGCACTGCTGTCACTCACCCTTCTTCTATCACCGCTCTCTGATGATGTCAAGTTTTGGAGAAACAAGCTGCAGGCCAGCGATGTGGTTAACTCTCAATAGCTTCTATCAATTCCATTGATTCCAGAGGTCATCAGTGTTCGGCGATGAAAGTACTAAGTGACCGTAGCACCACCTCCGGATGACGTCTGCTGTTGTGAATTCTGTGGCAGAGCTCCCTCCTGTGGTCACGGGTGGTACTTCGGCTGATTCTCTCTGTGAGCTTCCGTTGGTGGAGGAAAGTGGTACTGCGGCTTCTGAGTTTCCTTCCTCAGGTGATGTGGTGAAGTCGTTAGGTGCTGCTCTATTTAACTCCACCTAGTGCTTTGATCCTGGCCTCCAGTCAATGTTCTAGTATTGGACCTGTTTCCTCCTGGATCGTTCCTGTAGCCTGCTGCTCTGCATAGCTAAGTTCCTCTTTGCTATTTGTTTGCTGTTTTTTTCTGTCCAGCTTGTCAATTTGTTTTTTTCTGCTTGCTGGAAGCTCTGGGACGCAGAGGGTGTACCTCCGTGCCGTTAGTTCGGTACGGAGGGTTTTTTTGCCCCCTTTGCGTGGTTTTTGTAGGGTTTTGTGTTGACCGCAAAGTTTCCTTTCCTATCCTCGCTCTGTTCAGAAAGTTGGGCCTCACTTTGCTAAATCTATTTCATCTCTACGTTTGTCTTTTCATCTTAACTCACAGTCATATGTGGGGGCTACCTTTTCCTTTGGGGTATTTCTCTGAGGCAAGGTAGGCTTATTTTCTTTCTTCAGGCTAGCTAGTTTCTCAGGCCGTGCCGAGTTGCATAGGGAGCGTTAGGCGCAATCCACGGCTGCCTTTAGTGTGGTTGGAGAGGATTAGGGATTGCGGTCAACAGAGTTCCCACGTCTCAGAGCTCGTTCTTGTTTTTTGGGTTATTGCCAGGTCACTGTATGTGCGCTGACCTCTATGTCCATTGTGGTACTGAATTACCTTTCATAACAGTACTGGAGGCCCAAAGTACTAATGATTCTCAATAGAGGGAAAAAAGAAGTTCTGAGACCATTTTTTTTTTCTCTGCACTGTGTTTTGCCTTTTTTTTCCCCTAGACATTTGGGTGGTTCAGGACACAGGTGTAGCAATGGACATTAAAGGTCTGTCTTCATGTGTGGATCAGCTCACGGCAAGAGTACAAAGTATTCAAGACTTTGTGGTTCAGAATTCTATGTTAGAACCGAGAATTCCTATTCCTGATTTGTTTTTTGGAGATAGAACTAAATTTCTGAGTTTCAAAAATAATTGTAAACTATTTCTGGCTTTGAAACCTCGCTCCTCTGGTGACCCAGTTCAACAAGTTAGGATCGTTATTTCTTTTTTGCGTGGCGACCCTCAGGACTGGGCATTTTCTCTTGCGTCAGGAGATCCTGCATTAAGTAATATTGATGCGTTTTTCCTGGCGCTCGGATTGCTGTACGATGAGTCTAATTCTGTGGATCAGGCAGAGAAGAATTTGCTGGCTCTGTGTCAGGGTCAGGATGAAATAGAGGTATATTGTCAGAAATTTAGAAAGTGGTCCGTACTCACTCAGTGGAATGAAGGTGCGCTCGCAGCTATTTTCAGAAAAGGTCTCTCTGAAGCCCTTAAGGATGTCATGGTGGGATTTCCTATGCCTGCTGGTCTGAATGAGTCTATGTCTTTGGCCATTCAGATCGGTCGACGCTTGCGCGAGCGTAAATCTGTGCACCATTTGGCGGAATTACCTGAGCTTAAACCTGAGCCTATGCAGTGCGATAGGACTTTGACCAGAGTTGAACGGCAAGAACACAGACGTCTGAATGGGCTGTGTTTCTACTGTGGTGATTCCACTCATGCTATCTCTGAATGTCCTAAGCGCACTAAGCGGTTCGCTAGGTCTGCCACCATTGGTACGGTACAGTCAAAATTTCTTCTGTCCGTTACCTTGATCTGCTCTTTGTCATCGTATTCTGTCATGGCATTTGTGGACTCAGGCGCTGCTCTGAATTTGATGGACTTGGAGTATGCTAGGCGTTGTGGGTTTTTCTTGGAGCCCTTGCAGTGTCCTATTCCATTGAGAGGAATTGATGCTACGCCTTTGGCCAAGAATAAGCCTCAGTACTGGACCCAGCTGACCATGTGCATGGCTCCTGCACATCAGGAGGTTATTCGCTTTCTGGTGTTGCATAATCTGCATGATGTGGTCGTGTTGGGGTTGCCATGGCTACAAGTCCATAATCCAGTATTAGATTGGAAATCCATGTCTGTGTCCAGCTGGGGTTGTCAGGGGGTATATGGTGATGTCCCATTTCTGACTATTTCGTCATCCACCCCTTCTGAGGTTCCTGAGTTCTTGTCTGATTACCGGGATTTATTTGATGAGCCCAAGTCCGATACCCTACCTCCGCATAGGGATTGTGATTGTGCTATCGATTTGATTCCTGGTAGTAAATTGCCAAAAGGTCGACTGTCTAATTTGTCTGTGCCTGAGCACGCCGCTATGCGGAGTTACGTGAAGGAGTCTTTGGAGAAGTGGCATATTCGCCCGTCATCGTCGCCATTAGGAGCAGGGTTCTTTTTTGTAGCCAAGAAGGATGGTTCACTGAGACCTTGTATAGATTACCGCCTTCTAAATAAGATCACGGTTAAATTTCAGTACCCCTTGCCATTGTTATCTGATTTGTTTGCTCGGATTAAGGGGGCTAGTTGGTTCACCAAGATAGATCTTCGTGGTGCGTATAATCTTGTGCGTATTAAGCGAGGCGATGAGTGGAAAACTGCATTTAATACGCCCGAGGGCCATTTTGAGTATCTAGTAATGCCATTCGGACTTGCCAATGCTCCATCAGTGTTTCAGTCCTTTATGCATGACATCTTCCGAGAGTACCTGGATAAATTCCTGATTGTGTACTTAGATGACATTGTTATCTTCTCGGATGATTGGGAGTCTCATGTGAAGCAGGTCAGAACGGTGTTTCAGGTCCAGCGTGCTAATTCTTTGTGAAGGGATCAAAGTGTCTCTTTGGTGTTCAGAAGGTTTCATTTTTGGGGTTCATCTTTTCCCCTTCTACTATCGAGATGGACCCTGTTAAGGTCCAAGCCATCCATAATTGGACTCAGCCGACATCTCTGAAAAGTCTGCAAAAGTTCCTGGGCTTTGCTAATTTTTATCGTCGCTTCATCTGCAATTTTTCTAGTATTGCTAAACCATTGACCGATTTGACCAAGAAAGGTGCTGATGTGGTCAATTGGTCTTCTGCTGCTGTGGAAGCTTTTCAAGAGTTGAAGCGTCGTTTTTCTTCTGCCCCTGTGTTGTGTCAACCAGATGTTTCGCTTCTGTTCCAGGTCGAGGTTGATGCTTCTGAGATTGGAGCAGGGGCTGTTTTGTCGCAGAGAAGTTCTGATTGCTCGGTGATTAAACCATGCACCTTCTTTTCCAGGAAGTTTTCGCCTGCTGAGCGAAATTATGATGTTGGCAATCGAGAGTTGCTGGCCATGAAGTGGGCATTCGAGGAGTGGCGTCATTGGCTTGAAGGAGCTAAGCATCGCGTGGTGGTCTTGACTGATCATAAGAACTTGACTTATCTCGAGTCCGCCAAGCGGTTGAATCCTAGACAAGCTCGTTGGTCGTTGTTTTTTGCCCGTTTTGACTTTGTGATTTCATACCTTCCGGGCTCTAAAAATGTGAAGGCGGATGCTCTGTCTAGGAGTTTTGTGCCCGACTCTCCGGGTGTATCTGAGCCGGCGGGTATCCTCAAAGAGGGAGTAATTGTGTCTGCCATCTCCCCTGATTTGCGGCGGGTGCTGCAAAAATTTCAGGCTAATAAACCTGATCGTTGCCCAGCGGAGAAACTGTTTGTCCCTGATAGGTGGACGAATAAAGTTATCTCTGAGGTTCATTGTTCGGTGTTGGCTGGTCATCCTGGAATCTTTGGTACCAGAGAGTTAGTGGCTAGATCCTTTTGGTGGCCATCTCTGTCGCGGGATGTGCGTACTTTTGTGCAGTCCTGTGGGATTTGTGCTCGGGCTAAGCCCTGCTGTTCTCGTGCCAGTGGTTTGCTTTTGCCCTTGCCAGTCCCGAAGAGGCCTTGGACACATATCTCTATGGATTTTATTTCAGATCTTCCCGTCTCTCAAAAGATGTCAGTCATTTGGGTGGTCTGTGATCGCTTCTCTAAGATGGTCCATTTGGTACCCTTGTCTAAATTGCCTTCCTCCTCTGATTTGGTGCCATTGTTTTTCCAGCATGTGGTTCGTTTACATGGCATTCCAGAGAATATTGTTTCTGACAGAGATTCCCAGTTTGTTTCGAGGTTTTGGCGAGCCTTTTGTGGTAGGATGGGCATTGACTTGTCTTTTTCCTCGGCTTTCCATCCTCAGACTAATGGCGAGACCGAACGAACCAATCAGACCTTGGAAACATATCTGAGATGCTTTGTTTCTGCTGATCAGGATGACTGGGTATCCTTTTTGCCTTTGGCTGAGTTCGCCCTTAATAATCGGGCCAGCTCGGCTACCTTGGTTTCACCGTTTTTCTGCAACTCTGGGTTCCATCCTCGTTTCTCTTCAGGACAGGTTGAGTCTTCGGACTGTCCTGGTGTGGATACTGTGGTGGACAGGTTGCAGCAGATTTGGACTCATGTAGTGGACAATTTGACTTTGTCTCAGGAGAAGGCTCAACGTTTCGCTAATCGCAGACGCTGTGTGGGTCCCCGACTTCGGGTTGGGGACTTGGTTTGGTTATCTTCTCGTCATATTCCTATGAAGGTTTCCTCTCCTAAGTTTAAACCTCGTTTTATTGGTCCTTATAGGATTTCTGAGGTTCTTAATCCTGTGTCTTTTCGTCTGACCCTTCCAGATTCTTTTTCCATACATAACGTATTCCATAGGTCATTGTTGCGGAGATACGTGGCACCTATGGTTCCATCTGTTGATCCTCCTGCCCCGGTTTTGGTGGAGGGGGAGTTGGAGTATATTGTGGAGAAGATTTTGGATTCTCGTGTTTCAAGGCGGAAACTCCAGTATCTGGTTAAGTGGAAGGGTTATGCTCAGGAAGATAATTCCTGGGTCTTTGCCTCTGATGTCCATGCTCCCGATCTTGTTCGTGCCTTTCATATGGCTCATCCTGGTCGTCCTGGGAGCTCTGGTGAGGGTTCGGTGACCCCTCCTCAAGGGGGGGGTACTGTTGTGAATTCTGTGGCAGAGCTCCCTCCTGTGTTCACGGGTGGTACTTCGGCTGATTCTCTCTGTGAGCTTCCGTTGGTGGAGGAAAGTGGTACTGCGGCTTCTGAGTTTCCTTCCTCAGGTGATGTGGTGAAGTCGTTAGGTGCTGCTCTATTTAACTCCACCTAGTGCTTTGATCCTGGCCTCCAGTCAATGTTCTAGTATTGGACCTGTTTCCTCCTGGATCGTTCCTGTGGCCTGCTGCTCTGCATAGCTAAGTTCCTCTTTGCTATTTGTTTGCTGTTTTTTTCTGTCCAGCTTGTCAATTTGTTTTTTTCTGCTTGCTGGAAGCTCTGGGACGCAGAGGGTGTACCTCCGTGCCGTTAGTTCGGTACGGAGGGTCTTTTTGCCCCCTTTGCGTGGTTTTTGTAGGGTTTTGTGTTGACCGCAAAGTTACCTTTCCTATCCTCGCTCTGTTCAGAAAGTTGGGCCTCACTTTGCTAAATCTATTTCATCTCTACGTTTGTCTTTTCATCTTAACTCACAGTCATTATATGTGGGGGCTGCCTTTTTCTTTGGGGTATTTCTCTGAGGTAAGGTAGGCTTATTTTCTTTCTTCAGGCTAGCTAGTTTCTCAGGCCGTGCCGAGTTGCATAGGGAGCGTTAGGCGCAATCCACGGCTGCCTTTAGTGTGGTTGGAGAGGATTAGGGGTTGCGGTCAACAGAGTTCCCACGTCTCAGAGCTTGTTCTTGTTTTTTGGGTTATTGCCAGGTCACTGTATGTGCGCTGACCTCTATGTCCATTGTGGTACTGAATTACCTTTCATAACAGTCTTCATCAGTGGTGGTGATGAAGTTGCAGGGAGCTGAGTGCTGGGCATTCTATTTGAAACTCCCATCAATGAAAATGTCACAGGAATAGAAGAAACAGATTTTGGGATTAGAGTAGGGTATTTAAAAAGGAGCAAACTACAAAAGTGGATAAAGGTTAAAAATAGACATTTAGATGTTTAGAAAGTGCATTTTAGGTATTGGACAACCAATTTCAAATACAGTCATGGCCAAAAATGTTGACTACCTTGAAATTGTTTCAGAAAATTAAGTATTTCTCACAGAAAATTAATGCAATAAAACATGTTTTGTTATACACGTGTTTATTTCCTTTGTGTGTATTGGTATACCACGAAAACAAATAGAAAAAATGGCAAATTGGACATCATTTCACACAAAACCTGAAAAATTGGCCAGACAAAATTGTTGACTCCTTTCCACAAATGTGGGTAAACAACTTTCACGCATGTGATGTTTGTTCTAACTCACCTGTGGCAAGTAATATGAAAATCACACCTTTAAACCAGATAAAAAGGAGAGAAGTTGACTCAATCTTTGCATTGTTTGTCTGTATGTACAAACTAAGCGTGGAGAATAGAAAGAAAAGAAGTGTCTGACTTGAAAACCAAAATTGTTGAAAAATATCAACATGTTCCTTTGTCCACGTGCGCACGATAATCAAGAAGTTTACAACCCATGGCACTGTAGCTAATCTCCCTGGACCTGGATGGCAGAGGAAAATAAATGAAATGTTGCCACACAGGATAGTCCAGATGGTGGATAAGCAGCCTCAATCAAGTTCCAAAAAATTTCAAGCTGCCCTGCAGGCTCAGGGTGCATCAGTGTCAGTGTGAACACTTTGTCAACAATTGAATGAAGTGAAACGCTATGGAAGGAGACCGAGGAGAAGCCCACTGTGGACACAAAGACATAAAAAAGCTAGACTGCAGTTTGCTAAAATGTATGTGAGGAAGCCAAAATTCATCTGGGAAACCGTCTGGTGGACAGATGAGATCAAGATAGAGCTTTTTGAACAAGCAAATCAAATGGAATGAGTCCTACAAAGAAAAGAGCACAGTACCTATAGTGGAGGTTAAAAGATGTTTTGGGGGTTCTTTTGGTGTATGTGGCACTGGGTGACTTGACTGTGTGTAAGGAATCATGAAATCTGAAGACTAACAAAGGATTTTGGGTTCCAATGCAGTGCCCAGTGTCAGAAAGCTGGGTTTGTGTCCTAGGTCATGTTTCTTCCAGCAGGACAATGACCCTCAACATGGAAGCACCCAGAAATGGATGGAAGCAAAGCGCTGGGGAGTTCTGAAGTGGCCAACAATGAGTCCAGACCTAAATCCCATTTAACACCTGTGCAGAGATCTTAAAATTGCTGTTGGAAGAAGGCGCGTTCAAATATGAGAGACCTGGAGCTGTTTGCAAAAGAAGAGTGGTCCAAAATTCCAGTTGAGCGGTGTAAGAAGCTTGTTGATGGTTATAGGAAGTGATTGATACCAATTAATTATTCCAAAGGATGTGCAACCAAATATTAAGTTGAGTGTGTCAACAATTTTGTCTGGCCTATTTTTGGGGGTTTTGTGTGAAAGTTTGTCCAATTTGCCCTTTTTTTGTTGTTGCTCCAATACACACAAAGGAAATAAACATGTGTATAACTAAACATGTAATTGTAATCATTTTTTTGTGTGGAATACTTGATTTTCTGGAACAATTTCAAGAATGCCAAAACTTTCGGTCATCACTCTTGTAGGAGTTAGAATTGATATTGAATTCTCACTGAATGATTGGCGTAGAACTCTAAGTAGCGTACATAAAAGCCACCAAAAGGCCCTTCTGAATGGGAATCTTTTTGCAATGGTATTTTACCTTTCCAGAGGTAAAGGTATTTTACCTTTTTCTAAAACATTTAAACTCAATGGACTTAAGTCTACCTTCAACCGTAAAAACTATGAAACTATAAAACTGATTTATCAGTACCTGTATCCCCTTGTTGAAGATCTGACCGGGAGGGCACTAATTTAAATATTTGATGGTCTAGTAGTACTGCACATTAATTTGGTGAGACATCATGCTGAAGTATGTTCACCTTTAGGAGACAGAACATGTCTCCGTTCTGACTGCTGTGATAGCTGTTTACCATTATGAACAGATGCACATGGTACCTTCAGGTATTTATAAATTGCTCTCAAGGATGTCCTAGACTTGTGAAGGTCCACAATTCATTTTCTGACATTTTGGCTGTTTCGTTTTGATTTTCCCTTGTTGTCAAATAGGCAAGTGGACCTTTAGGGTATGTGCACACGTCCCCGATTATTCGCATATTTTTCGCATTTTTTGCGTGTTTTTTTCGGCGGCTTTCCGCAGCAAAAACGCTTAAAAAATGCATACATTAAGCATCCCATCATTTTTGGTTTCCACAATTTTTGTGCACTATATTATTGCATTGGGAACCTCCGGCAAAAAATCCGCACAAAAAAACGCGCACAATACGCGACAAAAACGCGTGCAGAATTCCTGAGGAAAACCTCAGGATTTTCTCAGGAAATTTCTGCATAATTTCTAGACGTGTGGACATACCCTTAAAGTAGGCCATAAAATACTGCCATATCTACACCTCCAATTACATCAAATGATGTCAATTAGTTTCTGATGTCAGAAGCTTCCGAAGCCATGATAATACTTTCTGGAATTTTCCAAGCTATTTAAAGTCAACCTGATGTATGTAAACCTCTGATCCACTGGAATGATATGGCGAATAATTAATGAAATTATTTGTAAACAGTACAAACAACTTTTAGTTCGATGATGCGCAATCTTTCGAGGGGTTAAATATGAATTTGGATTACTTTAACCTTTGTGTATGAAATCTTGAGACTTCAGATGTATTTTTTATAGTAAAATTCAATTAAAATTATTTAAGAGACAAAATGTAGTACATCAACATTAAAAATAAATGGATACATACACTTTTTTTTTATAAATGTCATATACGGTACATTGAAATTGCAGTACCGAGAAAGAAAAGTTGTGCAGTTAAGATAACACAATCAATGGACTAATTAGTGATCTGCAAATTATGAAAGAAAAGTATGAACGGCACACACACAAATGCATGCACTGAGAAGCCATGGACTTCTAACGTTGAGGTTATTTAGCACCTTAACCCCTTTCTGCCCTCTGATGGAATAGTACGTCCGATGGTAGTACCCCCGCTTTGATGTGGCTCCGGCGGTGAGCCCGCATCAAAGCCGGGACATGTTAGCTGTTTTGAACAGCTGACATGTGCCCGCATTTCTGACCTTGAGAGCCACATTCAGCTCTGAGAGAGGGTCGCGAGCCACATTCAGCTCCCGCCCCCTTCACAATAGTGACAACCAAAGCCCCCATTACAGGCATAATGGTAACTAAAGCTTTTCCACAAAAATCACCCCAAAGCAGTATACTAAGATCCAGGGGTTCACACAATACCCGCAATTGAGTATTCTCCTATAAAGCACTCCCAAGACACTGTCGCACCCAGCTTCAAACACCTCCTCTGACAGGTGGTGTCATCTTGTCTCAGCGTACCATAATTAAATCATCTCAATACCCCTAAGATCAGTGCATCCAGATCTGCTCTTCTGTACAGGGCTGCTCACAAAATTCACCATTTTCAGATGTGCTCTTCATGCCTGTTTGCTAGAACTGGAGCTAATGCACCAAGCTGGCAGACAGCCGCGAACCACAATTCATGTGCCCGTGAGCCACAGGTTGGGGACCCCTGCTTTAAGGCAAGTAAAACATGCAAACAATGCAAAACAGATAGTAATACTATTGGAACCTGTGGAACATTTGAGAATGATAGTTAACAATTCTGAATCATCTTATATATAGTTGTCTAAGGGTCACTTCAGTCTGTCTGTCCTTCTGTCACGGTTATTCATTCGCTGATTGGTCTCGCCAGCTGCCTGTCATGGCTGCCGCGACCAATCAGCGACGGGCACAGTCCAGAAGAAAATGGCCGCTCCTTACTCCCCGCAGTAAGTGCCTGTCGCCCGCATACTCCCCCCCCCGGTCACCGCTAAGGCTACGTTCACACTAGCGTTATGCTAGTGCGCGTCGGGTTAGCGTCGGGCGACGCACGCGTCATGCGCCCCTATATTTAACATGGGGGACGCATGCGGTTTTGTTTGTTGCGTTGTGCGACGCATGCGTCTTTTTTGCCGCAAGCGTCGGACCAAGAAAACGCAACAAGTTGCATTTTTCTTGCGTCCGATTTTCGGCAAAAAACTACGCATGCGTCGCAAAGCGCAGCGTTTTTGCCGCGTTTTTGCGTGCGTTGCGTCGCCGACGCAGCGGCGCACAACGCTAGTGTGAACGTAGCCTAACACAGGGTTAATGCCGGCGGTAACGGACCGCGTTATGCCGCGAGTAATGCACTCCGTTACCGCTGCTATTAACCCTGTGTGTCCCCAACTTTTTACTATTGACGCTGCCTATGCGGCATCAATAGTAACAAATGTAATGTTAAAAATAATTAAAAAAAAAAAACCTGCTATATTCACCCTCCGTAGTCGCTCGCGCCGGCCGCCATCTTCCGTTGCAGGTTCCGGTGGCAAAGATGGTATGGGAGAAGGACCTGCCATGACGTCACGGTCATGTGACCGCGACGTCGTCACAGGCCTTGCGCAACTGCGCGAGAAGGACCTGCGATGACGTTACGGTCATGTGACCGCGACGTCATCACAGGTCCTACGCTCATACCAACCCTGGGACCGGAAGCTGCCGTGGACTACAAGGGGCCTTTGGAAAGGTGAGTATATGTTTATTTTTTAACCTGTGACAAACCTGGCTGGGCAATATACTACGTGACTGGCCAATATACTATGTGGCTCTGTGCTGTATACTACTTAGCTGTGCAATATACTACATGGCTCTGTGCTGTATACTAAGTCACTGGGCAATATACTACGTGGCTCTGTGCTGTATACTACTTCGCTGTGCAATATACTACGTGGCTCTGTGCTGTATACTACGTCACTAGGCAATATACTACGTAACTGGGCAATATACTACGTTGCTGCGCAATATACTACGTCACTAGGCAATATACTACGTAACTGGGCAATATACTACGTAACTGGGCAATATACTACGTGACTGGGCAATATACTACGTGACTGGGCAATATACTATGTGGTTGGGCAATATACTACATCACTGGGCAATATACTACGTGGCTGGGCAATATACTACGTCACTGGGCAATATACTATGTCACTGGGCAATATACTACGTCACTGGGCAATATACTATGTGGCTGGGCAATATACTACGTGTCTGGGCAATTACTACGTCACTGGGCAATATACTACGTGGGCTGTGCAATATACTATGTGTCTGGGCAATTACTACGTCACTGGGCAATATACTACATGGCTGGAAAATATACGTGACTGCAATATACTACGTGGCTGGGCAATATACTACGTGACTGTGCAATATACTACGTGACTGTGCAATATACTATGTGGCTGGGCAATATACTACGTGGCTGGGCAGTATACGTGGCTGGGCAATATACTACGTGGGCTGTGCAATATACTACGTAGACATGCATATTCTAGACTACCCGATGCGTAGAATCGGGCCATCATCTAGTTACTTAAATAATCATTTTACACTTAATTAATTATGGACATAGAGTTGCTAGCCTCTAACCTTTGGGCTATAGATGTTAATTCATCATTAACTGGGACTGACGAACACAAGATAGAATTATAGAAAAATAAAGACAGTAAAGGAGAGGAAAACGGAAACCCTGGGGTGGATAAATTGGGAAGGAAAAGAAGCTAGAAGGTGAGAGGAGGAAAGAAAGAGAAAAATAGTGTGGGGTCAGAAGGGTCTTACATGTCTCTTGTAAATAGGAATTTATTTAATGGTTATTCTCTTATGTTCTTACGTGAAATTGTTGCTTTTCTCTACATTCAGAGTCTTTGGTGACGGCAGATAGACTGGATGCTGCGAGCGAAGCTTTTGTTGATCTCTCTTTGAGTCAAGATGAGAGGTGTTCAGAAAGGGTCTCCTCTGTGAAAAACATCACAGGCAGCAGGTAAGAGTTTTCTTTGTCCAGTACTTAGAATTGTTGGATATTTTCTAATTATTTTACCCATACATAGTAACTGAATTAATTAGCAATAGGATTACAGCAAGAGAAAAAATATACAGGTCTCCAAACCATGTGAGAAGTAGTAAAAAGCAGACGTTTCTGCCCTCCCGAGCCTCATTCACACATGTGACGGTTGGGAAGTAGAAGGTGAAGATCGTGATGATTGTACGGTGACATGCTGTGAGTTTATGGAGGACAACACTACGTAGTTGCACTTTGATTCGGCACAAACCTAGGCTTTTTTCCTTTTCCTGTGCTTTCGGTTATGTATATTTAGTCCTATACGTTGGTTATACAGTTGACAGTCACATAGATATGCAGACATTCATGAATCAGATGTGCGTCTAATCAAGATCAGTCTTCTGAATATGTGACAAGGCTCGTTAGAGGGTCGACATTGACTTGTAGTATTTCTACTTCCAATAGGTGGCACTAGAGTTCTAGTTCTCTTCCTCTCTGAAGAGACAATTTGCATAATTAGCATATTTCCCAGAGGAGCATTGCGGCTTTAAGTCTCCTCATCTCGGCATGCTTAGCATGTCTATTTTCGCAAGGAGAAACGATACTTCTTAAATGACACCTCAATACACAGTAGATCACTTTGCCTCTCTGCTCCTGCTCTCCTGTCTGCCACACTATATGCAGTCATAATAAAGAGGTGGACTTTCAGTTTGGGGCAGGCAAGTTCATTGGACAATATCAGGAGCAATGCATGCTGGGAAGTGAGAATGAAACGTTAAGGAACCTATAGTGCTGGCAGAATGTTGATAAAGAGATACTGCTCACTTAAAAAGAGAGGATGGCAAGTTAAAGAGTCTAAAAATCAGGACAGTTCCTCGACGTACTAGTTTTAACTAGTTGTGGGGGATGAAGGCAGAAGGTCATGCTTTTCTGTAAGTTTTGTATTAATGGACAGGCATGTTTTAAACTTCATTCAGATTTATTTCTCACCCTTAACTTTGCTCTCATGGCCGGTCTTGACAAGATTATTCGTATCATTATAATAATAGTGAAAATGTATAGGCATAAAATATTTTTTTTGGGAGGGTTTGATGGACCAAATTCTTTTGTGACATTGGGGACCCTGTTCTCTATATCTACCTGAATTTTTAAGTTGTATACCTTACCAGTGTATGCAAAACGGAAACATCCGAAAATACAGAAAATATATCTAGGGTAACATTAGTCGCCCATACGTCACATGTAACAACCCATGTTATTATTCTCACCATACAGCATAATTGAACCAATTTCAGTGCATCAAATTAAGATGTCTGGATAGGGACGCTTTACCGAGTCAGTGTTATTGTCATTGCAAGTATCTACCTGCATTGTTTCGAAGAATCGTAGAGCAAGCCATTTTGTCTGTTTTTTTTTTCTTTTTATTTGTTTTTCTTTTTTTTCATATAATGCCTGTTACATGAAATAACCTGTACAAAGCAACCACATACTCATGACTGGCAGCAATAAAGGTTTTGTCTGTGTAAAGTATACTGATTGATCAAAATGAGCACCTGGATGTCTAGATCATGAGAAGACAGTGTGATAATTTGGCCACATATACAAGATCAGGACATCTGAAGCTCAAACCTTGGGCCGTGGCCGTGGTTGATTTCCACGGCAAAAGATGTGTATTTAGATGTGAAGTTAATTGAGCATTATGGTCCCATATTACCGTCGTAAGAATTACAACCTACGTTTAGATAGGCAGACCATGATCTCTCTCATGAGCCACTTTATATTCTGCTGAAGTTGGTGAATGGTACCTTCTCCATTTACTTTTGGAGGAGTTGCAGAAACAGACTTGTAAGGATGATGAGCCAGTGGCTCTCTCACCACGAGGCAGAGCTCAGCCATATAAACATTTTGGCATTTAATCAATCTCCATATGACATTGTATATTTAGATCCCATCATGTTTAAGCAAGAAAGTTTTGGCAATAAAAAAAAATTGCAAAAGCTTTCCTGACCACATATGATGGGATGCACTGATCTTCTTGACCCAAGGCTCATGCTCGGGAGTCCAGAGAGTCACCCCATCCCATTGACACAAATTTGTACTCAGAATCCTTTACTCTTTATAGGAAATCTGTCAGTAGGATCCGCAGTTCTAAGCCATCTATATGGGCACGCAGGTCATAGGTAGCTGAATAAAATGATACCTTGATATCTGCTCTCAGATGTCTTATTCCAGATAAATCCACCTTTTTCTTATTATGTACCGTATTTTTCAGGTCATAAGACTCACTTTTTCTCTCAAAAATTGGGGTGCAAACGGGGGTACCTCCTTATAATCCAAATGTAGCTTAGCGAGGTGGGCATGGCTCCGGTGGAGCGGGTTCTCAGGAGGCCGGGCCATTGCTGCAAGAAGCCGGCGGCAGCAGGAGTAGAGCGATGCTGCGAGCCCCAGGCTGGGAGAAGGGGGGTGTTCAGTGGTGCGAGGCTGCGTCGGGCCTCGAGTTTTCACAAAATGTCACAGTGGAGTCCTCGCACTGCCAATCATTTTCACTGCAGTGGACTTCAGGAAAATAGTTGCCTCTAGCGGCGCATGCGCAGATTGAGATTTTGGCTCCTGAGATCTCAATCTGCAAGTGTGTCACTTTCTGCGGCTATTTTCACGATGTTCACCTCAGTGAAAACGATTGGAAGTTCGGGGACTCCGCCAACATTTTCTGAAAGCCCGGAGCCTTGCACCACTGAACACCCCCTCCTCTCAGCCCAGCACCCACAGCATTGCTCCAATTCTGCTGCTGCCGCCAGCTGCCTGCAGCAGCGACCCTGCTTCCTGGGACCCCGCTACACCACAGCCTCTCCTCAGGTAAGCTACTATAAAATCATACAATAAGACACACCATCGTATTACATAAAAAAATTGTTCTTATTTTCTGCCTTAATATTTGGGATTAGTCTTACGGTCCGGTGCGTCTTGTAATCCACAAAATACGGTAAATGTTAAAATCTGTTGACCTGAAATAGATCTGCCTGGAAATCTGCCTCCAGAGCTTATTTTATATGAGAATGGACATTACCAGTGTGAGGCAAGTTGTGACTGACAATCTGATTTACTTATCTCACACTGTTATCGCCCTCTTTCCTTTTTAAATAATGTATTGAGGCAGATTCTTAGGGAGATCTATGTCCAGCCCATAGATTTTAAGAGCTCATTTACATATTAAGAAAAACTTTGATTTTTCTGGAGTAAAGGTACCTTCGCACTGAGCGACTTTAGAACCATAACGATAGCGATCCGTGACGTTGCAGCGTCCTGGATAGCGATATTGTTGTGTTTGACATGCAGCAGCGATCAGGATCCTGCTGTGAGATCGCTGGTCAGAGCTAGAAGGCCAGAACTTTATTTCGTCGCTGGATCACCCACTGACATCGCTGAATCGGCGTGTGTGATGCCGATCCAGCGATGTGTTCACTTGTATCCAGGGTAAACATCGGGTTACTAAGCGCAGGGCCGCGCTTAGTAACCCGATATTTACCCTGGTTACCATTGTAAATGTAAAAAAAAAAAACACTATATACTTACATTCCGGTGTCTGTCGCGTCCCCCGGCGTCAGCTTCCCTGCACTCCTCCTGCATCCTGTGTCAGCAGTGTAAAGCAGAGCACAGCGGTGACATCACCGCTCTGCTTTACGGCCGGCGCTTACACAGTGCAGGGAAGCTGAAGGCAGGGGACGCGACAGACACCGGAATGTAAGTATGTAGTGTTTTGGTTTTTTTTACATTTACAATGGTAACCAGGGTAAACATCGGGTTACTAAGCGCGGCCCTGCGCTTAGTAACCCGATGTTTACCCTGGTTACCAGGGGACTTCGGCAACGTTGGTCGCTGGAGAGCTGTCTGTGTGACAGCTCTCCAGCGACCACACAACGACGAAACAGCGACGCTGCAGCGATCGACATCGTTGTCTATATCGCTGCAGCGTCGCTTAATGTGACGGTACCTTAAGACATCGGATCGCAGATATCAAGGTATAATTTTAATTAAATTTCTGTGACCTACATGCCTATGTTAGATGGCTTTGGAGGGTTCATCCTACTGACTTATTCCCTCTAATGATTATTCATGTTTTTTTCTATGTTTTTTTCTGAAAAACCTACATGAGTCAGCATAGTGAACTAGACATTAACACAACCTGATTCCAATGCTGAGAATTTCACTTTAACGTCGCTGTAGTTTAACCATTGATGTCATTCCAAAAGAAAACTTCCTTGGGACTTAGATGAGGATTTAGACTTGTAGAAAGTATTAATTTCCTTGCTACTGTTTTGCCAACGTTGAGATCTAGAACATTGAAGATCTTTAAGAAGGAATATTATATTGCATTATTATTTGCACATACAAACAGTACAGTTAGATATCTGCTTATACAAATATACGCCAATATCCCTTTACTTAAGGTACCGAGGACAAAAGAGGCATCTGACATACAGTCTTCATCAAACGTCTTATGTATAGTTGGAGGTTCCTTGCGCCAAGATAAACTCTTTGCTGACAGAGAAGCTTGACAATTATTTTACCTTAATCTATTACTTGGCCCATCCCAGAATGACCTTGTTTACTCATCTCAAAGTCTTTGAGTGCATTTTAACTTGGCACACAAACAGGACATGTGGCATCTCTAAGGAAGGCATTGGTATCTCAAGATATGCAGAAGGCTTGAAAGAAATATCCTGCATGTCACAATGTAGGAGTTAACTTGTTCACTGCTTTTTCCCTGTGTTCATTTTTGTTGTTTTGTTATGCCTCACTTTATATGATTCTGTTGGGCCTGTTTTACACCATGTATTTAATCTGAAACATTTATACATTATATTCTTTGTAAATACAAACGTAAGTCAAATAGATGTACTTTTAACATACATTTGTGCACATATCCGTTTCGATCTGTTGTTTACAGGATGCAAAAGATGCAGTCTGCTGCACTAGTTTTCGTTCTTATTTTAGTCCTGCTGCTCCCCAGAGTATTACATTTTCTTTTTAATCCGCCATAATGTTACAGGGATATTGTCCTTTTATTTAATGCTAATTTTGATTCTCTTTAGGAAGGAGGCGTGGCTCACGGGATCCTCTGGGGCGTGCCTTTAGGCTGCTCTGCATTATTACCCTGTGTGCCACTCGCCCTTTAAATTAGCACTAAATAAAAAGACCCATACCACTGGAACCATATGTCATGTTTAAAAAAAACTGGAATACTCAGGGAAGGAGCAGTAACAAAAAAAGAGCAAAAATTGGGCACTTTTGAACTTGTGACTGGTCCTCTTTAATTAGATATATATGCAGATATTGGCAACAAAAATATATTTTACAATATTGTACCTGCGCATAGCGTAACAAAATACTTTAGTAAACATTAACGATGGGTGGTTACCTAGTGGGTGGAAGGATAGTTGTGAATCCGTCTATGGGCGTGTATGGCAAATCTGGGATTGATCGTGTGAAGGGACTGAAATGGGAAACGGTACACAAATAGGTAACAGTATCAAAATATGTAACTACGATCACAAGTAGTGAGCCACTAAAAATAGGATAATATCAATAAAAACAAAAATAGAGTGAACTATACGGGACTAATAAGTACCTATATAGTGAGTCACTTATATAGAGCTATAAAAAGGGGGGGGGGCTAGTGAACTAACACCCTGGGAAGTGCATTACCTGACAGAAGAAAATGGTAAGTAATATATATATGTGTCTCCAGTTCGTGCACTAGATACATAGCAAGTGGGGATCCAGTACCTGTCATGTAAATAATCATGGGGAGAAAACAGGTGGAGTTGTACTTAGAATGTCCGTACACTCTTGGCAATAATGGCAGACAGTCGTTGTACTTAGCTTTGGTAAGCGCTGTCTTTAGAAGTCCTCAGGCGGCTGGTGCAGGCGCCGTCCCGGCCGGTGACGGACGCTCGCGCGGCCTGTGTTAAATCCTATGCGATGCTGTGCAGGACCTGCGGTGACGTTCGGGTCACGTGCTCGTTCGTCACGTGGTGCTACGGTGTGCTGTGGGAGCATGAAGGAAACCGAGGCATTTCCGAAACGCGTTGGTTTTGGCTCCCACAGCGCACCGTAGCACCACTAGGGGCACCACGTGACGAACGAGCACGTGACCCGAATGTCACCGCAGGTCCTGCACAGCATCGCATAGGATTCAACACAGGCCACGCGAGCGTCCGTCACCGGCCGGGACAGCGCCTGCACCAGCCGCCTGAGGACTTCTAAAGACAGCGCTTACCAAAGCGAAGTACAACGACTTTGTCTGCCATTATTGCCAAGAGTGTACGGACATTCTAAGTACAACTCCACCTGTTTTCTCCCCATGATTATTTACATGACAGGTACTGGATCCCCACTTGCTATGTATCTAGTGCACTACCTGGAGATACATACAGTGGGGCAAAAAAGTATTTAGTCAGTCAGCAATAGTGCAAGTTCCACCACTTAAAAAGATGAGAGGCGTCTGTAATTTACATCATAGGTAGACCTCAACTATGGGAGACAAACAGAAAAAAAAATCCAGAAAATCACATTGTCTGTTTTTTTAACATTTTATTTGCATATTATGGTGGAAAATAAGTATTTGGTCAGAAACAAAATTTCATCTCAATACTTTGTAATATATCCTTTGTTGGCAATGACAGAGGTCAAACGTTTTCTGTAAGTCTTCACAAGGTTGCCACACACTGTTGTTGGTATGTTGGCCCATTCCTCCATGCAGATCTCCTCTAGAGCAGTGATGTTTTTGGCTTTTCGCTTGGCAACACGGACTTTCAACTCCCTCCAAAGGTTTTCTATAGGGCTGAGATCTGGAGACTGGCTAGGCCACTCCAGGACCTTGAAATGCTTCTTACGAAGCCATTCCTTCGTTGCCCTGGCGGTGTGCTTTGGATCATTGTCATGTTGAAAGACCCAGCCACGTTTCATCTTCAATGCCCTTGCTGATGGAAGGAGGTTTGCACTCAAAATCTCACGATACATGGCCCCATTCATTCTTTCATGTACCCTGATCAGTCGTCCTGGCCCCTTTGCAGAGAAACAGCCCCAAAGCATGATGTTTCCACCACCATGCTTTACAGTAGGTATGGTGTTTGATGGATGCAACTCAGTATTCTTTTTCCTCCAAACACGACAAGTTGTGCTTCTACCAAACAGTTCCAGTTTGGTTTCATCAGACCATAGGACATTCTCCCAAAACTCCTCTGGATCATCCAAATGCTCTCTAGCAAACTTCAGACGGGCCCGGACATGTACTGGCTTAAGCAGTGGGACACGTCTGGCACTGCAGGATCTGAGTCCATGGTGGCGTAGTGTGTTACTTATGGTAGGCCTTGTTACATTGGTCCCAGCTCTCTGCAGTTCATTCACTAGGTCCCCCCGCGTGGTTCTGGGATTTTTGCTCACCGTTCTTGTGATCATTCTGACCCCACGGGGTGGGATTTTGCGTGGAGCCCCAGATCGAGGGAGATTATCAGTGGTCTTGTATGTCTTCCATTTTCTGATTATTGCTCCCACTGTTGATTTCTTCACTCCAAGCTGGTTGGCTATTGCAGATTCAGTCTTCCCAGCCTGGTGCAGGGCTACAATTTTGTTTCTGGTGTCCTTTGACAGGTCTTTGGTCTTCACCATAGTGGAGTTTGGAGTCAGACTGTTTGAGGGTGTGCACAGGTGTCTTTTTATACTGATAACAAGTTTAAACAGGTGCCATTACTACAGGTAATGAGTGGAGGAAAGAGGAGACTCTTAAAGAAGAAGTTAGAGGTCTGTGAGAGCCAGAAATCTTGATTGTTTGTTTCTGACCAAATACTTATTTTCCACCATAATATGCAAATAAAATGTTAAAAAAAAACAGACAATGTGATTTTTTGGATTTTTTTTTCTCAGTTTGTCTCCCATAGTTGAGGTCTACCTATGATGTAAATTACAGACGCCTCTCATCTTTTTAAGTGGTGGAACTTGCACTATTGCTGACTGACTAAATACTTTTTTGCCCCACTGTATATATATTACTTACCATTTTCTTCTGTCTTCTGTCCCCCCTTTTATAGCTCTATATAAGTAACTCACTATATAGGTACTTATTAGTCCCATATAGTTCACTCTATTTTTGTTTTTATTGATATTATCCCATTTTTAGTGGTTCACTACTTGTGATCGTAGTTACATATTTTGATACTGTTACCTATTTGTGTACCGTTTCCCATTTCAGTCCCTTCACACGATCAATCCCAGATTTGCCATACACGCCCATAGACGGATTCACAACTCTCCTTCCACCCATCGTTAATGTTTACTAAAGTATTTTGTTAGGCTAAGCGCAGGTACAATATTGTAAAATATATTTTTGTTGCCTATAGCTCCCTTTTCTCCTCTGTGTGGTGAGGAGCAGCACCCGCAGCTATGCCTATCCATCTCACGAGCGCCGCTAATTCATATACTAGTATATGCAGATATTGTCTGTAGATATAAAATGTCAAAAACTTGGATACGCTTCTTCATGCACTAGCTTTCCTTGTTCTTATTTAAATATACACATTTGTAGATTCAGACTGAAGGAAATAAAACCATGAAGGAACATGTATGGAAGCAGTGAGTAAAGAAACACACATGAAGCAGACCAGAATAGGTGTTATAGACTAGATTTCTCAAAACACCCCACTCCTACGCCTAAGCGCCCAATGTAAAGAGAAAAGCTATCACAAATCCTATTTATTCCTACTATGATAAATTTTTTGTGTAAAGATATTGATAATTATGACGTATTGGGAGCTGCACACACCTCTCACCACACTGTCTCAGTTGTGACTACTCTTACAAGTTGTCACGTAGCTCTATATGAGTCGAATTGTAATCAGATAACAAGTCTTATTACAGATATCAGTGCAATTGTGCTTCTCTGGCAGGTAAGTTGTGGAGGAAAAACTTGACGTGCTAGAAAAAAACTGACTACATTTTTGGAATCAGCATGCCAATTTTAGTATAAATCAGCTCAAAAACCTAACTCAACAGAAATTTTTTTTTAAATTGTTCCCCAGTGTTATTATTATTTATTTGGTGCTCACTGTGAAGCATGGAGGAGGAAATGTGATTTGTGTTCCTTCGTGGTTTTGCTGCCGTCAGTCTGAATTTACAATGTGCACATTCTAATAAGAACACGGAAAAACGATTGTATGAGCAGGTGTGACCAAACTTACTCTGTCCACAAAAATACACGGGCATGTGAACAACTCCATAATCTATTATAGGTGCGGGTTCTATATGTGAAAAACACAGATAGTACTCGTACGAGAAAAACTGGTGTCTACACCTCTTTTATTGGGACATCTTGTTCTCAATGGAGTTCGCATTGGACAATTCCTACTTGCTAGGTTTACTGCTATAGGAACCTTCTACCTGGACATGTCCTCACCCACTGGGACGCTCGCAGGGGGGAATCTAGCTGTGAGTGTTCAGTTTGCCTGCATCACCACCAAAGGTAAATTACACATTACGCATCATTGCCAATGTAGACACATGTCCACTACTGAATATCTGCTGTATGCCCCTGAACGTGACTGTCTGGTCCTAAAATTAGGTAACTACAAACTGAGATGAAGGAGGACACAAGACAAATTATATTGTGTCATTAGTGAAAAGTTAAGTACACCCTTACTGCTTCCATAGAAATGGAGTGTAAATAGCTGCCAGGTGCTGCTAATCAAATGCCCTTGATTGTTCATCAGCAAGTGTGACCACCTTGTCAAATGCAGAAGTTCAAAGAGGGTGCACTTTGTTTTTCTCACTTATTTGGAGACACAAATATACAAAGTACAAGTTTACAACCATGTATTTGTTACCCCTAGATAATATTTGCTCACATTAACCGTTGAAAAAAAAAATTGTAGATCTGTTTTTGGGAACGAATATATCAATATAATCAACATGCCACTATTTATTTTTTTATTCCGTTTGTACACTATGTGTCATTAAAAAAATCTCTAAATGCAGCCATATGAAATCAGAATATGCAAATAGCTTCTTCAGAGAGAAAAAGTACAGGAACTCTCACCACCTAATAGAGGCACATGGATAAATAGTGCCGCTATATAGGTGCATAAGGCTCTAATACATTGCCGTATGACTTCTATTTGATGGGATCAAAGGGGTAAAGTTTCTCCTTGTTGAGACCAACAAGTTATTATAAGGAGACTTACAGGCCATGCAATACTCCCCTAGGAATTTAGATATGCAAATAGCTTCTTCATAGAAAAAGAACACAGGGTCTCCAGTGCCACCTATTGGAGGCAGCAGTCTTAAAAGTCAATATTGACTTTTTAAATAGCATTTCCACATAATTTAGGATTAGAATCCAAACCAGAAACTCCGTTTGCAGACACGTGGATTCAGGGATTTTGCCCCACATCAGTGCAAAACATTAGAATTAGTTGGCTGGGTGTTTAGGACCCTTCTAGTCAACCAGTTCTCTTGCTTTGCACTGATAAGGGGCAAAAATCCCGAAGCACGTCTGCAAATAGAGTTTCTGGTTTGAGTTCTTATCTGGTCATGTGGCAAGGCCCTTTGAGTAATTAACATCATATTTTTAAATTGCTGCCTCCAATAGGTGGCACTAAGAGAGCCTGTGGTTATTTTTTTCTGTGAAGAGGCTATTTGCACGTTTAAATCCCCAGGGGAGCATTGCATGGCCTGTAAGTCTCCTTACAACAAAGAGAAATTTTATCCCTTCAACTCTATGAAATAGGAGCCACACGACAGTCCAGAAAGTGGTGCTCTCTCTAACTCCATCCTCCTGTGCACCAGCTCATTTCAGGATGATGTCTGCATGGAAGTAGCAAAACAAAATAACAACCGTGTCACAAAAAAAAGCACCTTTTTTCCATCAATCTTTATAATCACAACTTTTTCTATTTGCTTAACTGATTTGTACTAATAGCAGATGCAGTTTGGTAAAGAACCTAGAGCAAGACTATAAAAAGCACCTTTCTCAGTACAGCAGTAACACCGGTATGATGGAATCCAGGAGAACGTGAATCGTCTTCTCTGCTGGTGACTCGGCAGCACAGTATCTAGGTGTTAAAAAGTAAATCAGATGGTATCCAGATGTGAGAGTGAGGACAGCAAAGCTGCAAATCTGGTTTGATGGTTGGATCAGTACATCGTATTGTTGTCCTCTGAAATGACAGATCAGGAGAATGTGTTTAAAATGGCTCAGTGGTTAGCACTGTACGGTGGCTCAGTGGTTAGCACTGCAGCGCTGGGTTCAAATCCCACCAAGGACAACATCTGCAAGGAGTTTGTATGTTCTCCTCGTGTTTGGGTTGGTTTCCTTCGGGTTCTCTGGTTTCCTCCCACATTCCAAAGACATACTGATAGGGAATTTAGAATGTGAACCTCAATGATGACAGCGATGATAATGTCTGTAAAGTTCTGTGGAATTAATGGCGCTATATAAATGAGTAAAATAAATAAAATGCAAGATGGTGAAAACAAAGAAACACCATCACTGCAACAAGCACCCCTCTGTCATATCATTACACTCCGAATACATGCATGCCTCTCATATATAGATGTTGAATAATTGTGCTAGTATGTTGCGTTACTTTTTTTTTCCACCACTTTGATATTGATCAGCTCCTTTTTATACAATTGGTAAATCCACATGATAAATGTATAATCCATCTGGGTGCCACCTATGGGACCAGCGCCTGTTTTTTAGAATGGGGGTCCCTCGTTCTGACTGGTGCGGACCACAATGACAGTAGTGCTCTCCATGGGTGAGCCAGCTCTCTCCATTCGCTGCTATGGGAGTTCAGATACAGCAGAGTGCTCGTCCTCTGCTGTATAGCTGTTATGAGACAACCCCCTTTAAATTCCTGGGTGGTATTTTGATCTTCCTGTGCAGGAAATGACACTTTTAATATGATTAGTTACTAGGAAATAGGCTTTATTATCACTTTTTTGTTATTCGTACAGTATCTTGAAAGCTCCTCAGGTGTTGCATCGCACATTATAATTCTACACACCCATGTGAGAGGGCCGTGTACCTGTTGTAGTCCACTGCTTGAAAAAAAAGCGCACAATGGAGCCAGGATTGTACGACGTATTGCACAGTAAACACTGGAGTTCATCAGAATTGTAACATCCTATGGGATGGACTGTTGCAATCTGACATTGCCATATTTTTACTGGAGTGATTGAATGTGCGTTCCTCACCACAGATCTCTGCCATCCTAATAAATGGCCACTGCTTAGCTGGATAGTGGTGGTTAAGTGTATATATGTGAATATATTCTACAGGTGTGTGCACACGTTATGTATTTACCCTGTGACGTATATAAATCTCATTACGTGCACAGGGTAAAAGAAGTGAAACATAAATCCTTAAAATTTGAGTTTATTAGTAAATGATTAAATAACATATAAAATATAAAACATATGTGCCTGAAGAGAGGATGGCGCAGATTATACTGATGAGCAAAAGGGTAACAGTGTTTGAACTTTTGACTTTCAAGTTCCATATCTCACCATCCCACTACAGCTTCAAACATGAGACTACCATAATTTTGTAGACTATCTCATGCATAAATATGACTTGCAACTATTTATCATATTATTAGTTATGCAGATTTTTGTCATGTCACTGTTTTGCTCCTAAAAATCTAAATGTAAATTTTTGTTAGTATTTTGTAAATCCACCTTTGGCTTTCAACACTGCCTGAATCCTTCTAGACATGCTCTTGATCGGATTTAAGCAGGTCTTGACCAAAATCTGATCCCAGGTCTCTTCTATGCATTCCCAAAGTTGTTGCATACTGGTCGACCCACTTGGGTATGTATACAGCTTTTCTTCAACTCTACCCACAAGTGTTCGAATGGGTTGAGGTCTGGGGACTGTGGGGGCCAACCCAGCACCTCTACTCCATTGTCATTGAACCATTTCTTCGCCAATTTTGATATATGCTAAGGGTCGTTGTCCTGCTGGAACACTGCTGTCCTTTTCATATTCGTAGTACTCGAGTGTACGAAGTGAAAAATCTTGTAGGATACTCACATAGAGCTCAGCACTAAGACCACCATCGATCTTTGTCAACTATCCAATGTCTTTGGCTGTGAAACAACCCCAATATCATCAGGCTTCCTCCACCGAATTTAACAGTTTCTTCAATTTCTTGATCCATTAGCCCCTTTTCCCTTGTTTCTTCCAGACCCATTTGCTCCCATCAGAGCCTAGTCTATTGATACTCCTCTCATCGCTTCACATTACGCGTTTCCAATCTTCTCCTGTCTACTTTTGGTACTTTTTTATTACGGTATTGAAGCCGAGGCTTCATCACCTTTTTTCGGACCACTTTACCAGTCTTATGTAATGTGCGTCACACAGCGCTGGCATGGATATCTGAGATCTCACTATTACGATGCATACGAGCCACCTCCACAGCAGTGTCTGTTGCACCAGAACCTATAGATCTTGTGATGAGCCAACTTGTTGACTCTGATATTTTTCCTGGATGTCCACCTTTTGGCTTCTGAATGGATGGACGGACTTCATTTTCGTTTTGGCACTCCCTGATGCAGTTTGGCAATTTTCTTAGCCAAGAGACCGCTATCAATGAGCTGGATGATGCCATTTCTCTTTTCTTCAGAAATCTTTTTTTTGTGTGTCTGCTCCTTGATTCGAATCAGTGACCATTCGCTTGGAAATCAACCTAATAGCACACTGAGCTATTAGGGAATGTAAGACCAGGTTGTAATTTGTAGTATACAGGAAGAAAAAGTTTTCTCCACCACCAGGAGAAAAACCCTAATAATGCAGTGACATGACAAGAATCTGCATAACTAATCATATGCAAAATAGTTGCAAGTCATATTTATGTATGAGATAGCCAAGATAATTGTCTATAAAATGATGTATGTCTCACGATCCGAAAAGTAGTGGATGGTGAGATATAGAGACTAAAAGTCAAAAGTTGAAAACATTGTTTCTCTTTTTGAAAATTGAAGAAAAGATAACACTGCACCACTACTGTTTGAAAACCCAAAATCTCCACAGCTAGTTTCAGTTTCAGTAATGTATAAGTCCAAAATGAAGAAAAAACAGAAGTGTACTCACCGATCCTGAAAAACACAAATCCTTTATTTAGAACATGTGCAGGTGACAACAGGGAGAACGTGGACAGAAAGGAAGACGACCGTTTCGCGCTGCCGTGCTTCTACGGGTCCTGATGTCCTGATCAGGACCTGAAGAAGCGCGGCAGCGCGAAACAGCCATCATCCTTTCTGTCCACGTTCTCCCTGTTGTGTGAATACTTCTGTTTGATTGTTGTGATGCCATTTTCCTGGTAATTTTAGTAAACTGGAAGCAAATGGTTGTCAGCTATAATTAATGTTAATGTTAATTTTAACATTGAGAGATAGAATATCAAAAATAAAATCCAGAAAATCGCATTGTATAAATTATATAAATGAATTTGCATTTATATATTTGCATGAGCTCTATAAATGTTAGTAGTATGGCTTTATACAACTTGAAGAATATTCACTGCTCAAAGAAATAAGGGAACGCTAAAATTCCACATCCTAGATATCACTGAATGAAATACTCCAGTTGAAAATCTTTATTCATTACATAGTGGAATGCGTTGAGAAATCTCCTTGTTTCTGCATGGTGAAGGCATTGATGCTATGGACCGACCTGCCCGTTGCCCAGACCTGAATCCAGTCGAGCACATCTGGGCCATCATGTATCGTTCCATCCACCAATGCCACATTGCACCACAGACTGTCCAGGAGTTGACTAATGCTTTAATCCAGGTCTGGGAGGAGATCCCTTAGAAGAACATCCGCTCACTCAGTAGGTCCATGCCCAGGCGTTGTAGGGAGGTCATACAGGCGCGTGGAGGCCACACACACTACTGAGCATCAATTCCTTGTCTTGAGGCGTTTCCACTGAAGTTGGATCATCCTGTAATTCGATTTTCCACTTTGATTTTGAGTATCATTCCAAATCCAGACCTAAATGGGATATTAATTTTGATTTACAGTTATCATATTTATGTTTATGTTTTATTTCTCTCAATGCATTCCACTATCTGATGAATAAAGATATGCAACTGGAATATTTCATTCAGTGATATCTAGGATGTGGTATTTTAGTGTTCCCTTTATTATTTTGAGCAGTGTATATGCACATGGACTTCTTAGCATCTCTTGGATACAGGCAACGGGAGCTAGAATACAATTTATCTGTACTATGTAATAACTAGATGGTGTCCCGATTCTAACGCATCGGGTATTCTAGAATATGTATGTAGTTTATTTATGAAGATTTAAGAATAATGCAATGAATACACAGGATTCAGCTGGCCGGGCGCGACCAATCAGCGAAGCGTGGTTCAAATCCCGTGCCAATTCGCGGCCGGACTGCGCCTGTCGCTAATTGGTTGTGCCCGGACGGGCGCGACCAATCAGTGAAGCCAGGGCCGGCTCCAGGTTTTTGAGGGCCCAGGGCGAAAGAGTCTCAGTGGGCCCCCCCCCCTTTAACACATACCATGACTCATGATACACAGATACAGAGAACTATAGCACAGCCACGTAGCATATAACACAGCCACGTAGTATATTGCACAGCCGATGTAGCATATAACACAGCCACGTAGCATATAACACAGCCACTTAGTATATTGCACAGCCCACATAGCATATAACACAACCCACGTAATAGATAGCACAGCCACATAGTAGATAGCACAGCCACGTAGTATGTAACACAGCCACGTAGTATGTAACAGCCATGTAGTATATAACACGGCCACATAGCATATAACAGCCCACGTAGTATATAACACGGCCCACGTAGCATATAGCACAGCCACATAGTATATTGCACAGCCACATAGCATATAACACAGCCCATCTAGTATATTGCACAGCCACGTAGCATATAACACAGCCCACGTAGTATATAGCAAGCCATGTAGTATATAGAACAGCCATGTAGTATATAGCACAGCCCACGCAGTATATAGCATAACCGACATAGTATATAACACAGCCCATATAGTATATTGCACAGCCACATAGCATATAACAGCCCACGCAGTATATAACACAGCCCACGTAGTATATAGCACAGCCCACGTAGTATATAGCACAGCCCACGTAGTATATAGCACAGTCCACATAGTACATAGGACAGCCCTCGTAGTATATAGCACAGTCCACGTAGTATATAACACAGCCACGTAGTATATAGCATAGCCACGTAATATATAACAGCCCACGTAGCATATAACACAGCCCACGTAGTATATAGCACCTAGACATAGTATATAACACAGCCACATAGTATATAACACAGCCACGTAGTATATAGCACAGCCCATATAGTACATAGCACAGCCCACGTAGTATATACCACAGCCCTCGTAGTATATAGCACAGCCACGTAGTACATAACACAGCCACGTAGTACATAGCACAGCCACGTAGTATATAACACAGCCACGTAGTATAACACAGCCACGTAGTATAACACAGCCACATAGTATATAGCACAGCCCACGTAGTATATAACACAGCCCACGTAGTATATAACAGCCCACATAGTATATAACACAGCCACGTAGTATATAACACAGCCACGTAGTATATAACACAGCCATGTAGTATATAGCACAGCCACTTAGTATATTGCACAGCCACATACTATATAGCACAGCCCATGTAGTATATAACAGCCCACGCAGTATATAACACAGCCCACATAGTATATAGCACAGCCCACATAGTACATAGCACAGCCCACGTAGTATATAGCACAGCCCACGTATATAGCACAGCCATGTAGTATATAACACATCTACATAGTGTATAGCATAGCCACGTAATATATAACAGCCCATGTAGCATATAACACAGCCCACGTAGTATATAGCACACCCACGTAGTATATAGCACAGCTCACGTAGTATAACACAGCCACGTAGTATATAGCACAGCCACGTAGTATATAGCACAGCTCACGTAGTATATAACACAGCCCATGTAGTATATAACACAGCCCACGTATATAACACAACCACGTAGTATATAGCACAGCCACGTAGTATTTAGCACAGCCCACATAGTATATAACACAGCCAACATAGTATATAGCACAGCCACGTAGTATATAACACAGCCCACGTAGTATATTGCATAGCACAGCATTTGCTTATTGTGGCTGCACATTCCCTGTTTACATCGGGAGACACGCAGACAGCCATTACATTTTAGACTGCATGTATAGCGGGATTAATCTCTATAACGTGTGAATGAGGATGCCTCATGATTAAAAAAAGAATTAAAATAAAAAATAGTTATATACTCACCTTCTGGCGGCCCCCGGATCCAGCCCAGGCCTTTAGCGATGCTCCCACCAGGTCCTTTCCCAGTGATGCTTTGCGGCAATAACCCATGATGATGTAGCGGTCTTGCGAGATCGCTACATCATCTAGGGTCATTACCGTAAAGCATTACTGGGACCGGAGCATCGCAAGGATCGGGAAAAGCTGTCGGGGCCGCCAGAAGGTGAGAATATCATGATTTTTTTTTTTTTTTTTTTTTTAAACATTGGATCTTTTTACTATTGATGCTGCATAGGCAGCATCAATAGTAAAAAGTGAAGCGGTGTTTAAATCCCGCCCCAATATAGCTGATTGGTCGCGGCCGGTCGCGACCAATCAACGACGTGGGATTTCCGCGACAGACAAACAGACTGAAGTGGACGTTAGACAATTATATATATAGATAATGAGGCCCCCTTTTGTCTAAGAATATAATGGTGTAACCTACATTTTTTGATAATAATAAAGATTTAAAAAAAAAATATGTCTGATTTTCTACTGACAGTGTAAAATAAAACAATATGTCTTGGTAGTAAAGTTTCAGAAACTGCCAACAAGCATAGGATTTCTTGGCTCTATTAAACTATATGGGTAGTAAATTAAATTCTTTCATTCACCATCACTCTGTCTAGCTTCTGTCTGCCATGTTTTCATAATCTTTTGTCATCCAAATGCTCCAATTAACTTCTATGCATAAACATGGATCCCTGCTCTTTGTATCGCCAACCATGCACTCAGTGCACATTAACCTTTGGGAGCATGCAAAATAATGAGTTATGGCTCTTTGGCAGAAATCAAATTTCCTCCACATATGTCAGGTTGGCCAAGCCAGTGTGCATATTCTGAATACAGCAATGAGCATGTGTAATACTTGCCATCCTCATCGGTTGTGGAGCGCAGTGCAGCGATGGATTTGGAACATGCAACAAACTACTGGTTAACATATCAGATAATAGTTTACGAGCACTGACTTCCTTCCGTGATAAGAATTTACACTGCGTCAAAACTTTTACCCTACATTTCTATTCCAGGGCTCGCAGGTCCCAGTTGTACTGTAGACCACTACTACTTGATGGGGTATTCCAATAAAGGCTGGTTTCACACTAGCGTTCGGCAGGGCTGCGGATGGCAGCCTTCTTCCTCTGTTAAGCCCCGCTTAACGGAAGAAGAAGGCTTTCATCCGCAGCCCTGCCAAATACAAGTCTGAAACCAGTCGTGATCACATATCATAGAATAGAATAGGTCAACATTTTATGATCGTCCGGGGTCTGAGCTCTTGGACGTCCGTTGTTCCTGGGGAAGATGGGGCCAAAGCACTGATTCCGCGATGAGTCTCCTTCACAGTCCATTTCTGTACAGAGGTGTTCTGGGCCATCCACTCTTGCAGTGTAAACTGCAGCTTCACAAGTGAATGAACCTGCACAGTTGATGATATAGTACAACAGTGGTGGTTTATTGGTGGAGGTTATAGAGATCGGACCTCCAATTTTTTTAATTAGCATATTCTTATGATATCCTGTCCTTTTACATGGTACACGGGTTGCCAATATTCTGCATATAATTTTCAGTATAAGTTGCATTGTACAGTTTAGCAATGACTTATTAAATAGGCTGTCTCACCAAATTGGTTGCACATTACTAAGATTCATTCTCCCATTCATGGACGTCGGGAAGGAATTTTTTTCCCCAATGTGGAGCTTACTCTTTGGTGCATGTGTTTTTGTTTTCCTTCCTCTGGATCAACATGTTTATTGTGATAGTATATGGGGCCATTCACATGTCCGCAGAAGCCCTGCTATGTGTAGTAGAAATCATCATCTCCTATGAATGGCAGCCATGGGGCGGTGTTCATGGGAGATCCGCAATGAGAAGCACAGGGGTCTTCTGCAGACCCTTGGCTGTCGTGCCAACCCATCAGCGCCCTTCGATTAAGTGATGGGCGCTGATGGGCAGGGTCTGTGACGCGCATCTGCTTTGCGCAAGTTTTATGCTGCTGTCAGAGATTGAGAGCGGCATTTAACATGTTAAAAGTTGTGTGTGGATCGCGATTCCACCCACGGCTGTTAGGAGCATATGACAGCTGATCAAATCAGCTGTCATGGGCCAGGAAAGATGGAACTCAGCGCCAGAGCCCGCATCAAAAGGAGGGACACGACCTATGACGTACCTATACGTCATAGGACGTGAAGGGGATAAAGAGCGAGAACCCATGTCTATAAGAGACACTTCTGCATTGCCTTTTGCTTAAGGATCTTTGACTGTTCTATGTGCAAACTGTATGTGTTATGTTTTGTTACCAGCTTTGCATCCTGACCTTGATTCTTGTCTGCCGCCTGCCCTGACCTCCTGCATGACTACCATATTGAGCAAACTCTACCTGCTCTGGGCTGTCTAACTACTTATCATGGATGACAGATTGGCCATAAGTTTTGGATTTTATTATCCTATGGCTGTTGCTAATGAAAACTACTCTGAAGTCATGTCATCAGAGGAAACCTGCAGCAAACAGAAATTCTTGTGTTAGCTTTAAATAGTAAAAAAAACCATTGGATCACTTTGTTTTTCCTCCATATTTTAGCCCCATGCCAAATTTGTTGCAAATCAAAGGGTCCAGTGCTACCAGGTAGGATCCTGAAGCAGCGGATTTTGTGTCAATCTTCCCACTAATTGCATGGGAGTAGGGGCATGACCAAATCTTGTTTAACTTAGGCACACGCCAGGGTTTGCTGTGGTATTTATACATTGGCAGTGTTGAAGAATGTGTTGTTCATTAGCCATGCCCAAGAGATCCTGACCGGTCCTGAAATGAAGTCATACACATAATGACACAAAGACGTCAAATGTCCATCGCTTCACCTCCCAGCTGGTCGGCGCATACTGACCATTTTGGAGCCATCATGCCCACAGTTGAGTCAGCAAATTGAATATGGTCAGACAAAAACCCTGTGAGTCCTGACAAAGGGCGAATGAATGAAGCATGTCCATCACTCAGCACCGTAAACAAATTAAAAGACCTGTTTCCAATGATTGCCCTCTTTACTAAGATTTCTTTCTTGTATTTTTTTCTTTTATTTCCACAGACAATTAGTTCACATAGAGAACGAGATTGGAATTGAAGTCTACGCTGAATCTCTGAATAAAACACTACCTTGGAATCAGGGTATGAATCAGAAAGTGGATGTTAAATGCTTAGAGTGATGTAATTTATTACCAGGGGGAGCTGGGGAAGCATGCAGAGAGCAATGAATGAGGTGGATGTATCTTATGTAAGCTACACACAATGTGTGCTTTATCTGACATGGACCATGCCTTAAGAGATCTATCTCGCTATTACAGAGACACATTTCGAGCAGGCGGCACAGCACAGTGTGTATAAATTAAACTTACTCATGTTTGTGCATGGGGAGTCTTGGAATGAAATGCGATGAGGTAGTCGCCTGTATTTTATTTTTTTTGCCCATACTTTGCTCTTAAGACTGAACATAAGCAATATATCAGCTTTACCAGACATACAATGCTCGGGGCAAGGATCCTTGTTTTTTTCTGGATTTTTTTTTACATTTGCACATAAATCATAGATGCCATAATAGTGCCTAAATGCACTCCTCAACTTTGAAATTGCAGCACCAAAAATTAAAGGACTAATTATGGAAATCATAGAGTGGATGGACATAATAGTGACACACAAATGATGTAAAAATGGGGACAAAATTTTCAAAAGATCTCAATGTTTTCAGTATCAACTATAAGTGCCACATGCAGAAATCACCACACTTACAAGCTTTGCATGTTATCAGTGAAGTTATTAATGGTTGTTTAAAAATCATCAAAATCCACTGCTGGCAGCTCACTTTGCTAATGCCGACCAATGGCGTCCCATATGTGCTTGAAGGGAGACAAGTCCAGAGACACAGCAAGCCATGGTAGCACAATTAGGCCATGCAGACTGATCATAGTGGCACCATCAACAATAGGACTGACATTGTTTTGTGGAAAACAGCTCCTTTGACACTTTAGGTATCGTCACACTAGACGATATCGCTAGCGATCCGTGACGTTGCAGCGTCCTCGCTAGCGATATCGTCCAGTGTGACAGGCAGCAGCGATCAGGCCCCTGCTGTGCTGTCGCTGGTCGGGGAAGAAAGTCCAGAACTTTATTTGGTCGCTGGACTCCTGCTGACATCGCTGGATCGGCGTGTGTGACACCGATTCAGCGATGTCTTCACTGGTAACCAGGGTAAACATCGGGTAACTAAGCGCAGGGCCGCGCTTAGTAACCCGATGTTTACCCTGGTTACCATCCTAAAAGTAAAAAAAAACAAACACTACATACTTACCTACAGCCGTCTGTCCTCCAGCGCTGTGCTCTGCTCTCCTCCTGTACTGGCTGTGAGCACAGCGGCCGGAAAGCAGAGCGGTGACGTCACCGCTCTGCTTTCCGGCCGCTGTGCTCACAGCCAGTACAGGAGGAGTGCAGAGCACAGCGCTGGAGGACAGACAGCGGTAGGTAAGTATGTAGTGTTTGTTTTTTTTTACTTTTAGGATGGTAACCAGGGTAAACATCGGGTTGCTAAGCGCGGCCCTGCGCTTAGTTACCCGATGTTTACCCTGGTTACCGGCATCGTTGGTCGCTGGAGAGCGGTCTGTGTGACAGCTCTCCAGCGACCAAACAGCGACGCTGCAGCGATCCGGATCGTTGTCTGTATCGCTGCAGCGTCGCTAAGTGTGACGGTACCTTTAGGGAGAAATGTCCGTACCACTGGTTCAACCATCAAATCAATGTAACATCGATCAGTTAGTGTACCTGGAATGAAGACTAGAGAGGTCTGACTGCTATACATTATGCCAGCCCACACCAAAATTCCTTGAGTAGGACTGATGTGACATTCCGTTGTGAAAGCCTCTTCATGGCATTGCCCACTTGGTCTCCAAATCGAGAACTGAAGCTTGAATGGAGGAATGTAAGCCTATCCTCTTCAGCGATTAGTCCCACTTTTGTCCTGGATGCAATGATATCCAGAGATAGGTTTGGAGACCATGTGAGAAATGCCATGAGAGGCCTTAATGAGGAATCGTCACACCCGTCCTACTCTCGGAACTATAGTGTGCGACCCCACTAGTCTTCATTCCAGGTACACTAACAGCTCAGTGTTACATTGATTTGGTGGTAGATCCATTGCTCTGACCATTTCTCCAAAGTGTCCCAGGAGCTGTTTTTCAACATGACAACATAAGGCCATATGTTCCTTTTTCTACTGTGAGCAGCCTGCATGACCTCAGCATGCTGCCTTGGTCTCCAGTGTCTCTGGACTTGTCTCATATCGAGCACATCTGGGACGTCATTGGTTGACATTTTCAAAGGGAACTGCCAGCAGCGGATTTTGATGATTTGCATACCTAAGTTCATTGAGCTCGGCAAAACATTCTGCAGACAACCATTAATAACTTCATTGATAGCAGCCAATGCGTGCAGGGATTTCGGATCATGCCGCTCATACTCGATACTGAATAAATAGAGATATTTTTCAAATAAATTTCCATTTTGTAATCATTTGCAAATCATAAAAAAGTCTATTGTTTCTGCGGTTTCCATAATTCCATGACTTGTCCTTCTTCATATTGCAATTTCAGTGTTGAGAAGTATATGTAGTGTTTACATTTAATTTTTTTTGTAGACTCCATTTTGGACTTTTTTTCCAGCAGATCTATGGGAGGACAATATTTTCCTCCGATTTTCTGTAACATGCAGTCCTGTACATGGCAGGAGAGGAGGAGATGTGCAGTTTTCATAAAGGAGGACATCATGACTCCACCCTGTTGTATTCACCTTCCAAATGTAATATAGTTGCTGGAGCATAATTTTAAAGCAACATGTTATCTATCACATGTAAAGAAAGCAAGACATTCTGGATGTTGGAGATGGTTATATATCTATACAGTATACTTTAATTTACAGTTTAATTAAATCAGTAAAATAAAAATACGTTATATATTGTATAAGGATTTGTTTACAACAGTGTAATTGCTTTGTTTTTTTTACAGGGCCTTGATAACTATGCTGGTTTTATTTTCAAAAAAGTAAAATTTTGTAGATCCAGTTGACTTTTAAAGGAGTTTTCTGGAGCTTTAATATAGATAACCTGTCTTCACAACTGTCCCAGATATCAGAAGACTTCTGGGCCAAAATGGAGTGGGGTTGATGTGATACCCACCGTCAGATGGGCGTTCTTGGCTGGGAGCGTTCCCATGAGACCGGCGGCGGGTCGGCAGTGGGAATTAAATTCCCCCAGAAATGTTTATAACTATGTTATCACATGGGACTACACTGCGATTTAGCTGTGTGAAGATGCTATGGCACCCTAAAAGTGTCCTGACTGCTTATATATGGTGTCCCTGTGCAGTGCTAAGATCTATCTTTCCCATGTGAATGACAGAGCGCTGCAGAATCATTCAGGTCCACAACGCAGTGTATGGAACCATGCCACTGTTGGTGTGCTGCAGCCTCTTTTGTCAATTGTTTGGTGTTGGGCATTCTGATCTCATAATGATGACCTATACTAAGGATTGGTCATCAATCTTAAGGTCCCGAAAAAACCCTTTACAGTTTGTCATAATTTAGGTTGGGATTTTATGTTTTGGATAGCAAGTACGACAGTATTACCATAATTGCCATTATCGCTTATCAGAAAAGCCTGCTACTGAAGTGTGAACAATTCTTACTGGTGACTTTTTAAATGTTTATGTGATGCAAATCAAACAATGTGAATAATAGAAAGAAAAAATAAATCACACTGTTTAAATGGAATCTGTCAGCAGGTGTTTGCTGTGTAATCTGAGAGCAGCACAATTGAAGGTGCAGAGACCCTGATTCTAACGATTTGACACTTACTCGGCTGTCTTTTGCTGTTTCAATTAAATCAGTGTTTTATCAGCAGGAGATTATCACTAGAGGACTAGGGGTTTCGTGCCGTTTGGTCCAACTTTACCCCCATCATTAATTATCAGTTTTCTGTCATTATACAATGTACACAGAAAGCTGCCAGTCAGCACTCTGAGCTCTGCTAGATCTGCAGCAAAAAAAAATGTGATACATCAAGCTACATAGCAAAAACCTGCTATTAGATTTCCTTTAAAAATGTGCACTAATGCTCCTGCAGTATGCATAGTTTTATCTAGCGTTAAAAATGGGATGATTAAATTGACCATTTTTGAACTTTTCTATAGACATTGCTACCTATACCGTATTTCTTATTATTGACCATCCGTGAGTCCAGGTCCTTGTGGTTTCCCCTTCATTTAGAACAAGAGTAATAAACGTGGAGGAAAGGCTTGAGAATATGTTAGCGCAGCTGAATGTTTAGCTCTGAAGAAGAATAGACTGGAGACATGAACAACCACTTAGGGTATGTGCACACGTTGCGGTTCCATTGCAGATTTTTCCGCGCGGATTCTGCAGAATCCGCAAGTACAATGCCCTGTGTTTAACCTGCGGGTTTTGTGCGGATTTTGCCTGCATTTTTCACCTGCGGATTCCTATAATGGAATAGGTGTAAAACGCTGTGGATTCTGCGTGGAATTTTTCACAGCATGTGCACTGCGTATTTTGTTTTCCATAGGTTTACATGGTACTGTACACCACATGGAAAACTGCTGCGGATCCGCAGGGCCAAATCCGCAACGTGTGCACATAGCCTTAGAGAAGCTCTGGTAGATGGAGGTAAAGTGCAGAAGGTGTCCCATGTTTAGAGCAGAAATCCCATAAGCCACAGGTCTCCCAGCTGCGTCTGTGTCCTCAGGGTGTTCCTGTGTATCCTGTTCTATGTGCAGTGCAGAAATCCTGCCAATATCCTCTTACGGAGAATAATCTTGTTGTGTCTGCTAACACCATACACATATTATCCATATTATCAGCCATAAAGTCCTAGTTTGATGTCAGAATAATCTTGCACTTCAAAAATGTTGTTTTTATAAGCTTTATGTCACTCGGCAAATCACAGTATATTGACCTGTTCCCACTTTCAGCCAGAAAAGGGAAGGGTGTGCTATCCACGGCTCCCATGTCGGTGTCTACATCCTGTTCATGCACTGACAATCTTTTATTTTTAAGACTAGCCTTTCAACATCTGCTCTTTATACTTGACATTTTCTACAGTAACATTTGCATTTTCCGTTTAAATACATTTACTACCTTGTCTTTTATAATTCAGGATGGCATCCACAAAACAATATCCTACCAGTCTTGGGTCAGACGTGAGTGTGCGTTCACAAAATAGTCAACCATGGTCAGAAGCCTTAGCTGAAAGCCGAGACCTAAGGCTCCATACCTAGTTGTTGGCTCAGGCTGGCCCATCTGCTAGTTCTCCTACATCCCTGATACACATGAACCCTCGGCCGTTGGCAATTCATTGTGCTAATTTCCTCTTCCCCTACATTTATCTGTGGAGGATGAGTCAAGAGGACCCCTACACATCAAGCTGTCGGCTGATCCCACTGATAATCGAGGGTTCGGCCAACTTTAATCTGTTGTTTAGCTGGTAACTGTGAGCGTCGGTCAGCCGGAAAGCAGAGCGGTGACGTCACCGCTCTGCTTTCCGGCCGCTGTGCTCACAGCCAGTACAGGAGGAGAGCAGAGCACAGCGCTGGAGGACAGACAGAGGTAGGTAAGTATGTACTGTTTGTTTTTTTTACTTTTAGGATGGTAACCAGGGTAAACATCGGGTTACTAAGCGCGGCCCTGCGCTTAGTTACCCGATGTTTACCCTGGTTACCGGCATCGTTGGTCGCTGGAGAGCGGTCTGTGTGACAGCTCTCCAGCGACCAAACAGCGACGCTGCAGCGATCCGGATCGTTGTCGGTATCGCTGCAGCGTCGCTAAGTGTGACGGTACCTTAAAACTAGTCATAGGGGAGCAAACATTTGTGTCTACAATCATTTCATTTCCAACTTATTAGTATATGTTTCTTTCATCTGAAAAAATATTAGAATTGTTATCAAAAGTGGGAAGATTTCCTATGGCAGCCAGAATCCCTGATTCCTTGGCCAACAACCCATTTTTTTTTTTTTTAACCAATAAATTTTTATTGAGAAATTACATGTTAAACAGCACATCAGTGAACTTCGGGAAGAGGAGGGGGGGGGAGAGGGAGGGGAAGGCGGTCAGGGAGGGAAAGGGGACGAGGGAGAAAAATCCAGTACAGAATACATGAAGACCACAACCTTATCAATACAAAATACACAATTACAGTATCAGTTACATCGAAAAAAAAAAAATTAAAGAAACATACGTTTTAAATGAGGGTAAGAGCAGACTGAGAGATGTATGCGGAGGACACCCAGGGGTCCCACCACGAGAGGACCCTAGTTTTCCTCGACAAATCCTGCGCCATAACAACCTCATAGCAGAAGTGCAAGTCGATTTTGGCAATCAGTTCGGCTCTGGAAGGGAGGTCCGCGGACTTCCAATGTTTCACAATGCATTGTCTGGCGGCAACTAGGACATTGGAGACCATGGGTCGGAGAGGGGAAGGGAGGTCGATGAGGGAAATACCTAGGACAGCGAGCTGGCCACTCAGCGCCAGGGGGAGACGAGTCAAATCGGTAATCAATGCCTCCACCTCATGCCAGAAAGCCCGGATCCGCGGGCATGACCACCAGACATGCGAGGAGGACCCCAGGGCGCCACACCCCTTCCAGCAAAGAGGGGAGGAAGACGGGGAGAATTTCGCCAGGCGGGCCGGGGTAATATACCAATGCAGCTGAATCTTTTTCACCTGTTCCAAGTGACCAATACATGAGGAGAATTTAGAGGGATGTATCATTGCAAACTGCCAATCTTCCAAGGCGGCCTCAAAGCCCAGCGAGGAGTCCCAGGAGGTCATAAATTGAAATTTGTCAGTGGAGCCATGGGATATGAGGGCTTTGTAGATAATGGAGATGCCATGGGGCAATACAGTGGCTGGTCTGAAGAATCTATGAGCCGGGTCCTCTGTTAAAGGCGGGGGCGCCCCGAACGACCAACGTGACCTGAGAAAACTACGGAGCTGAAGGTATTGGAAAAAGTCAGAGATATTTAGGGAGAATCTCCCTGAGAGGTCCTCAAATGACAAAAGGCCATCCGATCCAAATAGGTCCGCCGCCCGGAGCACCCCGCGCCCTCTCCAGGAGGAAAGAGAAATGTGCCCGATAGTATACTCCAGAGCCTGCAAAGAGATATAATCATACATGAACCCCAGATGGGAGGAGCTAAGCAGCGCCCAGAGTTTAGCAGCATTCCTAACCGAGCGGAGACACGGGCCCACAAGAGGGACCCGAAGTAGCTGAAGTTCTAATAGTAATTTAAGCGAGTTTTGGGGGGCAAATTGAGACTCAATATGGAACCAGGGCAAGCAAGAGTTCCCCTCCCACCATATTTTAAGGGGCTCAAGGATCGCCGCTCTATAGTAAGACTGCACCGCAGGGGCCCCCAGCTCACCCATAGAGTACGGTAGGGACATAATCCGACGCCTGACCCTGTGGGGCTCCTTGTTCCAGATAAACCGATCTATAAGTGATTGGAAAGCTGAAATAAACTTCGAGGGGATAAAAAGGGGGAGGCAACGGAAAAGGTACATAATTTTAGGCAGGAACAGCATTTTAGTAGTTTGTATACGGGCCATCCACGAGAGGGTCGCATTTGATAACTGATCCATGCCCTTCCTGACCTCCGCGAGAGTTTCTTCACAATTTGCGCGAACTATATTGTCTAACTTAGTTATCCTGATGCCTAGGTACGTGAAGCCCAGGGGAGCCCAAATGAATGCGTATTGTGATTGAATTTGGACCTGTAGGGGAGCCGGGAGAAAAAGGGGAAAAATTGTGGATTTAGTCAAATTAAGCTTGTAGTATGAAACCGCTGAGAACTCAGTTAAGATGGAGGTGATAGCGTTCAACGAGGTTAAAGGTGAAATGCAGGTCAGTACCACGTCGTCGGCATAGAGACCAATTTTATGTTCAGATCCCCCCACCACAATTCCCTTTATATCTGCACTTTGCCTGACCATCGCAGCCAAGGGCTCCATGACCAGAGCAAAGATGATCGGGGAAAGGGGGCAGCCCTGACGTGTACCATTACGAATGGGGAATGTCCGGGACCCAAAACCCGCCGATCGAACCGACGCACAGGGGTTGGAGTACAATGCCATAACCGCTCTACCAATTTGCCCGGTGAGCCCAAATTTCTCCAGTGTGAGTTCAATATATCCCCAGTGCACCCTGTCGAACGCCTTTTCGGCGTCAAGTGACAGAAATACACTGGGGAGGCTCCCCCTCTCCACCACATCCAAAAGATCTATCAGGCGCCTGGTGCCATCCCTGGTCTGCCTGCCAGGGACGAACCCAACCTGATCTGGGTGTATGAGACTGGGGAGAACCGAGAATAGTCTGTTGGCCCAGATCTTTGCATAGATCTTAACGTCACAGTTTAAAAGTGCTATCGGACAGAAGTTCCCCGGGGATATTGGAGGTTTCCCTTGTTTGGGGAGAGTCGCAATGGAAGCTTCTAACCCCTCAGCCCTAATACTGCCCGACGACAACCAATTATTAAAAAGCCGCAAAAGATAAGGGGAAAGGACAGGAAAGAACTGTGCGTAGTAAAAAAAAAGAAAAGCCATCTGGCCCCGGAGAGGAACCCTTGTTGGCCTCTCTGACAATCTGCGAAAGTTCAGACTCGACAATGGGAGAGTTTAAGAAAGAGAGCTGCTCCTGGGTGACCGAGGGGAGATTAGCCTTCTCCAAGAACGCCAAAATTGACTCCCGCGAAGGCTGGGGAATCCCTAGGTCAGACCCGAGGTCATATAGCGAGGAATAATAAGAAGCAAACTCCTCAGCAATCTGAATCGGGTTGCGCACCTGGGAGCCGTCAGGCCTGAGCAAGAATGGGATCTTGGATTGAGCCTCTCTCTTCCTAACACGTCTGGCCAGAACAGCACCCGCTCGATCCCCCATTGTGAAGAATTTCGCTCTAGTTTTCCTCAGGGTCTTCTCAGCTCTATGGAGAAGTAAATTGCGAACATGCATGCGAGCTTTAGAAAGGTCAGAGAGAAGGGCTGGAGTAGGAGATAGTTTGTGGGCAGACTCCAGACGAGATAATTCCTCTAGGGCTGAATGGAGGGCTGCATTGTACTTCCTTTTGGCCTTTGCCGCCAGCTTAATGAAGTGACCCCTAATTACCGCCTTGTGGGCAAACCAAAGAGTGTCGTCACCAATGTCAGGAGTATCATTGGAGGCAAAAAATTCCCCCAAGGCCCCCTCTATACATTGGGAGTTGGATTGGTCAGCTAGGAGATGGGCGTTGAGGCGCCAGTGTGCGGGGGGTCTGATGGCCAAGGGGTCTTTCAGGGTAAGGGACACTGGGGCATGGTCCGACCAGGTAATACCACCATTATCTGCTGAGATGCAGTGAGGGAGAGCCACATCATTCACCAGCACAAAGTCAATCCTGCTATAGGAACCGTGTCTGGGAGACAAGAACGTGTAATCTCTCTCGCCGCAGTGCAGATATCTCCAAATATCATGCAAGTTAAAAGAATTAGTTAGGGGACCTGCTTCGCATCTTGACAGGGAGGAGGCAGAGCAGTCCAGATCCCTAGACATTGGAGCATTGAAATCACCAGCAATCAGTTTGTGACCGTGTTGGATGTCGTGCAAGATTTGGAAAACCCCCTCCAGAAATCTGAGCTGCCCTACATTAGGGGCATAAATCGAGGCAATGGTGTAGAGTGCATTGTTAATAAGGCACAAAACCACAATAAATCTACCCAGCGGATCCGCTATGGAGCGAACCAGCTGGAAGGAGTTGGCCCTGCTAAAGAAAATGGCTACTCCCGCCTTTTTTGATGGGCCGTTAGCAAAAAACTGGTGCGGGTATAAACCTGAGTGCATTCTGGGGTTATCACATTCCAGCAAGTGTGTTTCCTGAAGACACAAAATATCGTGGCGGGATTTACCCAACTGACGCCACACAACAGACCTCTTGCCCGGAGAGTTGAGACCATTAACATTGATTGAATACAACGAAATACTCATAATGAGGTCATATAAACAGTTTTGCAATCATCTAGACACCGACAACCTGTGTATGAAAATAGACGACATGTGGACAGTAAACTAGAGCATACTTGTGGGAAGACCGGAGGAAGGGAAGATAAAGACGGGAGGACACAAACAAGACACACGACAAATAACAAATAAACCAGTGGACCGAAGTCCATTCAGGGATACCCTGAGTCCAAAAGGTGAGAATCAGAAAAACAGTTCACCTGTGGGGCAAACAAAGGCTGCGGATACACTCAAAAGAGGGACCAACGCAGCTTAAAAACAAGAAAAAGAAAAACAAATTCAATCCGTGCGGGAAAATAGCCAGGAACCATAGTTGCAATGGGCTCAGGCCACCTCCCAGTCCGGTGTAATGCGGGCCCTGGGGCCTCCGCCACCTCCAGACCTAGAAAGGGTCCCCGAGACCGGAGAGTCAGGAGTTGAGAATCCCCATTTGGAGAGGGCGGTAGCTGCGTATGCCGGAGTCAGGCAGGTGGTGATCGATCCATCTTTGCGGATGAGAAGCTTGGTAGGAAATCCCCAGCGATACTAGATGCCTTTCTCTCTAAGGATAGTGGTATAGGGGCCAAAGGCCCTCCGAAGAGCCAAAGTACCCGGGGAGAGATCCGGAAATACAGAGATGCGTGTAAATCTTTCAGGGAGAGCTGGATTCTTCCTTAGAGCCTGGAGAAAATCCTCCTTCATTTCGTAGAAGTGAATGCGGGCCAGTACGTCTCTTGGGACGGAGGGCCCCAGGCCAGACGGTTTAGGGATCCTGTGTATACGGTCGATTATGATATCCTTTGGAGCAAACTGAGGGAGAGCTGCAGCCACCAAGTCCTGCAAAAATAGCTTCAAGTCTCCTGCAAGGACAGATTCCTCAATGCCTCTGAGTTTAACGTTATTTCTCCTGGACCTATCTTCCAGGTCCAGGGCTTTAGAGTGGGTTTTAGTGGCCAGGGTTTGCAGGGCCTCATGAGCGTCCCAGAGTTCGTTATGGGAAGAGACCAGCTCCGCCATCTTACGCTCCAGGCGGTCAGTGCGATTACCCAGTTCCACTACTTCCCCTTTTAATTCCGCCAGCATAGAGCGCATATCCTCTTGAATGGAGGTTCTGAGGTCTCCAAGAAGGCCCTTGAGGAGAGCAGCAGTCACCGGACCGTCAGCTGAATCCGACGCCGCAGCGCCTAAATGCGACGCTGCTCCGCCAGAATGTAACGCTGCTCCGCCTGGATGCAACGCTGCACCGCCTGATTGCGACGCCTGAGCGTTGCGTTGTGAAGAGCGGGAAGGCCTGGGGGAGGACGGCGCCATCTTGGGTTTCGGCGGTGGCTGCGGGGTAACTGCAAAGAAGTCAGGAATTCTCCTGGAGGGATCACGGGCGCCCGCTTTAGCTTTCCCCATACACTCACCACCGCACTGGGAACCGGCACCGATAACGTGGAGGTGAACGAGAGCGCCGAGGAGGTAGATATGGGCCGCTTTAAGGTTCCTGGCTGAGGAGCTCCCGCTCTGTGCGACCTACTCCATCGGCAGTTAGGCCACGCCCCCGCCAACAACCCATTTTAAACAACTTATTAGAGATAAACTGGGAAAGATGAAGACGTAACCTGTTGCAATCTTTCCTGAAAGTTCCATTACTCCTGGCATCACTCTCAACTGAAGTGTAAAGGCCGCCGTACATGTTAGATTAATATGTGCTGGTTGAACAATTGCTTAACGAAGAGTCGTAATCAACACAGCCATACACATGTTTGTCCACATTGCCCATTTTAGTTCAGTCTTGCCTAAGATGTTCAGTGAAGTACCCATCGCGGACAAGCAATATTTCTTGGAACACAAGAACTTTCGGATGAAAAAAAATCTACATTTCATTTTAAACTATAACAGCCTGTGATTGGTCGGCTAAAGTGATCGTTCGTTCTTGTTACTCAATGAAGAATCGTTCCATCTATTTTATTCCAGTGTGTATGGGGGATGGACTTATGGTATAACCGTCGTTTTTATTTTTTTAATAAATCAGTAGTACAAGTGAAGATAAGAAGCTTTGTAATATACTTTATCTGAGAAATCGTTTTCCTTCTGGACTGAGCATTCATTTAATATACAGGTAAACATATATCTTCAGCGAAGACTGATTTACAGTTCACCGAGGATTGAGATGACATTTGCTGCTCATAAAACTCTATGGAGAGGTGAACCGGAAGGAGCAGAGGCCGACTCACATTCTGCTGCAAGGGCACCTGAAATCACAATTACACTTCTCAATAAAGGCAGATTTTACAAATGAACTGAGAGGGAATGATCCTTTCAGGAGGCAAAAGAAGCATATGTCCTTAATTAAATATGTTGTGAAGTTTCTTATCCTCACTTGTGCTATTGATTCATGAAAAACAAATATTAAAACAAAGGTTGTCTTCAAAGTGTAACCAGAGTTCAAAAGGGACCCGTTTTTGCTCTCATTTGATTCCCGCTGCTTCCCTGAGTATTGTATTTTAGTTTTTGGGATTTTTCTTAATCTGGCAGATAATTCTATGGGGGTATACGACCTTTTATTTTGTGATCATTTTTTATGGTCTTTTACCAAGAGGGTGGTGCTCAGAGGGTAAAAATGCAGGGCATCCTAAAGATACACCCCGCCAGATAATCACGTGAGCAACACCCCCTTCGTAAAGACCATAAAAATTAGTCCTAATTAAAAAGGCCCGTATCTCTGGGAATGTATGAGGTATTTAAAAAAAAAACATAACAGATTATTCAGGGGAGCTGCAGGAATAAAATAAGCCGGGTAGCAGGTACTCCTGAAAGGGAATCTGTAGCAGGTTTCACACTCTAAACTATTGATATTTGCATGTAGATCTTTTAAAGACTAGTAAAGTATTATCTTTGCATGGCTAACCTATTCCTCCATTAGTCAGAAATCGGTGTGTGAATTGATGTGCAAATGAGGAATGAATAGCTATTTGTAGATCTGAAGCCTCTGTCACTCCAGCTCCATTCCACACTTAGCGGTGCCTTATCCTGCTTGACTGACAGCTCCTTTTCCTGAAATGACACAACATTGAAGCTGAATGTGGCGGCACTGGACTGGTAGTAGAGCTGGTGTGACAGAGGCTTCAGATCTACAGCCTCATTTGTATATAAATTCACATAATGATTTCTCAGCAATGAAGGAACGGACTGGCCATATAAAGGTTTTGCTGGACTTGTCTTTGAAAGGGCTACATGCACCTATACCGGTAAATAGTTTTGGGAGTTGAAAACCTCATAACAGATTTCCTTTAAGTTGCAGCCAGCAAGCTTTTTAGACATAAAGACATTGTTGTTCATTCCCAAGTAGACCTCTTAGTAACAACTGTATCCGTGGGATGTTAGTGGTTCCTGAAGACTCTAGACCTGTTACTCCCATATATAAAAATACCCATGTATCTCACTTGTGTGGGTGTCCTGGCACTTTACATCTATGCCTTCTTTACATCTATGCCTTCTTTACATCTATGCCTTCTTTAGATATGACTATGCTGCTTCAGCTAAGGCTGCATTCACACATTAGAATGACATACCGGAATCGATAATGAAGAAAGACCATATTAAATGGAATGCTCCTATACAGCAATAGAAGACATAGGGGAAAAAAACCTAGAGCTTTACATTCCCAATAATGACTAGTAAAAATATAATAATAAATGCCTCAAAAATTGCTGTAGTAAATATATAACTCTCTTTATTAATAGTATAGCATAAACAAGGCACACAAGTGTATAAAAATCACAAAAAATACACAAAAATTACACCACAAATATGGGACGGGTCTAATAGCAAATGATGCAAAGAACTGGAGTGGCCGACAATCTGTAAAGTGAGAGCACTCCCAATAACCTCACGTGTGTGTGTAAAAGGGAGGAGTGACCTCAGAAATAAGCCTGAAAGATGAGCTGGAGACCGTACAGAGCCTGTCAAAAGTAACATAGAGGCCCAACGGCTAAAGATAAACTGCAAATGGTACATGTAAACACAGACAAGCATGTCCTACCCATCGGATGCCGATAGCCACAGCACAGTAACCCCAACGCGCGTTTCGCTGCTGCTTCTTCGGGGGGCAGTGTATCGATGTGCCACATAAACTGGCTTTAATATCCCACTGTGACTCAAGCACACCAATCCCAAAACAGGGGGGAGTGGTTAGCATCGGCCGCGTCTGTGAGCACATGGGAGCGGGGACGTCACATCCGGCGTCAAAAAGCAGGGAGTGCTGGGAAAGGTTCCCATAGTAACCGCTATGCTAGTTGCTTCATATAGACGCCGGAGGAGACGCGGGCCACGGCAAGCTCCCACGCACATGCGCTGCCCACGGCCGCAGGTAACCAAGCAGCAGAAAATAACAAATAAGTGGAACTAAATACGGCAGACATGTCATATATACATAATTAGTACACGGGTGATGACATAATACAAAAAGGTATTTAACAGGAGATAATAACCATTACCTAATAATAAAAAAACAAACACAAACAAAATAAACCATATATACAGAAAAACATGCATTCACACATTAGTGTGACGTGTCGGTGTGTGTCTGATTTTCTGTTGGAGCACACACATCCATGTCCTGTTCTGACCATCAGAATTGGATCAGGATAGGACTTGCCTTGAGTCTCACTGATCTCACACTCAGATCCGTGATGAACAAGATCCATGAAAGTCTAGGACTCCATGTGACTCGGACATTTTATACGGATGTGTGATGGTAGCCTAAAGTGAATGCTAGCTGTCAGGAGACTGCGTGAGATCACGCAGATCAGAGTAATATTAAAGAAAAGGTTGTAGAAATTATTTACTAGAATGTGAGACTACAGCTTCAGCAGTGACCGATGCTGCTGTGTGCCTTTTCATGCTGAATATAGATACTTTTTTTCACAGGGATATAGCTTCAGTGCAGGTGATTACAGGCTCATCGTCTAATAATCATAGAAAGGAAAAAAAACACTACAAATCGCCTTCTTATCTGCCAGGCTAGAGCTTTGCATCGTCTGTTGGCCTCCATCAAACCAGAACCAACATTCCTCCTGAAGTAGCAAGCTCTCCGAGCATGTTTTTCTTCGGAACCTAGCAATATTAGGCTATGGTCACACTTTGCGTTGTTTTATGCAAATTTTAAGATGCATTTTACAGTACCAGCAACGTCTATGAGATTTCAGAAATCTCCTGCACTCACATTGGCTTTATTTTGCTGACTGATTTGGAAAACTGCGGCGTTTTTGCAAACTGCAGCATGTCGCTTCTTTCTGCGTTTTTTTTCGGCGTATTTGCAGCATTTTTTCACCCATAGGAAACAATGGTAAGTGCAAAAATGCAGCAAAAAAAAAATGTTGGCCTCAGTTTTTCATGCAGTTTTTGGAAGTTAAATCATGTGTCACGGGGCTACAGAGAGGTTCCAAAGAACCGCAGTGCTCTGGGCCTCGTTCACACACAGTGAACAGAAGCTCTTCACCTATATTCTGACCTGTCTGCTTTGTGCCAGCAGTGCTTTGTGCCAGCAGTGCAGGAGTTAACCTTATTGCTGAGTTGCTGAGAGCTGGGTCTCTCTCAGCTGAAGTGGATTTTGTAATCTGATCCTCTATATAGACCCAGTCCTGACTTCAGCTATTGTCAGTGATCAGTTCTACTGCCTGGCTTGGAGGTTGAAGGAGCGTAGTGTTGGTGTTGGAGGTTTATTTACAGAGATTGGTGTCTACGGTTTTGGTTGCATGTTTAACCTGTTTTCCTTCCTAGTTTATGCCTTCTCTTCCCTTCTCTGTGTTTCCTCTGTGGTTGTGTGAGCATTTGGTGAGTTTGAGACTTTTAGTTACCTTGTCTGTTTACCCTGTTATTTGTTGTATTATTACACTGGTGCAGTCCACCTCCTTTGGGGGGAGAGGGGGCGACTGATAGGGCCTCCACAGGAGACAGGGATACGCTGTCGGCTCGGGCCTCCTAACCATCATAGGAACCCCTGAGATAAGGGAAAGCCAGGGCCCCATTAAAGTGGTAGGGACAGGTGCGGGTCCCAGTACGCCGTCCTGCCCCTCTAACGCCGCTTACGGCGTGACATCATGCTTTTTTGGGGGCCACTATACTTTATCAACATGCACAAGAGACAACAAAAATGCAGCAACACCTGCTATTTTGAAGCAACTTCTTTACTGCCAAGAGAGCAGGTTTTGCGGGGAAAAAACGCGACGTGTGAACATAGCCCAAACAATGTCTTTCTTGGTGGAGAGCCATACAGTGCTTTTTTGTTGCTTTTATTGCTCTTCTAAAGTTTATTTGATTAGTACTGCATAATAACCTCAAACATGTCCTAACACTCACCAGTGAGTGACTCCTGGAGAAGTATAATGGATAGAGATATGTTTATGAACATTTACAGCCAACTACACCTAAATAATATTCACACCTTCAGTGGCAACTCTATGTATATATTGCTGGCCCAAAATCATTTTGGGTTTTGTTAAAATGTGAGAACCCTTAGCCTTCTATAGCCTCAGCGTTGCACTGTCCATTGCTGACTATAGAATGACTTAAATGAGAATCTTCTCAGTGAGCTCTTATCTTCCTTCTCCAGAGCTCCTCATAGCTGATTTATGGCTATATGAGCGTTGAGATGAGCTTTGTGCTCATAGATCACCAAACAGGAGCTTAAAAAAAACAAAGATCTATATAAACTTTATCAGAACGAGCTCATTCTGCAAATAGCCATAGAAATCGCAACCCTGAGGCTATGGAAAGCATTAAAATGTGCCCCCAAAGTTGTCCATATCCTTTCATTTTTTTATGTGTAGGCCTGTTTTTTTAGTGAAGATAGCAATTATGTAATAATAATATACTATTTATATTATTTATTACACTTTTCTACACTTTTTAATACATTTGGTGTCAGGTTCAAGGACTCTAATTTTTACTAATTAGTAGTATAAATTCTTTTATTTTTGCTGTTTTTATTTCTGTGTAGTGTCTATTTTTTCCTAAATCAGTTTCACTATGAGATCTCAGTGCTTTGCTCATAATTAGCAGTTTACACTCTTTTAGATAAGTTTTACGGAATGAATCTTTTAATTAATTTCTTATTTGTAAACTAGCCATTGACCCATTCTATTTTTTTTTTACATTTATAGGGGAAGAGGATTTGGGAAGAGAGGTAAGATTATATCTTTATCTTCTTCCTAATATTTAACATTCATTTGTTAGGTTTCTTACGAAACACATTCAGTTTTAGTGACTTTTCTGTTTATCTGAATGAGGCATGCAGAAATCCGTGCAATTGAGGGAGAAACAACACAATTGAGGTGTACAGATTTGCCTTTTACAGGACCAGAAATTCTCACTTTCTTCCTTGCGTGAACTAACACTCTACAAATAAATGGAATTGCAATAGAATATTTAGTATCATAGTGAACTTATGTTAAATTACGTTTATGGAGCCATTCAATTTTCTATCATGATGAACATAGTATATTTTAAGGTATTAAAATTACCGTATTCCTTATTTAATAATCCTTTTAAGATTTGAAGAACTATGTAAAATAGAGCAGGTCGGTCAAAAATCTATTAAGTAATTTAAACGGGTATTCCCATCTCCAAGATCCTATCCCAATATGTAGTAGGTATAATAATAATAATATTCGCAAATACCTCCAATTAGAAATGTAGTCTAGTTCTTCTGATTCACTATGTTGCTTACCCCATGTGCAGGGCATTGCCATAGCTTAGATATCCTTGACTACTACCAGCTGTCACTATATGAGTGCATGTAACCATGGATACCTAAGCTACTGCAATGCCCTGCACATGGGGTAAGCAACATAGCGAATCAGAACTAGACATTTACATTTGTAATTGGAGGTATTTGCTATTATTATTATTATTATTATTATTATTACACCTACTACATTTTTGGATAGGATCTTGGAGATGGGAATACCCATTTAAGTGCCTAGCTAAACGATACATTGACTTACACATTCTCATATTTAGATCATATAAAATTGATGCCATCATATATTTTTTTAATAATTTTTTTAAATTCTTAATTACCGTATATTTTAAATTTGGAGGAAATTAAAATATGTAGCCCTTAAAAGTGGCATTAATATTGATGAAATAGTCTTCATAATGACTCAAACATAAAATTTATTTTCAAAATTTATAATATAAAATTTGTGAATTTGTTAAAAAAAAAACCTGTTTCACTAGAGCAATTCTCAGACAATTTTACTTAATGAGAATCACAGTCAGCTTGCATAGAGGGTCATGGGGACAAGTTCGCGTGCAGTCTCCACCTAAATTTCATTGCAATAAGGCTGCATTGCGTTTCATAGTCCCTGCCCTCAGGACCCACAAGCTTCGGCCTCATTCACATGTATGATTTTTCTATGTATAAGAAAAAAGGACCGATTATTCTGATCAGAGTTTAATCAGAGTGTATTCCGAGTGTGATCCGATCTTGTCATATGTAGAGAAATGTAAAAAAAATGATCCATTTTGACAGTGCGTGAAAATCAGACCGCACTAAAATATTATCTGAGTGCGGTCCGATTTTTTCCACTGACCCATTGACTCTCAATGCCGATTTTGAGCCATCCTGCAAAATTTTACATGTCCCCCGTGATTTTCCGTGGAACGAGAAGTGAAAATCTCTGAGAGGTGAAAATCACGGACATGTGCACCGCCGCATAGACTATCACAGGTATAAGTGCTATCTGTGGAAATGACAGCTCTTATATGCAAAAATCGGATGTGTGAATGAGGCCTCACAGTATCTTAGAACTGATTCACGCTAAAATACCTGACATTATTGGCATCAAGGCTGTGGAGTCGGTAAGCCAAACTTCCGACTCCTCAATTTCCATAACTCCGACTCCACCAAAATGGACTCCAACTCCATGACACCGACTCCACAGCCCTGCCAGGGCTGTGGAGTCAGTAAGCCAAAACTTCTACTCCAACTCCTCAATTTCCATGACTCCGACTCCACCAAAATGGGCTCCAAGTCCGACTCCAACTCCACAGCCCTAATTGGTATGTGATGGTCGAGGTGGGCAGATTTCCTGTACTTATCATGAGTTTCCGCCATCATCTATGTACCCTTTTACACTTGTCTTTACTTTGCACATGTGACCAAGACAACTGTAGGAAATATAAAATTCCCTGAGACTTTATTGACTTTGTGGTTTGAATTGCTGCACTTAATACACTTATTACTGCATGTAACTAAATGCACCACTTTACTTTTCAGGACACTGGAGTCGGCTCCCTGAAAGTGGTACATTTTGGTTTAGTGTGATCGGAGAAGACTACAGCACAAGATTAGAATTACCCAAGATCACAATTTGTCACCCTCAACACATCTTTTTAATTAATTATGGCTATTTGATACATTTTGTACTTTACATAAATATTTAAATTATATGATCTGTTCAATCTTTATTTAACCCCGGAATGAGTAACATTTCATTTTATATAATTTCATTTTTGTTACATTTTTTTTCTGCTGCTAATTTTCCAATTTGCAATATTTTTACTACAATGTTAAGCTGTTATTATATTTCATTGTATCCGTAGCGGTGGCACCTACATGGAAAATTAAGACGTTTCTATCTGAACATACAAGGTGGCATATAAATGTTTTTCGCATGGTATTTTTTTCCTTTTTAGTGGCGATTTCTGCCTTGCATATGACTGTATTTTAGAAATGTTGATGTCATTAACATGTAACTGTGTTTAAAAAAAAAAAAAGGAAGCCTCCATAAGATATTTTGCATTTCCTGCAAATTATATCTCTGTTCTAGCAATCCACCCTTGTAATGCAGATTTGACTTCCACTTAAGTCGGTGAAAAGCATTCTATTGAGATACTAAGAGATAACATCTTCCTTTAGAATACCTCCATGAAAGAGCAGCCGTTCGCAGGCAGAAGCATTTTGCTAAGAAAGCTCTCAATTTTCCTAATCTAGAACTATAATCTTGCTCAAATAGCCATTATTTTTCCTTTAAGAAACATATAAAGTCCTTTTATCCCGCATTCCAATTTGATCTTACTCCGGCTTCCCAAAAGAAATTATGCATAAGTGTTAACCTTTCCCTGCCATTATACAATTCTGTGAAATGAAATAAATGGCGCAGGGGTTTTTTTGTATTCCCTTTTTCATCCGTGATATCGTTTTCATTCTGTATGCAGGCAAACGACTGATAAACCTATTTTTTATTGACACGAGAATCTTCTTGGAGAGCGTGTGTCCTGTAAAATAATTTACTAGAGTCTATTTGTTAACGAACACCGAGAAGAATAAAGCCATTTTGTACAGTAACACGCGGGACTCTTATTGCTCATTAAAATATGTCCTGTTCTGTGCGGATGAAATCATAGACTAACTCTATCTTTCAAGATTGAATTATTCATAGCGCTTAACAATAAGTTGGCCAGCAACGGGGCAGAGCCCAGGTATAATCTATCAGTTGGTTTCCTGACAATAAATGTCAGCGAGGTGAGGGGAGTGCTCATAAAATGATCTAGTGGAATTGTGTGCAAGTAATTTGTGTGAACGTCTGTATTAAATAGTACTTACGGCATAATCGCTCGACTTATGTTGGTTCTTATAAGCTTATAAACATTAGGATTATGCATCAGGCATCGCTGTAGAAAAAAAAACATGTTGTTGTAGTTATTTGGCCCTTCGCTACATTTTTTTCTGAAAAGAGAAAGGATGATTAGTTTCGAGTATAGATTGTATTCGGCTAATATATTGAACATCTGTGAAATTATTTCTTCTACTATTCCGTTCCCATCTTAGTAAAAGAGAGATTCTTATGATAGGTTCTTCTGGCATGTCCGTTTTGAAACCAAGGACGATGCCAAATTTCTTGAATTAGCAAGTGGCAAGGGATTGTCCCAAGAAAAAAAAGTAGCAATTAAATTATTCCTTTAGAAAAGTTATTTAAAAAATGGATAGATCCTGGAATATTACAATTATTGCCTTTGGTTGGCACTCCATACTCTTCATTTTGAATGGCTCTGATCACTTCCAATCAACAGTGGCTTCATTAGATATCACACTATCACACACAGTGTAGGAAAGACTAATTGGAACACGAAGGGATAAGGAGATGGCAACCAAACACTAGGGAAGGGGGTTGTGGAGACCCCTAGGCAGATCTATCGTCACCCTGTCTGTCCCTAACGTCCCTATATAGGTCCTCCACCTATCGCTGATCAAGATACCTAATCCCTGCCTGCCTCTAGTAGTAAGCCCTGCATAGGGAAGGACATGAGGGAAAAAAACTAGTCAATCCCCACTATTACTAAAGTCAGATGGGATACACAAACAAGAGGAACACTTAGCTTGAGTAGACTCAGAGAGAACACACAGAAGTCCTCCAAACACCAAGGAGGAAGATAGCCAACTGCTATAGCTCATGGAAATATCACTGGCAACTTCCAGCAGCAAGCTGGGAGTTATAAACAACCCGGTCCCAGGTGTGTCCATTAGAGTAGAAGGAAGGTTGCCACTGGGTCCTATAGTCAGAAGGACTAGGAAGAAGTCTGCAAAGCAAACTGCTGAGACCTTCTGCAGTTAGATGCAGTGCGACAGTCTGCAGCCTCTGACACACACGTAACACACATGTGCGGAAACACTGACTACCTGACAGTGGCAGATTGATCTAACGTTCTTTTCCTGTCACTAGTCCAGACAGAAACTACAATGCAGCATGTTCCAGCGTTAAGAAAGACTGTGGAGGCAGCTGGAGAGGACCAGTCATGTACAGGCATTATGGGGCTTGTGTTCAATAGCTTCTCTAATGTCATTACTAGTGCCTCCTCCATCTGTTGTCCTCCAACCATAAGATTATCAGAAAGGCTTCCTCTCCTGGCACCTTCAGCAGGGAGCTGTAAACTGTAAGGTAACCATTACACTATTGTACAATTTTTTTGTGCATGACCACAGGGTAAGCAGAGAGTAACACAGTGCCCTCTCTAATTAAAGAGGTTGTCCACTACTTTAGCATTGTTGATTTATCAATAGGATAGGTCATCAATGTCTGATCGGTCCGGGTCCAACAACATTGTCACCCCCGCCAGCCGGAAGTACTCTCTTGCAGATCTGCTCTGTCTGATAGTAGCCGCAGCAGGGTACTGCATATCCACATCCTATAGATGTGAATAGGAGGTGAATGTGCAGCACCCTGCGGTGGCCACTATCAGAAGTTGGCCATCTCCGCAAGTGAGTACTTCCAGCCAGTTGCACACCTACAGTACAGACCAAAAGTTTGGACACACCTTCTCATTTAAAGATTTTTCTGTATTTTCATGACTATGAAAATTGTACATTCACACTGAAGGCATCAAAACTATGAATTAACACATGTGGAATTATATACTTAACAAAAAAGTGTGAAACAATTGAAAATATGTCTTATATGCTAGGTTCTTCAAAGTAGCCACCTTTTGCTTTTGCTTTGCTTTTGGCATTCTCTTGATGAGCATCAAGTGGTAGTCACCGGAAATGGTTTTCTCTTCACAGGTGTGCCCTCTCAGGTTTAATAAGCGGGATTTCTGGCCTTATAAATGGGGTTGGGACCATCAGTTGTGTTGAACAGAAGTCTGGTGGATACACAGCTGATAGTCCTACTGAATAGACTGTTAGAATTTGTATTATGGCAAGAAAAAAGCAGCTAAGTAAAGAAAAACAAGAGGCCATCATTACTTTAAGAAATGAAGGTCAGTCCGAAAAATTGGGAAAACTTTGAAAGTGTCCCCAAGAGCAGTTGCAAAACCATCAAGCGCTACAAAGAAACTGGCTCACATGAGGACCGCCCCAGGAAGGGAAGACCAAGAGTCACCTCTGCTTCTGAGGATAAGTTTATCTGAGTCACCAGCCTCAGAAATCGCGGGTTAACAGCAGCTTAGATTAGAGACCAGGTCAATGCCACACAGAGTTCTAGCAGCAGACACATCTCTACAACAACTGTTAAGAGGAGACTTTGTGCAGCAGGCCGTCATGGTAAAATTGCTGCTAGGAAACCACTGCTAAGGACAGGCAACAAGCAGAAGAGACTTGTTTGTGCTAAAGAACACAAGGAATGGACAATAGAACAGTGGAAATCTGTGCTTAGGTCTGATGAGTCCAAATTTGAGATCTTTGGTTCCAACCACCGTGTCTCTGTGCGACGCTGAAAAGGTGATCAGATGGACTCTACATGCCTGGTTCCCACCGTGAAGCATGGAGGAGGAGGTGTGATGGTGTGGGGGTGCTTTTCTGGTGACACTGTTGGGGATTTATTCAAAATTGAAGGCATACTGAACCAGCATGGCTACCACAGCATGTTGCAGCGGCATGCTATTCCGTCCAGTTTGCGTTTAGTTGGACCATCATTTATTTTTCAACAGGACAATGACCCCAAACACACCTCCAGGCTGTGTAAGGGTTATTTGACCTATAAGAAGAGTGATGGGGTGCTACACCAGATGACCTGGCCTCCACAGTCACCAGACCTGAACCCAATCAAGATGGTTTGGGGTGAGCTGGACCGCAGAGTGAAGGAAAAAGGGCCAACAAGTGCTAAGCATCTCTGGGAACTCCTTCAAGATTGTTGGAAGACCATTCCCGGTGACTACCTCTTGAAGCTCTTCAAGAGAATGCCAAGAGTGTGCAAAGCAGTCATCAAAGCAAAAGGCTCCTTTGAAGAACCTAGAATATAAGATATATTTTCAGTTGTTTCACACTTTTTTGTTAAGTATATAATTCCACATGTGTTAATTCATAGTTTTGATGCCTTCAGTGTGAATTTACAATTTTCATAGTCATGAAAATACAGAAAATCTTAAATGAGAAGATGTGTCCAAAGTTTGGTCTGTACTGTATATGAGCTAATCAGTGGGGGAGCAGGTGTCAGACCCCAACCGATCAGACATTGAGGATACTAAGGATAGACCATCAATGCTAAATTAGTGGCCAAACTCTTTAATGTACATAGTTGTTGGGTCCTCCAGAGTAAGATATGGCTTTTGCAACCATCTTCATACTCATGCAAAGGATCCTAAAGTCTTAATAGAATATTCAAAAGTGTTTTTCACATCTCTGCATCACCTAGCCGTGTCTCACTCTGGGACTTCCATTTTGCTTATATATTTAAACACGGATTCTTCTCTTTCCCAACAGCCAAGAGAAAAATTTAAAAATTTTAAAAGTCATTTACTGACTTTTTACTTTTTAACATGTGACTCAATTTTTAGTCCTTTTATTGCACCTTGCGAGGCATCATTTTGAAGTCTGTAGTGTACATTTATAAATAAATTGCAAATCTAAGCATGGGAGAGTTCTAACTCCGTGACCAATCTATGCATAATTCAGGTTATAGGAAACCATACAAAATTGCAGACAGTGAGGATCCATATTCACTGTACGATGCGCAACGTTAAATGTCGACCAACGCTAACATGTTTGCTGGTTGGCGGGCATTTAATATCGTGTTTACATAGGCCGACAATGCTTTAAATGCGCGCAGAACTATGTGAAAAATCTTTCAATGTGCAAAAGATGCCATTGTTCTCGGCAGCACATGACCTGTTTACACAGGAGAATGTGCTGCCGAGAACGATAATCTTTAGTGCAAACCAAAAGATAATTTCACCCAACTAACGAGCATTTTGCTTGCTCATCGGGGGATCGGTGGACTGTACGATTATCATGAACGAGCATTCATAGGAATAATGACGATAATCGTACGGTGTAAATGCCCCTTTAGTTGTTGTGTATGCAAGGGGGCACTTAGAATAGTTTTCTATAGTTCCCTATAATGCTGCCATGCGTCATCTCTCCTGTTCTGTTGTGAATCCGGGCCATGCTTATGTCAGTGACAAGTAATAGTCTGTGTGAGGGATTAGTATGACACCAGACTGTGATCTGTAATCCCTCACTGTTATATTATAATCTATTTATCCTGCATGTTAAGAGGATTTCTGTTTGAAAAAAAAAGTGTAAATATAAGAGAAATTTGTTACATCATCAACTACAGATTCTTATGATGTTGGATTCATAGTTTAGCAATTTATCAGTTTTTCTGATTTTCATTGTGTACAATGTGTGCGTGTACAAGGGACGTGGGGTGAAGGTGTACATGTGTGTGAACCCCCTACCTTTACAAACTGCTGTACACACGGCTGATGGACATATGTACACACAAATGTAACAAGTCCGCTTATAGAAGCTTTATTATGGAGAAATGACAATATTCAGTGTGCCACTGAATGCAGTGCCCACAAGGTCCCCCTGCTCAAGAAAACACATGTGCAGGCCTGTCTGAAGTCCATTGTTTCAGATGCTACACATCTCGTATCTTCACAGCATAGACAATTGCCTTCAGATGACCCCAAAGATAAAAGTCTAAGGGGGTCAGATCAGAAGACCTTGGTGGCCATTCAACTGGCCCACGATGACCTATCCACTTTCCAGGAAACTGTTCATGTAGAAATGCTCGGACCTGACACCCATAATGTGGTGGTGCACCATCTTGATGGAAAAACTCCGGAAACGTGCCATCTTCAGTGCATAACGAGGGCAACACATCATCATGATCGTCGTCGTGGGCCAGTGGAATGGCCACCAAGGTCTCTCAATCTGCCCCCCTTAGACTTTTATCTTTGGGGTCATCTGAATGCAATTGTCTATGCTGTGAAGATAAGAGATGTGCAGCCACTTCCTATATAAGTCCCCCATTACCAATGTATTGTATGCTTGAAAAAGACCCTTGTGGTTGAAATGTTGCACGTGGCAAATAAAGAAATTTGGTTTGGATATTTCACCTGGATTGGATGCTGTCTATTGATCTGCTTTATTATTTTGCCTATTTCGTTTTTTTAAGAGATGTGCAGCATCTGAAACAACTGGTACTGGAAGCCTGTGCTAGCATTTCTTCTGCGGTGCTGCTATCAGTGTGTGAAGAGTGGGAGAAGAGGGTTGCATTGACAATCCAACACAATGGGCAGCACTTTGAACACATTTTATAAGTGGTCATAAACTTGAAAATAACTCCTTAAAGAATAAAGTTACGTTAAAACCAAGCGCACCATTGTTTTTCTTGTGAAATTTTCAATACGTTTGATGTGTCACATGACCCTCTTCCCATTGGAAAAAATAAAGTTGGATCCAAAATGGCCGACTTCAAAATGGCCACCATGGTCACCACCCATCTTGAAAAGTTTTCCCCCTCCCATATACTAATGTGCCACAAGCAAGAAGTTGATATCACCAACCATTCCCATTGTATTTAGGTGTATCCATATAAATGGCCCACCCTGTATATAAAAATGACTCAAACCATTTTATCCTTGCAGACCTGTCTAATTAATACGTATGTTGAAGTTCTCTTTTTTTCTGTTCAGTAAATGAAGATAGTGGCATGGTATACTCAATGTCTACAGATGAGGTCACCCAGTGACAAATATCATCTATATACAGACACACCAAGGCATGGGTGCATTCCAAATCTAATCGGATTTACTAAGTAAGGTGCCACCTAGAACACTTACGGTGTGTAACTTGGCAAGTGTACTGACTGTTAGGTAATCTGGTATTTATAGTTTTGCAACACTTTCAATTCTGTGTATTCTGAATACTTTATGTAATTACTGACATTGTGTTCCCTGCGCTTCAAAAAGACAGTGATGCACTTCTATGTAAATCATGATGGCTTCATGAACTAATCATACTTGTACTACTGATAAATTGTAGCATTTTACTTACAGCTATCTTTATACCTTTGATTACCTTCTTTAGGCCGGCGTTGCACACAACATATAAAAAATCATTTTACACGGACGAGAATCGCACAAATGTTTCATGAACAGTGATCCGTGTGCAATGTGAGGATGCGATATTTTCTCAAAAAAGTATCCCTGTGTCATCCTTACGGTGAGATTTTCTTTCCGGCTTGCAAAATGGACATATAATGGATTCATGGGCTCAAATATTCATGAAAACATATATATAGTCTATATATATGTTAGTGACACACACATGTATATATATATATATATATATATATATTTAATACAGGGCTAGATAGCAGAAAAGCTGGTAATTCATTTGCCGGCTTTTGCTAAATCATTACCGAACCCGACAGGATATGAGACATGGTTTACATACAGATAACCATCGCATATCCTTTATATTTATATATATCCCTCCCTAGTAATGTTAGTAGTGTGTGTGTCAAATTTTGGGGCTTTAGGTGTTAAATTAAAGGGTTAATTCATGGAAAAAAACTGCTGTGGACTCCCGCGCAATTTTCTTTGCCAGAGAGGGAAAGACAGAGACTGAGGGCATATCTTAATAGCCTGGAGAGGCCACATGGTTATTACCCACCCCAAAAAATTCTGCTCCCGGCCACCCCAGAAAAGGCACATCTGTACGCAAAGCCCTCGTTCGTCAGTAAAAAAAAAAATAAAAAACAATATCCCATACCTGTCCGCCGTACAGTCAAGTCCCAGACTGTAAATCCATCTCAAGGGGTTAATTAGTTTACAACCCGTAGCAGTGTTAATGCTACCGGCCGGGCTGTAAACCACTGAGGAATAAATGAAAAGCTGCCTGCGCAGCCTCCCCGCCTGACCGGACATGAACTCGGTAGCGTGGGAAAGTTTCTGAACATTTTCCCACACTGTCAGTTCACAATGAGAAGGTGTCCAAACTTTTGGTCTGTACTGTATACTTCAGTGACCGTAGCTGAAGTAGCAAAATGTGTGAAAACCAAAATTTGTGTCCATCTCAAAACCTTTAGCCTCAACTGTACATTGGAGCAGTAAAAAATTGCATGAAAATGGACATAACCTTTCCACTGCCATTCATTTCTAGACACTTTGCACCTGTGTTGGACAGGGCAATTATCACATTTTTGGTATGGTAAACCAAAGCCTCAAAAGAAAATACATACCCCACAACCATACATTTTCTGAAGGGAGACACCTGACACATTGTCATTAGGACTTTATTCACATAGACACCTCATGCAACTTTGCAATAATATATCATTTTTTTTAAAAATTTGAGAAAAAATAGTTTTTTGTGGCTTTTAACCAATAGTGAGGAGCGAATGTGCCTGGATAAGGTGTTATCGGATCATGCTTGGTTGCTAACCGAGTGATTTCGGGGTGCTCGAATAGTATGTTCTTGTCCCTGCGGCTGCATGTCTCATGCTGACAAACTGGCAATCTCTGCATGGGTTGCGGCTGTCGAACAGCCACGAGACATGCAGCCGCAGGGATTCGAACATATTTTTCGAGCACACCGAAGACACCAGGTTGGCACCCAAGCATTCTCAGAAAACAACACCTTATCCGAGCACGTTCATTCATCAGTAATAACCAACCCTTATAAATGTAAAAAGTTCTCAGTTATACTTGAGTAATAAATGTATGTTTTTAATTTACTTATGCTGGGGAATTAGAAGTTTTCCTGTTTTCTGGAGTACATACTTACTGGAGAGCCAACATATCCTCGTAGACTCCATAAATCAAGGTCCCTCTGGTTAAAGACGCTCACCTACTTCGTAGAGCAGTGAACTGATTGCTGCTTTAGTTTTCATTTTTTAAATAAATACTAGTATTCTGTGTATAAAAAAAAGTCATAAATTATACATATAGCCACCTTCATGCATCAGTGATTCTAAACATAAATTGCACACTCAACTTTGCAACACATAAGGAAAAACATAGGGAAGCAGATCCCTTATGCAACCAACAAAATGTGAGGCTATTGATACTGTTTGTCCTGTTCCATTTGAGGTTGCATTATTTTTTGCAGAAAGAGCGACACATTTTTACATTACTGTTCTTGCCATTAATAAAAAAATTAACCTTCAACAGAAACAGTGTCCCATATCAGCGTCTATTTCCATTGACCAGATTTGTTGACATTTCTGTGACTGTTCCATTCATCTAAATATGACTTGCAGATTATCCATGTTCCTGTTGTAAAAACAAACTTTTTTATATGAATGGAACCGATCCTCATTTGCAGATAAGTTAATGGGATCAGTTTGAAAACAGATTTGTCATGGCTCCATTATAAGTTATAACGAAAAAAATATATAACATCGATCATGGGTAGTGCCCCATGGCTCTTCCATACTAAGGGTGCCTTTAGACATACAGACCAAATATCTGTCCAATCGGACCACATTTTTGTGTGAGTAAATAGACATTTAATCTCATTAAACTCTGTATCATCTGACAGAAAATTGATCTAATGGATGTTCTTAAAAATCTGTTTGTGACAGAAACCATTCCTCTTTTTCAGACCACTCCAGATCATACCAAGTTACATGCCTTCCCATTCCTATAAAAAAAAGTAATGGAATATAAAATTAATGGTTCGTTTCCCTACAGGTAATGTACAAGATTTAAGCTGCTGTCCAATTTAATGTCACAAATAACATTATTACCCCTTTGAGTACTTCTAATGTAGTAGTTTCACAAGATTACAGAATCTGCACAGATTGCGCAGCACACATTGTCCCTCTTATGATTCATGACTTCCACACTATCTTCTCCTATAAAACATTGCCTCCACACTGTCCTCCCTTGTGAACTATAACTCCCATACCACCCCCCTTATTAATAATGATGCCCTTATGAATTATGACAGCCACGCTGACCCCCCTAATGCAATAAGACCACCACACCATAACCACTTATGAACCATAGCCACCATACTGTTCACCCTTATTAACTGATGCCACACTGTCCTTATGAACTATGGCCTGAATGCTATACAGTATGTTCTTCAAAGTATTCCCACCTTATGAACTAAGATCTCCACACTGTCCCCCCCCCCCTTATTCTGTCTCCCCAATGCTGTATTCCGTCCATTCTGTTTTCCATCCATGCTGTTCTCATATCATCAATGTTTCCCCCCACACTGCACCACCCCATGACGTCCCCATCTTCACAATGTCCCAACTCACTACCCCTCTCTATACTATAGCCTCTCTTCACACTGTGCCCTCACACTACCCCCTCTCCATACTATAGCCTCTCTTTACAGTGTGCTAAAGCAGAAAAACAATTCTATCAATCAAATGATGGTAGCAGCAAGAACAGATGTGGAGACACGGGGGTCAGCAGGTACCCTAGTCTGCTAGCCAAAACCGCATGGACAAGGGCTCATCTCACCGAACGCCCACTCTCCTTTTACCGTGGGCATAATACTACTCAGGCAACACAGGGTGAGGGTAAAACAATGTGGCATTTCTATTTTTGCACCACAAAACAGGCAAAAAACACAAAACAATCTCAGCAAAATACCCAAGATGGTTCAAACTTGCAGTCTCACCCTTCCACTGACTCGCCGACCAGCTGCAAATTCAGAGCTTCCAAGGTCGACTGCACTCACCTGTGGCACGCACAAAGAGGAGATAATGACAAGCTTAGGAATCCTACAGTCCATTGAGGTACAAGGCCAGGTGACTTGAGTGCTACAACCTGGCTTGTCCAAACATCTCAATGGAGCCAGGTGACCGGTGGGTCCCAATCCTGGCTTTCTCAAACGTATCCATGGGGCTCACGTGACCAGTGGGTCCAAATCCTGACCACCCCAAACATATGTGGGTTCAGTGATGGTCAATGGAGCAGATCTGTATTTTTTCAGCTGGGGCCGTGGTCCCCTAAGCTGGCATCCTGTAGAATGTCAAATCTGTCCCTCATAATGGAGCCATTATGTCTTTGCTGCTGTCCTATAGAGTGTTCCTGGTTGTGGTTTTGTACAGAATCTCAGGATCTCTTTGCATAAAAAAGGGCTCTAAAAGTGAACCTGGAAATTATATGCCAGTAGATCTAGCCTCTATTGTTGGTAAAATATTTGAAGGGTTTCTGAGGGATGTTATTCTGCATTATCTCAATGAGAATAACTTTAACTCCATATCAGCATGGGTTTATGAGGAATCGCTCCTGTCAAACCAATCTAATCAGTTTTTATGAAGAGGTAAGCTATAGACTGGACCAAGGTGAGTCATTGTACGTGGTATATTTTGATTTTTCCAAAGCGTTTGATACCGTGCCGCACAAGAGGTTGGTACACAAAATGAGAATGCTGGGTCTGGGGGAAAATATGTGTAAATGGCTTAGTGATAGAAAGCAGAGGGTCATTATAAATGGTATATTCTCTGACTGGGTTGCTGTGACCAGTGGGGTACCGCAGGAGTCAGTGTTGGGTCCTATTCTCTTCAACATATTTATTAATGATCTGGTAGAAGGTTTACACAGTAAAATATTGAAATTTTCAGATTATACAAAACTGTGTAAAGCACTCAATACAAGAGAAGATAGTATTCTGCTACAGATGGATCTGGATAAGTTGGAAATATGGGCCGAGAGGTGGCAGATGCGGTTTAACAATGATAAATGTAAGGTTATATACATGGGAAGAAGGAATCAATATCACCATTACAAACTGAATGGGAAACCACTGGGTAAATCTGACAGGGAGAAGGACTTGGGGATCCTAGTTAAGGATAAACTTACCTGGAGCAGCCTAGTGCTAGGCAGCGGCTGCCAAGGCAAACGGGATCATGGGGTGCATTAAAAGAGGTCTGGGTACACATGATGAGAGCATTATACTGCCTCTGCACAAATCCCTGGTTAGACCGCACATGGAGTACGGTGTACAGTTTTGGGCACCGGTGCTCAGGAAGGATATAATGGAACTAGAGCGAGTACATAGGAGGGCAACAAAATAAAGGGGATCGGAGAACTACAATACCCAGAGTGATTAGCAAAATTAGGATTATTTAGTCTAGAAAAAAGACGACTGAGGGGCGATCTAATAACCATGTATAAGTATATAAGGGGACAATACAAATATCTCGCTGAGGATCTGTTTATACCAATGAATCTGACGGTCACAAGGGGGCATTCTCTGCGTCTGGAGGAGAGAAGGTTTTTCCACCAACATAGAAGAGGATTTTTTACTGTTAGGGCAGTGAGAATCTGGAATTGCTTGCCTGAGGAGGTGGTGATGGCGAACTCAGTCGAGGGTTTTCATTAGAGGCCTGGATGTCTTCCTGGAGCAGAACAATATTGTATCATACAATTATTAGGTTCTTTAGAAGGACGTAGATCTGGGGATTTATTCTGACGGAATATAGGCTGAACTGGATGGACAAATGTCTTTTTTCGGCCTTGCTAACTATGTTACTATGTTACCTGAATGTGAATAACACAGTTTACAGATTATTATCTTTTGTGCACTAATATACCAAACAGCCACTCCCTCCATGGATTGGTAGGCTGAGAGTGGCTGTTTCATCGGTATTGCTGCACCTGTGTTGCTGCCATCTTTAATCGGCCCCACTCCATCCTGATAGTGCATTTGTTTGGAGGCCTGGCAAGTAAGTATCTCTGCCATTTTTCTGTGAGTTCTTTGGATGTTGTTGTGGGGTCTTTTTTTGATCCCTTCTATGAGTCGTCTCTGCGCTCTTGGGGTAATTTTGGCTAGCCAGCTACTCCTGGGAAGGTTCACCACTGCTCCATGTTATTGACATTGTGGATAATGGCTCTGACTGTGGTTTCTTGAGTCCCAAAATTTTAGAAATTGCTTTATAACTAGTGATGAGCGAGTGTACTCATTGCTCGGGTTTTCCCGAGCACACTCGGGTGGTCTCCGAGTATTTATAACTGCTCAGAGATTTAGTTTCATCGCAGCTGCTGAATGATTTACATCTGTTAGCCAGCATAAGTACATGTGGGGGTTGCCTGGTTGCTAGGGAATCCCCACATGTAATCAAGCAGGCTAGTAGCTGTAAATCATTCAGCTGCGGTGATGAAAACTGAATCTCCGAACGTGCTCGGGAAAACCCGAGCAACGAGTACACTCGCTCATCACTATTTATAACCTTTTCCAGACTGATAGATCTCAGTTATTTTGTTTCTCATTTGTTCCAGAATTTCTTTGGATTGTGGCATGATGTCTAGCTTTCGAGGATCTTTTGGTTTACTTGACTTTGTCATTCAGGTCCTATTTAAGTGATTTCTTGATTAAGGACAGGTGTGACAGTAATCAGACCTGGTTATGGCTTGGGAACTAGAGCTCAGCTTCCCAAAGATGTGATAAACCAAAGTTAATTTATGTTTGAAGGGGGGGCAATCACTTTTTCACACAGGGCCCTGTAGGTTTGGATTTATGTTTCCCAATAATAAAGACTTCATTTAAAAACTGCATGTTGTGTTAACTTGTGTTATCTTTATCTAAGATTTACATTTGTTTGGTGATCTGAAACATTTAAGTGTGACAAACATAAAAAAGAATAGGAAATCAGAAAGGGGGCAAACACTTATGCACATAACTGTTTATTTTACAGGTAGGAGACAGGTGGGAAATACTGGTTCTGATTTTGTCTAAAAAAAAAAATGGAATAGGTAAAAAAAAAAAAAGTACAAAAATTTGGAATGGATGCCCGTGAAGACAAAGGATCACTGGGTGTAGAAGAAGCCAAGACTGCAACAATATTGTGGCTTCTATTTAATAAGAGATTCTCATTGTAATCTCTACAGCTCAGTGATCTGCTATGTTATAGACGATACATGTGATAATGAATACACAGTATATCTCATGTATGGCTCATCTGTTCACACTGGTATATAACCTGTAGACTTCAGTATATTATTTTGGTCACTATTGTTTCACATAATTATTTTTCTACACTTATACATTTTATATTCTTAAGACCTGCGTGAGACGTCTGGTGGCATCATGGCGAGATTACAGAAGTTCTGCAACATTCTCAGTCTCGGCGCTTGGTAAGCGGCTGTGGAGGGTTATCTAGGAAAACGATTCCCACAATGATGCTGGGTGCATCTGAGGGCATCAGAGCGGACCCTCAAGACAAGTCCTGCCTCTTCCTCGCCAGACATGTCTTCTGCCCATGGCTCCTGTCGGCCTCATCTGTGCCATCTCTGTCTGGGAAGAGCCTTATTATAACCACAAGAATGTTAATTAAGGAATATTGCCTTGGCACCTCGTCTTCTCTCCAGCCCTCATGGGGTAATAGTAAATAGTTGCTATGCTGCTAAATTTGTGACATATTTCTCAATGTTATTCCAGTTTTTCTTCTATAACCGCATTGGAAAAATGGACATCAGGGAGACAACTGAACGCGATAGAGTGCGGGTGGGGCCTTATACTGAAGCGCCTACTCTAAGCTCCAAATGAGCTTGTCCCTCGTTTTCCAGTGTCCTTTAAAAAAAAGAGAAATCTTTTTTTTTTAAACCTGGAGAAGTTTAGGCTACTTTCACCCATCTGTCCCGCGCCATCAGGCATAATCCGGCGGCGGGACGGATTGTTGGATCCGGTGAAAGTAGTGGATAAACTGTTGTGCAGCATCAGTTTTTCCACTGTATCCAGAATACTCACCTTCCGGCGGCCCCAGCAGCCTTCCCGCTCCACGAGATGCTCCCGTTCCAAGGGATGAATTGCGCGATGACCTGTGATGACGTAGCAGTCTTCGCGTGATGCCACGTCATCTTGGGTAATTTCGCAATGCATCCCTGGGAACGGGAGCATCATGAGGAGCGGGAAGGCTGCTGGGGCCGCCGCAAGGTGAGAACATCACGATTTTTTTTTATTATTATTTTTAACATTATATCTTTTTACTATTGATGCTGCGTAGGCATCATCAATAGTAAAAAGAGATAGAGAGATATCTCCCTGGACTGGAACATGAGAACAGGGCATGCTCAGTCTGGATGGCAGACTCCGGCGCCGGAAACGTCATATGACGGATCTGACAAAAAACGGATGAAAAGTGAGACCAATAAGCGCAATCCAGCGCTAATACAACTTTGAGAAAAAAACGGATCCAGCGGGAAGAAAACAATGTTTTTTTTTTTCAAAACTCGCCAAATTGTGCCTGACGGCAAAAACCTGATGTGTGAAAGTAGCCTTATGTAGTATATAATGATTGTAATCCTCATCACTTTACAGCTTACAGTAAATGATTCTGATGTCTTCATATTACTATTCCGAGCTAGAAACATGTATCGGCTATCATCTTTTTGGGCTCATTGTCAGTACAAGTCTTAATTTCTCATGATTTTTGTTTGTTTTGTTTTTTTCACTTTTTAAAGGCTGTGAATAAAAAAAACATTGTCACTGCTGCTCGAGGGCCATATGTAAGGGCCGTGCCACATATTTAGTATTTGGGCTCATGATCTTCAATTCGCTGTGAGTCAGTGCAGACATTGTAACTTGTTAGCCACTAACCAGCAGAAAGCAGCCGAATCTATCCAGGGTTGACATAAAATTATCACTGACTTTTCATCAATCTGTACAAAATTATATACTACAAGAGAATATAAGAAGCTTTTTAATATATACTATCAGAGAAATATGCTTCTTTCTCCATTTATGAGACATTTCTTCCCCTATCTCTGCCTCCTAAATTCATCATTCATTCTAAAAAAAAGAACGATCAAATCTGACTATGGGCAAAACAACACAGTGAGGAGTCAGGTTACACCTCCTATTATACTCTATGGCAGTGTTCCCCAACTCCGGTCCTCAAGAGCCACCAACAGGTCATGTTTTGAGGATATCCTTAGTATTGCACAGGTCATTGAATGCTTGCCTGTGCAGGTGATGCAATTATCACCTTGCAATACTAAGGAAATCCTGAAAACATGACTTGTTGGTGGCTCTTGAGGACCGGACTTGGGGAACACTGCTCTATGGAGTGAGAAGCTGAGTGAGAAAACAAGCAGGGACTGGAAGATCATGTTGCATTTAGTGTGTGCTATTTAGCTTATCCTAGAGCTGGATTCACAGCTACAGTGCTCATTATCACTGCATAATGTCTTCCATGCTGTGGCTGAACATGTTCTAAACAGAGAAAGAAGAGCAGGAATCTCTCATATCTTTGTGTACTGTGCATGGGAGACATCATAGCAGCTGGTCTCCACTCAACTCAAAGAGATCTGAAAACTAGAGCTATAGCTCGCGGAGAAAAATGCAGGATACAAGTCGTATAGTGGCCCAAAATAGGCCATTTCTTGTACGTGCATGTAACGAACAAACTATGTACCTGTTCCCCCAAAATGGCATTGCCCAGATGACTAGTAAAAGATAATTTGTATACGTGTGGTATCATACGTCTCATGTAAATGCTCAGTATGGTGACACTGACTATACACTGAGAAATGGCATTTATGGTACAGTGTGTACTGATCAAATAAATGGAGGCTGATTTGATCAGCTGCTAAAAGCAGCAGTCGAACGTACATTGAACAGAGTTGCAAAGCTTTTAAATAATAACTGTTCTGCGGTACCTGGCAGCGGCCACTACACTCTGCATGGAGCTGTGCAGTGCAAAGTCTTTCAATGGCCTCGATTCATCATTCGCATTTTTTAAGTTACTTTTCTTCTTAGTCTTGTAGTATACGTTGCCTTTTTCGTGTTAAAATTGTCAAAATAGCGCAGTTCATGAATTTTGTGCAAAGTTAAAAAGGGTTTTTTATTTATGTCTTTTTTTTCCATTCCTTAGTGCAATAAGTCAAGCATTTTATACAAAGGTGCAAAAGTTGTGACAAAATGCCTGGTGCATCTAAAATCACTCCAGGAACCGGGAATATTGGAGTATGTTTGCAGCAAATATTGGGACACTTTGAATAGTCGCAAATGAATTCGGTGAAAACATCTGAAAACCCTAGATTCTGTCCGCAATCACACAGAAAAAGTGAAACTCATATATTATATAGAGTCATCACAAACAGAGTGATCTATTTCAAGTGTTTATTTCTGTTAATGTTGATGATTATGGCTTACAGCCAATGAAAACCCTTATTTCTGTTAATGTTGATGATTATGGCTTACAGCCAATGAAAACCCAAAAGTCATCTCAGTATATTAGAATACTTTATAACACCAGCTTCAAAAATGATTTTAAAATCCGAAATGTTGGCCTACTGAAATGTATGTTCAGTAAATGCACTCAATACTTGGTCGGGGCTCCTTTTGCATCAATTACTGCATGCGGCGTGGCATGGAGGCGATCAGCCTGTGGCACTGCTGAGGGGTTATGGAAGCCCAGGTTGCTTTGATAGCAGCCTTCAGCTCGTCTGCATTGTTGGGTCTGGTGTCTCTCATCTTCCTCTTGACAATACCTCATAGATTCTCTATGGGGTTAAGGTCAGGCGAGTTTGCTGGCCAATCAAGCACAGTGATACTGTTGTTAGTAAACCAGGTATTGGTACTTTTGGCAGCGTGGACAGATGCCAAGTCCTGCAGGAGAATGAAATTTCCACCTCCAAAAAGCTTGTCGGCAGAGGGAAGCTTGAAGTTCTCTAAAATTTCCAGGTAGACGGCTGTGCTGACTTAGGTCTTGATAAAACACAGTGGATCTACACCAGCAGATGACATGGCTCCCCAAACCATCACTGATTGTGCAAACTTCACACTAGACCTCAAGCAGCTTGGATTGTGGCCTCTCCACTCTTCCTCCAGACTCTGGGACCTTTATTTCCAAATAAAATGCAAAATGTACTTTCCTTGTGGAGTGTGTCAATGACTGCCTTCTGGACATCTGTCAAGTCAGCAGTCTTCCCCATGATTGTGGAGCCTACTGAAACAGACTACATGACCTATTTAAATGCTTAGGAAGCCTTTGCAGGTGTTTTTTGTTATTTTAATTTACTGAGATAATGACTTTTGAGTTTTCATTGGCTGTAAACCATAATCATCAACATTAGCAGAAATAAACACTTGAAATAGATCACTCTGTTTGTAATGACTCTATATAATATATGAGTTTCACTTTTTGTATTGATGAACTGAAATAAATTAACTTTTTGATGATATTCTAATTTTGTAAGAAGCCCCTGTATGTAAAGTGAACCCATGAAATAGACTTTACAAAAGGCGCAAATGGAACGATTAATATGGCACAAAGAAAAAAAAAAGTACAAGACACTAAAAACTAAGCAAACAAAAAAAACAGAAAAAAAAGCGACTACAAAAAAAAAAAAAAACTGCCATGGTGAACATGGTCCTTTGTGGATGCACATATTCCTAATGTAACTTTCTTACTGAGGAGTTGGTTTGTGTCTTCGGGAGACAATTAGGCATTGAATCTAGTGTGGATAAAAGTAGTTACTTTGGAATCCTATGATTATATTATTTCTCCCAGCCTCATAGATATAAATGCAATGGTTGCTATGAGCAACTGCTCTACTTTGTCTGCTTTACACAAGACCCATTATTACGGTATTTTATTATGATCCCAAGTTGTCTAACTGGAAATTAGATATGGATCTGATTCTACGCTGAGTAAACAGGAAGAGACAGAGGTTCCTCCACCATGACTGTACAGGGTCGACCGACACCGCGTTTCAAGCTTTGCAGTCCTAGGTCGGGCGATGCTAGATGAAATAATCTGTGTATAACAATGTGCAGACATGTGGAAGACAAAACCTAGAGGAGAATCTAAAAGGGAAGATCAGTAGATCTAACTCTAAGATTGCTGCAGCCTTACAGCATCGGGGTCCTGGGCTCAATCCCACCAGGGACGACATCTGCAAGGAGTTTGTATGTTCTCCCCGTGTTTGCGTGGGTTCCCTCTAGGTTCTCCAGTTTCCTCCCACACTCCAAAGACATACTGATAGGAAATCTAGCTTGTGAGCCCCAATGGGGACAGCGATGATGATGTCTGTAAAGAGCTGCGGAATGAATGGCGCTATATAAGCAAAGCCAAATAAATAGACCATGTTCCCATATAGAACAGACGCTGATATTTTTTTGTGTGCATAAAATCCACCATATATTCAAACACAAAGTGGGCAAAATTTCTATAAAACTCGTCCTCCCTGCATTTAAAGACTATGCTGAACCGTGCGTTCTTTTTTTCTCTCTATCGACTATGGAGACTGAAAATGCATAAAACAAGCAGATTGGTTTTTAAGTGCATTTTTGTACTAAAAAAAAATTTTTTATAAAAGCACTGCTTGAAATATTCAAGAATAAAAGTAAAAAAATGCAGCAAAATTGCAGTAATCAGAAGATTGCTCTTGCTATTGCTTACTGTGACGGACACCTGCAGATATATAAAAAACAAAAAAAACATGTTTGGGAATATGGCCTAAATCACACATATTTGAGGTATCAGTGTACTTTTTTTTTCCCTATATACGTGCTTTATGTTATTCACCTGACCTCACTTAAAACCATTAGAGCCTGACTTTGAATATACATTCACACACAATATGAGACGTAATTCTCAGGATTCTTAATAGTAAACTTTGATAAAGGCCATGTTCACACAATCAGTATTTGTGAGACAAAACCAGGAGTGGAACAATCATAGGAAAAGTATAATAGAAACATATGCACCACTTCTACATTTATCACCCACTCCTGGCTTTGGCTTACAGATACTGAACATAGCCTTATTTTCATAATTCGACCACAGTAAGGGTACTTTCACACTAGCGTTTTTTGTAAATCCGTCACAATGCGTCGTTTTGCAGAAAAAACGCATCCTGCAAAGTGCTTGCAGGATGCGTTTTTTCCCCATAGACTTCTATTGGCGACGCATTTGCGACAGATTTGCACACTTCGCATCCGTCTTGCGACGAATGCGTCGTGCTTTGGCGGACCGTCGGGAAAAAAAAACCCTACATGTAACGTTTTTTTTCTCCCGACGGACCGCTTTTTCCGACCGCGCATGCGCGGCCGGAACTCCGCCCCCACCTCCCCGCACCTTACAATGGGGCAGCGGATGCGCCGGAAAAATGCATCCGCTGCACCCATTGTGCAAAGCGTTAAACGCTAGCGTCGGAATCTCTCCCCGACTCATTGCGACGGGGAGATTCCGACGCTAGTGTGAAAGAAGCCTAAACTCAATACATAACATGTAGAGACAAATGTTTAGTACTAGTATGTAGAATTTAAAAAAAAATAAATAAATAAAAATGTAGAATAAGGCCTTGTTTCCACATACTGATGGGAGAATGGATCACATGATTTGATATGGGATTGCTCCCATTTATCTAGCATAGCATATATTGCACCGAACCCTTGAAGAAACTGGATCAATACATGCTACATGATGCGGTTTTGGATCCGGTTCACCAGCTTTGCAACAGAAACTGATGAAAAAGCCCAATGACCATGGATACCGGTTGACATTAGTTTTCATCCGTTGAGTCACAAGAAAAGCGTTACAGATAGTAATGATATATAGAAACCCCAGCAAAGCTAATGAGCAAATAGTGTGGTATGGTATCAATCTGCGTAAAACACAATCAGTCTGGGCGCTGTTATTCAGAATCTAACAAAATAAAATGACATAGAATAGTGCGTATAATGTACAAAATTGTGATGTGAACGGAACCTTATATTGTAAGATTGTAACTGTTGCAATGTGTTACATTGCATTGGTTTTATTATCTGTACATGTCCCCGCTTCATTGTAACGTGCTGCGGAATATGTTAGAGCTATAGAAATAACTTATTATAACCCAAGCCAAATTAGTTTTTATGCAACACCTCTAATGTTACCACTGCAATTGGATAATAAAGATCAGTTTGATCCACAAAGTTAACATTATATCGATGCATAATACTGAATGAAAAACAGTCAGAGAAACAGTCATCTTATGTATTGGCCTTTAAAAAAAAAATGAAGCTAATTAGAATAATATTGTATTAGACAAAATACGCTGGAGAGGATTTATCAATGCATTGGAGCCTGTCCGGAGAGAATCACAACGGTTATTGCACATGGTGTGAGCTGGAAATGTGGCAGGGGCATAGATTGGACTATCTAGGCAATATTTGTCAGCATCTACAAAAATGTGTCTTAAAAAAAAACCTGTTTGCTAAGAGGTCAGTTTTTTTTTTTCATTTAAAAACAAAAAAAAAACAAAAAAAAAAAAAGTCTGTTTCTTAAAAATTAAACAGCCTGCTATTTCCTGACAAACAAATGTAAATTTTACCCCTTACATTTGCAACATTCTTTTTTTACATTGCAAAGTGGATGCTGTTATTCCTGCTGCTGTTATACTATAATTAAACAATTAGAACACTGGGGTATTTCTAGTTTTAGTAACTTTGGGGTCAAAAAGAAAAAAAAAAAAATACACAATGCAAAAAGAAGTATAGTGAAGATCAGCTCAAGAAGTGAAGATGTTGAGGTTTCTTCATAGAAACCAAACTAAGGCCCCAGTCTGTGTTCTACCAGTCTCCTTCGCAGATAGAACATGTAGACATTAGAGTCCATGGACATCATTTTTATAGGATTTGCTCATCAAAAAAAAAAAAAAAAAATGTCCACTCAACAGGTCCATGAACAGAAGGGAAAAAAAATAAAATAAATAAAACAGCATACAAATCCCAGCCATTTTACATCCTAGCGCTGACTGTTTTTCACCATCTAATGCGTTGGAGATACTTGGAAATTTATTTTCCCCTCCATATGGAGAAAAGTAAATAACATTAAAAAAAATTGATCTAATACTGCGTAAGGCTTCCATCATGTGATTTTATTTTCATTAACGGTGCATGTCTAATGCACTTTTTTTTTTATCAAAAAGTCTAGGGAAGCTAAAAAAAACAAAAAAAAACAAACAAACAAAAACAAAACACATGTGAAAATTTCCCTTACCTGGAACATGTATTTGGAAAACCTCAGAGTACTCCCCAAATAATGACCAGGAGGTGAATGAATAAAAATGAAATTTTTGCTAATTGCGAATATATGAAATATATATATATATATATATATATATATATATATATATATATATATATATAGATAGATATAGATATATTTTATTTTTTACATTCCAAAATTTGATTTAAACTTAAAGGAAATAAATAAATGTAACCTGACCAGTCATTGTGGCTTCTTCACCCACTTTCTCTATTTGTCATGCCCGCTGCCACGTTAATGGCGCCACATGGAAATGATGACACGAAACCTTGGAATCCATTAGTCTGATTTTTATTATGGGAAGAGGGGGTATGCAGATATGCGCTTCCCTTACACTGGGAGTGACGTGACATACCATGTTATCAAATTTACAAACATTTTTTTATTATTATTAATTTTCCACCTACACAGGGACAAACTGATCCGAATCTTCAGTGACACAAATGGAAGTGCTGAGACAGAACTTTATACCGTGAGCCCAATTCAACTAAAGGGACAGTACAAAATGAAGTGATCCTACATACAATGCCTATTAATACACACTGCAACCACAGGCCGCGGCCGCCCCAGGATGCGGGGGCTTAGTGGTCGCCCACACGCCGTGGACGCTGCCACTTGTGGGTCGTATCATGATTCAAAGGGAACCTCACCTACCAGTGGGGGCCATGGCCACCGTCATCAGTGCCTCTAATGGAGCAATGGGCCGGGGCCAACACCACACGTGGGGGGCTGGTTGGACTCTGACCAATAAACTCCAACCAACCTTTTCATGTGCTGTCATTTTTATATATATATATATATATATATATATATATATATATATATATATATATATATATATATATATATATATATATATATATATATATATATATATATATATTTAATTATCTGTTGCCTAAATTTAACCCCTTTGACGCCCCGGGAGTCTCTATTGAAGGGATTTGTGATGACGTGCAGTAGAACTGACCCACAAACCCCCAAGTCTCATATCAACAATTTGGTTTCTCCACAAAAAAGGGACTGTCAGGAGAATTATTATACTGAAAATATTATAATTAAACTAAAAATAAAATGGGTCCTAGCAACGGACCGAATATTTACACATTTCAGCTGCTACAGGCAGCAAGAGGCTGCAAAGTCCAATATCCTACACCTGGAGAACGTGTGTATACTGTGCGCTGACGGCCGGTGGGGGGCGCCCGTCTAGGAGGGCCGCCCCCGGCTATATACACTTTAGCAGAAGTGATGACCTGTGGGTATAGGCCAAGAATATATATATAGAAGTGGATGGGAGAAAGAAGGTTCCACATTCCCATGTTCTTTGCAGACATCACAGTCCAGGGGACCAATAAATAATTCACAGGAGGACAGTTACTACAGCAGGTCCAGACTGGTGACCGGTTGGGTCATGTTCTCCTCCCAGCTCCAGCCAGGACAGTTTACTTCCAGAACTTTATGCTCCTTGGCTCACAAAACCTGGAACCTCCAGGAGGCCTGATCTTTGTAGTCCAGACAGTCGGTGGAGTTGAAGTTGAGTTTCCAGGAGGAGGCGGCAGCAGCCTGGTCCTTGTAGTCCAAGCAGTCAGAGGAGTTGAACGGCAGTCCTGTGCTGGCATAGCCCTGGTGGTGGTGGTGATGGTGGTGGCTGGAGCTCTGGCTCAGGTGGTGGTGGTGGTGATGGCTGGACATGGAGGAAGGAGTCATGGGGCTGAGCTGGTGAGGATGGTGGTGGGAGTGCATAGGGGCCAGGTAGGAGCTGCAGTCCACCCCTCCGAAGTATGAGGAGGAAGGGCCCGGGTAGCCCTGCGTGTAGCCGGCAGCCTGGCTGTAGGTCATGGGGTAGGAGGCAGCAGACGAGGAGCCGGAGCGCTGCATGCACGAGGCACCGGCCGCAGCTCCCAGGTGATCGGGGGCAGCGCCGGGGGCAGGAGCGGTGCCCGGGGAGATGGACGCCGGGCTCCAGATGGACGACGCCGTGCTGCCGCTCAGAGCCGCCGCGGCCGCTGCGCCCAGGCCGGGGTTACCGGAGGAGCCGGAGCTGGAGGACGACGACGAGGAGGAGCCGGAGCTGGAGACCGCGGGAGGGGTGAACTGGCCGCTGCTCTCCGACCCCGAGCTCTCCCGGGCCGGGCTGCACTTCTTCTTAGCGGGCCGGTTCTTGGCTCCGGTGCCGCCGCCGCCGCCGCCGCTGCTCTGCTGCTGCTGTTGCTGCTGCCTGCACTTGGCCCGACGGTTCTTAAACCAAACCTGAAGCAAAAGGACAAAAACAGAAAAATAGAACGATCATCCCAGAAATAATGCACGGTCGGACGAGCGATGCGGGGGATCGGCGACCGACAAGAACTATTAGATTGCACTCAGATCATCTAAACAGCAGCAGAGCCAGATATATTGTAGGTGGACAACGAAAAATTAAATACGGATTGGAGATATATAGATAGATAGATATATACACACACACACACACACACTTTTTTATATATTACACAACAAGCACAGGAATATAATAAAATAATGGAGAGATATCGGTTCATCCATAGTCTTTAGACTATTTTCACATTGAAGATGTAAAGGTCTGCAATTGTCATCCAATCATTGGGTTTAGATTATTATATGTGCGACTATTCATTATTACCGCCGGGATTATATCACTCTGACAACTTTCTGACACCTTTTTGCTCCTTTAGAAAACTATTAATTCTTTACAACTCTGCTCTTTTTGGACTTAAATTATCGATCAAATTTTATTAGGATAATTATTCGTTCAGATAAGATTTTTAATCTATTCATTGCTAATAATTCTGAAATTAACGTCTGGAGGCAATGAGATCGACAGAAGTCATGAACCTTTGCCATATATTCTCCAAGTGACCAATTTCGATTAGAAACTAAATAATTTGGGCTGAAGTTTTTTTTTGTTGTTTGAGTTTTTTTTTTTTATTAAATAAATTGGATTTTTGTAAAGCGAAATACAGAACTCGATAAGAAAAAAAAAAAAGTTATAAAACTACTAATTTAATTATCCAGAAATAAATTGTTTACTGTAAATATGAAACATTGTTGTCATAAACATATACAGGGATATATAGAAGTTATTCCTATTTGTTTGCTTTAGAAATCCATAGGAACCTAATGGTGGCTTCCTATATTTGTTAAACAATAGACAAAAAAAAATGTATCTTAAAATTTAAAATTGCCAGGTTAATCTTAAATAATATAATATATATTACAACATTCAAGTGAAAAAGTTTTTTTTTTTTTTTATTTAATTGCTTATCGTGGCAACGTTTCGGTTCCTTAGTGGGAACCTTTGTACACACACTGTAAATATTCATGTGGAAACTTTTCTCTTCACATACACACACAGGGTGGCCACTACTTTCTGTAGGGGGCGCTACTTTTCCTACCAGTCTGGCATATAGTCATGTACACAATGTAAATATAAATATACATAATATATAATGAACACTACCCACTAAAGAAATCAACCACCATTTATGTTCCATTAATAAAAATAAAAAAATACAAAGAAAAAGAAATCTGATCTTACAGGTTAAAAAATAAATACAAAATGCTAGTAAATACCCTCCATCATACTGACCCTAATAATAACTTTCCAGAAAGCTGCAGCCCCACAGGTTGCCCACCTGTCCTGTACGGTGACTGCACCCTGGACCCCCAGCCCCCACCCTCCCTTACAGATAACTAGATGGCAGCATTATCATAGACAGTTGTGCAGTCAACTTTTCTGCAGACTTTCCTACAGTCCCAGCTCCATGTCCAGCTCTAGAGACAACATGGCAGCCACAGCTCACAGGGTACCCCAAACTAATGATCACAAGTCCAGAACTTTCCTTACCCCAACACCCCCCCCCCCCCCATCCCCATACCTTCCCACCCCCCATATCAGGAACAGGCCAGGGGCTTCTCACAGACACGAGTACAAATATCCCACTACCATCAGAAATCTACTCTAACATCCATTTGATAGGAAAGGTATATATAATCACACCAAGAGGTTCTGCAGCAGCCTAACTTAGAATTAATTAGTGATCATGGGGGGTGGGGGCATTTGTCGGTAATAATGATTGAATGGCTGCAATCATCCTCCTTCCAGAAAGAAATGAATGAAATTGAAGGAGGAGTGGAGAGAAGGTTTCCCTGCGGAGGAGCCCAGGTGGCGGCCGAAGCGCAGGGGCAGATCGCGTGGGATTACCTGGACTCGGGACTCGGGCAGGTTTATCTTCAGAGCCACCTCCTCCCTCATGAAGATGTCCGGGTACCGGGTCTTGGCGAACAAAGCCTCCAGCACGTCCAGCTGTGAGCGGGTGAAGGTGGTGCGCTCCCGCCGCTGCTTCCGCGGGGTGGCTGTGGGGCAGACGCGGAGCGGTTAGTGATGTCCGCCGGACACGGAGGCTGCGGATCCGCGCCTGCACTACACGGAGGCTGCGGATCCGCGCCTGCTGTAAGGAGCCCTGTCTAATCTGGAGCTAAAACACAATAATCTGCAAAACTAAAACCTAAACTGTACTGAACACTAGACATTAGAATTCGGAGATTAGGCAACAAAGTGTAGAGAAATGCACAACTTCTGCTCAGCTACAGAAATGACAAAGGCCTGGACTAAAGGAAATCATCCTGATTAATGTCCATCGTGAGGCAAAAAAAAAAACACATAGAATAAATCAGAATCCTAAAAAAAACCAAGAAAGACCAACGAAAACAAGGATCCATAAAATATAACTTTTAATGAACAAAGTTAAAAAAAAAACTATTTTCAAAATAACAAAACAATTAAAAAGGACAATTCATGTACCTGTTAGACCCTGCTGGGTAACTACAATATACCCTGCCTGGCAGGGTTACCCAGCAGGGTCTAACAGGTACATGAATTGTCCTTTTTTAATTGTTTTGTTATTTTGAAAATAGAGTTTTTTTTTAACTTTGTTCATTAAAAGTTATATTTTAGGGATCCTTGTTTTCGTTGGTCTTTCTTAATGTCCATCGTGCTCTGTACACCCAGATCCACGCAGGATCATATCTGCCAGGAGTGGGAGCAGAATGGGCAGGATACTGGCCCGGAGATTCACTATTTACTAAAACAATATTAAGGCCTTTTCTTAAGATCGTATTTATTTTACACCCTGAACAGTCTGGTGGAGAGGGACACGTTATACCTCAATAGATAGAATTATAGCGACAGGTATTGAAGTGTCTTATTGTTACATTTCCTCTCATCATTGTAATCAGCACATAATAAATGCAGAAATTACAGGATGATTTATCAGTAATCCTAATAGGAAATGCAAACCCAAAGCGAGCAGATTGGGATCAAGCTAAAACTTGACAGGATATTAACATTCTACAATTTTTACATTTAAATATTGACAGGAAAAAATAAGAGCATTTAACACTGTAATATATATATATATATATATATATATATATATATATATATATATATATATATATATATACATATACACACACACACACATATACATACATACACATATACATACAACAAATATATAATTAAATATTTGCATTTGTTCTATATGTACATATGGTAGTCATCTATATATTGTAGTTGTGGACATACACATATATTTATATAATGATGTTATCAGAAAATTGTTTCTTCCTTGTTATTTTATATATTTTCGAAACTTTAAAACTTCTCCACTGATCCCTCCAGAGGCTTCTCTTCATCAGTTCTGTCGCTTTCGATCTATAAATGCAGACACGCGATCGTATCGGTGAAGAATGAAGAGAACTCTGGGAAAGTTTTGAAAATATATAAAATAAGAAGTAATAATTACGAGGCCTGACCTTCACAGGCGGATCTGTCTCCGGTTCTCGCCTTTTACACCAGGTCTTTGTTTTAGAACATTTGTCCCAGAGATTTAGAAAGAGAAAGTGATCGAGCTGGTGGAGGGGATCGGAGGAGGCCCCGCATTCCCCATTACAGGGCTCAGATCCGCCCCGATCACAGGTGATCCAGAGTCCAGACCGAGCTACAGAACTGTCACTAACTTACTACAAGTCCTCATCTCTCCGGATATATATCGGATATTACACCGATAGGAGAACACACCGGGAACAGCACTGGGCTCAGGAATGAAAACTTACAAAATAGATTTACTACTGAAGACAAATCTTATGGATCGGATTCCTCTCTGCGGATCTTTAGACTGGACACAAATCACAATGGGATCTGCAGCTCAGTGGCCCCATAACAATGGCCGGGGGGCAGTGTGGGGTGCTGGGGGGTCTTACCTGGGTATCCCACTGACGGGTGCAGTAAGTCCATTGCTGGTCCTGTGAGCCCCAAGCTGTTCATGCCATAGGGGGGCTGTTTGAGGTAAGACATCATACTAACAGCTGCCCAGGGCTCCCCGATATGATCCACAAACTGGGGGTATTCCTCTATGTCACCCAACACACGAGGGGCATTAATGGCTGCTGATTATTATCCCCAGCAAGGCAGGACAGAGTCTGGGGGATAAGAACAAACAACAGTTATTTGTGACAGTGTACATCATGCAATGTATATAATATTATTATTATTATTATTATTATTATTAATAATAATAACATATATATTTATTTAGAGATACACAGATATTCTAGGGTTTATTACGTCACTCTGCCCCCTGCTTCCTGAGGAACAAATGTAAAATGAGTGAAGAATAAATATTTATCAGCCCCCCTCCCTTCCGACTCGAGCATTCCTAATTCTCACCTCCTAATAAATCAACAAGACTTTAGCACATCGGCCGATCCCGACTGTGACAACAAACAAGTCACTTTACATATGCACAAATTGATGAGATTTAAGCAGCTGTCATTTATTTTCAACCTAAACTTTTTTTTTTTTTTTGCAGATGGCATCCATTGATAAGCTAATGTTATCTCCAACCAGCCCCCCTCCAGTCAGGAGCTAATGAATGGAGATCCCAAACAAATCCCCTATTTACATAACTCCCTCCAATCAACCAGGTGGATCCAGCCCTGTGCAAATATATATATATATATATATATATATATATATATATATATATATATATATATATATATATATATATATATATATATATATATATATATATATATATATATATATATATATTAATAAGGCAGACGCTCAGTGGGATCGCCTATGCTTCTGACAGTGGGACCCTGCAGATCTCACTTGTTGGAAAATTACGATCTGTTCTGTGCAGACATTTTTTTGGCAAGTGGATCTGCCCTGTGTTGTATAATAGGTGGGAGGAGAGAAAGGGGGAAAAACACCAAAAACAAACACCCCGTCCGGGGATCAGTCCAGGTGAGACATTACTGCTCCTAATCCACAAGATCTCAACATCAACAACTAAACACAGAAGAAGA